>NW_028317802.1:8327954-8951136 GCF_062004578.1 Staurois parvus | reverse complement strand
CTTAGCTTAGCCAAATTTACTTTGCAAATGATACCCAATCACGTGCAAGAAAAATAAAAACACAGTATTTTTATAAAATAAAAAATAATATATTTTTACTTGTACATGATTAGATGATGGAAGATTGCAGAACTTGATCTCATTCAATAAGCTGAGGGGAAATTTCCTTGCAAAGTATTACAAAGCAGTGCCAGGACATCCAGCACCCAAGGCAAAGATGTCAAACTGCACTCCCACCCCCACTCCTGTATCATGATGTGCCACAGCAAACCATTGTGCCCAGGGCAGTCGCCTTTTCCACCCACCCCTTGTCCCGGCCCTGTTGAAAAGTAACACCCTATTTTCCTTTAGAAAATCAACCCTACTGATTTAAACGGGAGTGGATACATTTCTCCAAGTCCTGGTCTGCAGACATGTTATTATCTATACCAGGGATGGGCAACTGTGGCCCTCCAGCTGTTGTAGAACTACAAGTCCCATGAGGCATTGCAAAACTGACAGTTACAAGCATGACTCCCAAAGGCAGAGGCATGATGGGACTTGCAGTTCACCAACAGCTGGAGGGCCACAGTTGCCCACCCCTGGTCTATACAGTATAGACTGTGGCAGGCTAGATGCGAACAAATTTGTGCAATTTAGTGCGAGTGAGCTAACCTTTTCAGCCATTAGTGGTGTACCACTCTGTAGTTTAACCAGTGACACATGGTTGTGTGGAATTTGTGTGATTTTTCTATATATTTTGGTTTAATCCCACAATCCAAAATGTACTGGGATATCATTAGCTACAGACTGTATGTATTTGATTGCTGTAGTACTTGAATGGATCAGCTCTTAATTGTCTTTTTTGCTTCTTGCAAAGAATTGTGATAACTGTTGGTTCTACACGAATTGATATGCTCATTTTGACAACACCTATGCTGTGTTTCAGCTTTTATCTTTGTTTTTTTATTGATGTTCACACACAAATTTAATATAATTTCTTACATAATATTATTGATCATGCATGCTTGTCATCAGTGCGCTTTGACACTTACAGCATGTATCATTAGACTTCATTGATTTCATTTGTCCTTGTCAGTAACATTTGCAGTTCTATGCCAAAGCCTGTATTGGCCTGAATGAAATTCCATTGATGAAACTACCCACATTTACGTGACCCAGCAGGAATCAAATGACTAGTGGGCTTTGATTACATATTCTCAAGCTGTTACTCAAGTGGAGATCCCAAACATATCCAGCAAGAGAAATATTTTAAATGTTAGGCTTAAAATGCATAACCAAGTTTTAATTGTTTGAATGCATTTAATTATTGCCAGAGGTCTACAGTTTCCATCATTTGTTTCCTTTAAGGTGCACTATAAATGGTAAAATTAAAATGTTAAGTAGCAGTGGTAGATCATAAAGTGGGTTTTAGCCAAGGATCCACAACTCTGAACCTGGCCAAAAACATGAAAAAGGGTTGGTTGGCAGTGCATGATCTAAAGCTGTGTGAACACAATGCGAAAATCAGATGGAAAAAAATGCTTTCGTCTGATAGTCTAATTTTTAGTACACAGCTTTCGAGAGCTAATGTTCATGCGAAAATATCAGAAGGGACAAGCACAAAAATTGTTCTTGTAAGAAAACATAACAAATGATTTTCATGTAATTAATATAGTATTTGAATGAGTGACCAAGACCAAACATGCTCGGAAAGAAAGAGTGCAGTACAATACAATACATTACATCATTTCTGAAGTTGTATTCTGTCTTAGGAGTATTTTCACAAGTTTAGTATCCTATCCAGTTTCAATATGAGAGCATGCAAAAAAGAAAACAGAAGATCATTTGTCTGATGTTCTCATTGTGTGTACCAGGATTAAGCATCCCACAGTGCCTTTTCAGTCAGATTCTATCCTATGAAGTAACTGTTTGATTGCACAAGCATTCCTGGCAATAGAAGAGTATAAGTGCCAGTTTATCATGGGAGAAACAATAGCAATCAGTTTTTCTAACTTGTCTAGTTGCTTTGTACCCTTAGAATGAGCTTCATGGCTATTGGGCCTGCCCCACAGACGTTTGACTCTGTGGGACAGGCCATGATCTGTCTGCAAATTGTGATCTAAAGTCTATGAACGTCTTAATTAAGGGCTGCCATATACACCATTTTTCTCACCAAGAACAATGGGCTGTGCAAGATCTTCCTGTCCTATACAAAAAACATATTGTCAGGGTTCAAAATAACTGTTTTCCATGATATAGCAAACATCTGCAGTCCCCAAGGATGAAAGGGCATTTCCTTTTTCAGTGAAAAAAAGGAAATGCTATTGATTAATTAGAGAGATTTTCAACATGTGTTTAATAATCAGCACTTTTGGTACTCATAAGTGTTCATTAATACTAAGAAGTTGAAATGTATCTAAAACCTAACACTTAAACCGATAGCATGTTGTTACTCATGTTCATGTAATATCAACATTTTTAGGCCATTTATTTATATGTTCTGCTTTAAATAAAGCATTTCTAGTGATCTTAGCAGCAAGGTATATCCATATGCACTTCAATTTCTGAACTCTCACTCAGATCAGCTGGGTTGTCTTGTATGAGCATAAGCATGTTCCACTAAAATTATGACATTCAGCATGTGGAGTGTGCAAATGTTCACAGTAAGGGCCTACAGGATGAGGAAAGCTGCATTTTTAGCCTAAAAATGCACTCCTGTTTTACTGACACTTCTACACAAACTAATTGTTCTACTTTAACCAGCATTGCTAGATTGTCAACCAAGTGACTCTTGAACTGGTTGCATGACTTGAAAATCTCAGGCCTTGTAAAGATTGCCTAAGTAACTTTTCTCTTTTGGGTGGTCCAGTTATTACCAGTAAAAGAAAATTAAGTGACACTGAAAGAGAACATTCTTCTATAGGGCTGAAGCATGGCAACTAAGTTCTCTTATAGCAATTTAAGGTGGCTATCTAAATGTCTCATAATTTTGAACAAGAGATGAGCAGTTTGTCTATCCTCAAGAAAAATAACTGAGTACTGGCAATGACAGTTTTTTTATTTGCACTAACTACACTTTCAGAACAAGCTTTTGGGGTGTTCCCTTCTTTCCGGTCAAAGCTGTATTCAGGGCTACAGTCACTTCAAGCTCTGGTCTCAACAGAATTGCTGAACCTGTTGTGACTTTTTCTCTCACAATTTTATGTGACCGTGTCTTTTTCTGTGGAAAAAAGAAACAATGCTCAGTTGATCACAGAGATTTCCTAGAATGTTGGACCAATGCCAGGTTTATTTTTGTCGCTTACAAGCACAGACATTTTAAGTGTATTCTATTTTGTCTAATTCTCACTAAAATTATTCGTTTGGTCCCATCTACTTGAATTGGTGATTTTGTCGACAGACCCCATTTAAAATTATTTGGATTAATTCTTGCTAGAAATCACTAGAGAACAAAGCAAGGTTTGATTTGCATATGAATAGCCATACTTTGAAACTGAGAGCTTGTAGCGGTCTATGGTATTTTGTTTAGTATTTATTGCATTAGGGTGATGCGTTTTTAGGTACCAATTTCTCATTCAGGAGAATAACATCTGTGTGTTTCTTTACCGCAAGCTGATATTACGCAATTTATTCCAAGATGTCACAGTTCTGGTGCAATTATCCTGAACTTTGGCTGACTCACATAGCTGTCAGAGAAGGAACAGTTTGGAAAGGCATTGCTTCGCAGATTGATGTTTGAATGCATTTACTTATTAAGTAGTCTTGACGTGGCTTTGGAACATTGGTTTTATGGAATACTATTTGGCACACAGAATTTAGTTTCTCAAAATAATTACATGTCTGCAATGAAATGTATTATGGTTCTGCAAGCTGCATCGTGTTAAGAACTGCACACAGACTGGATTCAGCCATCCATATTCTGGTAATCAGTGTTTAGACATTCAGAAAGGGGAAATTCTAAAGCAAAGTTTATTAATTAACATAAGGAGACTTTTACTTTTTCCATTTAACTTTGATGTTTCATGGGGGCTTTGATTTTTTTTTAATCCTCTGCTTGAATTCACATATTATGTAATATGAGAAAATTTATGTGGATTCCAATTGTTCACTTGTATGTTATTATTATTATATTATACAGGATTTATATAGCGCCAACAGTTTGCTCAGCGCTTTACCCCATTGTACCTATTTAAGTGACAAATCTGCCCTTGTCCAGTTATGTCAGTAGCAGGTTAGTTTTAATCTCATTGATTTACAACATTCCACACTTGTTTTTAATTGACATGTAGATATAGTAAAACAAATGTAATACATATTTAATTTTATACATTATTATTAGTATTTGGTCAATGGCACTTGCAATGTGGTAACTGAAAGGTATATATAACATTATGGTACATATTGTTGAGTTCTTTTTCTTTTCTTTTTTTTGCAGTAATTAAAAATAATGATCTTGTATCTGTTCGCACTGACGCAATAGTTAAGCCTAGTATACACAATCAGAAAATAGGACAAAAATACAGACTTCGAATCAATCGTACAATAATCCGATCATTAGTACACAGCTTTTGTCCAAAATTATTTGTAGGGACAAACATGAAAATATTTTCTGTATGATTTTAGATAGTACGATTTTCATTTAATCAGTATAGCATTCATCTGAAAAAAATTGGAAGAGCAAGACCATCATGCTCAGAAACAAAAGAATTTCCTTACAATTAAATACAACACATTACATCACTTCCAAAGTTGTATACTGTCATATGAGAATTTTCGTAACTTTAGTTTCCTCTTAACTTTCGATTTGAGACTAGCATGCAAAAAAAAAAAACGAATGATCATTCGTCCGATATTTTCATCATGTGTACCAGCCTTTAGTGTAACTTCTATTATTCTTGCCTCCACACCCACAAGTATACAACATCCTGGCCAACAGTACCTAGGATTGCCCTTGATTAGTATCAGTGATGGAGACAAAGAGTTATGTAAATATTAATATCTTTTTTAGATCTTACTGAGGTAAGGTAAGGTCAGGGCCTAATTAGTCCCAGTTTTTTTAAGCATGAATTTTGGCAAACATACCTAATCCCAGGGTGTTAGGTCTGAATTAGAAGGAATAACCTAATTTGCCAATGCTATTCTACTGCAAGCAAACAAATTTTAATTTGCAATCACTTGTCATAACTTTTATATACCGTACATTTAAAAAGATATTTTAACATGTACATTGATGATGATGATGCATAAGGGCTACAGCACTGTGCATTTATTTATTTATCTCTATTTCATACTTCAAAAGTTAAGGATAAGATAAAAATGACTAACAATGTGTTTAGGGATTTTATATAGTGACCTTGTAAAAAATTTTGTGTTAATAAATAACAATGCACAATAACTCACACTGCTGTTAGCAAATAAATAGATTTTCTTTTTATAAAGGTCAGTTTCTTTCATCACATAGGCTGACCAGGAGAGGTCATCTGTTTATTATTATTTATTCTAATCATTAGCAAATGCCACTAGCAGAGATGCAATATCCATGTTTCGTTAATTTAGAAGTATTACCCTATTCCAATTAGAGAAAAAAAGAATTAGCTAATACTTTACCAATTTTAATGGTTTTTAACAGGCCAGTACACGTGTACTAATTTTAAAAATATTTTTGTCCCCCTCCCCTCTACACACACACATACTGTATACTGACTGTTCATATATGTTGTTTGGTCTGGCAGAGCTTTCCCCAGTTTAATAAAGAGTAGTAATGACCAGTGTCAGAAACTGTTGACAATAAATTTTACAATAGTCAGTAGACTGGTGGTGGTCAGGTAAACTTTCTTAATATAGGGGGGTTCAAGTGCAGCATAATGTTCATTATAGCAATTCTACAAAAAATACTTTCAGGGACTGCAGATATGTAACAGGAGGAACATGCTACTAGTAATTGTCTGCAAACATGATATAGGAGTGGTTGAAAGACAGGGGAGTAGACACATTGGAGTTGCAAATAGGCTATTGACAGAGCAGGAAACATTGCACTTTGTAAGGATATTTACTCCAGAGCTTATTGAATGAGGTGAAGCTCTGCTGACTTCAATCATCCAAACAAAATTCTGGTTTTTTTTTTGTTTTTTTTTTCATTTTCCCTACATATGATTGGGTATTTTTTACAAAGTGGGCTTTCACCACATTCACTAAGGACTGGGGACAATTCCCTTCCTAAGTGCAACCTAACAGCCTGTTTGCCTTTTGTACCCCATTATACCTCATTGCTATTGGCCCAAAAACCTTTACTTGCCTAAGTAAGCATCTAGACATAGCAAAACAGATTTCTGGGTTCAGGGTTCTTCAGGACAAAGATTTGGAACTAGTGATGTAGACCATTAAATAATTTACAATAATTAAATTAGTCATTCTTTAAACATATTATACCGATTTCTTATTTTAACTAAATGTGGCAGGCTTCAGGAAAGTGTAAATTGCTTAAACAAAAGTGGGACACTGGAAGCTGCATCAAAAACATAAAAAAGTATATATATATATATATATATATATATATATATATATATCTATATATAGATATATATATATAATTTGCTTTAATGAAAACAGGAAGAGAACATGCCAGCATCTTAGGATTTTCCTTGGTGCCTCATGTTTCTATGACAACCACCAAGAGCTGTATTGATGTGTAAATTAGATGCTTTCTGTATGCAGGTGTAAGGACTCTTCTTTAAAAGATCTTTTTTATATTTTGATGTTATAGATGTATTATTCCTTTCTTCTTCATTCTCAAACTTATGCAGCAGTCTAGCCACTATTTCCAGTGTCCAGAAATTTTCTTATTAACACAATTTTAATCTAAAGAGCATCTTTTATGGATACTACTCGCTAAAAGTGTCTAAAATAAGTATTTGCTATGATAATACGGTTTCAGCTAAAACTTTTTCAAAACTTGACTTGTAGCTAGAAGCTATTCAAACAACTCTCACTGCAGACACCTTGGTTTTTATCCCATCATCTCACCCCATCCCATCATTGTCCCTACTACCATATGGTAGTTAAAACATTACATTCAATAATGAAAGAAGCCATCATTTTAAGAGTTAAATGCTAAGTCAGTAACATATAACAAACCATTAGGATTAGTGCTAGATAATATGGATTGCTATGGTTACTGCACTTTGCCCTTTATGCTTTTTTGAGAAAGCCACTTTGCCCTATTTCAGTATGATGCAGTATGTCAAGCCAACCACTATTTTCTTTTTCCTGGTATAGATTGGGGAAGGAGTATAATACTTGTCAGGGTTTTACTGCTATCTGGGGCTGCGTTCAGGAGATTTCACAATGGAATCACCAGACAGGAAATGAGTGAAAACCTCCATAGGACAGAGACAGAAATAAAAATATGAAAGGGACTGTAGCATTCCCCGAATCTAGAAAAGCAAAAACATTTTTATTTCTGTTTGTCTAATATTATAATTTTTTGCATAAAAAATTAACACAAACATTTGCATCTTATAAATAGGTTGGGTATATATATATATATATATATATATATATTGATTTGCACTCCTCTCCCTATCAACATCCCTCCCCACACCCCTGCACTCCACTTGAATATTTTGCAATATAACCCACCTCTAACAACTCCCTCATCTTTGAGGATGCACAGAAAGATTTCCAGTGACCACACTATAAGAAATGTCTTGTAATTGACACTTTAAGTGTTACTAAACCCACAACAGTAAAATCAGTCTGAATATGCGGGAAAACAGTGGTCTCCAAACGGTTGCCCGGGGGCCGGATGCGGCTCTTTGCTTGCTTTTATCTGGCCCCTGGGGCACTATTTTATTTACTGGCACCAATAATGGGACACAGTTCCTCCCAATGACACCAATGATGGACCATAGCTCCTCCCAATGATACCAACAATGGGGCACAGTTCCTCCCAATGGCCCAATAGCACTAATGATGGGGCACAATTCCTACTAATGACGCCAATTATGGGGCACAATTCCTTCTAATGACACCAGTGATGGGACACAATTTCTCCCAATGATGAGGCACAGTTCCTCCCAATGACACCAACAATGGGGCACAGTTCCTCCCAATGACACCAACAATGGGGCCCAATGACACCAATGATGGGGCACATTTCCTCCCAATTACACCAGTGAGGGGGCACAATTCCTCCCAATTACATCAATGATGGGGCACTATTCCTCCCAATCACACTGCTGATGGGACACTATTGCTACCAATGACACCAACAATGGGGCCCAATTAGTGAATGCAGGGTCCTGGGTTTAGTAACACTTTAACATTGTGGTCAGTTCCTCCATTTTTTGCAAGTATTGCATTTCCTCCATCCATTGTACCATTCCAGGGGGGTCTGAAGGTCTCCAATATTGTGTTGCTGTTGGGAAGCTATCCTCATATCCTTTAGAATAAAATACTGTCATCTTGACAAGAAGTAATGAGAAATTTCTCTTACAGAGACCTGGATAGCAGTAAAAAACCTAAGAGGGTTAGGTAATCCTTTCATACTCGGTCCAAAACTAAGAAAAAATTGAGCCATACATACAGTACACATTAAGACTCCTTAATGTATGTTAAAACTTGTTTCAACCTATGCATTTTATATATGTTTGCTTTTGGGTTTGTTTTCCATTTTTGTTAAAAAAAGTTGGCACTTGTACAGGTATGTTAACCATCTGCAAAAAGCTTGATAAGTGTATTTACTGGTTCCATTCATTGCTAAAGGCCCCAAAAATTTGTTTAAAAATTGAGACTCCCTGTGGAAAGAAGTGATGTAACCTACATCCACTGTAAAGTGCATTCTATGGATGCTATCATTTCCATTTGG
Source organism: Staurois parvus (assembly GCF_062004578.1). Taxonomy (NCBI): domain Eukaryota; kingdom Metazoa; phylum Chordata; class Amphibia; order Anura; family Ranidae; genus Staurois; species Staurois parvus. Next base: position 8,942,288 of record NW_028317802.1, on the reverse strand, counting down.
TAGTAAAGAGCATTGTACTTCTGGGAAAACAACTAGGAGGTTATTTACTAAAACTGGAGAGTGCAAAATCTGGTGCAGCTCTACATAGAAACCAATCAGCTTCCAGGTTTTATTGTCAAAACTTAATTGAACAAGCTGAAGTTAGACGCTGATTGGCTACCATGCACAGCTGCACCAGATTCTGAGTGCTTCAGTTTTTAATAAATCTGCCCCATGTGTCATTGTAAAAATATATTAGATATTACATTATAAGACTGTAAGATAAGAAATACAAATGTATTATTTGTTTTTTTTAATGTTTACTTAAAGCTAATTAGAGTGAATTAAAAAAAAAACAGAAGTGGCTCATGTACTGTTGGGTGCTGTGTTCAGTTAAAATCCAAAGACCTCCGTATTCATGATCTTCCAGTGCTCTGGAGGGTTAATATGAGTGGAGCTGTGACAGGCACTTGTCAAGTACCAGCTATGCACACCCTTTCCACTCTGTTCTCCATTCATAGAAACGGTACCATCAGTTCCCACAGTGAAAATCACTCCATCAATGGAGGACAGATGAATAAATAAAAGGTCTGCCTTCTATTGGCTGATCTCAGTAAATATAAACAAAAAAGAGTAGTTCCTATTAGAAAATGAGGGATAATCCCATTGTATGCAAACAGACTGTGTCAGAACTGACTTTGGGTTTGGTGTAGTAAACAGAAATAGGCTGTTCACTCTACAAGGAAATATTCCTTTGACTCAGTGAATGTGGTGAAAATTGACTTTGCAATGAATAGCCAATCATGTATAAGGAAAATTAAAAACGTATTTTGCTTGCACATGATTGGTTGATGGAAGTCAACAGAGCTTCACCTCATTCACTAAGGTAAAAGAAAATTCCCTTGCAAAGTGAAATTCCCCTAGCAAAGTAAACTCCCTTTTTGACTTCAGTAAATCAACCCCTTTACCTCCAAAGCCTTCACAGCTGATATCTACTGATTGGAAAAGAGCTGTGGCATCAGAGAGGGAACAATAAAGAGATTACAACATGCAACAGCCTCTATGCATTGCTACTGTTCAATAATATAGCAAGAGAATAGGCATCTGTTCTGTCTCTCCAATCTAAGCATTGATAGAGTGATTTATGTAACTTACAGTTGTGATGAGATAGCTATATCTCCAATCTCAGTTGGATACCACAGTCAGTGACTCAATCGGAATGATATCTTGTAGATCTTGTAAAGTTTATTCCATAAACTTAGAGAATCTTACAACAATGAACATTTGATAGGTCAAAAGATCATAATGTGATCTACTTCATGACATGAGGCTAGAGCTGCAATGCATTTCTGGGAAAGGGGAAAGGCTATCTATACAGCATTAACTAAACCAAAGGACAGGGAGGAGCAGAAACAAAATATAGAAACACTTAAAGGCATATGACAGTCAATAGGACAGTCATGTGAAACATGACAGTATCATTTACTTAAAAAAAAAAAGATATTATATATACAGTGCATCCAGAAAGTATTCACAATGCTTAACTTCTGCCACATTTTGTTACGTTACAGCCTTATTCCAAAGTGGATTAAATTCATTTTTTTTCCTCAACATTCTACAAACAATACGCCATAATGACAACGTGAAAGAAGTTCGTTTTGAAATCTTTCCAATTAATTAAAATTAAAAAAGGCAAAAAAAAAACAAAACACATGAATGAATGTAATCCATTTTGGAGTCCTGATACCTCAGAGAAGCTGCTATTCCATTTTGTTAAACCCACAAAATGCACAAACAAATAGAAACAATCCATAATCCCCACCTATTTCTTTCACTATATGTTATATATAAACCCCAAATCCTGATAAGCCACAATATATAACAAACAATTTTTTGCGACATTACATATAAAAGTGCTATAGTGCTGATAAATACTGAATTCATATAACTACAAAATATATAACAAAAATACTACAGTGCACATGACCGCAATATATAACAAACAATTTTGTGCAAAAAAAAAAAAATCAGACTGCTATAGCGCTCATAAAATTATAATAAAATTCTAATTAAAAATCTATTTCATACAACAGTTGTAAGAATGACCTCTCTGTTACCTCTTTAGTTTGTTGTCTGCAGAGAATTGTGCTCTAATAAGTCAAATCATTATGTATTGCCAATGAGACATAACATGACAGTATTACAGGTTATGTGATATCATTTGTTTTTGCACAGAGCCATGTTAGATTGATTAAGAAGATTATTGGGACTCTGAAGCCATATCTTTGACAACAGCTGGGGGATATCTCACCGCCCAACCCAAAAACACTAGGTTTAACTAATGTATTGCCAGTCTTCAGGATTAATAATGGTGGAAGTGATTTATAGTGACTTGACAGTGTCCTGGTACTCTTGAAAGGAAGTTGAAGGGGCAAGAGGCTTGAATAAACACATTTTTCCTTTTTGAAGGAAGCTTGTAATTAAATTGTCAGCAGAATAGCAACTGAAAAAGCCATTTTAAGCGCTGACATTTGACCTGTGAGTGTTAGACTGGTGCTATGTCACATTATAAAATGTGGAATCAAAGTTTAACTACTTAATTAGAGGAAATACCCTCGGAAGTTAATTATTCAATCCAGATGTAGATAAGTGTCTCCTATTCTGATCTAGTTGTGTAGACCTTTTATCTGGTCCCAAATGTTATACAACTGTGTGGACAGCTATACCCTGCTAAAGCAGCTGAAAGACATTCATTTTGACTAGTGTTAACTGTTTTTTTAAAATAAAGTTCTACTTTACAAAACAGAGGCTCCTGATAACACACACAAATATAGCCACACTATAAATTTAAAACTGGCATTACAGTAGAGGTAAATATAAACAGACAGGTCAAATTCAAATGTATTTACTTATTACAGGTACTTATATAGCGCCATCAATTTATGCAGAGATTTACATATATAGAATATTTTGCAGTCACATCAGTCCCTGTCCTCAAGGAGTTTACAATCTAAGGTTCCTAACTCACATAATGGGGCCAATTTAGACAAGGGCCAGTCAACCTACCAGCGTGTCTTTGGAGTGTGGAAGAAAATCATAGTACTATGAGAAATCCACATAGAACATGCAAGCTCCAGGCAGGTAATGCCATTGTTGGGATTCAAACCAACGACTCTAGTGCTGCTCGGAGGAAGTGCTAACTGCTTAGCCACTGTGCAAATGTACAAGGTAGTATGAATAGTTCATTTTGTATATTGTACTGTACATCTCTGGCACACAAGCCATTGCCATTGGTATGCTTTTAAGTCTATATGTGGGTAAAAAAAGGTGCGATATAGGGTATACTGGCTAGAAAATATATTTACTAAGTCTGGGACAGACAGAATCTGGACCAGCTGTGTGTGACAATCAGCTTCTAGCTTTCATTTTTAAAGCTTAACTGAAAAAAAGCCGAAGCTGGAAGCTGAATGGTTACTATGTACAACTGCTCCAGATTCTGTCTGCTCCAGTTTTAATAAATGCCTCCCATTGTGTGCCTGCAAAAAAAAGATTCATAATGTAAGTGTATGTAACTATTTATATTTAACTATTTTATTGTTCCTATTTTCAAAAGTAGAGTATCTGCTATTGTCAATCAATGAAGTACTTAAAGCGGAGCTCCACCCAAAAGGGGAAATTCCGCTTTAAGGCTTTGTCCCCCGCTCCCTGTTAAGGATTGGCACCTTTGGGGAGTGGGGGGGTACCCAAATTTGACAGGTACCCGCTCCCACTTCAGGTGCAATCGCCTAAGGCGATTGGAAGTGGAAGTTGTCCTCCCTCCCCGTAGTTTTCTGGGACACATGACAGGTCCCAGAAGACTACGGGGCCATTCACAAAGTGCAGCGCTACTCGCGCATGCGCATTGGGCACCCGACTGTGAAGCCGCAAGCTGTCACAGCCAGATGCCCACACTGAAGATGCTGGCGCCGGGGAGAGAAGACAGACAATGAAACCAGCCCTGGTAAGGACACTGCTGGACCGAGGGACAGGTAAGTGGCTGTATTTTAAAAGTCAGCAGCTAGTTTTTGTAGCTGCTGCCCTTTTTTATATTATTCAACTGGAATTCCACTTTAGGTTTCACATCTCTGATTGTGCTTGTGTATGTGCTTTTCCATTACAAGTAGTCTATATGACAAATCAGTTCTCTGCTGTGGTCTGTCCAGCTGGAAGACTGCCATTGTAGCATGTATATTTTTAGTGAGGACATTCCTCATACATATTTTGGCATATTGTAGTCCACAGGGACCTTTTTTCTCCCAAACTGCTAGATGAAGCACGTGTCTGTGTTTGCAAAATGGCAAATCCATTGGCAAGCTGCTATGCGATGAATTACAAGCCAATAATAAGGGCACATTTTTAAGCATCTGATAAAATGCTAAAAAGGTCATAGATGAATGGCTACATTTCTTATTTTGTGACAGGTTTACTGACAAACTGTCTTAAGACATTGTACGTAGCAGTAAAAAAAATTTTTGGACTTGGAAAGAGATTGCACTTTCAGAACTAGCAGGTGTTTACTGCTGTCAAAGTTTGACTAGGGAGGGTTCAGAATACTGACAACAATATAAGCTCACTAAGGTTCTATTACTTTTCCCCTTCACACTACAGCTGGGTGTACACTGTCCTGTCGGTTGTTTTTTTTTTTTGTTTTTTTAAAAACTCAGATTTCTGTACCCACACAAGTGACATGGATGCAGGATTCTCCCCCACTGCACTTTTGTATTCCGGAGGAGGCCCCCCTTCAGATGGCTGCTGTATACTCTTGTATTCATGCTTTGGCCCCTCAAGGGCATTCTGTGTGTGTGGTTTTTTTAACTTAAGCCCCAATAAAAAATATTGAAACAGAGAATGGCTGCCATAAACATTTCTACAATTAGAAACCACACTAGTTGCAGGGAAGAGCAAAGAAGTTTATCCTTACACCTTGTATCAGCTTCTAGGAGCAGTGTGTGTTGATTCACTTCTTGGTGCCATTATTCGGATTTTATTTTGTATGTTTATGTGACAGAGGGTAATCATCTTCCCAGTGTTTCATTGCTTATGTTTGGTCATTGTAAAGTGCTCGGAAGTTATTGTTTCAATACATGAAGATGTGTATTTCTTTTCTTTGGGGACAGTGGTTGAAATATAACAGTACTTGGTAGGAGTGCAGTCACACCACAGACTTCCAGCTCCATTTTGGTCTGTCCACAGTTTTCTTTGTTTCTTGGACACTAACCTGGAGCTAATGTTCAAACTCTGGTCTTTGATCCCTGTGACATCTTAACCTGTCATTAATGTAAATCTGTATTGATGACTTTCAAGCCATGCATTTTGTTGCTTGTTTGTGGTTATTATAAAGTGCTCGGAAGTTCTTGTTTTGATACCTGAAGCTATTTGTTTCTTTTCTTTTGGGGAACGTGGTTAAAATGTAATAGTGATTGGTACGTGCACAGTCACAGTACAGACTTCCAATTTAATTTTGGTCTGCCCACAGTAGACACTAGCCTTGAACGTATGTGCAAACTTTGGTTTTTCATCCCTGTGACATCTTACCAGGCCATTAATGTAAAACTGTATTGACTGCCAATTAAGCAAAATAAAATAGAAGTTTTGCAGAAGTCTCCATAAGATGCCTGCTATTATCAACACAGAGCTGTTCATTTTCCCAGCTCAGTGCAACAGCTTGCAAAAAAATGATATGTGAATGACAGCTTTCAGAAATAGAATATTACTGAATGGGACTAACAAGTGGGTTGTGTCACCAAGTCCCAAAACTACTAAGGCAGCTCGCACACAGTATTGATGTTTAAGCATCAGCATTTATGGGCATACAATTTGTTTTGCGCGTATTTATGCATGTATTTGTGCGTATTTACGTATGCGCATTCACGAGCGCATTCTTTTTTTTTTTACTCAAGAATATGCAGTGCTTGTTTATGCAGGTGTGCATACAGGCAGATTGTGAACAATGAGCTGCATTTTAAATCAGTCAAAATAAAAGCTGCAGTGTGCAAGAGGCCTAAGACAGATACTGTACTTTGAGCTTTTAAGAATAGTGTAGACACTAATCCATGCCTCACATATAACTGTTCTCAGACATGTTTAGGTAGGAGAAGGCCACTTAGGGTATCTAATGCAAAACAACAACCTTACTTTGCTTAGTAAGTAGTCATTAAAGGGTTATTTTAAGAGCACACTGCTCCAGAAAGATGGAAATTCCTAGTACTGTATATGACTCTCTTGGTTCTTCTGCATGTTTTTGAGTTGTTTATTATCCTTTTGATTTGTATATATGCAATTGTGTTCCATTTATTAATATTGCAGTGTGCTGTTGGTTTACATTTATTTTAATTAATATCCTCCTACCAGTTCTGCTTTTTTTTTTAAAGGAAATTACTTGTAATATTGTAAAGTAATAATGTAACTTTTCTATTATTTTTGAACAGAGCAGAAGAAAAAAAAACTGTATGGTAGAGCTTTAATATTTTAACTTATTTCTCCATTTCAGTCTAAGCGTGAAGAAAAAAAACAGAACTGACTTATTTTCATATATTAAAAGCAATTACAAGCACTTTCTCGTTTCTTTTCAGCAGGCGCAGCCTAATGCGGACTGGCGTATCTCTCAGGCTCAAAGACCTGGACCCAGCGGGTAAGTGGATGCTCAACATTTTGTTATTTCTAAAAAATGTGGGAGGAAGCTAGAGAAAAATATACTGTGGGGTAAATTTACTAAAACTGGGGACTGCAAAATCCGGTGCAGATCTGTATAGAAACCAATCAACTTCCAGGTATTTTTCATCAAAGCTTAACTGAACAAGATGGAGTTAGAAGCTGATTGGCTACTGTGCACAGTTGCACCAGATTTTGAACTCTTCAGTTTTAGTAAATCAACCCCTGTGTTCCCTAAAAAGACTATGTCTCTCATTGTTTAAATATAAATCTTGCAGCACTAGAGGATAATAAACGCTTGCTTCCCAACATTTTTAAAAGTTGTTTTTATTTTCCCGTGCTGTGAAATGTTTAATAGGAATCTGGCTATGTTCTGAAAGGGTCAGTTCTTGTAAATGCCAACCCCTGCTCCTGCACCCTCTTCCTGCTGCTATAAAGGCAGACAGCAGGATCCAGCACAGATACTTGTTAGCAACATGTAGGATTGTATGTAAGATCAGCAATTTAATATCTGTGCACCCATGACATAATTAAAGCAAAGTGTCAGTTGGAGCAGAGTTTTAGTCTACACACAATGTAGAGAAAGCAGAAACTATTTGTAGTAAGTGCAGAGTGGAGAAGGTGTTACTACGCTTTCACTTTAAGCCTTTCTGCCCTGTCATCAGTCAGAAAAATGAGAGGTTGTTCAGTGAAGCTGACCATACACAGTTAGATTTTCATTCAACCATTGGTAGAAAAAGTGCAAGTAGCCATCCTCTCTTACTCTCCCCTGAGATAGACTATAGACCAGGGGTAGGCAAGCTTAAAGAGATAGAAATCTACTTGAACAACATGGGAGAAGACAAAGATCACCGGGCACAGTGTTGCCTCCTCACACCTGATATAAACCTATAACTGTCGTATTACCGTGTCAAAATCGCATGCATTGCGTGGCAATTATGAGTTTAAATCAGATGATGAGGAGGCAACATATCACCTGCTCACCACCTGCACCTGTGAATGAGCCCATAGTTGTTATCAACAACGGCACCCTAAGGGCTTGTTCACATGTTAAGTTGGGGGGTGAAAAACCCTGTGGTTGAATCATGGTTTTACCCCCCCCGCAAACCCTACCCCCTTTAGCTCCAAACGTACACACATGCCGCAGCAGGAACTACACCCCCTGATGCTTTTGGTATGTGCTACCACCTGTCAACCGAGACACATCAAGTAAATGGGCCACTCTGCAAGTGCCCTGCAACTGCATGCTTCTGTGGGGTCCAAGGGCTTAAAGCAGGTGCCGAGAAAGCAACACACCGCTGTCTGTTTAACCCCTTGTTTGCTGTACTGCACAAGGTTGCAGGGCAATTGCAAAGAGGACTCATTAATTTGAATGGGTCATGCTTGGTTGGTGCTACACCCACAAACCATGACAGGATGTAGGAGCAGCACTACAGAGGAGACATCGGCTTATCTGACTCTTCCTCACTACTATAGCTCCAACTTTACAAGTAGTTCCTCTGCATTGCACTCTGTTTGATGCCCTGGGATGGTGAGTCAGCAAGCCCAGACCAATATCTACCAGTCACCTGGCCAAAATCTACTGCTAGATCGCGATCTACTGTTTGCTGACCCAGCTACACACTGTATGATTTGTAGTGTGCATAGACCAGTGAACATGACCTCAACTAGCATGTGCTGTTCATTCCAAAGAAATGGAATGGAGTAGGAAAAGGAGAGGTTCAGAAGCTCATGACCACTAGGTTGGACTGACCCTGTAAAAAGCACTACACCCATAAAACTCCACTCACACTTGTTATGTAAACCAGTTAATATAGAATACTACCCAAAATATGTTGCTTACTTTTGGATAGAGTTGGAAATGGCAAATACCTGTCAGTTCTTTAGTCCTCATGCACACTGGACATTTTTACAGCTGCTGTTTTTCGCTTATGATGTTTTTTTCTACAGCCAGTAAACTCTCCAGCATGTTATCCTATGTGTCCATGCACACATAGACTGTAATCAACATTTTTTGGCTGGAAAAAAACCCAGAACTAGTGGGTTTGTAGAGGAGTTTTTTAGCTGTAAAAATGCTCTAACACTGAAAAACGTGGCAAAACATGGTACATTATAATACATTTTCTGTAGATCTTGTATTATACCATCATATTTACAGATGGTTGGAGTGATTATGATTGTCACTAATTGCACTTTATCCGTATGATTTGGAATACACGGGTTGCACAAATTATTTTTGTAAATGCACTATTTTGCACATTTATTTAGTACCGTGTGGTAATTTTTGGAGCACTTTAACAGTCAGTTTTTGCACTTTATATTTATATGTATATAGTATATTTACAGATAGCGCTGCACTTTATATATATATATATTTATTTACTTTGGTTGGTAAGGAGTTTTGTGTCAGCAGCTTAGTGAATAGGGCCCCATTCCTAGCGCAGGAAGTTCTTGCATTTAAAACATGGTAAAACACGGTAAATCGCTGTAAATCACTGTTTTTGCATATTTTTTTTTGACCCCCAAAAAAACTCTAAAAAAAGCGGCAAAACGTCGCTGAACACTAATACAAAAACGCTAAAAAATTCGATATTACACAGCTAATGTTACCAGCGTTATTGAAACGCCCAGTGTTCATGGAGCCTTATTGCTGATTCGATTGCTGCTGGGGCATTTCCTCCCCATTTCTTTCTTGTAACTGCAACAGATAGGTTTACAGTAAAACTAAGCAGAGGTTCTGACCCTTTCCCATTCTAGTAAAGTGATTTAATTTGTGTTTTACCCCCCCCCCCCGGAGAGACTTCCCTTCACTTCCTGTCCCTCTGACCATTGTCCCCAAGGCAGAAAGTGAGGGAAAGTCTCCCTAACAGGGACACTTACAGTTAACAGTTTTGAAACACCCAGTGTTCATGGAGCCTTATTGCTGATTCGATTGCTGCTAGGGCATTTCCTCCCCATTTCTTTCTTGTAACTGCAACAGATAGGTTTACAGTAAAACTAAGCAGAGGTTCTCCTCATAAACACTAAAACATAGTACATACACAAATCACCACGATGATGAATACAACAAATTCCATACACAGCCCTGTCAGCGGTATCCCCTCCGGACCATAGGTAAACAAGAAACCTCCATAGTGTAAAACCGTTTTATTTGGGTATATACAGTAAAGAGAAATGCCCACTCACATGCTCCTTTCTCCTTTCACAAAGCTCTTCTACCTCATGCTAGAAATGTATTGCATGGGTATTTAATACATGACTTTCAAATATGGCCCCCACGCCGGAAGTGACTTCACGGCACACCCGGAAATGCATCCTCACGTACTGACGCATTTTGTCACGCTAGACGCGTGACTTCCTCAGGGTAAACGCCCATGGAGGCAGAAACTCCATAAATAGGTTGCTGGCAGCCAATCACCAATGAGAGGCGGACCCCAGCAGCCATGTTGTCAAAGTCCGCTCTCTCAATTCCCGGATCCTTCACTTACATACCGCGGTGACACTTATATACATAGGCACGAACGGGTAAAAAAATGGGTCTCACTACCGGAACGAACCCCTCAAGGGTTCCATCAATACCACATAATTACCAGTAATAACATGCATACTCCTTAAAACGAGCACTAAATACATAATATATAGGGGCAGATATATACCAATACCATAATGAATAAATGTAAATAAACATACAAAAATCATATACCCATACACCCACCCCTTACCTCTACACCTCCTCCCTAAATCCCCAATATCAACAATCAAATAAAACCAATCAAAATCTTTAATACCAAAAAATCTAAAATTCGATCCATCGAAAAAATCGATCTACAGCCTGAACTAGCAAAAGACGAAAAACTGATGATAAAATATATATATATATATATATATATATATGGAGAAAAAAATTATAATTAATATGGACAAATACCCATATAGACACCTCTAGAATGAGTTTACAACATAATAGCATAAAAATAAATAACATTAAAAATATTAATATATTGAACAAATAAATAAATAATATGCATATAAATACAAATTGATATATATAAAAACCCAAAACAGATCACTAAATATATGCCCGATATTGCTAACATCCTGCATAACAAACCAGGCTGATAAAATCCACTGTAAATCACTATATAAATAAATAGTCTTGCCAGATAATAATGTATATAAACTTTAAATATTACTGATAAAACAATTCAAATCAAAGTCTACGTTCAGGCCCCTAGGGACCTGCGTTCTCATGTCAAAAATCCACTTAGACTCTGATTTGCTGAGAGACCTAACCTTGTTACTCTCTCTCCAGTGACCCTTATATTTTTCATTTCCCCAGAACCTAAGTGTCAAGGGGTCTTTATTATGGTGGGCCAAAAAATGTCTAGGCACACTATGCTTAGAAAATCCTTTTTTAATTTTTTGTACATGCTCACGTATTCGCTTCCATAATGGTCTCTTCGCCCTCCCCACATACTGGAGACCACATGAGCATTCCAAGCAGTATATCACTCCTTTAGTTCTGCATGAGATAAAGTCTTGGATATTATACTGCCTCCCTGTAGTGTTGGACTAAAACGATTTTTCCTTCTTATTAATCCCCTTAGTTTCCTTACACGCATAACAATTTCTGCATGGGAAGAAGCCTACTTGGTCCAAAAATGTCACATTTTTCCTAATAGGTGGGCCACTAAGGATTTGCACGGAGTGAACACATACCAGCACCTGCATGAATATCTAATTTTGAGCACTTTCATTGGACATTTATTTTGTTGTATTCATCATCGTGGTGAATTTTGTATGTACTATGTTTTAGTGTTTATGAGGAGTTTTCACGAGTGTCGGTTAGGACACTGGTCACATTTACACTAAGTTATTCCCGGTGGGAATTCACGTGTTGCACTGTGTAATAGTTTAACCCCTGTGTGCACTGGGTTTTTTTTTTGTTATATTAATTAATGTGTTATTTATATATATAGTGATTTATTCTGAGCGCTGCACTGTTTCATCTATATATTTATCATTTCACTCATTTAGGTAAGAGGTTAGTGTCAGCAGCTTGAGTGTTAGGGCCCCATTTTTAGCGCAGGAGGATTTTCTGCCATTTCCTAAGCAGAGGTTCTGACCCTTTCCCATTCTAGTAAAGTGATTTAATTTGTGTTTTACTCCCCCCCCTTGGAGAGACTTCCCTTCACTTCCTGTCCCTCTGACCATTGTCCCCAAGGCAGGAAGTGAGGGAAAGTCTCCCTAACAGGGACACTTACAGTTAACAGTTTTGTCCAGAGTTCTACCTTTAAATAGTAATGCTAAAGATTCAGTACAGCAGCCAGGGCAGGGCTAACGTTTGTATGATGTTACCGTTAAAAGGTAACGGTATAATCAATACCAGTCATTCAGTTTTAGGTGGACTATGGTCAATATGACGACCTGTCTTTCTACTGTTTTTGGAAAAAGTAGTATATCTACACCTACAGTTATGATATATCTTTCTTAGTGGTATGTATCTGTCATTTACCATCTACTAGAATTCCATGTGAATATGCAGCATAAACTAAGTAACATTGATGACTGCCATTTTGGTTTTGGCACAGCCTTGGCTAGGATAGATTCAGAATCCTGGGGCATGAGTGTTCTTTCACCCCTGTTTCTAAAGACTTGTAAAGAAGCCAGCAAGTGACAGAATTGTGTTGACCTACCTTTCTTACCTAACTTTGGCTTACAAATGGAACATTGTAGTGCTGGAGATTGTAATTATCAACTTTGAAATTATTCTTGCTTACCTATCTTATTCCTAAATTTATAAATACATGCTTTTGCCCAATGGGAAATTTTTAAAATTTGCTTCTTACCATGGATTTTTTGCAATGGATTAAATGTGGTCACAGTTGTGTCTTTGGAATATTATGTCTATGTGTACAAATGTGTGTTTGCATAGATATAAAAGAAACATGTTAGTATTAATACCTGGTTTTCCAATGTCAGTATTTAAACATGAACACTTTCCACTGGTACAACTGACATTTCCAGAGCTTACGTAAACTTAAGGAATAATGTCAGATAATAAATGCAATTTAAAAAGTAAATGATTTTCCTGACTTTCAAGCATAAATTTGCTAGAAAGTTGACTTGCTCCTCAAAATTTAGGCGAACATACCACATTTTTGTGTAAATGCATCACAGTTTTTGTACAAGTCTAATTAATGCCTCCATAATTCATATCTGTGTGGATTGAAATACGGAAATAATAAGTGTATTATATGTTGTAAGGAATCTATTATTTATTTTATATGACTAAGTTTTATTATATCTGGGATGCTGCCAATGTAATGCTGAGTCAGTCAAAAATTAAAGGCGAAAATAGACTGTGTGGTGACGTAAGATGCTTTTCTTCATGTTTCACTTAATACAGCAGAGAAAATCCTTTGAAGAAAATATTATTTTAAATCTGAAATAGTTTTTATATTTCCATAGAATTTACCACTGGAAAAAAAAAAAAAAAGCTAGATATATCCAGGGAATCTGACTGTCATACTAAAAATGAACAAAACTCTCCAGAACATTCAACCGCCTTCACTTTGTTTACCATCTGGAGAGATCACAACTGGTCAGCATTAGTGGCCATATCAAGGGTTTTAATCTTTTTCAATGAGACTGAAAAGCAGCTCTGCAGCCATAAAATGTTACAATCACTGAACTTTTACAATATATAGAACTTCCACCTCCAGTGATTTTTGACAGGTTTAGGTATTCCACTGGAGAGCACATTTGCTCCCCTTGGATCCAGTGGCCCACATCTTTGGGAGAAGACTTTGATCACACATCAAGCCTCCCTATATTTTCCCTGTGCACAGTGAGCGAGGCTTCTAATAAATCCTGCTCATAGCAAGAATTCTTCAACATTTTTAAGAATTAAGGCTCCTACAACTTCCTCACTGGAACAAAATGGATCACAGCTTCTGTTTCCTCTAGTCTAACAGCTTAAGCTTAGTGTCAGTAAGACTACATCATGCACATTTTATAATTTCAACCTTATTCTTTGCAAAGATATGCATTCATACAAAAATGCATGAAAAGTTTCAGCTTTATTCTGCACAAAGAATCTTAAATTAATTTCACAATTAAAGAGTTCTATGTACTGTATTTAAATGCTAGTTTCATGTTGGTGTTTATTTTCCACTTACGGTAATTCTTTATCACTATGTGATACAGATTTTTTTTTATTTAACCACTGAAGTCCCCAGGCATTTTTCTCCGTAGATCCCCTTAGGTCACAGAGCTTTTTTTTTTTCATTTTGGTGATATGTCGCTTATATTATACTTTTTAGCATTTGTAGTCTAGCCTTATGTATTATACATTGGGGTTGATTTACTAAAGGAAAATAGGCTGCGCACTGCAAGTGCACTTCGAGTGCACTTTAAAGTGCACTGAAAGTGCAGTTGCTTTAGATCTGAGAGGAACATGGAAGGAAGATTTAAAAAGACAGTATTTTTGCTTGCACATGATTGGATGAAAGACATCTACAAAGCTTTAGTGTGACAGAGGAGTGGGTGGAACAGATCACATGCGGAGAGCAGTGGGACACACAAGACTTTTATTGAATAATAGTGAGGGCACACGATTAGTATAGCAGAGTTCTGGTAGAAAAAAAGCGTTAAGTGCATAACGCAGGGTGGGGCACACAGCAAGGATAACCGAGTTCTGTTAGGCAAAAGGGGGTTAAATCCATAACACAGGTTGGGCACGCAGCAGGGGGAAAAAGTCCTGTAGACAAAGGGGGTTAGTCCGTAGCACAGTCTGGGCCCACAACAGAGAGGCAGGACTCTGGCGGGCAAGGGTTAAGTCCTCGGCACCGCAATTGGCACACAGCAAGGAGGCAGAAATCTGGTGGGCAAGGATTAAGTCCTCAGCGCAGGGGTTGGCACACAGCAAGGAGACAGAAGTCTAACAGGCAAGGTTTAAGTCTGGGTTAAATCCTCAGCGCAGGGGTTGGCACACAGCTAGGAGGCAGAACTCTGATGAGTAAGGGTTAAGTCCGGATAAAATCCTCAGCGCAGGGGTTAGCACGCAGCAAGGAGGCAGAACTCTGGTAGGCAAGGGTTAAGTCAGGGATAAATCCTCAGTGCAGGGGTTGGCACACAGCAAGGAAGCAGAACTCTTGCGGGCAAGGGCTAAGTGCAGGTTAAATCCTCAGCGTAGGGGTTGGCACACAGCAAGGAGGCAGACCTTTGGAGGCCAGGGGTGAAGTCTGGGTTGGATCCTCAGCGCAGGAGTTGGCACTCAGCAAGGAAGCAGAATTATGGCGGACAAGGGTTAAGTCTGGGTTTGATCCTTAGTGCAAGGGTTGGCACATAACAAGGAGGCAGAACTGAGAGGAAAGCAGAGTCCCAGTGTCCAGAAAGCCACACAGACAATGTAGAACCACAAGTCCCAGCAGTGCAAAAAGCAAAGCACGGTTCAATGCATCCAGTAGCAAGGCCTGCAGCCATGAGCTGCTCTGTCCATCCTGACTCAAGCTCTGCACATTCTGAGAGTTTTCTCCTACCATAGGGACATTATATTGTCCCTTCAATTTGACCAAACCTCAAGCACCCGGTGCCGACACGTCTGACTTTTCTCAGCCCCAGGACACCATGCTGACTGTGGCTCCTGCTGAGATCAACCTCATCTCCCACCCCCTGCAGGGCACAGGAACTCCAAGATTAAATTAAGCAGACAAGCTGACTGCTTGACACACTTGTTGATTTCAACAAAAAACAAAAAACAATGATGGGGCACAATTCTTCCCACTGACAACAATGATGGGGCACTATTTCTCCCACTGACACTGATGGAGTACTATTCCTCTCACTGACACTAATGATGGGGCACCATCATTGATGTCAGTGGGAGGAATAGTGTCCCATCATTGGTGTCAGAGTGAGGAATCGTGCCCCATCATTGGTGTCAGTGGGAGGAATAGCACCCCATCATTGGTGTCAGTGGGAGGAATAGCACCCCATCATTGTAATACCATACTGAAATACCATACCATATTGAAATCAAATCTGATGTTTTTTAATTTTTATTTGGTGTGTGCGTTGGAAGAGGGTAGTCTTATACGGCGAGTATAGCCCAAACACTATATTTTAAGAGGAAAAGTAGGGAGTAATCTTATACGCCCAGTCGTCTTATACGCCGGAAAATACGGTACTTTCTTGAGCATTTGATGCTTGAGGAACGTAAATGTCATCCAGATCATCATGAAAGAAAGGCTGCGTCTCACTAAAACATAGACTATTTCCTGAATATATATATATATATATATATATATATATATATATATATGTATTCATTTATTTTGCTATTTTTTAACATTTTTTTAAGCTTTATCTACATTTTGTACTTCATTGCTGTGGTTTACTACTGCTTTAATAAATAGCAATTAGTAAGATTTACTTACTAAATGAGTAGAGAATGTCAATTTCAAAGTGAATTTTACTTTTTCAAAGTTAATTTCTATTCAGCTTAGTAAATGTCATCATCCATAGGCAAAACTCCTGTTCTTTTGGTTTTTTTTTATTTACCTTGCACAGGATTGGGTATTTTCTGCAAAGTGAGCATGTTCCACTCCTTTAGTAAATTAACCTCAATGTCTGTTTTTTCAAGCTTGAGGTTAATCTAATATGTTGAATATAATCAAGTGTGTGTCATTGCCAGTGTCCCAATGTTTCTATTTGCAAGGCTTAAGATAGAAAAATCACTATGTGTAATTTCTAAAAAATGGATAATCAGAAATAAATGATATTTTTGCAGAAGTTGGTGTACATGTGGCATTAACCTTAAAGTGTATCTCCACTTTTGTTGTCACATCCGTGATATGTTTGTTATATGTTCCCATTAATTTTTTTTCAGTTATTATATTTCTATTTTTTTTATTGCAGCAGTTCCTTGAGCAGATTACACACTACTTATTCAAACTAGTAAATTCAAAGTGCAACAAAAAAGTACAAAATGGGAACAGACTGAGACAAAGTGCAATAACATACAATGCAGAACTGAGTCCTTGAGATTTTTAACCCTTTATTAGGACAGGCAGTTTATACAATGTAAATTGGAACATGTAACAAATATTATGTGTTATCCTGATGTGGCTGCCAAAATAGAAATACATTTTAAAGATGTTAGAGATAAAAGAGCCCCATTGCAATTATAGGGTCATTGCCTTTTCTGAGTACTCACTGTACCCCAATGCTTGATCAAGGCACATCTTTGCAGCCTTTCTCAATCCACATACTTGACACCCTAATACCTATGACCATGACCCTGATTAGAATCTGTAAAGCTATGAACAACATGCTGTGAATGTTAAGAAATGGGTAATAGGTCATATTTTATTGCCCTCAACTGAGGGTTTGTTCACCATTCACCAAACACAATTGTCAAATCTGCCTGGGGGTTTCAGTCACCCGTACATGCAGTGCCAGATGACCTTCATTCATTCATCAGTGAAAGGAACAAAGGAACTCAGCTCAAATGGTCACCAATTAAAGTCCATAGATACAAGTTCCAAAGCTGAGGGATCACATGATCCTGTTTTCAGAAGAACTACCCTTTAGGACAGCCACTTAAACAACTTTAGTATTTTTGCATTAGCAGATTAGTCTCTTTTTTTTACAAAAAAAACCTTAAAGTTAGTGGACTGACTTCTATGACCTATTAGTATCTGATTGCATCAAATATAGATATGATCTGGCAGTTAGATACTGAATGACTGAGAAGGTAAATTTAGCCACACAATGATAGGATCTGTGAATATGTGTGGTCACCACATGAATCCTACTGTTTTCCTCCATACAGTCTGTGTATGGACTAATGCATTGAAAATGATGGCTTATTGTGAAACTAAAAAAATGAAAAAAGAAATGTTGCCTAATATAATAATGGTATAGAACATTGTTTCTCAACCTTTTTCAAGTCAGTATGCCCTTGAAAAGTATATTCAGCCTTGGTATGGATTTTGAGGGGAAACCCAACGCCAAATTTTTTTTAAAATGTGACCCTGCCCCTTGTGACATCATCAACCGTGGCATGCTGGGTCAATGATGTCACACAGGGGCGGGGTCACAGTTTTTTTCTTGTGAAGGAGTAGTGGTACCATGCACCCCATACTCATTCACATAGAGGGGAGCAGGATCTGGGGGCCCCCTTACTAAAGGGGGCTTCCAGATTCCAATAAGTTCCCTGCCCACAGACCCCCACAACCACTGACCAGGATTGTGGGGAAGAGGTCCTTGTCCCCATCAACATGGGGATAAGGTGCTTTGGGGGAGGGCCCCCCTGACCCAAAGCACCCCCTCATGTTCAGGGCATGTGGCCTGGTATGGTTCAGGAGAGGGAAGGGCCCGCTCGCTCACCCCCCCCCTTCTTTCCTGACCTGCTGAACTGAATGCTCAGATAAGGGTCTGGTATGGATTTTGGGGGGGATCCCATACCATTTTTTTTTTAATTTTGGAGTGGGGGTTCCCCTTAAAAACCATACCAGACCCAAAAATTGCCTGCAATTTTTTTTTACATTCAATGGGGTTCCCCACTGACAGCTGATGACTCTTAGGTTGTTAAGGACTCCACGGCCACCCATTCCTTTGAAACCCATGACAGTGCTGACAGATACCAGTACATACCTCATGCCTGGACCACTACTTATTTAGCACATGCATTTATTTATTTCCTTTTGTGAACTGACTTTAAGGCAGGGGCGGACTGACAACTCATGGGGCCCCCGGGCAATAGGGGATCATGGGGCCCCTGTGTCCTTGCCCAAACTCAAAAAAGCCTATGAAAAAGGTTCCAGGGGCATCTCATGGGGCCCCCTACTGACCCCGGGCCCTCAGGCAGTGCCCGAGTTTCTAAATGGTCAGTCTGCCTCTGCGGTATAGTTTAAGGTATTTACCAAATGTTTTTGCTATTTTTGGTAAATACCGCATACTAGCAGTAGTGAATTGACATTTTCAGTATCGCATGTGTCACTTTTATACAGAATATATGTTAGTTGGAAGATTTCTTTAAAAAAGTCCATGGTGAATTTTCTAGCATAAAGGCAAGAGCACATGGTGAGGCTGGTTTATTAGAGGTTTTGAGTATCTTCTCTCAATCAAATGCAGCTGTGCTCATTTTGAATACTCAGTCATGTACAGATGAAATAAAAATATATTTGCCTTTCAAATGACTGGATAGTTGAAGTACATTTTTTACTTGCTTTATTAAGTGAATATGCTCCATTCCTTTAGTAAATCAGCCTTACTGAGTCTACTGGAAGACCTGGAAGAGGAAGTACTCTAAGTGAGACAATCAGTGGAAGCATAGACATATGATTTGCAGACAAATTATACTTTTTTTCAAATCTTATATTCCATATCATCTATAGGAAAGCACTCCACAGAACACACTTTATTTATTTATTTTTTTAATAAAAAGTGGGTTTGATTTCCTGCCAGGTCAGCCTTTGACTTCTGTGATCTGTCCTTCGCTATGTCACTAGTTAAGGTAACTTATCAGGAGACACATACTGCAAGTAGACTAGAAAGGCTCTCATTGAGATCTTCCTATCAGGGCTCAAAAGATTTGGCAATGGATCCCATATGGTTATTCACTAAGACTACATGGTGCAAAATCTGGTGCAGGTCTGCATAGAAACCAGCTTCCAGGTTTTATTGCCAGAGCTTAATTGAACAAGCTGATGTTAGAAGCTGATTGGCTACCATGCACAACTGCTCCAGATTCTGAGTGCTCCAGGTTTAGTAAATCGTACCCATTGTGTAAAGTCCTGATTTAAAGAAAATCTATCAATTTCAGTTTGGGGAATGCATAGCTCCAACTGTGTAGTTTTCTCAGCTGTACAATCTCTTTTTGCTATCCTCTGCCTCAGAGGGAGGTTTGCTACCAACATACAGTATGTAGAAAGTAGTCTGTATGTGGGTTCCAGGGTTGCAGAGTTCATTGCATTCAACTTACCCAGGACACAAACATCTAGATACTTACCTATTGTCCACCCTCCTATATTGTAACAAGGATTAATTGACAGACTTTTCTGACAGTAAATCATAGATTCAAAAATCTAATAAAGTTTTATCTAATGAAACACCAATTACACTCACAGTAAGCATAACCGTGTCAATCTATAATTCTTTTTGTCAATGGACAACATAACAGAGTCTGTTACTATCCCACCCTATAACCCAGTTACACTGAAGACCCCCTCCCCACTGCTCTGTTGCACCTTAGAAGCCTCCAAAAAATATATAGTTCTTTTGGATTTTGGGAGAGCATATGATCGCCTCCTAGCATGTGTTGCTTTTTCTTAGGTGGGATTTTATCTTCATGACATCATAGGGGGTGGGTATTTTGGTTCTGTATGTACATTAAGGCATATATACATGCTTTTTTGCATTGCTAGTTGTCACTATATTGCCTAGACGAAGGGATCCTGTGTGGCCCTGAAAAGTTGTCTTACTTCATGGATGTTTCATTGCACTAATAAAAGAGTGTACATATGTTTGCAATGGAATGTTGGTGATATCTCATTGTTTCAGTATGGGGGGAGTTGGCATGCCTAGGCAGGCTGAATTTGCATGCAAACCATCCTGGGTAATGCCCATATGTGATGCTGAGCTTTCATGATTATACAGTAATGCTGGGAGGACAGAGCTAGATAATGTTTTGTGCCCCCCAGTATAAAAGTTAAGTATGGCTGGGAGGACAAAGGTAGATAATGCTGTGTGTCCCCCAGTAAAAAAAAAGTTAAGAATACTTTATCTGACTTGCTGCAGCTTCTAATGTGAATAAGAAATATTGGTACAGAAACATGTACAACTTTGCAAGATTGAAAATAACACTGGAGCTCAGTTTTAACTTCTTGTACCTTTGACACTTATATAAGGAATGCAGAAAGCTGTAGCTACAAGGACAGGAAGGCACAGGCAACAATAAAATTCATGGTCAGACAATTTAACCCTTGCCCAAACAACATATAAATGTGTTTTTTATCTGTGTCCCTGTTGAAGAGAAAAATTGAAGAGGGGTTGCCCTAGCTTCATTTTTACAAGGAAACTTAAGGTGGCCATTTGCCCAGCATGTAAGAGATTACTAAATAAAGTCTAAAGATTCTATTTATGAATAGGGAAATGGGAAAAAACAAGGAAGATTTAGCTTTAAATGCATATCTACAGTATGATAACCAAAACCTAAAATAATTAAGGTAAAATATGTATCTGAAATAGTGCAAGAGAGGAGAATTACCATAATGATAATTTTCCTCTGTTAAACAGAAAAAGTTGGATACATATAATTGTCCTATGAGCAAATGCTATTTTGTATACAGAATTTCCCGTCATCATGCTTTGTTTTCTAAAACATAGTTCAGTAATTATAAGAACAGCTTCATCATTGTTATAGTGTCTTATAATTTGCAGCCTTGCAACTGATGATCTCTGCTTGTAATTCTGTGGTTTTCTACATTTGCTTTTGTTGTTTAATGGTAATTGTGCTTTGTCATTATGATTTTTTTTAGAGCTCAACCCACAGAGGAAGCTGGAGTATGGCCAAACAACCAGTTTGAAACCGAGAGACTTCAGGCGATGATTCTGGCGTCCGCTAACGGTCAGTGTTCTATAGCAACATATGGGAGCACAGCATGTTATATTTAATAATTTATAGGCCTGCTATCTGTCCAAGCCAAGCAAATCAGTATTGTTAATTTACGTTGTAAAATAGTTAGGGAACAGTGCAGATGTAGCCGAGTGGTAAGAATTGAAAGATATTACATGATTAGTCATTTTACATTAGAATGACTCTTTCCCTTCCTAAATACTAAATTTATAGTTCAGTCTTCGAGGATGCAAAGTGGACTCATGCCCTTACTTTCAATGTGTAGTAATTTTAGTTTAATACAGAGATCTGTGGACCTTAGTGTCTTATATGCTCCTGTATATGGTGCAGGTTTGAATTTCCCATTATGTCAATTAAGGCACTGTTGTTAAGTCCCACAACATGCTTAGGAGCTAATAATTAAAAATAAAATTATTTGCAGCAATTTCTTTCTTCTTCTTTTTATTGTTTCAACTTTTTATTTAGTCAAGAAAATTGGGTTCAACTTAGTATAAGTTAAAAAATTAGTATTTAGCTAGATCATCATAATACGAGGCACATAAAGACATATTTCACAATTATTAAAGACTTTTTCTACTTATCAGCTAACCAAGAAAGCATTCTTTCAAATACAGTCCAGTTCATTCTGCTCTTCGGATACTATCTTGATGCTGGTTATAGTTGTCATGCTTTATTTGTAGAATGCACAGCCAAAATCACTGTTCATCCTATTTAGAAGAAAACACCGTGTTTCATTGGCAAAGCAGCTGCTGGTTGGAGCCTTCAACTGCAACTTCAGCTTCACTTTCTGTCTGTATTACAGTTCAAAAGGTTGCTCCTGCAATGCCCATGCTGCATCATCGGCTGTACCACCTGCATAGTAATATTTCCCAACCATAACTGAAGCTTTCTGTCCCTGTTGCAGCTCTACAGGAACTACATTGGTCATCACATTAATGTTGCTAAACATCCCATAATGACTCCTGGTTATCCGGAAGAGGAGAGAATGATAAAGAGGTTCTTATGTAAGGGGTGATTGGAGGTGCACAGAGGCACAGTATGGAGCACTTAGGCAGCTCATACATGATTCATTTTCTTTCATTCAACATTCAAGGTGGATGAGGGAATCACTCCTGCAGAGCTATTGTATTCTGACAGCAGGGAAGCTTCTCTGCCACCAGAATACATTCATCAGCATTGCAGGCTATGGATGGCAGCACTGATCAAGTGAATATTTTCCAAAAGGTTGGCAGTACGAGAGATCGACTTCTGTACAACCATCCTGTCCATAGATGGATTGAAAGACAGTCCCTCCCAGGGGTGGACTGACCATTTGGAAACTCGGGCACTAGGCTTTTTCGAGTTTGGGCAGGGGACCCCATGAGTTGTCAGTCCGCCCCTGGTCCCTCCTGAACCATCCAAATTTCAATTATCTATGGCCAGCTTTAGATTGGACCCCTGTGGGAAGCAATGTGTAGTGCTACCAAGACAAAAACCCAACCTGTTTAGGTGCTAGTGTACTGTTTGATAGAAACATCATACCTTAAAGGAAGCTTTCATATATAGAAGACAGAACTGTCAAAACACTTGGATAGTAAGCAATGCATAAATCTAACATATAATGTTGTTTCTATAATAGATCTTTTACTTACCACAGCAGAGGAGTGCCTAATGCTGGAGTGCTAAGTTGCCCCCAGTGAGAATCATATATATATATACACAGTATACACATTCACAATAATGACGTTACAAAAGTATTTCTGTAAATACGACCAAATTAAAGTTGTTCCAGCCCATAAAATGACAGTCTTTAGAATAGTCAGCCACAGCATTTGGTGTAGATTTGACCCTTCAGATCAGCTTGTGCATTGTTAAGTAATTTTATTTTCCTATGGTTGCTTGGTTGTAATGTTTTTCTGTGTACTAACATGCCATGACTCGGATTGGAGATTTAATGTGTGGGCATGAACTAGGATTAAATGTAATCCTAGGCATATCAAATGTAGAAGCCCACATTTGTGAGCAAACATTGCTTTGCCCGATGCAGTAGTAATCTTTTTGTGTTGGCAACATAATTCCTGACCTAATAATTGAGAACCAAGTGCAGAATATACACTTCAATAAATCTTGCTAAATTGTTTAAACAGGCATAAGTGAGACTAAGCAGACAGCACAAACTCCCTGCAGCCCACAAAACGCTTTCAAACACAGTTGTTTTTCTGTTGAATACCCAGGCTTAGAGGATGGTAGCATTGACTAGTTGTTCATTGATTATACACAATCAGGAATAATTATTCAAAAGGTCTGACATATAGGGGTTTATTTACTAAAGCCGGAGAGTCCAAAATCAGACTCCCTTCTGCATAGAAACCAATCAGCTTCCAGGTTTCATTGCCAAAGCTTCATTGAACAAGCTGAGGTTAGAAGCTGATTGGTTTCTATGCAGAAGGGAGTCTGATTTTGGACTCTCCAGCTTTAGTAAATAAACCCCATAAAGTCTTTGTATTGCCCCAGGAATTTTTTTCCCTTCGTTATTCAATATCATATTCTGGATCAGATGCGAATCTAATTGGTGGCAAGAAAGAGGCTACAGACCACTATTATTTTAGTTATTTTAACTAATGAGGGGCAATGTATGTGTATTACTAATTATAGAAGAGTGTATATACCTTTTCAGTCTTTAGAACATTCATCCTATAGTCCTTGTTCTGAACTGCACTGTACCAAAGTAGTGGGGTGCCTGCAAGGACACCACATATGGCACTATTTGAAAGTCCAAGGGGTGTAAAAAAATCACCAGTATTTTTTTATTTACCATTTCTTGTGAAAGCATCTTGTCATAAAAGTGCATGACAGCATTTCAGGGCACGAATCTCTGTGTACATTTAGAGGGTATGATAGTTTCCGGAAAAGGAAGTGCATAAACAACAGCCTTCATGGCAGGTTAACTAAGTATTTTTTATTGAAAGTTGCAGATTTGAAAATATTGAAAATTAGTTTTAAAACTACATTGTATTAAAGCTGATATGATTTTTTTGTAATTGAGTTCACATCTACTTTTAAGTCAATAAATACAAGTCTAAAACCTTTTAGAATTTGTATTTTGTTTAATAACTGACATAGTATAGTTATATTTTGTGGTTGAAGGAAAAGTAAATTACGCAGTCATGTGTAGGGCCATGTTATTTTCAGTTTTATAAACTAAAAGTAACTGCTTGCATTGCATAAATATCATAGCAGAAGTTTTGCCATCTGTTATCTGGCTCATAGAGTAAGATTAATTTTTCTATTGACAGAACAGTAATGCAAAATGTCATAAGAGGGAAAAAAACACATTGAAATGAGTACCTTTGGCAAGGTCTAGTGTTTATTCCTGGTGTGTATTAATACTTGTGTTTTTCCAGGCTGAGTATTGTAGCTTAGTAATTGACATAAAGTAAATGTTTAGTATGTTGACTATTATTCAAGTGCCACAAATGACCAGTGCCTTGGGCTGACACCAACAGGAGGAGGGATACATATGCACACACACATCTATCTATCTATCTATCTATACACATACATATAGTGTGTGTGTGTATATATATATATATATATATATATATATATATAAAGAAAATACTGCCTTGAAAAACTATTCGTACCCCTTGAAATTTTCCACATTTTGTCATGTTACAACCAAAAACGTAAATGTATTTTAATGGGATTGTATATGGCACATAATTGTGAAGTGGAAGGAAAATGATAAATGATTTTCAAAATGTTTTTACAAATACATACCTGAAAAGTGTGCCATACATTTGTATTCAGCTCCCTTTACTCTGATGCCCCTAACTAAAATATAGTGGAACCAATTTCCTTCAGAAGTCACCTAATTAGTAAATACCTAATTAGCCACCTGTGTGTAATTTAATCTCAGTATAAATACAGCTGTTCTGTGAAGAGGTTTGTTAGAACATTAGTGAACAAACAGCATCATGAAGGCCAATCAACATACTAGATAGATCAATGAAAAAGTTGTGGAGAAGTTTAAAGCAGGGTTAGGTTATAAAAAAATATCTCAAGCTTTGAACATCTCACGGAGCACTGTTCAATCCATCATCTGAAAATGGAAAGAGTATGACACAACTGCAAACCTACTTAGACATGTCCATCCACCTAAATTGACAGGCTGGGCAAGGAGAACATTAATCAGAGAAGCAGCCAAGAGGCCAATGTTAACTCTGGAGAAGCTGCAGAGGTCCACAGCTCAGGTGGGAAAATCTGTCCACAGGACAACTATTAGTCTTTCACTCCCCAAATCTAGCATTTATGGAAGAGTGGCAAGAAGAATGCCATTGTTGAAAGAAATCCATAAGAAGCCCTATTTGCAGTTTGTAAAAAGCCATGTGGGGGACACAGCACACATGTGAAAGAAGATGCTCTGGTCAGATGAGACCAAAATTAAATTTTTTGGCCTTAAAGCAAAATGCTATGTGTGGCGGAAAACTAACACTGCACATCACCCTGAACACACCATCCCCACCATGAAACATGGTGGTGGCAGCATCATGTTGTGGGAATGCTTTTCTCCAGCAGAGACAGGGAAGCTGGTCAGAGTTGATGGGAAGATGGATGGAGCCAAACACAGGGCAATCTTAGAAGAAAACCTGTTAGAGTCTGCAAGAGACTTGAGACTGGGATGGAGGTTTACCTTCCAGCAGGAATGGTTTAGATCAAAGCATATTCATGTGTTGAAATGGCCCAGTCAAAACCCAGATCAAATCCAGTTGAGAATCTGTGGGAAGACTTGCAAACTGCTGTTCACAGATGCTCCCCATGCAATCTGACAGAGCTTGTGCTATTTTGCAAAGAAGAATGAGCAAAAGTGTCACTCTCTAGATGTGCAAAGCTGGTAGAGACATACCCAAAAAGGCTTGAAGCGTAATTGCAGCTGTAAAATCCCAATAAAATACATTTACGCATGCCACACCTTTCAGGTATTTATTTGGAAAAAAATTGAAAATCATTTATCATTTTCCTTTCACTTCATAATTATGTGCTACTTTGTGTTGGAATATCACATACAATCCCAATAAAATACATTTATGTTTTTTGGTTGTAACATGACAAAATGTGGAAAATTTCAAGGCACTGTATATACATATATATATATATATATATATATATATATATATATATATATTGCCAAAAGTATTGGGCCGCCTACCTTTGCACGCACATGAACTTTATTGGCATCCCAGTCTTAGTCTGTAGGGTTCAGAATTGAGTTGGCCCACCCTTTACAGCTTCAACTCTTCTGGGAAGTCTGTCCACAAGGTTTTGGAATGTGTCTATGGGAATGTTTGACCATTCTTCCAGAAGCCCATTTGTAAGGCCAAGCACTGATGTAGGATGAGAATCCCTGGCTCAGTGTCCACTCTTAATTCATTCCAAAGGTGTTCTATCAGGTTGAGGTCAGGACTCTGTGCAGGCCAGTCAAGTTCTTCTACCCCAAACTCGCTCATCCATGTCTTTATGGACCTTGCTTTGTGTACTGATGCACAGTCATGTTGGAGTAGGATGGGGCCATCCCCAAACTGTTCCCACAAAGTATGAAGCATGAAATTGCTAAATATTAATTGGTATGCTGATGCCTTAAGTGTTCCCTTCACTGGAACTAAGGGGCCAAGCTCAATCCCTGAAAAACAACCCACACCATAATCCCCCCTCCACCAAACTTTACACTTGGCACAACACAGTCAGGCATGTACCATTCTCCTGGCAACCGCCAAACCCAGACACCTCCATCGGTTTGCCAGACACAGAAGTGTAATTCGTCATTCCAGAGAGCACATCTCCACTGCGCTAGAGTCCAGTGGTGTTGTGCTTTACACCACTGTATCCGATGCTTTGCATTGCACTTGGTGTTGTAAGGCTTGGATGCATGGAAACCCATTCCACAAAGCTCTCTACGCACAGTTGTTGTGCTAATCTGAAGGCCATACAAAGTTTGGAGGTATTTAGCTATTGACTCTGCAAACATTTGGTGACTATGCGCTCTGTCATTTTACGTGGCCTACCACTTCATGGCTGAGTTGCTGTTGTTCCCAGTTTCTTCCACTTTGTTATAATACCACTAACAGTTGTCTGTGGAATATTTAGCAGCAAGGACATTTCATGGATGGACTTATTGCACAGGTTGCAACCTATCACAGTACCACGCTTGAATTCAGTGAGCTTCTGAGAACAACCCATTCTTTAACAAATATTTGTATAAGCAGTCTGCATTCCTAGGTGCTTGATTTCATACACCTGTGGCCATGGATGTGATTGGAACACCTGAATCCAATGATTTGGAGGGGTGTCCTAATACTTTTGGCAATATGGTATATATATATATATATATATATATATATATATATATATAAAATCTAAATAGCACAGGAAAATACGTAGACAATAATAAAATAATAGTACGACCGCCAAACACTCAAACAGTGGACTGTATCTTTATCATACATTACCATGCCATTGCCTTTAATTAAAAAATAATTAGGTCAAAGCTTAAATGTATCTGGACTCTGTCTCTCTCTCTGTCTCCAAAAAAAAAAAAAAAAAAAGGTATACATACAGTTGATTTTTCAGCACTTATGAGTAGGCACTCTTGCAATTCACTTACCATGCCCCACACTATATAGCCAGGGGCTGTCATAGGCAACCTAATACATTTATTCTTTATCTACTTAGAGATAAAATATATCTGCTTTAAATAAGCTGCTTGAAAAGAAAAGAAATAAAGCTTTACTTTACTAACTGTGATTAGTCCTAGCCTTAGTAATCCCCTTCTTCACTATGTGGGCAAGAGTAATAGCCTACATTGCAAGATGGTATATATATATATATATATATATATACAGTGCATTTTATGTGCCATAATGTATTAGCTTGTTCATTTAAATTACAGCACAGACTTAAAGCTATAAGATGAAGTCAGACAGAGAAATACAAATAATGAGAGTTCTATGGATATTTCTATGTACAGTACATTGCTGTTCCTAGTTGTATGTGCAGATCAATCACCAGATAATTTATTATATTTTTTACAGCTTATATGGAGCCATAGTAACTATTATAATAAAGTAACCAGAGCGATTATTGACTAAACAATGACTACTGCTCAGGGGCGGACTGACAACTCATGGGGTCCCTGGGCAATAGGGGATCATGGAGCCCCTGTGTCCTTGCCCACACTCAAACCACACCCAAAAAAGCCTATGAAAGGTACCAGGGACATCTCATGGGGCACCCTACTGACCCCGGGGCCCTCGGGCAGTGCCTGAGTACCCGAATGGTCAGTCCGCCACTGCTACTGCTGTATCTTAAAGGAAGCATATCCTTGTAAAGATACTGAGGCTGTCACACTCACTTCTAATTTGGAAAATGCTAGTTGCTAGACTCAATACTTTGTGGCATTAAGCAAGAAAAAGCAAGCAGATAAGAATTTATGATCCTACTCTCAGTTTTCCTGATATGGATACTTTTCCAGGGTCAGTGAATCAAAAGAGTCTGTATAACAGCAAGGTTATCACCAATGCTAAACCCCAGATGCATTATCGAAAAAGTTTGCTTTTAAGTAAATCTACCTTTCTAATGCTTCTTGGATGATCTGTTTTAATTTTAAGCCCACGGTCCCTGTGAACTGAATGAATTAGGTGAGGTCAAGAGATCTGTCACACTCAAGCAGACATGCAGTAAAACAATAATCAGTGGCGTACACTGAAATAATTTTAGATCCGAACAGAGTTGTGTGATGCCTTCAAAAACACAAAAATAATATGGATGGAAAATACCTTTAAAACTCAGACAGTCCTGCCATTGCTGCCAATGCAAACTTAGAGGAAAAGAGATCATACTTTGAGCACATGGCAAGTCTTTAGAGCAGAAACTTATTTCTGTTTTGTTTTACAGGCTGGAATTATTAGTATTTTCCATCTTCAAATTACGTTTAGGTAGAATTGTTCCTTGGAGTAAAAAAATATTTTTCCTAGGATGGGCATAAGAATACATTTATAAATTTACAGTTATATATTTGCCAATTGGAATTTAGAACATTTTCACATATTTACTTACAGAGGCTGCTGAAGGAACATCAGGCCTTGGAGGAAGCACAGGCACTATGGGCCTCAGTGCCCGCTATGGACCACAGTTCACCCTGCAGCATGTGCCCGACTACCGACAAAATGTCTACATTCCGGGAAGTACACTAACCCCGACCAATGCTGCAGGAAAGCGTGATGGAAAAGGTGGTGGAAACAAGAAGAAGTCGGGGAAGAAAGACAAGAAATAACCATTTTTAGAGCAGCTTACAGCAACAGGGCATAATTGTTTGAGAGCTTTTCCATCTTTAAAAAAAAAAAAAGTATTCGGGTGAAGTTGAATGTCACCTTAAAAAGAAAAAAAAATATACATAAAATCAGTATCAAGAATGTGTCATCATTATTTCTGGCTACACATAATGTCCTTTAGCTGGACATTTGTCTGCTTTTAGCCTTTGTGATGAAAATCTTATGTTAAAAGTTAACCTCTGAAATAAGTGCCCTGATATATTCACTAATATTTTGTACTAGTGCAAGCTGATTACCTAGCTAATGTATGCACTCTTTTTACAAACTTCAATTTGATTTGCTACCACAGTTCCATCTTGTGGAATTTCTTTCATTGTATATATTCCCAGCAGAGTAGATATTTATAATTTATAAACATTCAGGTAATTAAGTGCTTTTTACCTGTTTCCCATTATTTTTCCATTGACTAACTAGTGCAACTAGTCAGTGTGCTAAAGGTAGTGATATTTCATCTGAATTAAAAAAAATATACTCTTAAAGGGCTTGGTTCATTTGAAGGCGAGCCCTGATAAAATGATAAAAATGGATATTAATACTTGCCAATATTTTAAATCCAGGGCCAAATTTTGCCAAGCTCATAATCTTTCCTGCTAGGTAATACCCTGCCCATTTCATCATCGGGTTTGGAAATATTGGTAATTATGGATAATTTGTGTTGTCATTACCTACAAGAAGTGAAGGCACCATTATACTAAAACTCATATTCCCCACCTGGAAAATTTAACTAGTCCTAAAGAAAATAGAGCTAGGTTAGCTTGCAAAGTGGCTGCCTCCACTGTGTATAAGTAATGGAAACACTTTAACTGAGTTTATTTTACTTAAATATGTAAAAACAAATATATATGTAGTGATTGTACAACTACTACTTAGCAAGAGTGTCAATGGTCTTGTGCAGTACTTCTTTTAATACTGTACTTGTTGATGTTTTGTTTATTTTCTGAAAGAAAAAAAATATGTAAGTTCCCCCAATTATGGATGAAAAGTTTCACATTATTTGATGTACAGCAAACACAATTAAAAATGTTCATGCCGACTCGCTCCTTCAGGGTGGTAAACCGGGTTCTTTACACTTCTGCACACAGAAATGCATGTCTAATTTTCACATGGTGTCTACAGTTTTCCACCAGATGTAGGGACTTTGTTGCATGTAGCCAGCATGGGGGTCATTCATTCTTTATATAGAATGGTTAAAGTAAGCCTGTGTAGTGCAGGGAAAATGTTTAAGTATATTGAGTACTTTCACTGGGGGAGGAGACCAAGACACAAACTAGACCATCCTATGTTATCGTAATTAAATGTAAATCAAAACAATTTTTACAGTTCCACTTATTTACATGAGAAACGACAAAAAAGAGAGAAAAAATGGTCACATTTCAAAGTGCCCTACTGGCTTAAGTTATGAAGCAACTAATGAACAAATAATTTCTAAACCCTTTTGAACGTTAATTTTCTGAAATGTTGAGGCTTATTTATTAAGATAGAGACCAGCGTGCAAAGTGCAGCAACCCATAACATCCTATCAGAACTCATCTTCTGACTGCTAAAAGCTAAGAAAAGATAAAATTAGAATGGTTTATGTGGAATACAGCACATTGCACATGATCAATGTCATTATCCTATTATAAAATAGGCCCCTATATCAATATTGTTTGCAGAGGGAGGAAGAGTTTGGACATGGGGACACTTGTGATATATATGATGAATTTGGCCAAGTTTCTTTAGAAATTGCCTTTTTAAGGCTAATGGCGTTGCTTTTATTAATATACAGTAGTAACTTGCTTTTTAAATTGGGCCAAATTCTTACATTTTATGCCAATGTAATGTTATTCAGCATCTTGCTTTACTATATTTCTCTCTCCTTCACTTCAGTATCAGGTTAGATAAAAAAACAAAAAATGCTAAAAAAAAAAAAAGGAAGAAAACTTTCACCATCCTCCTCCATGTCTCTTGTAATAATAGTAACCATCCTCACTGCTTGTAATACTAATAACTAAGGCAGTAACGTGAGTCTTTTAGCGGTAGATGGCATTTTTGCTATTTTTCTTTCCTTTCTATTGAAACAAAAAAAGAATATGTCATTGTAGAGATACTATTGTCTTGTAAGAATGAAGTGCTTATTTCATCCCAGTAGCTAACTTGTGAACAGCAGTATTTTAATATTCTCCTATCTTTACGTGTGGTTTGTGATCTCAATGTACATGAGTTGAATTGCATCTGTCCTTTTTAATGTGTCTAATACTGAACTATATCTACATATTATATAAATATATATAGGCTTATTCCCCTCCCTGTATCCATATACCCATGTCACTGTATTACATGCAAGTTTTATACTCTGTTTTTATATTGCTTTCTTTCTTCGGGAGAAAAAAAAAATAAATAAAATGTTTTCTTCAAAATGCCAGTGTCAGAGACCCTTTGTTATGTAGATGATTGTAGTGCTTGCTTCGTATTACACAAAGCACAGATAAGTCTTCTTATTTCCTTGGAGAGATTGCTGCCTTGCTAAGCTTGTTAGAGATGACCCATATTTCTTAATGATTTGTTTGGTATGGCTGATGGCTGCGAGCGTGCCTGAACATGTGATGTACAGCACAGTGGCCCAATAAAATGCATATTTTATCATGGAAGAGATAAGAAATAGGTAAGACCGGCGAAAAAAATAAAGCCAAAATAACTTAACCTTGATGAAGGAGGAGGTTTATTCTTCCTCTGTCTAACAGTATTTTTGCAAATGCTGGTTTTCCAGCATGTCTCTTCAGCAGTCTGTTGGACAGACTACTGTACATACTGACCAAAAGTCAACCAGTTCCTGTTGACCAGACGATTTTCGGACAGTACCTAGCTTAATACAAACTACTGAACTCCAGATATGATCTTTATTGCATAATTGCATTGTTCCATCAATGTAAGTATGAATATTTCAAATCTGAGGAGCCATGTTTTAGCATCCTCTATTGGAGTGTATTTTTTTAATGTATTTTTATTGTGACATTGATAAATAAAAGTGATGTTTTAAAATGGTAGTAAATTTGAAAAAAAGAAAAAAACTTTTCCCCTGCAAGGCAATGACATATCGTGCTGGTATGAATCGCATACTAGCATATTATGAAATACTTACCTTAAAACAAAACCCTCCAGTGGCATGCTATCACCACTGAAGGGCTTCCATTTTCACCTGGTGTTCCTCCGGGTTTGCAGGCTTCGGTCATCTGACTGGCTGAGGTGCCAAGGCGTCACTCCCGCACATGCGTGCGGGAGTCCCAAACACGGCATGGAGCTCTGAAGAAACAGCATGGGTATGTCGTTCCTTCAGAGTGCATGCGCTAGTGACGTCACAAACATCTACAGAAGTAAATATCTCCTAAACTCTACATGTTTAGGAGATATATACAGTACCTAAAGGGAAGCCGTATTGTAGGTTATAGCATGTTTAGGAAATATATACAGTATATACAGTACCTAAAGGGAAACCGTATTGTAGGTTTACCGGTAGGTAAAAGATAAACAGAACAACTTTACTACCAATTATTTTAATTTATGGTATGATTTATGACACCAAGTCCTGGTACATTTAATTGATTTGTGTTTAATATATACACATAGCAATGTGATGTCCTTACCCAATGTAGAGCAGAATAATGTATTACTATATAGATAGATACTTTTAAGTGACACTAACCTCTGGTGAAATAAATAAATAAATTCAAGTATGTAGTCATACCTCACAAAAGTCTCTCCTATTGCTCTCAGCCTCCTCCAAATCTCCAAATTCACTTTTTTGCTGCTTTGGTCTGACTTTGATCTGATTAGAAGGTGGCTACATTTGTTTTTCATGGTGCCAATGTATGTAGGAATGTAGACACCCTCTCATGGGGTATGGGATGTGTAGTGCACATGATCTCAACTAACATCATTCCAAACAAATGTAAGTGAGTATGAAAAGGAGACGTTTGGAAGCTTACAGAAGACATTACAAGGAGGCAAAAAACACAGTAAGAAACAAATGAATGAAAAATGGATTTCAGTGTGTTTATAAATTATTTTTGTGGAATCAGGATATTATTTAGTGTTAAACCTGAACTCCAGATGCAGACCTGTACCCTACTAATTCTGCACTTCATGGTTATGTTTTTGTGCTCTTTTCCACAATTTATACTCCCAATATGATTGAAACAAGTGCCTTGCTCTCTGTAAAGTTATACTGTTTCTCATGAAAATTAAATACAAAATTATTGAATGAGAAAACTGAACTCCAGGTATGGCATACTTACACTGGTCCAGCTTTGACCAATATAGTATGTCCATTTCATATTTGAGAGCTGGGGAAGCTGACAGTCTTTCAGGTTCCATGTGAGCGTCTTACCCTCTGCATGCTGACCACAGGGGATAACTTGCATGACACCACTTCCCATCATAGAATGCCTTACATTTTTTCAATGAATACAAGGAAGTCTCTGATTAAATAAGGGTAAGATTGTGATATCATCACCTTTTCTCTCCAACCCATCCAATCCGAGAACACCTTGTATTCACTTTAATAAATATAAGTTGTTTTATATGGAGCAGTGGCGAGCAAGCTACCCCCTAAGATCATTGTGCAGAGATGAAGGTATACACTTACATTGATCAAGCTGGACCAGTGTAAGTATCCAATAAAGCAGTGGTCACTAAATGGCGGACCACTGTCTGAGAACGGCCCCAGCAGCGCTGCCTTCTGGACCACCAGCCTGCAATAACAGATCCGCCGCTGAGCAGGGCGGTCGTCACAACAACATAACATCATGTGTGCGCCTGCCATTTGCAGCTCGCTCTCTTTTTGGCTCCCGCTCCCTGCCTACTCTACAGAAGCATCCTTCAGCAAGGATCCCGGCACAGCTCCTGTCTGCCCTCAAGGTAGGGTGTAGTCTTACAGGGACACTCTGATGGACACATTGAATGTTAAAGGGTCATGCTGATGGGCACATTTAATGTTAAGGTGCACTCTGATGGGCACAACATAGAATGTGCCCACCAGAGTGTCCCTTAACATAAAATGTATCCATCAGAGTGCCCCTTAATATAAATGTGCCCATCAGAGTGCCCCTTCACATAAAATGTGCCCATCAGAGTTCCCCTTAACATAAAATGTGCCCATCAGCATGCCCCTTATTTTATGTTAAGTGGCACTCTGACAGGCATATTTTATGTTAAGGGGCACTCTGGTGGACCCATTTTATGTTAAGGGGCACTCTGATGGGCACATGTTATGTTAAGGGGGCACAAATGGGCACATACTGTGGAAAGGGGCGCTCTGATGGGCACATGTGATGGAAAGGGGCAGTCTGATTGGCACATGTGATGGAAAGGGATGCTCTGATGGGGAATATGATGTAAAGGGGCACTCTGATGGGGAAATATGATGGAAAGGGGTACTTTGAGTGTAAGGGGGCACTTTTACGGGAATACCTGATGTAAGGTGGCACTGTGATGGGGATACCTGATGTAAAGGGGCACTGTGATGGGACAACTGATGTAAAGGAGCACTCTGATGGGCACACATGATGTGATGGCATTACATGATGTAATTTTGCACTCTGGTGGCCACACCTAATGTAAGGGGGCACACTGATGGGCACACCCTATTCGGACCTCAGCCAGAAGAAAATTGTATTGACCAGACCTCCTTGAATTTTAATTCAATACCCCTGCAATAAAGATTATACCTGCAGTCCAACATTTAAGTAAATAGTAATACAAAAATCTGTTCTACAGTTGATTAGGACACAACCAATACAGTATATAAAGATTAAACATGAAAAATGTAAATGCACCAGGACATTTGAGGTGTCATAAGTCATACCACAAATTACAATCATTTAAAAGTCCAATTTTATTTACCAATGTCACAATAGAACATATTCAATATATGAATATATAGTTCTATAGAAGATGTTAAAACATGTTACAAGATAACTTCACAGTGGGGGAGACTTACTAAAACTGGTGCATGCAGAATTGGGTGCAGCTGTGCATAGTAACAGCTTCTAACTTCAGCTTGTTCAATTTAGCTTTGACAATAAAACTTGGAAGCTGAATGGTTACTGTGCACAGCTTCACCAGATTCTGTGTGCACTAGTTTTAGCAAATCTCCCTCAATATGTGCACTCATACATCTACCCTTTACCTATCCACTATACAGTTTGTATACTTAACCTTTCAGAATATACTGATGCTTAACAGTAGAAGGGTGGTCCTTTTTTACACCTTTCCCTATTCTGCTTAATCAGAAAGTATGGTACTAAATTTAGGAAAAAAATAAAAAATGACCACCCTCTTACTATCGACCATTAGCATATTCTGGAAGGTTTTGATGCAAAATTTAGAAGATGTATAGTGGATGGGCAAAGAACATAGTTGCACACGCTGTGGTGTTATCTTATAAAGTATATCCAAAACCAAAACTTTATTTTCATCCCGAAAATAGAGGGGAGGATTAGTTGTACCTTAAGGTCAGATTCACTCTGTTGCAGTGCAGAAACACATACGCGTTATTACCTGTGTTAACGTGTTGTTGTGCTAAAGTGGCAGTAAACTTGTTTAAAAAAAAAAAGAAAAAAGTACAGGTATTTCAAGGTATTATCATAATGTGCATTGCTTACTAGCACAATTTGAAATACTTACCTTAGAACGTAGCCCTCCAGCGGCACGCTGTCACCACTGCAGAAGGCGTCCATCTTCACTCAGTCTTCCTCCCTGGTTTTAGGGCTGTGGTTGCTTGAATGACCAAGCCACTGATGACATCCCTCCCACGCATGTGCTGGTATTGTCACCGGCTACTGCTCCGTGGAATATCTCCTAAACAGCGAAACAGGAGATATTCATTTTACCTACAGGTAAGCTTTATTATGAGCTTACTGTAGATAAAAATATATGAAGTGACTTTACTACCACTTTAGGGCAACCATTCATTTTGAATGGGCTATCAACAGCAAAGTGACTTACAAACAATCACAGCCACACTGACTACAGTGTGGCAACTAAATGTATCAAAACACATACTAAATCTATCTTGCCAAACCTAGCACATATCTAGGAGGGTGCTACACTACCATAAGGAATGGTACAAAAATTCTGATCACCTTCAGTCAGGAATGTGTTGATAGGGCATTTATTTGCAACTCCTGGAGAAGCTTCCATGAAGTCAGGTCTGTAATTCCCTTTACTGCCAAGATAAAGCTGTGTGTGACCCCCTTCCACTGAAAGTGTCTGAAGCTTCTCCAGACAGAGGTAACTAAAAGCCACATCATGAAAGCCATGTTGCAGTACATAAAAACTTCTATTATTTTCCAATTCTAAAAGAAGACCCTGTCATCAACTTTAAAAAATTCTGGTAAAGGATCAGAAAACGTGCAGTGTTTTCCTTTCCATAATTTTTTTTTTATTCACTTGCAATGTGCATTTAAATGATTAATCTTGCTAGAAAATTTGACTTCCAGCACAGTCAATTTCATTGCACAGCCCTCTCTTCTTGTACGCCATAGCTCTCTCTTCTTCTATGGGTGTCTAAATGCTATCTGGGCTGAACCAGAATCTCCAACCCTCCCGTCACCTCCCTACATAACCTTTTATGTAGCTGCCGGGAATGTAGCATGCATAAAGTAAATTAAATGCACAAGTAATTCTATTTTAAAATTTTGTGTTGAAATAAATTATCGGGAGACAGGGTCCCCATAAAGAAAAAAGGCTAAATGAAGATCAGTGATAATTCTCCTTCAAAATGAAGGTCAGATATAACTTAGCTGATAAACATCTGCTGTTGTCATTCCAAATCCAAAAAACATGGCGATTGAATCACACCTAAATTAAAAGAAATGAAAATTGTGCCTTACTAATGGTAAGTCATTTTCTGACTCACAATCCTTCATTTTGGCTGTCTGTGTAATGCAATTTAGCTTGGCCAAATATCCAATGCTGCTGGTGAGTGTAGCCAAGTTCCATGTACTCTGGCTGTCCTACCATTTAAAACATATGCCTATGGTATGACACAAAGAAACTGTTCACTTTGTAAGGGATGCTGAACTTTTCAAAAGGAATTATCTCCAGAGCTTAGTGAATGTGGTAAAGCTCTGCTGACTTCTGTCATCCAATCATGTGCAAGCAAAAATGCTGTTTTTTTTAATTTTTCCTGCATGTGATTGTGTATTCTTTGCAATGTGAAAATTTACAAGAATAACAAAGCTCTGAGGAAAATCCCCTTGCAAGGTGAACAGCCTATTTGCTTTTAGTGAATCATGCCATAGCAGTCTATGCAGGTTCATGTTACATGAAATGTACTGTCCTTGTTCATGGTTCTGCCCAAACGCTGTCCAAAAACTCAGGCACACCCACATTATTAGTTAGCTCAAGGAATGGTAGCACAAGAAGCTCAGTAAACTGAGATGACATTACAGCAGGAGCTGTTTTCCTGCTTGTCATATTCTAATGGATCAACATCTTATTTTTTTTTAGGTTACAGCAGCTACCCCACATCTTGTGTAACTGCAGGATGGTAATTAAACCATAAAACTACACTTCCAAAGATGCTGATTAATCATTTTTATATTACTGAATAATGCCAAAATGCTAACTTCAACTTTTTTTTTCTAAATTCCAGCTCTCCCATGTACCAATATACCATTAATGTATCTATTTTACGGAAAAGAAAAAGCTTTCTATTTCTCTTAGACTAGGCCTTACCTCCCTTAGCCTCAGTGTTCTGTTGAAAACTCCTCCATTATCCGTTCTGAATTTGGTATTCAGGACGGGAGAACCTGTAGAAGGATGTAATTCACCAGTTGACCTCATTAACACACCCTGCACCTGCCTTCCTCTTCCTCCAGGAGATCACTCCCACCCACTTCCTCAGGTTCATGTATTTCCAATGCAGTCAGTGATCACCGTTCTGTCCAGGGGCGGACTGACAACTCATGGGGCCCCTGGGCAATAGGGGATCATGGGGCCCCTGTGTCCTCACCCACATTCAAACCACACCCAAAAAAGCCTATGAAAGGTACCAGGGGCATCTCATGGGGCCCCCTACTGACCCCGGGCCCTCGGGCAGTGCCCTAGCTCCCAAATGGTCAGTCCGCCCCTGGTCTGTCTAAATATACAGCTATCATTTTTTTTTTCTATCTTGCCTTCTTCTTGCATCTATCACTCATATGGTTGAGTGTGCAGGACCTGAGCAATCAGATAACAGCCTATGTGGAGAAGAGCTGTAGTACTGAAAACAGGAGAAGTGTGTCCTGGAAGTCATGTAAGCTCACCGTACCCTATACAATCTGATTGCACAATCTTCTTTAGATCTACCATCAACTATTTAATACAGGGGCCTGCCTGACTAGATACATAGTGATTGGATAGATGGTGTGTCCCCCTATTATATAGTTCTGGTAAATCTAAAGGGGATCACACAGAGATGGCACAATCAGATTGTATACTGTATGGCCACCTTTATACACCTAAAATGAATTAGTCCAGCTTTCGGTGACAATTGTTAATGGCACCCAAACACAGAAGCAAACATACATTTTGCAATGTGAAGAAATGAGACAAATGCAGCAAAACGCACAGTAAAAATGTGCAAACCACAACATGCCAAAACGTCCCTTGAGCTAATTTGCCATGTGTAGGGCAGCCCATTGAAACCATTGAAAGATAAGCACATTGGGATGAGTATGACAAAAAGCTTCTATTTATTAGAGAAGTGCCCAAAAAGGTGAACTTAGCCTTTCAAGCTGTGCCCTAGAGTAGCCTAGAGTCTGGACAGTCAGAATCCAATAGGCCTATTCACCAGAGATGGGAAAGGAGTCAAGGTTGCATATACACCTCTGTATTTGTAGACATGCATCTTCCAGTATAATCAATGGAAACATGAAAATGCGTGTCAGCGTCCACACATGTTCACTTAGTTGACCTGCGTTCATGTGCATCATTACAATTCACATTGACATGCATTTTCTGGTACAATGTTTCTTATTGAAAAGATGAGGAGAACATGACAGAATATGCATACAGAACAGATAAATACCACACAGGGGACAAAAGTAGCAATGCGTTAAGGAGAGCTTAGGATGGTTACATAGGTTTTAAAGTATACAAAGCTATAAACCAACTACCTCCAGCAAACGGTGTCAGAGGCAACCATAAAAGTCTGGGAATGAGGGCCCAGGGCCAGGTGTAGAGGAAGGGAATGGGGGACCCCATCCAATGGAATCAGAGGGACCCTAGTCAAAGTGTGGGTGGGGGAAGAGGGAAAAAAGGGGGGGGGGACAAGAGAAGAGAATGGGTTGAGAAGAGACAAGGAGCAACTAGAAAGAGGAGAGAGATTCCTGCAGGCTAGGTAACATGCGATGGGAGCCAGGAGCACCCAGGCTAGTCCGATGCAGGGTTGAGAGAGCACATGACCACCATGGGTCTGCACTTTGAGGAATCTGGAGTGAGAGTCATGGAGGATGTTGATCTTCTTCTAATTAATCATTGGAGTAGTCAGAATGTTCTTCAGTCTGCAAACCTGACATGCATTTTCATGCATTTATATTCATTTTAATGGAAAGCACATGCATTATAAACACGTGCAGCCTAAAGGTATTATTCAAAGTGAGGTAATTCACTACAACCGGTGATCTTATTACATCACAGCAACTAATGACTTTCGATTAGCAAACAATTAATTTGGAGTTCTTGGTATGGGTTACTTCAATGTTGTTCTGTGCCTTACTGAGTAAAAGTGCCCATAATAATCAATGGTAGTTGATTGACCAGATGTATTCTTACTGCCCTCAAAGCATACTGTTGCCAAAGCACTGCACGGCACACTATTAACTCAAAAGTTCAACTGAGCATACAAGAAGCCTCTATGGAGAAATGATGGGAGTGGAACAGAGAAGAGGTCACTGACACTACTTATAAGAACATAATAAGGGCTAAGATAGGTATTCTAACCAATTCAATTACTTGATCACCCAGAAAGCACACCATCGGCTGGGGGTCAGCCATAGACATGATATTTGTAAAAGACATTATGGGTAACTGTGATCTTACATCTACAGATTACTTTAGATTGACTATGTCTAAAGCTGTCCATAGATGTATAGAAATTCAGCTGAAAGAAGTCAATCTAATAATCAACTTTTATCAAAGTACTGGAGATGACCAGAGACTGCGGACATAGTACAGGAGATGACCAGAGACTGCGAACACAGTACAGGGGATGACCAGAGACTGCGAACAGAGTACAGGAGATGACCAGAGACTGCGAACATAGTACAGGGGATGACCAGAGACTGCGGACACAGTACAGTGGATGACCAGAGACTGTGGGCACAGTACAGGAGATGACCAGAGACTGCGAACACAGTACAGGGGATGACCAGAGACTGCAGGCACAGTACAGGGGATGACCAGAGACTGCGGGCACAGTACAGGGGATGACCAGAGACTGCAGACACAGTACGGGGATGACCAAAGACTGCGGGCCGAGTACAGGAGATGACCAGAGACTGCAGACAGTACAGATGATCAGAGACTGCAGACAGTACAGGGGATGACAAGAGACTGCAGACAGCACAGGGAATGACCAGAGACTGCAGACAGTACAGATGACCAGAGACTGCGGTCACAGTATAGATGACCAGAGACTGCAGACAGTACAGGGGATGACCAGAGACTGCAGACAGTACAGGGGATGACCAGAGACTGCAGACAGTACAGGGGATGACCAGAGACTGTGGACCTTTGGGGAGGGAGGGGGAGCGGGTACCTGAATTTGACAGGTACCCGCTCCCACTTCCGCGGAGTTGTCCTCCCTTTAGCTGTGCCGGGTGCCCACTGCACATGCGCGAGAAGCGCTGTGCTTTGTGAATGGCCCGGCGTCTCCTAGGACTTGTCATGTGTCCCAGAAGACGCCGGACCATTCACAAAGCACAGCGTTTCTCGAACATGCGCAATAGGCACCCGGCTGAGAGATGCTGGCGCAGGAAGACTGCACAGCGCTGGGCCGAGGAACTGGTGAGGTGCTCCTGCAGAAAAGAGGTGAGAGGCCGGCCCGGTGTTCTGACATGGTGGCGGTGGCGGAAGTACCAGACCGGCAACTCCATTTTCGCTCCATAAGATGCACTGACATTTTCCCCCCTTTTTTGGGGAGGGAAAAAGTGCATCTTATGGAGCGGAAAATATGGTACATTAACCACTTGCCCTCCAGAGGATTTACCCCGCTTCCTGACCAGGCCATTTTTTGCGTTACGGCGCTGCATTACTTTAGCTGACAATTGTGTGGTCATGCAACGCTGCACCCAAATGACATTTCCATCCTATTTTCCCACAAATTGAGCTTTCTTTTGGTGGTATTTTATTGCCTGAGATTTTTTTTTTTCGCGCTATCTAAAAAAAAAGACCATCAATTTTGAGAAAAAAATATTTTTGCTATTAAACGTGTCCAGTAAAAAAATTTTAAAAATCTAATTTCTTCATAAATTTAGGCCAAAATGTATTCTGCTACATGTCTTTGCTAAAAAAAAATCCCAATACGTGTAAATTAATTGGTTTACGTGAAAATTATAGCGTTTACAAATGGCGGAATATATACTGGGTTTTTGTTTTACTAGTAATGGCGACAATCAGCAAATTATAAACGGACTGCGGGACTGCGGGACTGCGGCAGGTCATCTGATACTGGGAGGAACTGACTTGGTGTCATTGACATCCCCAGTAACACCAATACAGTGATTGGTGCTAAAAAAAAGCACTGACACTGTACTAATGGCACTGGGCAGGAAGGGGTTAACATGTGCGGCGGTCAAAGAGTTAACTGTGTGCTGTATGCTGTGTGCTGTTTTCCCTGTGCTATGTCTATGTGCTTCACTGTAAGGACCCTGCTTTGGATGGCTGTGCTGTGCACAGCCATCCAAAGCAGGGTGTACGAGCTGAAAGGGAGGAGAACTGTATTGTTTACATACAGTTCTCCTCCCCGTCAGAGATGCTCATGAATCACCGGGTGCTGGTGAGCAATCACCGGCCGGGACCCAGTAATTGACAGCCGTGGCCACGAATGGCAGTGTGGGTAGGGGCGCGCACGCCACCCCCTACCCAGAAATACAAAATCATATATATATACATGTGATTTTGCACACCCGTGCTGCCCTGTAGCAGTATATCTGCTATAGGGTGTCGGGAAGCGGTTAAACATCATTATCACACACTAGATGTGTATCAGGGATCTACATTTTCATACATTTTTGTCCAATGACACTAAAACTGTTATAACTATTGTGGGTTGCAACAGTCATTGTATTGTAACCATCATCAGGCACAAGTCATAAAAAAATGGGTAAGCGAATCCAAATCACAATTGCTAAACTAACCATAAATGTGACGCAATAAAATACGGATTATAGAGGGTTGATTTATCTGCTGGGCAACATAAATAAATTAAAGGGCTAAAAAGACATAAAAGAATCAACTGCCATGTAGCTTTTTTGAAATTAATTATTTAAATTCGGCAATTGTATAACCAGTTCACTGCACTTAAAATCATTGTCAAACTGCAGTGGCATGCCGGGTGTTACCACTATTGTTCATCCACTGATGTCTGCAATCTGCAACTGTTTCCCAGAGAGTATGATAAACAACAGGGACTCAATAAAATGAAAAGAACAGATTAGACAGTTTCCTGCATACAGGAAACGCAAGAATGGAATGAAAACAGATATCAGTGTAAACTATCATCCATTTTAAATCACTCATATTGTCCTTTAAAATGCCCTTGGGATAACAGTGTCTGTGCACAATATAGAAAAGCAGATACATTATTTATTAAGTAGTCTAACAGAGAATTTGAAATAGTCTGCGGGATGAGTTTATCTCTTTCTTCCTCTGCCCAAAATATGTGCATCTAACATCTGCTTCTCTCCCTATGCACGGCTTAATTATTCAGTCCCTTTTTTCCTTTCTCTGCTTGCCACATACTCTAAATGTATTTTATGTCTACATCATCATATGGGGATAGTTCCATGAATGCAAGTAGGGCCCTAAGGTATAGAATGGGACCCAAAAGTGATGAAATAGTGATACACAACATTATCACATAGGTCGCTCGCGGTTATGACCAGAATAATTGTCGTCCCAATACTGCATGATAATTAATAAGTGGATTTCAAAAACTCACTCTTTATTAGTAATTATGCAGCGATGTGATGATTCGGTAATTGGAGTGGGCTATGGTTGACTTGCTGCTTCTTAGGGGCCCCGAACTACATCTAGCAGCTTACTCAAATTATCCAATTTTTAAAGGAAAGTGTTCTTATTTATTTATTATGGGTACTTATTTAACACTGTCAATTTACACATACTGTATATTGTACATTCAAATCAGTTGATAGCAGCTTACAATCTAAGCTTCCCTAAATCACACATACTAGGGACAATTTAGACAGGAGCCAATTAACCTACCAGCATGTCTTTAGAGTGTGGAAGGAGACCCACACAATCATAGGGAGAACATGCAAACGCCAGGCAGATATTGCCATGGTTGGGATTCAAACCAACAACTTTAGTGCTGATAGTTGGACATGCTAGCCACTGTAATAAAAATATAAATAAAAATATAAATAAAATTAATATTAAAGCAAAAGTTCCACTCCAAAATTAGGTGAAAAATGTTTTTTTGTGTGAAAATAATCCTTAGAAAAACTCAGAAAGTC
Source organism: Staurois parvus (assembly GCF_062004578.1). Lineage (NCBI taxonomy): Eukaryota > Metazoa > Chordata > Amphibia > Anura > Ranidae > Staurois > Staurois parvus. Next base: position 8,897,889 of record NW_028317802.1, on the reverse strand, counting down.
CATTTTCCAAAGAAGTGTGCTTCCACCAAAAAGAGTGCTCAAACAATATATACCGCACTCACCAGATTAAGGTGAAAAAATGCCTTTTAGGTGTTTTTGGGATCCTAGACCCAGTAAATATCTCTCCAAATCTCCACTCCACCACAGGAAAGCCAACCTCCAATCTCCAGGACCACCAGACTCCACTCTCCAGAAATATGCTGCAACCTAGAAACTTCAGCTCCTGCTGTCATCTCTTCCAGAACTTTCCACCTAGGAACGTGCTTGTTGTTTAGACACAGCAACAGGTAAACCATCACTGGCACAGGTTGCAATGCTGTGGTGCTTGTTTCAGGGTTAAAACAGGTGATGAGGAGACAACCTATGGCCTTCTCAGCTGCCTGTCAACCACCCTCTGAAAAGCGATTGTGGTGAAGGGCTGCCATAAGTGTGAACAAGCCTTTAAAAAGACAAGTAAAGACCTTTTATTCCAGTAGCTGCCAAATGTAATCATGTTTAATGCAATCAGTACACAAGATAAGATTTTACAATGTACTTCTTTGGCCCGCAATCCATCAGCCAAATGCCAGAATTACACATTTGCTTACATCTGGCCACCCACAGGGATACATTGAAGTCCACTTTAAATCCGTGTAATCATGGAACCCCATGTGAAAGGGCCTAAAGTGAAAAAAAAGTCTAATAAAAGGAAACTAATTAAGCACCATATCTAAGAACTGGCTAAAAATATATTTTAGGGGGTTTAGATTTGTCATCGGTTAATGTAAAGCAGGGGGTCTCAAAACTTTCTAAACCAAGGGCTGGTTTACTGTAATAGTGCCGCATCAATGGTATCATTGAGAGAAATAGTGCCCCATCGTTGGTATCAATGGGAGGAATAGTGCCCCATCCTTAGTATCAATGAAAGGAATAGTGCCCCATTCTCGGTATCAATGGGGAAATAGTGCCCCAGCACTGGTTTGAATAGGAGAAATAGTGCTCCATCATTGGTATCAATGGGACAAAGAGTGCCCATTGTTGGTATCAATGGTAGAAATAGTGCCCCGTCGTTAGTATCAATGGGATGAATAGTGCCTCATCATTAGTATCAATGAAAGGAATAGTGCAGTGCCCCATTGTTTGTATCAATGGGGGAATAGTGCCCCATCACTGGATTGAATAGGAGGAATAGTGCCCCATCATTGGTGTCACTTAGAGGAATAGTGCCCCATCATTGGTGTCAATGGGAGGAATAGTGCCCCATCATTGGTGTCAATGGGAGGAATAGTGCCCCAACATTGGTGTCAATGGGAGGAATAGTGCCCCAACATTGGTGTCAATGGGAGGAATAGTGACCCATCATTAATATCAATGGGAGGAATAGTGCCCCATCGTTCGTATCAACGATGGGGAATACTGCCCCATTGTTTATGTCAGTGGGAAAAACTATGACATACTGTTGCTTGCAGTGGGAAGAATAATGCCTCGAAGGCCAGATAAAAGCAAGGAAAGGACATCATCTGGCCCCCGGGCCACAGTTTGGAGACCATTGATGTAAAGGAAGATAAAATGATCAGGCTAATTTTTTTTTAACTGAAACATCAACATTGTCGTTAAAGAGAAATAACGACAAAAATGTTCTCAGCAGTACGAAATGCATTTAGAAATAGCATGGTAGGTATGCAGTAAGCAAACAAGACTCCAACAAGATGTCTGAGGCAGCAGCTGTGGCCTCTTTCAATTGAACATTCCAACTGTACCATGTGTAAACAGCAATCTTATCATCAGTACTGGTTATTGTTTATAGCCAATACTTTAATTCTGTGCAGCTTTGATTACAAAAAAACAAATTACAAGTATCAGTGCTGTTTCATGAAATGGTCTGCTGAAGCTTGGTTAAACAGAAGAACATGACTACCGGGCTGTATTTAGATATCATGCTGCCTTAGGTAAAGCTAAAGGATGATGACTGTGTGTACAAGCTACACCCTTTGTGTCATGTGATTATTTTATCAAAATTTTCTTTACGAATGTGACTTTTCAAGCATCCCCTGCACCTCCTTCCCTTTATGGTTCTCTTGTTGAATTCAGGAACAAATGTCAACAACTGGATAGAAGATGGGGAGTTATTACATTACCAGGGGTGGACTGACCATTTGGAAACTCGGGCACTGCCCAAGGGCCCGGGGTGAGTAGGGGGCCCCATGAGATGTCCCTGGTACCTTTTTCATAGGCTTTTTTGAGTTTGAGCAAGGACACAGGGGCCCCATGATCCCCTATTGCCTGGGGGCCCCATGAGTTGTCAGTCCGCCCCTGTACATTACATTACATTACATTACATTGAGTTTATATAGCGCCAAAGGGTTTGCTCAGCGCTGTACAATAGAGGGGGGGACAATACATGAAACAGTACAGCAACAACGAACAGCACACGAGGGGTTAGAGGGCCCTACTCTTTTGAGCTTACAGTCTAGTTATCCCGATCTTGAGGAGTTAACCCACTTTGTACTTTTTAAGGCTTAGTGCTGCCCTTTCAAAGCATTGGTCCATAAGTTTTTTGTTTTAAACACAGCATTAATGGATGTATAAAATAAACTGGTTTACATCTACAATAAACATAGGGACATATATGAGATATTATGCTGTACACATATTTGCACTGGGTCCAAATTTGAAACTCCTTTAAAACTATTGTGACATGATTTCCAATCAATACAAGACTAGCAAAAAATTTCACCATACGAGGTTATACCACAAAATCACACCTTGTAGATTAGATCATCACTTAATAGGACTCTCCTAACAGCGTGATGTAGCTGTCACAGTAAAACAATGCTTTCCTACATATTATTCATTTATGCATCAGTGGAATATATATAGTTAGAGAGAGGGTTAACGTGAGTCAGTGTGTGCGTGTTCACTGCAAATCCATCAGCAAGTTTGCAGTATAGCACTTTGGACACCGAGGGAACAGCGTGATTCAGAGCTGAGAACACACTGCCAAAATGGGGGAGGTGAAGAGGAAGAGACGCACACAGAAAAAGACGATAATTGTATGCATATAGTCATGCCAAAGACATTTTAACCAGGAACAGACAACTCAGAGAGGTTATAAAAGGTTATAAAGCAACTCAATCTCCAATAATGCAATCACATAATGGAAGCTGGAAATAGCAGAGGCGTTTGTTTCTGTTAACCGTGATTAAATCATGTATAGAAATGTTGGATCAATCCAGGGAGAGCATAAATGGCCCTCGTCTGACACATTGTGGGGGGGGGGGGGTATAAATGGATCCAAATTTTCTAATCCCAACCACTGTGCTTATTAAAGTGCTGATGAATGCCATTCAGACAAATGACAGCAGGACTGTCACAACTACAGCCTGGCCTGTGATCTTTGAGCGCTCAGAAACTGCCACTATTCAACCATCTTGCATTTTTCTTGGCAATCTGTGCTTGGCAGCCCACATCTTCATATTTAAAAGGAGCAAGCTAGCAGAAGACATGCTTACCATAATCTTTCACTTGGGTGCCAATTTAGTTAAAGCAAATGCTGCCTGAAACCTAACTTGTTGTGGACAGAGTGTGGAATGGTTAAAACCTCTGTCAGGTTTTCCTTGTTTTTTGTGCCTCACTTTTACCTCTCTTCCTGTCCTGGTAATGCTAGGGAGCCATTAAAGAAGAAATCCAGGGAAAAAACAATTTTTGCCCATGCAGTCGGGCTGTGCTAGCACTGCACGGGTTCAATGCTCATTCTGTTCTAGAGGAGAGGACACCAAAGATATACTCACCTGACCCACCGATCCTCCCCATACAAGACCGGTCCTTTCAGCTTCTGTGTCCCCCCTGCAGTTAAGTGGTCTTGTAAATGAACTTTTCCTGATGTCAGCATGCTCAATATGCTCGCCACATAAAGGAACAGTCCATCACTGGACCAGGGAGAAGCACAGCTTTCTTTAGGATCGGCAGGTCGGGTGAGCATGAGTTTAGTCCTCACCCCTAGAAAAAATGAGCAGTTGATCCATGCAGTGGGGGCACAGCTCCACTGCATAGTAAAAACATTTTTTAACTGGAGTTCTGCTTTAAAGGTTTCTAATAATTTGATTAAACTATATTATAAACAATGCTGTGCACCGTTGACAGCCACAGAATTGTTTATACTGGATGGGATTTTTATGATCAGCAGAATTTGAACCTTACTTATTAGACAGTGTGGATATGGCAAAAGTCTAAATTGGCCAACATGCAACTAAGGTAAGTAAGGGCTTGTTTACAATTGCATCAAAATGTGGCATTGGATGTTTATGAAAGCAATCTGAATGCCAATCAAAGAACCTGTCATTAAATAAAATGGTAAGCTTACAGTCCTGTTTACATGTTATGTTTGCTTAGCTTCTAAAATTATACCCCATGTCACTTTTCTGGTGCTTCAAAGCAACTCCAAAGCCTCCATAGAAGCCTATGACAAAGCTTACAGAACCTGCAGCTTTTGAGAGGTTGTTTTTTCAGCTTTAGCTTTATTCTGTTTTGGAGGTATTGCACTTATGAAATTTCCTAGGATGCATTGGGAAATCAACAAGTGAACTGGAAAGACGTAATTAGCAGTCACTCCCTGGTTAAGGTGCATATATTTTGGAAGTGTCTGGTGCAGACATCACATCTGGTGTGCAGCATAGAGCAGTAGGAAGGTGAATGGGGTCCAGACTGACACAGAGAACTAGCAGGCAGCGCACATGGTATGCCACATAAGAATAGTATAGCAGAAGGTGAGCAGGGATTGGAGAGAGGACTGCGAGGCAGAGTATCAGCAGATCTGGTGGACCGGAGAAGGAGAAACTAGCAATGTCACATGTGCTGTGCAGAATGGGAGCAATACAGTGGGAGGTGAGAGGGACCAGAGAGAGAGGATCAGCAGAGCTAGAGGTTACTACTAAGTGGGGATCAGCAGAGCTGGGGGTTACTACTGAGTGGGGGATCAGCAGGCCTTGTGTTTTACTACTGAGCAGGGGGATACTACTGAGCAAAGCTGTGGGATACTACTGAGAGGGGCATCAGCAAAGCTGGCGATAAGGGGATCTGCTCAACCAGGGTACTAATAAGTTGGGGATCTGCTGATCAAGGGTACTAATAAGCTGGGGATCTGCTGAATGAAGGTACCAATGAGCTGGGGATCTGCAGAACAGGGGTAATAATGAGTTGGGGATCTACTGAATAAGGGTACCAATGAGCTGGGCATATGCTTAACGGGTACTAATGAGCTGGGAATCTGCTGAGTGTGGGTACTACTGAGCTGGGGTTTTACTGAGCCCCTTTAAAACAAATAAAAAAACAACACACACACATGACATTTGCCAAGCTTCAATAAAGCTTCAAAAAAGCATCATCAAAGCATCACAGAAGCATCACTGAAGCATCAGAAACACATGAAAAAAGAATGTTGAAGCGGTAGGAGCTTTAATGTGTGTTAAAGTCAAATGAGTCCTATGGATCTACACGAAAATTTTGTCATTTCAGTCCTTCTCATTATTTGTAATATCAAAGCAGGTTGAATGTTTGCTTTGAGAAGGATTAGAAAGCATGATTTTGATTTGTTTAAAGCAGAATTGATCATTTTATGAACTGTAAATTGTAACTCAGTATTCTTTCTCCGACAGAATTCTCCAATCATGTATCAGAAGAAGAATCTCTCCTCTAGCTGAGACCAGTGATATGCCAGTCAGTAGGTATGGTGCAGGTCTGCCCGGCAACATCTCACACATGCAAATGACTTTATAGCTGTTGCTAGGCAGAGCTGTGTAAGCTCAGTCCCAGCTCTCTCGTTCATATCACCGCCTGCAGCAGAGAAAGAAGTGCGGAGTATGCTAGTTCAGATGCTTTTTCTATGTGATCTCGTTGTGTAATTTATAATAAAGAAATGAAAACATCATTGTTTTGATCACTTGAGGCTTCAGTGCCTGTTTGACAGTAACAATAACCATTTGATGTACAAAGATGAAAAAGTATCATAGAAATATATATTGCTTTCATTAAAGCTGGTTTCATCAATCTGGGCCTGCACAGGACATTACAGTATATGGAACCTTTGGCAACCTTAACTTTTATTGCTTTAAGCAATATTCTGTATGCTATCTTCTATGTTGTGTGCTGGGATACTTTCAATGACCTTTGAGGAGGGGATGAAGGCAGCAGAAGCCTTCCCTTCATGGCTGGGACAAGGACTGGTAGACTACATGCCTATCTGGGAAGCAAGTGAAAAGGAAACCCTATTAGTCAAATGAACACTAAGGGGCCCATAATAACTGTAAAGTGCAGTGTGCTGTAAATACGACGCTGTTCAAACAAGATATATATATATATATATATAGTAGTATCCACACTTTATTATTCAAAGCTCCCTACTGACCCCTTATCACTTGCCATATTATTATTGTGTCATCCTGCTGTTGTTCAGAAGTTGAGGTGTGTCCTGTATAGCAAATGATGAAATAAAATATATTCACATGTACAATGAGTTTTCTAATCAAAGCCTGCAAGAGGGTATGCAATGACTATAAACAGTAGAGAAAAATACTCTGCAGGGGCTGTTTAGAAATGATGAGCTCCTCTAATTCAAATCAGGTCCTACCCCAGATCAGGACAACTGCTCCAGTTTATTCTCACATGAAACCCACAGGAAGTAACCCAACACCTGCTTGGCAAAGCCATCCTCTACAGCTATCATTTTGGTTACTTGCTCTCTACCCATTTAGATTCCCATTCTCTCAGGTACAGCGCTGGGTAGAAAGAGGAGCCAGGTAAGTATTTAGTGGGGGCCTTGGGGTGAGCTGATACTGGAAGTTTTTTTTCCTTAAAGCATACAATGTATTAAGGCAAAACACAGTATGCCTTTTGAGCCATTTGTATGGCCCATGAGTTTATTGATGGATTAGAGGAGTTAGAGGGTTAGAGCCTCTCATTCCTCCAGATTCCTTAACCAGCACCAGCTATTTTACCTCTAGCACACAGCACCCCCACCAAAAAACACATTTAAACACCATTTAAATGCCTAGAGAGCATAAACCAGGGGACGTGACACTCCACAAGGTATCATCCATGCCAAGGTGCCCAAAATCGGGGTTTTTGTATCCTGATATTTTAAAAAAACCTTTACAGGAAAAGAACTGGGATGACTCTGTGCTACTTACAGCTCTTACCTTCCCACTTCCTAGATGCCCTCCTAGGATAGTCTGAAGGCAAGCACACAGCTGGTGTAATTTTCTCTACAAATACCAATCCTAGGAGCCAGAACACAGAAACTTTCCAGAATCACTGATCAAATCCTAAACAAAATCTAGAAAAAGTAACTTTCTCTAACTACACCTCATACTGGAGCAGCAGAGCCAATCTCCATTCAAGGAAAGGACAGGGTGTGACTCTGGTTGCTAGAGCCATAGTAATCGCTTTGCCAAGTATTGCTCACATACATAGAAATACTGGGTGGACCCTGTAGCAATCGTGCCCACAGAGATGGACGCAGTCCTCCATTTTGTTAAGAACCCTTCCATGTTGTCTCACCTCTCTCCCTCCCAAAGCAGGCTTTCTCCTCTAATCATCCCCCCTCCCTCACTGTTGAGTGGCATGTGGTGATAACAGAGATCACAGGCAAACCAGGAACAGCAGGAGAGCTCCGAGCTATAAAACCCCAACGGAGCTGGGGCCTAACTGTCTGGTCGCTGTGCAATCTGGGATATCGTAAAAGCGTACACCAAGTCCTTCACGGGAGTTCAAAAGGCATTCCAGAGAAGGCATAAAACAAGACACCACATTCAACATCCATTCTCCCCTATGATTTCATATCTTGGAATATGAGAGACTTACATAAAACCCAGGCATATCTTCAGAATGGTCACGTTAATACAAATCGTTTGGTATATTACCTTCCCTAGCTGGCATATATAGGAGGGCAGGAAAGTATATCTCCTGAACCATTCAAGTGTATATGACATGTTTCATCTCTAACCATACCGCAGATGCTGCTAAGTATTAATATACTAGTGCCCTGGCTGCCAAATGCCCCGAGAATGAGTTATGAATCATAATAGCAGCTACGAGAGTTTCTAGTCATAACTTAGGGCTCCACCTACACCTCCCTCCCCAAAAGGAGACGATTGGTTTACTGCTCCAGGGAGACACCCTGTGGATTTGCTAGAAAAGCTAGGCTGAGTTGAGCTGTGAGGAGAGAAGAGAAGAGTCTCCTGTTTTTTTAATCTCGAAACTGACAGTGAGAGACAATAAAAATCCTTTTGGGCTCATAAGACTTGAAACTGCTTAAATCAAGGCTGACTGGCAAGTACTTTAACCCTTTAAACTCCTTTCTGTTATCTCTTTGCTGTGCTATTGTTCTCTGTATATTTATATATATATTGGCTACATCTTTTTCTGTAAATATTTTTATTGCACCCTTTTGACCTTTTAGTAATAAATCTTACTTTATGAAAGTGTTGAACTGTTTCAAATTATGAATTCCTGCCGCTGAAGAGCGCTGCTGTGTGTGTTTAACCCTCTGTATAACCTGCCTGCGGTGACAGTGGCATACAGACTATTATTTCAGCCATCATAGTGTTATTGCTGATATTGCCGAGTTTCCTCTTTCTCTGTCCAAAAAGGAGGTGGTGGCAGTGTGAAGGGTTAATTGCGTAATTAACCTGACCCAGTAACAATCACGCTCAGGCTGCAGGTACATCGATTGTGGTCCAATAGCTGGAAAATCATTGTGCAGGGTGCAGCTGGGCATGGCATTGTTACGCACGTGACATCGCGGTTTTAGATTGGCTAGTCCTTCGGTCACGAGTTTGGTGAGAAGGGCTGGGGTCTGATGCCGCGATCATCACAGACTCCTTCACCACAATTCTTTACCACAAATCCAGAGAATACCAGAGTCCAAACTCCATCAAGAACTGAAGGCAAGAGAATGGTCCATCTATGAACCTTGCCATGGATTTTTGTTTTAATCATTTTATACTATCCTGCACATAAGTGTGCATTAACCATTTTCTGACTGTGCTATAGCCGAATGATGGCTACAGCGCGGTCCTCCAGTTCTGTAAGGGCATCTATTGATGTCCTCCAGTACCCCACGCCCCGCTGCAGTGCGTATCTGGTGCACCTGTCTCCTTCGGACACAGCTAATCACAGATCATGGTAAAGGACTAATCACGGCAACCCTTTACCACATGATCAGCTGTTTCCAATGGCACAGCTGATCACAATGTAAACACAGTTGTCAGTTATCGGCAGTACTTTACTCACGTTGTCACAGCATGAGGAGAGCCGGTAACCAGCAAGTGTGAAAGGGGACATCTACACTGATAATCAGGGCACTGATTATCAGTGTCCTGATTATCAGTGCAGCCACAACAGTGTCCATCAGTGTTGCTAATCAATGCCCAACAGTGCTGCCAGTCAGTGTCCATCAGTGCTGCCAATCAGTGTCCATCAGTGCTGCCAGTCAGTGTCCATCAGTACTGCCAGTCAGTGCCACCTATAGGTGGCCATCAGTGCTACCTATAAATGCCACATATCAGTGCCACCTATTAGTGCCCATCAGCGCCACCTATTAGTGCCTATCAGTGCTCCCCTATCAGTGCCACCTATCAGTGCCCATGAGTGCTACCTAACAGTGCCCATAAGTGCAGCCTCATCAGTGCCACCTATCAGTGCCCATCAGTGCTGCCTATCAGTGCCCATCAGTGTGGCATCATCAGTGCACATCAGTGAAGGTGAACAATTACCTGTTTGCAAAAGTTTACAACAGAAACTAAGAAAAAATTTTTTTTCAAATTTTTGGTCTTTTTTTTGTTTGTTTAGCAAAAAATAAAAACCCCAGTGGTGATTTAATACCACCAACAGAAAGCTCTATTTGTGTGAGAAAAAATTATAAACATTTCATATGGGTACAGTGTTGCATGACCTTGCAATTGTCATTCAAAGTGCGACAGCACTGAAAGCTGAAAATTGGCCTGGGCGGGAAGGGGTTGAAAATGCCCAGTAGGCAAGTGGTTAAACCACAGAAGTTTAGGAATGTCACTAAACCAGGGTTTCTCAACCAGGATTCCATGGAACCCTATGGTTCCTCCAGAGTTTGCTAGAGGTTGCTTGAGTAATGAGCAATTTCTGCCTCTCAGATAAGTTCTCACTGACACCATTGGTCTTTTTAACTATCTGTAAGGGGGTGTTTCTTCCCAATGACCACAAATGTAGGGAGCATTCTTCCCACTGACTGCCATGCTTAGTTATCATGAGTTGTAGTTATAGTAATTTTTTTGCAGGGGTTTCCTGAGACCAGAAAGTTATTTCAAGGGTTCCTCTGTGTTGAATAGGTTGAGAAAAGCTGCACTAAACAGTCAATAGAAATAACCATGTATGCATTACAAAGCAAAACTGTCCACTGTATACAGCAACACAATGTGATCTTGTTGAGATCATTTAATGTACTGTATCATAATCACAACACAACAGATTCATTTATGGGTGCCTACATGATATTCTGAGACAGCAGCTTCTTTTAATGTTGTTAATCATTACAGCAACAAGCTTTCTTTTTCCTAGGACATCCGCACATGCTGTCATTGCCATGTGCCTTGATATTTTCCATCCTCCGTACATCATTTCCACAATCACGATTGATCCATTGTAGGGTTGAGCTTGTGGAACTAATTTGATTGTGTTATACAGAGAGCCTGCCTGGCCTGAGAGCAGCGGTTGCAGCCACGCTTATGAAATTAGAAATCTGGCTGGTAACAGCGGGAGGAAGGGAGGGGGAGCATGCAGTGTTCTCGGAGGGCTCAGCAAGGGACATACAGGAGAAGCAGAGCAAAGAGGAATGGAGGGCACTACTGTACTTCAGTGTAGAGAAAAACTGTGAGATTCAGGGGTCGTGATGTAAGGCAAGGGTTGAGACCCCAGCAAACAGGATCATGTCATCTTGTGTGGCAAAGTGAAGTCAATACACAAAAGGGTCTATTTATACAAAAAATTCACATCCACATTCATTCAAAATGTAAGAATAATGCCCTTGTGAAAGTTTTAATGCATGAAAAATCATTTTCTGATATTTAAGTTGCATTTTGCAGGGTGAATATATTGTAATATTCAGCTGGTGAATCCTGTTCATCCCAACATCTCAAACTGAATATAGTTAGAATGTGTTACCCATTATATATGTTATTCTATGGATTCTCTGTCAAATAAAAGTAAAACTGGAGCACTCAGAATCTGATGCAGCTGTGTAACTTTGGGTGGTTCAATTAAGTTTTGGCAATAAAACCTGAAAAGGGATTGGTTTCTATATAGAAGTGCACCTGATTTTGTACTCTCCAGTTTTAGTAAATAAGCCCCCTGATCATAAGAGAAAATTCTTTCAGATCCTAAGAGAATATAGTCTAAGAACATTAGATTAGAAGTGAACATACCCTAACCCTTTACCATTTGTAGCACCCTACTAGATAGCTGGGGAGGGAGGTCAAATTGTGGTCAGGGCTGAGAGGCTCTGCAGACCAGCCCCTTTGGAATTTACCCCTGCTTTAGAGCTTTGGAGGGAGGTCTAGAGGCAGCGGGTGGATCTGAGGGGTGGTTGGCTTGTACTCTCAGGGGATCCTGGAAATCCCCGACAGGAGACTTGGCAAGGGGCCAGGAACACCCTTAAAACTGATTGAGCCTGCTCAGCAGCAGGAGAGTTCAGATTGAAGAGAGAGAGAAGGATTTGAGGTGGGAGACTGGAGTCTGTGAGGGGGCCCAGATGAAGAGAGGATCATCTGATGACCTTCGAAAAAGGCTGAAAACTTTGGATTTCACCACCCCCCTGAGAGAGGACAACCTGTGTTGCAAGGAAGGAGTGGCCCAGCAGAAGGCCTAGTAGCAGCCACCGACCACAGGAAACACAGGAGAGGGACCAAGTGAGTAAACCTGCACCCCCTTGGCCAGTAAGGGGAAAGGATAACTCTAGTGGGGAACTGGATTTGCTATCTTACCTGGGACTGTTCACACTGCAGTGGCAGACATTGGATCCCCTGCCCAGGGATTTACACAGTATAGCTGCATGAGGAGAGGAGTTATCTGGGGTCTGGGGTGGTACCCCAGGAGATGCTGGCTAGGTGGCCCCTGATGTGAACTGGCTGCCGGCAGGGGCCCCGTCCCGTCCGGGATACCGATCAGCGGCTGTACGGCAGGATGCTCTGGGACAGCCAGGTAAGTCTCCTACTGTTTGTGCTGTCACTGATCCTGTGTCTCTCCTGTTGCCTGTCTTTTCTCCTGCCTTGCTGTCCATGGGTGCTGGGTCTGCTGGGTTTTCTGGGTAAGCTGGGGGGCGTCCGGCTGTGGGGGTTGGTTTTGGCGTCGGGTCTTCTTGCGAGTTGTCGTCTCGGGCCGCTGGCGCTGAGATTTTATTTGCCAATGTGTTGCAAACGCTGCTTTCAAGCTTTCGGGAAGAGATGGCTAGCAGGGACAGAGAGGCTACTGCGCTTTCATCTGCAGCTCCATTGGTGGCATGGAACGCGGTGGGGGACTGCTTGGATGGGGGGGTGTCGGCTTCGGTTCCAGTTGGTGGTCGTTTGGCTCCGCGTGCTACTGGCAAGTCTTTGTAGCCTGCTCTTTCCTTGGTGGTGCCTTGAATGCGGCAGTTGGGGCTGCTGTGTTGGCTCCGCACGCTGCTTTGGAGTCAGTAGTGTCGGAGGTAGGGCAGGCAGTCGGGGAGTCTGAGGTGATTCGTTTGGTGGATGCGGCGAAATGTGAGGTTTACGTTTGTTTCGAGGGTCCTTTGGGTGCTCATCTTAAATAGGAGGTTAAGGAGCAGATTTGGAAAGGGGAATATGTGGAAATATTTTCCTTATTGCCTTTGGAAGAGTTTAATTTGGACAAGGTGCTGTCGGAAGAGGGGAAACAGGATGAGGAAGAAAAACTGAGGTTTTGCCTTATTCAACAAACGTTCGCAAATTGGCTACTATCTTTCAATATAATGGCAAGCGTTATTAGGGAAAAGACATCAGAACATTGTTCGGCGTTATTTTGTTATTTGGATTCTATTAGTGAGGCCCAGCGGGTGTATGGAGGCGTAGCTTGGTTGCGTTATGATGAGCAATTTCGTCAACAGAAGGCGGTTAGACCCTCCCTGCGATGGGACCATAAAGATATCAGTTTCTGAATGTAGCTCTTGACGAAGGCCAGGACCCATCCTACTCGCTTTTTGGGGAGCCGGAGGTGGACCTGGTATCTCCTCGTCGTCGGCCGTTAAGCGTAAGGGGTTTTGCTGGCAAGTCAATGAAAATTTGTGCAGATTCGGAGGTTCCTGTCATTTCTGCCACTAATGCTCTGGTTGTGGGGGTGCACATTCCCTGTCCAGATGTTTCAAACAGGTCGACCGGGAGGACTCCGGCGAGGGTGGAAAAGATGGTGCTATTCCTAAGTAGATACCGGGAGGCAGCGTTGGTTTTGTTTCAGGGGTTGTCTAAGGGCTTTGTGATTCCCTGTACGTTATCTGTGGTTCCGCCGGAGCTGGTGAATTTAAAATCGGCACGGCTTCACCCCGAAGTGGTTGCTGCGAAATTTGCAAAGGAGATTTCCCTGAATAGGATGGCTGGACCTTTTTCTTCCCCTCCTATGACTTTTTTGGTTGTTATGCCCCTTGGGGTGGTGCTGAAGAAGGAACCCAACAAATGTCACCTTATACACCATTTGTCTCACCCCTACGGTAGTTCGGTCAATGATGCTGTTGACCCGGCTTTGTGTGCCGTGTCTTATGCTTCCTTTGATGAGGCAGTGACTTGAGTTTGGTGCAGGCACACTCCTTGCAAAAACGTATATCGAGGTGGCATTTCGGCTCTTGCAGGTTCATCCTCGTTGTTTTCTTTTTTTGGCTAGCAAGTGGGATGATCAGTATTTCATTGATCAATGTTTGCCCATGGGTTGGTCGGTCTCATGTTCTTTGTTTGAGGTTTTCTGTTCATTTTTGGAGTGGGTGGTCCGTGATGTTTTGGGTTTACAGTGCTTCATTATTTGGATGATTTTTTGGTCATCGCCCCCCGGGTTCTCGAACTTGTGTTACTTTATTGGCTACTATTCAACATGTTTTTGAATTGTTTGGGGTCCCTTTGGCGCCAGACAAGACGGAAGGCCCTGCGACGGAGCTGAAGTTTTTGGACATTGTCATTGACACAGTGGCAATGGAATGCAGTCTGCCATTGGACAAGCTGGAGGACATGGCTGTGCTGATCTGCAAGAAGATTCAACTGCGTTCCTTGCAATCTTTGCTGGGTAAGTTGAATTTTGCTTGCCGGGTTATGCCTATGGGTAGGGTTTTTTGTAGGCGCCTGGTGGGGGCAATGGCCGGGGTTAAGGCTCCACATCATTTTATCCGACTGGATAGGGAGCATAAGGAGGATCTTCAGGTGTGGGATATGTTTTTGGACCAATACAATAGCCGTTCTTTGTGGATGGATGTGGTGGTCTCCGATTATGACCTGGAACTCTATACAGATGTGGTGGGATTGGTGGGCTATGCAGCTTATTTTTGGGGGCGGTGGAGTGCAGGCTTATGGCTGGACTCATGGAGGGAGGCAAATTTCTTGGGGAACCTGATGCTGCTGGAGTTATTCCCTATAAGTGTTGGCTGTAGTATTGTGGTCTCCGAAATTTCGGAACAAAAGAATAAAATTTCATTGTGATAATATGGGGGTGGTGTCCGCCATTAATAACAATTCTGCTTCCTCTTCGCCAGTTTGACTGCTTCGGCATTTGGTTTTACAGTGTCTCTGTTTGAAAGCATATGTCTATGCCGTTCATGTGCCGGGAATTGCTAACTCAGTGGCTGATGCTTTATCTCGATTACAGTGGGAGTGATTACGTCAGTTGGCAATGGAGGCAGAGCAACAGGGAATCCCCTGCCCAAGTCACTTGTGGGAGGTTGCCTTACAATGACAGCCGGGCTGGTTCGTACATCGGTGTGTGCGGCAACGTGGTCTTCCTGTGAAAGGGTCTGAAAGGCTTGGCATGAGCTGGTAAGTTCAGTGGGGGGTTGCCATAGTGAGGAGGATCGCCTGTGTGCTTTATTATATTTTATAGGTCAGGACTTTGAGCACGTGGTTGTGATGTCGGTGGTTTCTCGCAAGCTGCCGGCTTTGGCTTGCTTGTTCCGGCTATCGGGGTTTCAGAATGTCACAAAATCTTTCTGGGTGACAAAGGCCATAAGAGATTATTGCAGGGGCCGCCATGTGTCTGATTTTCGTCGGCCTATTTCTTTTGACATTCTTGGGGCCATTTTGGGTCGGCTGCGCAAAGTATGAGGCCTTGCTTTTCAAGACTGCTTTTGTCATGGCTTTCTTTTGGGGCTTTGAGAATTGGCGAGTTGGTTTGTCAGTCGAAAAAATAGGGTGGAGGTTTGGCATTGTCTGATGTCATCATCTGATGTCTGATGGCAGTTGGGTCGTGGGGCTTGGGTGGATTTGGGGCCAGTCCGGGATTGCGGGGTTTGTCTGATGCAAGTGGTTCAGGAGTGGTTGGATGTTAGGCAGCCGGGATTGGGGCCTTTTCTAATTCATGAGGATGGTTCTTCGTTGTCCAAGTTTCAGTTTGTGTCTGTGTTGCCAAAGTGTTTGTGGTTGGCGGGCTTCCAGCCTCAGGAATACTCTTCTCACTCGTTACGCATTGGGACAGCCACGGAAGCTGCCAGATGGAGTCTGGCTGATCGAGTGGTGAAGCGGATCGGTTGCTGGGAATATAACCATTTTTGGTTGTATGTTTGTCCACATCTGTTGTGAGGTCAATGGTTTTTTGTGTTTGTTTTTCGGAACATTTTTCTGCCCTTCTTTGGTTTTGGCCAGTATATTTTGTGGTTCGCTTTTCATGTTGGTTTATGTTAGTGTCTTTTCTTTGCTGTTTGTTCTTGACGGTTGTAGTACCTCCTTACGTTTTCTGTTTTTTTTTTGTTTGGTATGGATCCTCAGCCACTCTTTTGTTTACTGGGGGTAAAAAGGGTGGCTCTGCACCCAGAGAGCAGGCAATTAGGTTTTGCTAGGTGGGTGGCCAGGGTGCGGTGGATTGGGGTTCCCGGCATGTTGTGGTCCAGGGTGTTGCTGGAAGTGCATCATTATGCTCGGCTGGATAGATCCCCGGATGTTCTGGTTCTCCATGTGGGAGGAAATGATCTTGGGCTCCGTTCCATGCAAGAATAAATCAGGGACATAAAATTTTATTTCCTTCGTTTGCAGTAGTTTTTTCCGGATTCTATTCTGATCTAGTCAGATATTGTGGGCAGGTCTTCCTGGTGTATGGCCTGGTCAGTGGATCGGATTACCAAAGCTAGGATTAAAGTCAATAAGGAAGTGGCCAGGTTCTTTGTGTGCAATGGTGGTTTGGCGATTCACCATATGGAGTTGGAACAGGAACCGTGGCTTTTTCTGATTGGTGATGGGGTGCATTTGAATGCAGTGGGGATTGACCTGTGGTATTTGGGTTTGCAGGATGGAATACAGAGTGCACTGCGGGTGTGGCGGGCTGCTCAAGTGTAAGGTGCCACACTTGAGCTCTGGTGGCAGAGGTATCAAGGTTTTTGAAGGCGGGGATGGTAAACAGTTTAAAATAAATAGGGTTGGGCCCGTCTTAGGTATGGGTGTACCTTCCCTACTAAGTGCTGCAGGAATGGGTTCTTGTATTGGTGGGGCTGTATCGGATGGTGATTTAGGAAGGAGTTGTCCTCGAGCCAGTGTATGTGTGGCTGGGGGCTTTAATTTGTAAGATGGTGGCAGATACAGCCGGGTATTAGTTTTCCGTGCCTTCAAAAACCTATCATTTGCGGTAATTTTTTGTTATGGTTTTACATACGATGAAAATTGATGTATGTATTTTGTATTGATGTTATTTAAATAAACTGGCTGCTATGGCCATTTAAATTCCAAAGTTAAGTGTTTTGTGTTTATTATTATGTTAACGGTAGTTGTGGAGAGTGGTTTTAGAAGTGGGTGGTTGGTGTCAGAGCAGCTGATCTATAGGCAATACCCCAGTCATGTGTGTTGCCTGGCTGTAGAGGATTATACTGTAGGGGAACCAAATCTCTTGCAACTCCTAAGGGGATAGTGCTACACACCATAAGTCTTTAAAATGCAAAGTGGTGGGTCCTTATCTCAGCATGTTTAAGTTAAAGTGGTATTAAAGCCAAAATAAAAAATTTAATATACTGAAGCTTACCAATCCTTAGATGTGGTGGCTATGTGTGTTTATTTTTTAGGCTTTTATTCCCTTTGTTTTGATCTGGTGACCTGACCGGTAACACATCTCCTGTATTAGAGTGCCCCTACTCTGGATGAAGGAGCACAGAGACACCTTTGGATAGCAGCATTGCCAGTCTAGGAAGGGGAGCGGGAGGAGGAGGGGGGGTTATATGTGCTAGCAGATTTAAAAACAGTTGCTGCAAATAGTTTTTTTTTTCTTTTGGGATAAAGGTTTTACATAAAGCAATAAAAGCCGATTGTTGTAAGCACCCCTACTAGTGTTAAATGGTCTACCTCATACCTGTAACTGCAAGAGAACTTTTATGTTGAAAAACAACAGACTTACTGGCAAGATCACCAGATAAAAATAGAAGAAAGAAAGTCTAAAATAGAAAATTAATGCAGCCATCATATCTAAGAATTGGTAACCTGCAATACAATAAATGTTTGCTTTTATCCTCCACATCTGCACTTTAAGCCCCAACTCCATCATCTTCACTATATGTGACCTGCACCTTAACCCCTTCACCACCTTCTCCCCCTGTGTGTGACTTGAATGTCCTGAATCTACTGCAGCATTATCAAGCTCCATGGTAATGTACCTGCAATACAGTCCTCCATTGTTTACAACCTCTGCTAAAGATGTCCTGCATGTTACTGCACATATGAAAGAAGGTTACAATAGAAATCAAAGGAATACTTGTCTCCCTACTTGGGAGATGCCTTGACAGTAAATTGGACTAGCAATTGGTTGCCCAAGCACCAAGTACTGCATTGTGGGAGAACTGGGGGAGTGTAATCTCTTTGCCAAGATTTTTGCCTACCTGAAGTTAGGTGGCAATAAGTAGTGATGGGCTGAACACCCCCCTGTTTGGTTCACAGTCGAACATTGAAATGAAAGTTCGACTGTGAACGTCAAACCGGGACAATTCACTAAGCGATATCTTACTGCATCCAAATATGCAGTAAGATACTGCACAGCTACTAAAATACTGCATGAGTTATATTATGAAGTCATGCGGTATTTTAGTAGTGAAAACATTCTTTAATGTTTCAGCTGTCAGGGGTTCCCTGCTGAGAGCTGAACATAAAAAGAATTACCAGCAAATAAAAAGTGAGCAAAAAACAGCATGAGGTCCCCCACCCATCCATACAAAGCCCTTTGGGTCTGGTATGTATTTTTATGGGAACCCCCATGCCAACACTTTTTAAAAACCTTATCCGAGCATGCAGCCCGGTAGGTCAGGAAAGGGGGGTACGAGCGAGCACCCCCTCCTCCTAAACCATACCAGTGTAAAAAATGAAGACAGTCTTTGACAAGTCCTTTTTTAAAAACAAAAATAAAAAAATGTCCCTCGAAGTAGATCCAATGTCAATCACCACTGACCGTCCCAAAAAAATAATGCTCTGTTCTTGACACTGGCTCCTGCCATCTGACAGCTGCTCTGGCCTGACGGTCCTTAAATATCAAAGGGGTGGGGCCACCCAGTGACATCAACTGGGTGACTCTGCCCCCTTGTGACATCATCAAGCGCTGTGATTGACCAAAGCATTGCACCTGACCTGTGGTCAGGTGCATTGCTTTGGCCAATCACAATGCACTGTCAGAGCGCAGTGCATTGTGGGGCTTGGCAGGCAAACAGCCTGCCGAACGCCCTTAGCGTTCGACTCAAACATCAAGCCCAACTCTGTCAATAAGGTATGTAAAAGCATTGGAGGATGCATGGTACACAATAGGAAAGTTGGAGGAGTTATTTTTTGCTGTTGTTTTTTTTTAATACAGGCTTCCTCTGAGTAATTTAGACCTGGTTGCACTTGTGATTAATTATAACCATGGCTCTATGCCCAACATGTGCCTACTGCTTGCATGAAAACTCCAGAATCATTTACAGTTTACCACACCAGATACTCCCAGTCACTTCAAACAGCAAGATGAAGATGAATGCAAGTTTTGATAATAGCAAAAATGCAACATGCTGGACTTTCATCAAAATGCACGTTCTAATAGAGTTTAATGGTAGTGCGGCTAAAAATGTGTAAAACGCATGTAAAACCACAACAAGCAAAAATCACACCACACACATGTGAACGGGCCTTAAATACATACTTTTAACCTTGTTTTTCCATCTAAAGCACTCACCAAACTTCAAAGCTTAAAGGAACACCTTGCAGTAGGAAGCATAACAGTTTGGACTTCATTCAGTCGGTTACCATGAGAAAGTGAGATATCCATCCACCCAAAAAGCTTCTTTTACTCGAATGTATATTTTTTGCTTATATGTCTGTATATCCCATTAACCACTTCCCACAGTATACTATGTTTACTGCAAGCAGTGTGGCTTCACTGAATCACGTTCGTTTGTGATCTAGAATTTCTGAGTACAGGAAATCAAAGATTGGTGGGGTGGGTACATGTCAAGAAATGTGGTACCTGGCATGGTGGAGGGTCCTCTTGTAGCTAGTGGGGTCAGTAATCTGGCTTCCTCCCTAGCAGTCGGTTCCTCAAAAGTATTGAGCATGAACCCATGTTACAGGGACTCATACCCGGCCACATGGTAAAAGGCAGCTGAAGGAGTTAACTTAGAGTGAAAAGGTACATTTGTGTCTTTTGAGAAACTGCAGCTGGAAGAGTTGCCCACCTTCACGCCCTATATGTGGTCTGTCACAGCAGTATCAGCATTTTTTGACCTAGCTGTAATGGGCTATGCCCTTGATTGGAAGTTGGAATTAGTCTAATGTCTGTCCAGCATTGCTGGTAAGGACAGGCCCTTTAGACTTGGTTAACCTAATGTTAAAACGTGCTCACAGTACAATTGTGACTGGCACTGGATAAAATGGTTTACCTTGGGAATTTGTCTGTGTTTACATTTTTAACTAAAGCTGTGACCTTGCCCTTTCCGAATACATTTTTTTACGTGTAGTTTCTTTATGTGGGCAAGATTAGTGAACCATCAGTTGGAATTCAAGCCTATGCTCCTCAGCAGTCATGCACTAACAAGCCACCCCAAACCACATGTGGCACATGTGGCGTCCAATATCTGGTCTTGTTTTTTTGTTCTTCAATAAAAAGGCTTCTTAGATATTTTATGGCACATGTGTAAGCCATGTATCGGGGAGGGCTCCCCAGGATACAGTGGAGTCACGAACGAGAAAAGCAACCCCAACTCCAGCTTTTGCCACAACAGAATTTTACTTAGATGTGGCAAATAAACACAACCACAAATGCTGAGAACATACAATAAATTTACATACACCCAGCCCAAAGGCTGAGACCCTTGTGCTGCACAGCACGGCACCTCCTGATGGATGAAGGCAGAAGGTGTAGTAATTTACCTACTGGCGGGCACAACTAAGCTGCCACACCTTACCCGTTATTACCCTAAAGAGCAGGAATCAGTGTATGGGTGTACGGTATGGGCTAGCCTGCGATGCAGCACAACAGCTTACAATCTTACACAAATCTACAGTATTCCCCCTCCCATAACTGGTCCTGTAGCACGTGCCTGTGTATCCCTTCTGAGCAAAACGCCAGTCTGGCTTGAGTTTGTGGGATGTTATCAGCTCTCCAATGTGAAATGTCACTTTAAGTTATGGAGTCCTTCCAATGATCAGTAATAACACTTGTGGCCTGACACAAACAGAGACCCTAACTAACTAACTATAGGCCTGGACTCAGTCTCTAGGCGCCAACACTGAAATGAGGTGCGTGCACGATCTTACCGACCCGGGTTTGCTTTGCATCCGCTGGTGACTCTGAACAGAACAAATGTCTCTCCAACAAGCATGCGGTATATTTATGTTGCTTTGTTCCTCTGCTCTCATCAGCATTCCTGGCAGCAATCTTCCTTTCTCTGAACAGGATCAGGGTCTTGGACACGATCAGCTTCACTTAGCTGCAGCTCTGGTTACTGAGGGATGTTCTCACACCTGGATGCCATCAGAATCTCTGCTCACACGGCTCCTGCATTCACCATCCTCTAAACATTGCTGCTGTCTCTCTCTTTCCTGTTCTGTAAACTCTGTGTGAAAACCCCACCTCTTCATGAATATAGAAATATCTATGCAGTCTGAGGCTGTGTTAGGAAAACAGTGGCATCTTGTGGCTAAACCGCAGAATGTCAGTCCAGAACATTTAATTTACTCCACACAATAATTTACTGCACACAAACAGTGTTCAAACAATGAGAGCTGTTTCCCCATCTCACACATGTATTAGTATTAGATCTAGCAAAGTTCCCTGGAAGGCACTAGTGCCAGGGGGCACCTGTGAGGCCCAGGCTACGTTTCCAGTTTCTCAGGAAAAGCAGGAATTAGAGAACAAAAATGTCAGTTTATCAAAAAAGATTTGATTTTTTACAAATAACACTTATAGGGTTTCTGAAGAGGTATGCAGTACTGAGTTTGGGAGTAAAGGCCTGCTGCCACCCTATAGCAGAAATACTGCTACAAAATCAAGTATATATAAGTGATTTTGCATTTCCAGGTAGCTACCCACGCCGCCATTCACCGCCATTCATGGCCTTCGGCTGTCAATCACCGGGTCCCGGCCGGTGATTACTTGCTGGCACCAGTTGATCGCCGAGTAATACCAATGGGGGAGAGAACTGTATGTAAACAATACAGTTCTCTCCCCTGTCAGCTCCAGCCCACTTCTTTATATGGCTCTGCATAGGAGAGCCATACAAAGCAGTGTGCTTACAGTGGAAAGCATAGACACAGCCCCATAGTAAAACACACACAGCACACAGTAACCCTTTGATCGCCCCAGATGTTAACCCCTTCCTTCCCAGTGTCATTAGTACAGTGTCAGTGCTTTTTATTATCACTGATCACTGTATTGGTGTCAATGGGAATGTCAGTGACACCAAGTCAGTTCCCTCCAGTGTCAGAATGCCCACCGCAGTCCCACTATAAGTCGCTGATTGCTGTCATTACTAGTTAAATAAAAATAAAAAATTCAGTATATATATACCGCCATTTGTAAGCGCTATAACTTTCAGGTAAAACAATTAATTTACACGTATTGGGATTTTTTTTTTGCAAAGACATGCAGCAGAATACATTTTGCCCTAAATGTATGATGAAATTTGATTTTTTAAAAATTTTTTTGTGTTTGATAGCAAAAGTTAAAAATAATATTTTTTTCTCAAAATTGTCGGTATTTTTTTGTTTATAGCGCAAAAAATAAAAAACACACAGGTGATCAAATACCACCGAAAGAAAGCTCTATTTGTGTGAAAAAAAGGACGTAAATATATTTTCGGTGCAGCAATGTATGACTGCGCAATTGTCAGTTAAAGTAACGCAGTGCCGTAACCCAAACAAATGGCCTGGTTAGGACGCGGGATAAATCCTCTGGAGGGCAAGCGGTTAATAATTACATTAGCCCGACAAGCAGACCTTCCTCACCCTGTCCACACAAAAAATGCTGTGCAGAAGGCCTAATAGGAAAAATGATAAACAGCTTTGTCGTAAAAGGAACCCCAGTCCTCTACTATCCTCGTTCATCCGCATTAAGCAACAGTTGTATAGTAATCAAATAAGATGCAAGCACCACTCCTGACCGTATGTTGCCGTAGCAACATTAATTCCATGTTCCATAGAATTATACCGCCCAGCGAAAGCCGAAATTTTCCAATATGAGTCTGTTAACAAGGACAAAATGCCTTGCTGTTTACCATGCAGCCCTGCACACATTGCTATTCTCTGCAGTATGCTAATTCTTCAGCTGGGACCAGCTCCTTGTCTCGGATTGCTGTTGTGCAATGTCACAGACGAGAGAAAAACAAATTCTGTGGAAAAAACAAGCAGTACTGACAGAGAGAAAGAGACAAAAATCCAATAAAAGGAGGAGGGGGAGGGAAATGTGAGCAGTGAATTATGTTGCCAAGAGCAGAAGCAATGAGACAGGAGAAGAGTAAAGCCGCGTGGAATATTAGCAAGGCCCGTTCCACTCATTATACTGCATAGAAATACTGGCACAGGATCTGTGCTCATTAATCCTGCTTTCATTCCATCACTGTCATTCCTTCTAAGACCCAAAAATAAATCCGTGAATTGATTTGTCCATGAAGTGATTTCTAAATTCATGGCTTTTGACATCCATGGGTTCAGTACTTTATCAGAGGAAAGCAGTATTGCAGATTTTGGCGGGAAAAAAATCCTTTCACTTAAAGAGAACAAAGAGGACAAATGTAAGGATGTAAGGACAGTATGTGAGAGGAAATATGGTGCATTATGTTCCTTGTGCCCCTCTTCCTTGTTTATGTAACCTGTTCCAGAACAGACAATGGTAATGGTGTCATGTTTACATGGAACAGAGCTGTTTTGGTTTCACACTGAATACAGACATACAGACACTAAATTAGAGCTAAAGTTAAAACTTCTTTCAGCCTGGATTCACATATATGTGTTGCGGTATATCGCATGTGATTTGCACAGGAACCGCTCCGCATTTCTGTGCAAATTACATGTGATTTGTGTGTGGTACGATTGGAGCCATAAATTTTGTATGGCTCTACTCGCACCACACCCGCACCAAAAACATGCAGGACCCTTTTTTTGGTCCGCGATAGAATCAGATCGCATCGGTACTCCAGCCGTGGCGGCATGACGTCATCACATAGGGCTCACCCCGTGGGGTGAGGGTGAGCCTTACGCGCTGATGTCAAACCGCCGTGGCCAGAGTTCGGAGCGTCGTCATCTTGGTATGCTTTTATACATTTAACTCTTTGCTGTATCCACGTGGATTACTTTTAACTATTTACAATAAATACTACACTATATTGCCATACCTTCAGCTCCTGTGGTGAGCTTCTCCCCCTAGGAGAATCCTTTGCTGGTTTTGCATAGCCCTGACCCTGGAAAAGTCCGGTCCCTATTTATGGCTTCCTGAGACCCCCCATAAGGATCAGCATTATTGCTATTATACAAGTAGCGTTCTGGTTATGGTCGTTATATGGAGTGCACATCCATGTAAGGTGGTGGATTCCCATGTTGGATCATGAGCACTCTCGAGCATCCCAGCTGGTATTGCTGCATCTTGTAGTTCCACGATCACCGGCCATTACTGTGACCTGTAGTGCCACGAACTATATATAATCACTAATATTGCTAAAAAGCACACATTTATCACTTGGCACTTCTGTGACCTGTAGTGCCACGGACTATCTATATTCACTATTTATGTTCAGATTTTTAGAGTTTTTTATGCTTCTATGATTTTATATGATCTGAGACTTTTTTTATTGTATGAATACTTCTATTCACATAAGCACTCTATGATTGCGTTTGTCACTTATGCTTCAGCGCTGCACTTACATTTGAATATATGTTCTAAAAGCAGAGGCCCTGGAGAATGAAATTGTGGCCATTTTTAATGTTGCACGATATTTGCACAGTCTTTTATCAAACACGTATTTTCAGGAAAAAATACACAAATAAAATTTGTGAAATGAAATAAAACTACATGTTTTTTCACTTTTTTTTATCATTTAACTTTATTGATTTAACCCCGGGGGGGGGGGGGGTGGAAGGTTGTGGCTTTTCTGACTAACATAAAAGAGATGAGGAAGCTGTAGAGCCATCTGAATCACTTTTACTGAACAGCCGATAGCTGGCTGTAAAAATGATACAAAGCTTAGGTTTTAACAACTTTAAGTCCAGGATGTTTTAAAATGCCTCAAGGACATAATGTGGTTAAACAGTGTCATGGGGAGCTACTATTGGCACCATTTAAAGTGTTACTAAACCCAGGACCCTGCATTTACTATATCTGGCCTTCCACAGTATACAGAACATGGAAATGCAATTTATTTTAATAAATATAAACTGCTAAATACCTTTTCTCATCAGCAGTTAGAGCAGTTTTGTGACTTCTATCAGTGTCCAACTGAGCACTGGTTAAAGCTTGTAGGAGGAGTTTTCATTCTGCTGTAGAAGGCTGCAGGACCTCTGATTTCTGTCTGGACAGTGCTGATTGGCCCTGTGCTGATCATATACACTAATGAAAAAAAAAAAAAATATCTAGCAATACACACTAAACTGAGAATGTGCTGCTTGTCCCCGAACCTCTGTTTTATCAGGAGATATTTAGGAGACACTGGAAGAAGGGGAGGAGCAGAGAAGACAGGATCAAACATCATTTTTACACAATGTGGAGGATTAACCCCTTAGAGTCCACAGTGAGTATAACAAGCATGCTTTACTGCAGGGGTCTCCAAACCTTTTAAACAAAGGGCCAGTTTGCTGTCCTTAAGACTTTAGAGGGGCTGCACTGTTACCATCGGGATTAGAAAATGCCCCAGCATCAGTTGGAGTAAATAATGCCCCATCCTTTGTGTCATTGGGAGGAATTGTGCCCCATCATTGTGAAATTGTGCTCCATTGTTGGTGTCAACACAATGTTAAAGTGTTACTGAACCCAGGACCCTGCATCCACTATATCTATATCTCCCACAGTACACACAACATGGAAATGAAATTATTTTAGTAAATACAAACTGCTAAATACCTTTTCTCATCAGCAGTTAGATCAGTCTTATGACTTCTATCAGTGTCCAGCAAAGCACTGGTTAAAGCTTGTGAGTGGAGTTTTCATTCTCCTCTGATTGTCCTATGAGGCTGCAGGACCCCTGACCCTCTGTCTGGACAGTGCTGATTGGCCCTGTTCTGATCACATGCACTTTCCCAAAGAAAAAGAAAACTTTTTAGAAATAGGCACAATGGGAGCTGTGGAAGAAGGGGAGGATCAGAGAAGACAGGATCAAACAGCTTTTTTTACACAATGCAGAGGATTAACCCCTTAGGTTCCACAGTGAGTATAACAAGGATGCTTTACTGCATATACAGACTGATTTTACTGTTGTGGGTTTAGTAACACTTTAACTGTTTACATGGCAGCTCCAGAAAAATAGGTTATACACAGGTGGAATATATGTAGATAGCTGTATTGTTTGCAGTGCAATACAAAGCAACTTGCTTACACAGTAAAACAGCACACAGTTAACCCTTTGATCGTCCAGATGTTAACCACTTCCTGCCCAGTGTCATTAGTACAGTGTCATTAGTGCTTTTTATTAGCACTGATCACTGTATTAGTGTTGCTGGGGGTGTCACTGGCAGTTAGCCAGTTCCCCCCCAGTGTCACAATGCCCGTCCCACAATAAGTCACTAATCTCCACCATTTCTAGTATATAAAAAAATGTAAAAATCCAGTATATACCGCCATTTGCAGATGCTATAACTTTCACGTAAACCAATTAATTTATGCGTATTGAGATTTGTTTTTAGCAAAGACATGTAGCAGAATACATTTTGGCCTAAATATATGAGAAAATTAGATTTTTAAATTTTTTTTACTGGACACGTTTAATAGCAAAAAGTCAAAAATATAGTTTTTTTCTCAAACTTTTATATTTTTTTTTGTTTATAGCGCAAAAAATAAAAACCACACAGGTGATCAAATACCACCGAAAAAAAGCTCCATTCCTGGGGAAAAAAGGACAGAAATTTCATTTGGGTGCATTGTTGCATGACCGTTCAATTGTCAGTTAAAGTAACGCAGTGCCGTATAGCAAAAAATGGCCTGGTCAGGAGGGGGGGGGGGGGGGGGGGGGGGTAAATCCTCTGGAGGGCATGTGGTTAATAATAATGCAGCCGCCTCCTCATGATGAGGAGTTTGTAGTATCAGTCACCCTCTGCCTTCTGGATTGTCCATGCCACACATCCCGGGATGCAGTGTTTCAGTCTGGGGCAAAGTATTGTGTTATGTAGGACCTAGCAGGGTGCACATGTGCAGATATGCCTCTGCCAGGTCCTATATACTTGCAGCATGCATGACATCCCTTGCAAGTGCAGACATGCTATAGGGATCCTTAGATGTGGTAGCTGCGTTAGTATTCTTTTTTCCAGTCATTCTTTTCCTTATTTTCACCTGGTGATCCTGCAAATTACCCTTCTTCTTTTTTTTATATAACAATCAATTTTATTAAACATTATATAAAAGTACCGGTATATGTTGGGGATGTGGCATCTTTGCCCTCTATATATCCTGCTTTACACTGTTGGAGGTCAGTGGAAGGAAAGTGCCTGGTGTTATTTTTTTAATATAAATATGTTATTAATTTTCATTATTTCAACTTAAGATCAAAAATATCATATTCAGCTACAAAAACATTTTCCTTTAAACATTTCCCCTCCAGGATCCCCCCCCCCCTAGTTCTTTTCCCCTGGCTCCCCATTCCTCTTCACTTCTAAATACTCTCTTCTCCTTCTTCCTCTCTCACCTATCTCTTTTTGCAAATGACACTTCTTGGCCCATTGTGTCTATGCTCATTTCTCCACTGTATCAATGAAGGGAGCCATGATTGTCACAATGTTCAAATGTGTCTGCCTTTGTTCATCTATGTTACATGATGAAATAATGAGATTAGAAGTGTACACAAGAATGATAGAGATATTTATGCTTTTGTTTCAGCTCACAGGAATTAATCGGATCAACAGGTATTTTCTGAATTTGCTGAACATTTTCGTAACCTGGAAAATTAGAACGAATGCAGTCAATACATCGACTGTATGCATTGGTAAGTAGTGATAAGCTAAGGTTTGGACCTAATATGGCCATATTTGTACATAATCATTGCACAAATATAGCCATGTGGATATATTAGGTCAATGATGTCATCAACATCTCTGTCCCTTTATTATGTGTGGCTGCTGAGCGGGGAAATTTCCGGCCTCAACTGATAAGACCGGAGACATGCTATGATGTGACAGTTTCCAGTGGGTTTGACCCAGACCTTGGCTCATCAGTACTGGTAAGTTACAATATATTACATTTTTGTTTTAGAATTTAGATATGCATTTTTGGACAGTTGTAGTTTTAGTAACATCTTCATTGTGTAGCCCTGCCTGATACCACACAGCCTTTGCAACAAAGATGTCCCAGCCTGGTCCACTGCCTACTGTTTCACACACATCACAATTATTGTTCCTGTACTACTGAGGGTGGGGGATTTATTTAAAGGACAATTTTACTAAAAGTAGAGTTGTCTTTTAAGAGCTGATTCACACATGTGCTGTGCGGATTAAAGATCAGGTTTCACAGCTAATTGATTCAGCAGTTGTTCACAGGTTCATATCAGGTTTAGGTCAGGTTCAGGACAGGATTAGCTTAGGATCTTATCTTGTTCACACATTTGCAGTTTAGAAATGGTTCCCATAGAAGTCAATAGCCTGTAATTCTGCACCTGAACCGGGTCGCACTGCTCAGAAATCGGACATGACTTTTTTTAAAACCACACTAAATCCACACCGCCAGTGCACCAGACATATGTGAACAGGCACCATATGAAGCAATGTTTTTTCATATGTCAAGCGGATTGAATGCGGTTGAAACCACATCCAATCCGCATATATGTGAACAGGCATTAAAACTAGCCTATAGGAAAACAGTTAAATAAATAGTTGAAATACACTCAACAGCCACTTTATTAGGTACACCTTGCTAGTACCAGGTTGGACCCCCTTTTGCCTTCAGAACTGCCTTAATTCATCATGGCATAGATTCAACAAGGTGTTGGAAAGATTTCTAATGGATTTTGGTCCATATTGACATGATAGCATCACACAGATGCTGCAGATTTGTCAGCTACACATCCATGATGTGAATCACCCATTCCACCACATCCCAAGAGGTGCTCTATTGGATTAAGATCTGATGACTGTGGAGGCCATTGGAGTACAGTGAACTCATTGTCATGTTCAAGAAACCAGTTTGAGATGATTTGAGCATTGTGACATTATCCTGCTGGAAGCAGCCATCAGAAGATGGGTACACTGTAGTCATAAAGGGATGGACATGGTCAGCAACAATACTCAGGTAGGCCATGGCATTTAAAGTATGCTCAATTGGCACAAAGGGGCCCAAAGTGTGCCAAGAAAATATCCCCCACTCCATTACACCACCACCAGCCTGAACCTTTGATACAAGGCAGGATGGATCCATGCTTTCATGTTGTTTATGCCAAATTCTGACCCTACCATCTGAATGTTGCAGCTGAAATCAAGACTCATCAGTCCAGGCAACATTTTTCCAATCTTCTATTCTCCAATTTTTGTGAGTCTGTGCGAATTGTAGCCTCCATTTTCTGCTCTTAGCTGACAGGAGTGGTACCCGGTGTGGTCTTCTGTTGCTGTAGCTAAACTGCTTCAAGGTTCGACGTGTTGTGCATTCACAGATGATATTCTACATACCTTGGTTGTAACAAGTGGTCATTTGGGATATTGTTGCCTTTCTATCATCTCAAACCAGTCTGCCCATTCTCCTCTGACCTCAACAAGGCATTTTTGCCCACACAACTGCCACTCACTGGATATTTTCTCTTTTTCTGACCATTCTCTTTAAATCCTAGAGATGGTTGTGCGTGAAAATCCCAGTTTTTTAAACACTCAGACCAGCCCATCCGGCACCAACAACCATGCCACATTCAAAGTCACTTAAATTCTCTTTCTTCCCAATTCTGATGCTCGGTTTGAACTTCAGCAATTCGTCTTCCCCACGTCTACATGCCTAAATGCATTGAGCTACTGCCATGTAATTGGCTGATTAGCAATTTGTGTTACCAAGCAATTAAATGGGTGTACCTAATAAAGAGGCCAGTGAGCGTAAACTGTAGTTGTGGACTGTCCTATCTGCTGAAGGAATTGAAATTGTGTGTAGCCACCTGTGATTTCCACATCTTTGTTTGGTTACACAATCAGAAGGGTGACATTTTCTCTGGAAGAGTTAAAGAGACCCTGTCACCCTATGTTGGATTACTTGTGAAGTTCACTATACTACAAACTTTAATCTCTCTCCCTTCAGTAACTGATCAACAAACAGAGAAGACACCCCCGCTTAATGCCTGCTTACATACTTCAGCTGCAGTTTGGCTGCTCTTTATTAATCACTTGCCCTCCAGAGGATTTAGCTCCCTTAATGAAAAAGCCTCTTTTTGCTACTTGAAGTTGAGAATTTTTTTTTTTTTTTTTTAAATGATATTTTCTCATTTCTGTCATAGAAAATATCCCAAAAAACTAAAATTGCATCATAAATTTAGGCCAAAATGTATTCTGCTACATGTTTTTGGTTTAAAAAATCCCAATAAGTGTATATTGATTGTTTTGTGTGAAAGTTATAGCATCTACAAACTATGGTATAGATAATGGAATTTACACAGCTTTTACTTTCTGACTTCTTATCTTATTTCTTAAGGTGCTAAAATACCAGGGTAGTGAAAACACCCCTAAATGACCTCTTTTCGGAAAGTAAACACCCTAAGCTATCTGCTGAGAGGCATATTGAGTCCATGGAAGATTTTTTTTTTTTTTCACAAGTTTCTGGAAAATGACAAATATATATATACAGTGGGGATCGAAAGTTTGGGCACCCCAGCTAAAAATTTGTATTAATGTGCATAAAAAAGCCAAGGAAAGATGGAAAAATCTCCAAAACGCATCAAATTACAGATTAGACATTCTTATAATATGTCAACAAAAGTTAGATTTTATTTCCATCATTTATACTTTCAAAGTAACAGAAAACAAAAAAATGGCGTCTGCAAAAGTTTGGGCACCCTGCAGAGTTAATATCTTGTACTGCCCCCTTTGGCAAGTATCACAGCTTGTAAACGCTTTTTGTAGCCAGCCAAGAGTCTTTCAATTCTTGTTTGAGGTATCTTTGCCCATTCTTCCTTACAAAAGTCTTCCAGTTCTTTGAGATTTCTGGGCTGTCTGCCACGCACTGCTCTTTTAAGGTCTATCCATAGATTTTCAATTATGTTGAGGTCAGGAGATTGTGAAGGCCATGGCAAAACCTTCAGTTTACGCCTCTTGATGTAATCCCCCGTGGATTTCGAGGTGTGTTTAGGATCATTATCCATTTGTAGAAGCCATCCTCTCTTTAACTTCAGCTTTTTCACAGATGGCATCAAGTTACCATCCAAAATTTGCTGAAATTTTATTGAATCCACTGGCTGCAACACAACCCCAAAGCATGATTGATCCAACCCCATGCTTAACAGTTGGACAGAGGTTCTTTTCATTAAATTCTGTGCCCCTTCTTCTCCAAACGTACCTTTGATCATTCGGGTGATCCGATTCGATCCAGGAGGGATCAATCATTAGATTTTAGCCAGTGATTTCTGGCTGAAATCACATGATCGGTCCCTGTCCTATCCTGTCCTGTGTTGACAAATACACAGGGCAGGATATGATGTCATTCTTCTCTGCCTGGACACATTCCGTTCCAGACAGAGAAGAAGACATCCAAAAAGTGAGTACACAAGCACTACACTACAGTTAGAACACTCTAGGACACATTTAACCCCCTGATCGCCCTCCCCCCCTCAGTTAACCCTTCACTGCCCTGTCACCAGTGTCACTGATCAGTGAAGTGATTTTTACTGATCAGTGTCGCTGGCGACTTCCGATAGAGTTAGCGCCCCTCCCAGATAGCGCCAGATTGCCCGCCAGTACACCAGTAATCCCGTTTAACCCCTTGATCGCCCCCACCCTCCAGTTAACCCCTTCACTGCCCTGTCACCAGTGTCACTGATCAGTGAACCAATTTTTACTGATCACTGTATCAGTGTCGCTGGCGACTTCCGATAGAGTTAGCGCCCCTCCCAGATAGCGCCAGTTTGCCCGCCAGTACACCAGTAATCCCGTTTAACCCCTTGATCGCCCCCCCCAGTTAACCCCTTCACTGCCCTGTCACCAGTGTCACTGAACAGTGAACCAATTTTTACTGATCACTGTATCAGTGTCGCTGGCGACTTCCGATAGTGTTAGCGCCCCTCCCAGATAGGGCCAGTTTGCCCGCCAGTACACCAGTAATCCCGTTTAACCCCTTGATCGCCCCAGCCCCCCCCCCCCCCCGTTTAACCCCTTCACTGCCCTGTCACCAGTGTCACTGATCAGTGAACCAATTTTTATTGATCACTGTATCAGTGTCGCTGGCGACTTCCGATAGAGTTAGCGCCCCTCCCAGATAGCGCCAGTTTTCCCGCCAGTACACCAGTAATCCCGTTTAACCCCTTAATCCCCCCCCCAGTTAACCCCTTCACTGCCCTGTCATCAGTGTCACTGATCAGTGAACCGATTTTTACTGATCACTGTATCAGTGTCGCTGGCGACTTCCGATAGTGTTAGCGCCCCTCCCTGATAGCGCCAGATTGCCCGCCAGTACACCAGTAATCCCGCTTAACCCCTTGATCCCCCCCCCAGTTAACCCCTTCACTGCCCTGTCACCAGTGTCACTGATCAGTGAACCAATTTTTACCGATCACTGTATCAGTGTCGCTGGCGACTTCCGATAGTGTTAGCGATATATTTTTTATAGCTGAAAGTAGAAAATATTGTTTTTTTTCAAACTTTTTGTGGTTTTTTTGTTTATAGCGCAAAAAATAAAAAGCGCACAGGTGATCAAATACCACCAAAAGAAAGCTCTATTTGTGTGAAAAAAAGGACGTAATTTTCGTTTGGGTGCAGCATTGCATGATTGCGCAATTATCATTTGAGTTAGTGCAGCGCTGTATAGCAAAAAAAGGCATAAATTACAGTATCTATACCATAGTTTGTAAACGCTATAACTTTCACACAAAGCAATCAATATACACTTATTGGGATTTTTTTTACCAAAAACATGTAGCAGAATACATTTTGGCTTAAATTTATGACTAACTTTGAGTTTACGATATATTTTTTATAGCTGAAAGTAGAAAATATTGGTTTTTTGTTCAAAATTTTTGTGGTTTTTTTGTTTATAGCGCAAAAAATAAAAAGCACACAGGTGATCAAATACCACCAAAAGAAAGCTCTATTTGTGTGAAAAAAAGGACGTAAATTTCGTTTGGGTGCAGCATTGCATGACCGCGCAATTATCATTTGAGTTAGTGCAGCGCTGTATAGCAAAAAAAGGCATAAATTACAGTATCTATACCATAGTTTGTAGACGCTATAACTTTCACACAAAGCAATCAATATACACTTATTGGGATTTTTTTTACCAAAAACGTGTAGCAGAATACATTTTGGCTTAAATTTATGACTAACTTTGAGTTTACGATATATTTTTTATAGCTGAAATTAGAAAATATTGGTTTTTTTTCTAAATTTTCGTGGTTTTTTTTGTTTATAGCGCAAAAAATAAAAAGCGCACAGGTGATCAAATACCACCAAAAGAAAGCTCTATTTGTGTGAAAAAAAGGACGTAAATTTCGTTTGGGTACAGCATTGCATGACCGCGCAATTATCATTTGAATTAGTGCAGCGCTGTATAGCAAAAAAAGGCATAAATTACAGTATCTATACCATAGTTTGTAAACGCTATAACTTTCACACAAAGCAATCAATATACACTTATTGGGATTTTTTTTACCAAAAACATGTAGCAGAATACATTTTGGCTTAAATTTATGACTAACTTTGAGTTTACGATATATTTTTTATAGCTGAAAGTAGAAAATATTGTTTTTTTTCAAAATTTTCGTGTTTTTTTTGTTTATAGCGCAAAAAATTAAAAGCACACAGGTGATCAAATACCACCAAAAGAAAGCTCTATTTGTGTGAAAAAAAGGACGTAAATTTCGTTTGGGTACAGCATTGCATGACCGCGCAATTATCATTTGAATTAGTGCAGCGCCAAACAGCAAAAAAAGGCCTGGTCGTTAAGGGGGGTAAATCCTCTGGGGCTCAAGTGGTTAAGACTGACATCATCTGGTCTTCCCAGAGGATGATTGAGAACAATCCATGACACTGGCAGGTCTCAGCTTGGCAAAGGGGGCAGTGCATGCTATAAATTCTGCAGGGTGCCCAAACTTTTGCAGACGCCATTTTTTTGTTTTCTGTTATTTTGAAAGTATAAATGATGGAAATAAAATCTAACTTTTGTTGACATTTTATAAGAATGTCTAATCTGTAATTTGATGCGTTTTGGAGATTTTTCCATCTTTCCTTGGCTTCTTTATGCACATTAATACAAATTTTTAGCTGGGGTGCCCAAACTTTCGATCCCCACAGTATATATATATATATATATTTTTTTTTTTTACACAAAGTTGTCATTTAAATGATATATTTCTCACACAAGCCATGGGTATATGTGGAGTTACACCCCAAAATACATTCTGCTACTTCTACTGATTATGGGGATACCACATGTGTGAGACTTTTTGGGAGCCTAGCCACATACAGGAGCTTGAAATCCAATGACCACTTTGAAAGCCTGAAGGTGCGTAACTTCCTAATTTCACTTCCTCACTACCTATCACAGTTTCGAAGACCCTTAAATGCCAGGATAGCACCAAACCCCTAAATAACCCCTTTTTGGAAAGTAGACACCCTAAGGAATTTAAAAAGAGGCATGGTGAGTATTTTGTAGATCTCATTTTTTTCTCACAAGGTTTTGAAATATAAAAAAAAAAAGAAAAATATGTTTTTGTTTTTTTTCTTCATTTTTCAAAAACTTGTGGCAACAAACGAGATCTACTAAATACTCACCATGCTTCTTATCAAATTCCTTGGGATATCTACTTTCCAAAAAGGAGTCATTTGAGGGGTTTGGTGCTATCCTGGCAATTCAGGGCCTCCAAAACTGTGATATGTAGTCAGGAAGTGTAATGAGGAAATAAAACCCTTTAAAAGACTGAAGGTGCTTATTGGATTTTGGGGTCCTGTACTTACTTGGCTAGACTACCAAAACGTCTCTCACATGTGGTACCCCCATACTCAGGAGAAGTAGCAGAATGTATTTTGGGGAGTAATTCCACATATACCCATGGCATCTGTGAGCAATAAATCATTTAAGTGACAATTCTTTCTGTCATTTTCCAAAAACTTGGTAAAAAAAAAATTCTTCTGTTGATTCAACATGCCTCTCAGCAAATAGCTTGGGGTGTCTACTTTCCAAAAAGGGGTCGTTTTGGTGGGTGGGGGCATTTTAGAAGTTAGAAGTTTATGCCACACATGACTTCTTACCACCTGAAAAGCAAGCCTTTTCTGACACTTTTTGTTCACTTGAAAAAAATCAGTATTTTGTGCTAGGAAATTAATTTAAACCCCCAAAAATTTTATATTTTTTTAAAGTAAACACCCTAGTAAATAAAATGGTGGGTGCTGCAAT
Source organism: Staurois parvus (assembly GCF_062004578.1). Lineage (NCBI taxonomy): Eukaryota > Metazoa > Chordata > Amphibia > Anura > Ranidae > Staurois > Staurois parvus. The sequence goes on along the minus strand of NW_028317802.1, from coordinate 8,862,510 downwards.
TTTTTATGTCACATAGTACTCACGCAGCAATTTTTCAAACACAATTTTTTTTAAAAAATACACTTTTTTACTTTTAATGCACAAAAACACAATATATTGGCCAATTATTTAGTAACATATAAAAGATGATGGTATGCCGAGTAAATAGATACCAAACATAACATGCTCTAAAACTGCGCATGCCCCGTGCAATGGCGACAAACTGCATACATTTTTAATATCCATAGGCAACGTTTTAAAAGCCTTTACAAGCTACCATTTTAGATTTACATAGGAGGTCTAGTGTTAGAATTACCTCCCTTGATCTGACATTCACGTCGATACCTCACATGCATGGTGCAACCTTTGTTTACATACCATCACAGGGTAAATTTTGAGAGAAAAAACAATATTTTGGACTTTTTGTTATAAAACATGTCCAGTAAAAAAAATTAAAAATCAAATTTCATCATAAATTTTGGCCAAAATGTATTCTGCGGCATGTCTTTGCTAAAAAAAAAAAGTTTCCATACGTGTAAATTAATTTGTTTATGTGAAAGTTATAGTGTTTACAAATGGCGGTATAGATACTGGATTGTTAAAAAAATGTATACTAATAATGGCGACAATCAGCGACTTATGGCAGCAATCAGCGACTTATGGCAGCGATCAGGGACTTATAGCGGGACTGCGGGACTGTGGCGGACATTCTGACACTGGGGGGGAACTGACTTGGGGTCACTGACATCCCCAGTGACACCAATACAGTGATCAGTTAAAAAAAAAGCACTGCCACTGTACTAATGGCACTGGGGAGGAAGGGGTTAACATTTGAAGGCAATCAAAGGGTTAACTGTGTGAGGGGAGTGTTTCACTAGGGGGCAGGGGATGTGTGCTTCACTGTAAGCACACTGATTCGGAAAGCTGAGCTCAGCGATCCGGATCAGTGTGCTCAAACTGACAGGAAGAAGAGCTCCATTGAAAGCAATGCAGCCGTCCTTTATGTCAGTGTTTGCCGGGCTCTGGCGGGTAATCACCGGCCTGGACCCAGTGATTGACACCCGCGGCTGCAATCGGTGTCACGGGTAGGGTGATTGCTCACCTGACGCGCGCCCCCTACCTCGAAATGTAGGATCACGTTTAAATACGTGATTCTGCGCACAGGGGCCGCAGTATATGTACTGTGGGCGGTCCCCTAGTGGTTAAGACATTATTTGGTTAGCTACACTAAATGCAATTAAAAATATTTTCCAGGCTTTTGAAGGAACCTATTCATGTACAGAAGGGTGAATATGCAGACGTATCTGAATTCTTTAGGCAGACTCTGCAGTCAGTGCATGTCTGTAAAGACACAATTCTTTTCCAGTTGCCCAAAGACAGAACATAGTTGCCTTATGTTATTTCTTGATGTAGACTGTGTCACATGACCCCATCTGAGCTAATATGTTCTAAAAGATCATGATCATGGGACCTGACTTTAAAGAAATGGTTTCATGGTTTGTTCACATTTCTTTCTCATATCTGGAGGCTTTCTGTCCTGCGCCATTCTTATGAAGGACCTGAATTCTGGAAGCTGTGTGTAAAAAAGGCTGGCAGTGGTCACAACTTCCACCAGTATTGCCTGTGGTCTCTCTACAGCTAATCTCTACCAATTTCTGACTTACCATGCCTTGTTCTGCACTGTGGCTCTGTATGGAGGTGGACATCTTGGTAGAGGCAGAACTTTACAACCTTATGTCAGAGCCTGCAACAAGAAGAACTGTGAGCAGCACAGTAGTGACATTACTAAATCTCACCTCAAACCAGAGGTAGCAGTGCCTGAAACCTCACAATGCAGACATGCAACTAGAAGACTGTAGAAATAGTAGTGCCTAGGCACATTCACGTATCAGGAAGTAGACCACTACTTCTTAAGAGTAGGAATGGGTGAATCTGACCGGGATCTAGTTGAGGGTGATTTCGTTGCATTCTGTTTGAAATTCTCTAAACCAGAACTTTGCAGCAAAGTCTAAAGGTGGCAAATATTGACACTAAATGATGTCCATTTTCAAGGCTAATAGACAAGATGTTATAAAAAAAGGCATGGGGAGCTGGGCACTGCCATGGGGGATATTTAACAAAGTCTTATTTTGGCATTGTGTATTTTTGATTTGTAATTGATTTTTTTTTAACTTTTACTTTTACCTTTGCTTAAGTACAATATGATTACATTAACACCTTCCCGCCCGGCCTATAGCAGATTGATGGCCAGGCAGGACACTGTCATATGACGCCCTTTCAAAATGAGCCTCTCACGAGGCCGCGGGACCGCGCAGCAGTGTGATCTGTAACCGGCTGTGTCCACGGGACACAGCCTATTACATACCACTACACCAGCCTGTTGCCTGTGTCATGTGACTGCTGTGACCAATCACAGCAGATCACATGTCAATTGTATACAATGGATGGCTTCCTGTCATGCCATCCATTGTATAGGATTATGTTGTTAGCTGTGACTGGTCAAGGCAGTAACATGATACAGACAGGGCCAATCACAGCCCATCTGTATCATGTGATCAGATTTGCCTAATCACAGCTAATCACAACACAAGACTGAATCAGTTTCATTCAGTAACAATGATTGCAAATATCAGTGAAATACTCTGGTATTAGCAATCATAATGTGTTAAACGAAAAACAAAAATCCTGATCACTTGCCCAAAGTAGTTTAATGTTACTATGGTAACATTGTATTGATTTGGTCACAGTGTGCTGAAAAATAAAATAGTAAAAAAAAGAAAAAATGTAATAAAAAATTAAAAAAAATAGAAACATTTGAAAAAAAATACAAATTAAATTATTATTTTCACCAAAGAAATGTAGCAGAATACATTTTGACCTAAATTTATGAAGAAATGTTATTTATTTGCAAAATTTTATAACAGAAACGAAGAAAAGTGCATTTGTATTCAAATGTTTCAGGTGTTTTTTGTTTTACTTAGCAAAAAATAAAAAACTCAGTGGTGATTAAATACCACCAAAAGAAAGCTCTAATTGTGTGAAAAAAAGATAAAAATGTCATATGGGTACAGTGTTGCATGACCGTGCAATTGTCATTCAAAGTGCAACAACTCTGAAAGCTGAAAATTGGCCTGGGCAGGAAGGGGGTATAAGTGCCTGGTATTGAAGTGGTGAAACTAGAAAAACGTTTTGGCTGTGACACAGTGTTTATTTTTTTTTAAAACAGTAATAGCCCCAAAATTACCAGTTGAAAATTAGCAGCCACAACAGATTAAAAATTATGCAAAAGTTTACTCTTAGCCCACATTTACACTTGAGTTTTTTCTAATTCTTCCTGTTCACACTTGTACACTCAGTCACCTTATTGCCTAAGCCCTATGCTCAAGAAAGCACATGAGCTATTTTTTTAGGTCCCAACTGCTTCAATGAGAGCACCTTTAAATGGGCAATATGTGCCTTTTTGGGTCCCCCTAAACTCTGCACAGTCAGGCAACACACATTTTCCACTCTTGCTTCCAAAGTTAGTAATCAGTCCAAGGACTTGGTTTTTTTTTTAGTTTTATTGAGGGTAAGCAACTTGGATGGGGTCTAGGGGTGTATGGGATGCACAATGGAACTGAAACAATTTGGTGGACAAACTTCCTATGTACAAAAAAAACCCCACAGCAATTAGCACAAAAATGGATCCTGGACTTTCTACTCCCTTTGGAGTGGTTTGACTCTTGACAGATCAGCACACAGTCTTTACTAAGAACACTCAGTGCCCTTAAATGAACCTCTTCAGACCCCAAATGAAAATCTCCTCATCCACCTGGCTGTGATGAAAAGTATCCCAGGACAAGGTAATCTGAGACACATAAAAATACTGTCCCAGGGAGAAATAGCTGGGTATGGTACTATCTCCCTTGTATGCCCAGGGGCTGTAGAGATGCTCACACTGTCCTGTTCCTGTAACTTTAAAAGGTGAAGCTGCTTTCAGGCCTTACACTGGGCTGGTTTCTTCCCCTGCTGACAGGCTGACTTTCCGCATAGACTGAAGAACAGTGGAGGTCCCTTTTTCCAGCTCCCAGTCTCTAGGTAGACCCCCCCTCCTCTGGAGCCCCCTTCCAGGCTCCAGCCCAGCAGCACTTCCTTACTCCATCTTCCACCCGACTCTCTCATATTTACGGGCTGATCTCCCACACTGCCAGGCCTCCTGCCTGGAATTGGTCTTATTCCCATAAATATGCAGATCAGCCCCCCCCCTCACCTCTGTCCACCAGCTTCTAGAGATTTCTCGAAGTCTCTAGAGCGGGGGGAGGTACCAGAGGACTGACCTGTGGAGCCCTCGGGCCCTAACCTAAAGTAACCTTGCTGACTCTCACCCAGGCTGCTAGCAAGCCTCTAACTATACACAGAAAAAACTATCTACACTACAGGGCATTACTCCAGAAAACAAACACCTGAAGCTATACATAAACACGAATGCACAATGCTTGTAAAATCCGTTTAAAACATCTTGAAAAATTGCTATGAAATTACCAGAAAAAAACTCTCTGCTCAAAACATGCTCAGGTGTGAATGCAAGCTTAAGAAAAATTTAGCTAATAGCCTCAATTTCATACAAATTGACCAGTGGCTCATCAGTTCAGAGACCCAATAGTCCTTTTTAGGACATTTTTTCTGTTTGTCAGCAACAACTGTAATTGTTTTATAACTGATGTGCCCCTCTGCTCTCTTTTGTTTCTGTTATTTTATATGTTGTTGTAGCACTATCCCCATAGGAGTTGCTGAAGTTTGGGCCCCCTATAGTCCTGCACAGTCAGACAACACACATTTTCCTTCATTCAGACTTGCATCCAAGAGACAGTAACCAGTCCTTGAGCTTGTTTTTTGGATTTTATTAGGGAAATTAGAACTTGGGTAAGGGGTGTATGGAATGTCCAAGGGAATGGCAACAGAGGATGAACTTCCTGGAACATTATACAAATCTCTTTAACAGCAAAAATTTCTCTTCTGGAGAGCGAGCCAGTATATCCTGTTGAACCACTCCAGAGTCCAGATGAATTGTCAGGAACGGACTCAGCACTGGTGGTGGGACTCACCTGCCGTGTGGGCTGCAGTACCAGGGCTGACCAGCGGGTGCTCTCAGCAGTCAGAAGCTCACTCCTGTAGTCAGCCAACACCTGGGGCTGATTGCAGGAGGTGTATTTAAGGAATGACCAGGCCTGTGATCAGGGCCTTGGTGTATGTTTCCCATGAGCCCCTATACCTGGTATCCTGTGTTCCTGCCTCGTTGCTGACCCTGCTTTGATCCTGACCTTTGCTGACCGTCTCCTGTTGAACCCCTGGCTTGCCTGACCATCCTTCTGCCTGATCCTTGGTACCACGCTGCCCGCTACCTGCTGAACTGGCTTGTGACCCCGACCATTCTCTGCTTGCTCCTCCTGTACCAAGCTGCCCACACGATACCGACCCGGCCTGTCTGACTACGCTTACTTCACCCGACGATCCATCCATCCCGCACGGATCACCTTTAGTAAGTCTGCCTGCCTCTTCCCATCAGACTCCGTTCCTGCACTCCCCTGCCAGTACTCTTTACCACAGCCGGACGCACACAGGGGTCGCGACCTGGTTTCAGTCTGCACCAAGTCCATCCCCACCATCAGGGGCCCTGGTGAATAGCAGGCTGGGACTTAGACCCCGCGCCCTGAGGAAATCCGTGCTGTGGGCTGCTAGAGACACTGCCAGGCGGCACCTGACAGTACCTTAAGGCCTGCCTGACCATTCCACCTCTCCAGACTGACTACGCCTGTGTTCCTGAAGCCTGCTACTTCCCTGTGTCAGTCCACACATTTCTGGTCATACCCGGATCCCTAACAGAACACCAAGGCCAGTCCTGACCAGAAGTGGCTGCACAGGGAACCCATCTTGGCTTACTGTTGTGAAGGATGCATCCTGAGGATGTTATATATTTGTGTCTGCTAGTCTTTGATGACAGAGATTATGCCTATGAGACTCTGCAGGAGTATACCAGGGATCAGCTGCTAGAATGCATACGGATCGCTCATTTTCTAGTGGATCAGGGCACAGAGTTTTCTGAGGTGCAGCCATTGATTCAGGTTTGTGCAGAGTTGGCTTTGTCTGGTGCCCCTGAGGGAAGGGATGACTTTTTGCCGCCATTTAGTGCAGACCAGGTAGAGTCCCTGGTATGGTTATTAGAGGATGATGTGGATTGCTTCTTGGAGCATTATTCTGCATGTTCACAACAGGTGCTTAGGGATTGTATAAACGCAGTGCAGTCTTTGACCAGACGGATTTTGTGTAAGCTGAGCTTTGTTCAGCCAGTACTGCAGACATGGTCGGATTTGTTACATCCAGCCTCAGTCAGCTTGCAACAACCCAGTCCTGCTTTTTACCATTACTCTGCTCAAAGCTCTCTTCCTCCAGTTCCCACAGCACCCCCAGTGACAGCCCAGTATACCCTGCTAGCTACCACATGTCAGTCCCCTGCTCCCACTCGCTGCACCTATCCTGCCTTTTACCCTGTAAAGAAGCCCTCTGTAGCAACTGCTCCCTTCTTTGTTCCATCCTCCGGCTCTTCCCTGTCTTCAGCTGCTCTATCCGTTTACAGACCTGCATTCACTTACAGTGCTCCAGTAACTAAACCCAAGAAGACGCGAAAATTCTTTCCAACCAGTACCATCCTACCAGTATCCAAACTGGTCAGCCTGCTGTCTGAGGACCCGCCTTCCATTGTCCAGCCTGATGCCCTGATGCCCGATGACCCGATCCAGCCTGATGACCCGATCCAGCCAGATGACTCGGTGCCCGCTGTCGAGCTTGGTGACCCGGTGCCCGCGGTTCTGCTAGATGACTCGGTGCCCGCGGTCGTGCCAGATGACTCGGTGCCCGATGACTCCGTGCCCACTGACTTGCCCGACTTGCCCGGTGACTTGGTGCCCGCTGTCGAGCTTGGTGACCCGGTGCCCGCGGTTCTTCTAGATAGCTCGGTGCCCGCTGACATGCTCGATGACTCGGTGCCCGCTGACTTGCCCGGTGACTCAGTGCCCGCGGTCGTGCCAGATTACTCTGTGCCCGCTGTCGAGCTTGGTGACCCGGTGCCCGCGGTTCTGCTAGATGGATCGGTGCCCGCTGACGTGCTCGATGACTCGGTGCCCACTGACTTGCCTGGTGACTCAGTGCCCGCTGTTGTGCCAGATGACTCGGTGCCCGCTGTCGTGCCAGATGACTCGGTGCCCGCTGTCGTGCCAGATGACTCGGTGCCCGCTGTCGTGCCAGATGACTCGGTGCCTGCTGTTCTGCCAGATGACTCGTTGCCCGCTGTTCTGCCAGATGACTCGGTGCCCGCTGTCGTGCCAGATGACTCGGTGCCCGCTGTCGTGCCAGATGACTCGGTGCCCGCAGTCGTGCCAGATGACTCGTTGCCCGCTGTTCTGCCAGATGACTCGTTGCCCGCTGTTGTGCCAGATGACTCGTTGCCCGCTGTCGAGCTTGGTGACCCGGTGCCTGCGATTCTGCTAGATGGCTCGGTGCCCGTTGACGTGCCCGATGACTCCGTGCCCGCTGTCGTGCCAGATGACTTGGTGCCTGCTGTCGTGCCAGATGACTTGGTGCCCGCTGCCGTGCCAGATGACTCGATGCCCGCTGACTTGCCCGGTAACTCGGTGCCCGCTAACTTGCCCGATGACTCGGTGCCCGCTGTTGTGCCTCTGCCCGCTGCCCAGCCTGACGTGCCTCTGCCCGCTGCCCAGCCTGACGTGCCTCCGCCCGCTGCCCAGCCTGACGTGCCTCCGCCCGCTGCCCAGCCTGATGTGCCAGCCCCTGATGTCCAGCTAAACTGGCCAATAACTGATTCCCAGCCTGCTCCTGGAAATCCTGTGTCCAGCGACCTGCCTTCCTGGGTTCCCCTACATAAAGAGAAGTCTGCTAGCAGGAAACCCAGCCAGCCGGTTGACTCCGGCAGTAAGATATCCAGCCAGTTACCTGACCCGGGCGGTGGAACATTTTGCCGACTAGGGACTGTTTGGAGCGTCCTGAGGCTGCTCCTTGAGTGGGGGGTACTGTCAGGAATGGACTCAGCACTTGTGGTGGGACTCACCTGCCGTGTGGGCTGCAGTACCAGGGCTGACTAGCAGGTGCTTTCAGCAGCCAGAAGCTCACTCCTGTAGCCAGCCAACACCAGGGGCTGATTGCAGGAGGTGTATTTAAGGAATGACCAGGCCTGTGATCAGGGCCTTGGTGTATGTTTCCCATGAGTCCCTGTACCTGGTATCCTGTGTTCCTGCCTTGTTGCTGACCCTGCTTTGATCCTGACCTCTGCTGACCGTCTCCTGTTGAACCCCTGGCTTGCCTGACCATCCTTCTGCCTGATCCTCGGTACCGCGCTGCCTGCTACCTGCTGAACCTGGCTTGTGACCCCGACCATTCTCTGCTTGCTCCTCCTGTACCAAGCTGCCCGCACGATACTGACCCGGCCTGTCTGACTACGCTTACTTCACCCGACGATCCATCCCACACGGATCACCTTTAGTAAGTCTGCCTGCCTCTTCCCATCAGACTCCGTTCCTGCACTACCCTGCCAGTACTCTCTACCACAGCCAGACGCACTCAGGGGTCGCGACCTGGTTCCAGTCTGCACCAAGTCCATCCCCACCATCAGGGGCCCTGGTGAATAGCAGGCTGGGACTTAGACCCCGCGCCCTGAGGAAATCCGTGCTGTGGGCTGCTAGAGACACTGCCAGGCGGCACCTGACATTACCTTAAGGCCTGCCTGACCATTCCACCTCTCCAGCCTGACTATGCCTGTGTTCCTGAAGCCTGCTACTTCCCTGTGTCAGTCCACACATTTCTGGTCATACCTAACATGAATCCTCTCCTCATCCAGCTGTTCTGGGTGAATCTCTGGGCAGGAAATCCAGTGCCTGCCACTACTGTGTGAACCAGTCCTGGGTAAGATAGCTAATCCAGTTTTCCACTAGAGTGCCTCTTACCCCTTACTGGCCCACGGAGTGCAGGTCTAATCACTCATTCCTTCTCCTATGCTACTGGTAGGTTGGTGGCTGCCACCAAGCCTTCTAGCTGGGCCACACCTTCCCTGCTACACAGGTGGACCTCGCTCTGGGGGATGGTGAAATCCTGAGCTTTCCTCCCTCTGCCTGTGGGTGAGCCCCTTTCCATCTGGGCCCCCTCCCAAACTCTCCTCCTGCTGAGCAGACTCGATCACTCTTAAGGGCTGTCCTGGCCCCTTGCCAATCCTCCTGTTGGGGATTGGCCAGGATCCCTTGAGAGTGCAGACTAGCAACTCCTTGCCTCCACTCACGGCTTCTAGAACTTTTTCCAAAGTTCTAGTGCAGGGAGAAGTATCAGAGAGCTAGTCTGCAGAGCCTATTAGCTGTGATCCAAATTTGATCCTGCTAGCTATCACACCCTGGCTGCTACTCAGCCCTCCTCACTAACAATTAGGCTCTAGCTCTCCCTAGCTACCTAGGAGGGCGCTACATTGTTTTTTTATTTCATATCTATATTTTTTCTATTTTCTTCTAGGTTAAAAATTGGGTTGTGTTTTAGTGTTTTGGGGTTATTTGGCACACACATCATAAAAAAAAGTAAAATATTCTCTGCGCAACCTGCATGTAAACACCATATAAAGCTGTGTGTATAGTATTGTTGCTGCAATGCACCATATGTGAACCCACAAATCAACCTACAAAATGAATATCAACCTGAGGCGCTGTGCTATACATGTTTGTACATCATTCCTCCTGATGATGTGAATATTATACAACTCAATCTTATAACTAGAGATGAGCGAATCGAACTTGGCGAAGTGGAATTCGTTTCGAATATTAGGAAAAATTCGATTCGCACCGAATCCGAATATTAGCAAACTTCGGATGCGCGAATCGAATTTTTCCCGATCGGCCGATTTTCATCCCTTCTACAGGCGGCAAAAAGTGTCCCTGCAGAGAGCTCCACTATTTCTGACAGTTCTCTGACAGTTCCTTCACATTTACAGCGGTTGAAACATTGTATCTATTTGTTTCCATTTAGGATACAGATGTTTTTATTCGGAAACAAATAGATACAATGTTTCAACCGCTGTAAATGTGAAGGAACTGTCAGAGAACTGTCAGAAATAGTGGAGCTCTCTGCAGATACACTTTTTGCTGTACTGGAATTCTTCTTCTTTTCATTCTTCTTCTTCTTTTCATTCTTCTTCTTCTTTTCATTCTTCTTTTCATTCTTCTCATTCTTCTTTTCATTCTTCTTCTTTTCATTCTTCTTCTTCTTCTTTTCATTCTTCTTCTTCTTCCTTTCATTCTTCTTTTCATTCTTCTTTTCATTCTTCTTTTCATTCTTCTTCTTCTTCTTTTCATTCTTCTTCTTCTTCTTTTCATTCTTCTTCTTCTTCTTCTTCTTCTTCATCGTGCCCCGTGACTGCCCAAATGAGTGAAGTGTGCGGTGATTCTAAGATCGACGGCACTCATCTGCATGTCATACTGACTGACAGTATTATTTCTCTTCCCCAGCAGACTCCAAGGGCATTTAAATCAAAGGTACAGTGTTCTGCACTAATATAAAGGCTCTCTGAAGCCTAGAAACCCTTTTAATAAGTTAAATTCACAGCGAATAAATTTGCATCGAATCGAATTTCTTCCGCAAATTCGGCGAATCAGCCGAATCGAATTTGTGAATAATTCGCTCATCTCTACTTATAACATGTATCCAAAAGGTTAACACCACTACTAATCAAATATATAAATCCTGCATTGCTTGTACTAGTGTAAAATCATATATTTCATATCTTTTTGTGACGAAGCGTAGGCAGGACAGAACACACAGAGTAGATGGCAAACGCACAAAGCTTTATTGAGGCAAACAGATGACAGTAACCTAATAGGGGAGTTCACAGGGAGGGTGAATACGCCAGTCCAGGGCGACACGGAAGGACCAATACACTTAAAGTCCAACACCGAGAGCCAAGGGAGAGTCTCTGCAGCAAATAATCCAACAGGGAGTTTGGTGTGAGTATCTGTAGCAAGTAATCCAACGGGGGGTTGGTGTGAGGTCAGCACAAGAACAGTTCAAGTGAAGCAGGCAGAGAGCATGTACTCACGGATCTCTGGAGTCTAGCAGACAGTCTTCCCCAGCTCTGGGAGAAGGGGGGTCCTAGGCAGCCTTGTGTCTCTGCCGAGCCTGGCCACAAATAGGTCCTGGCCGCAGCCCAGGCCTCTTCCGTCAGCTACACAGTGGTGAATACCTCGGGAGCTCTGGCATCAGCTTCTTAAAACTGGTCTGACCCCCCTAGTCACCTAGGTAACCGGGGGGGGGCGGAGGTAGCGTGGCTCCAGCTCGCCTTTAGGAATGCTTTTGATCTTTGCAGGAGGGGGGGGAGGGGCACAGATGAGAGACGGCAGAAAGAGCAGGGACAGAGCAAGGGGCTTAAAGGGGGGGGGGGGGCAGCTGTGACAATATTATTACATCAATGTACATAATAATAGTTCATCCATAACCATAAAGTGTCCCTTGTGCAATCCTCTGTGTTCAGTGGTGTCCTCACAGTCCAACTGAAAATACTTTAAACCACTGTTTGGAGAATTGCCACATCAACCAGTTGAGAAGTGAGGACCAAATTGATTATTGGGTTTCCAGGCTGGACCACTGTCTGAAACTTGCACAATATGCTCTGCAGCTTCTAATTTTCCCTGCAGCCAATGTGCTGTCTGACACAGCCTTCTGCAAAGCAGGAGATTTTGCTACAGAGAGACAAATCTACATGTCTCCCGATAGTGTATCTCATCTCATTTTTATTAGAATAAGCCAGTCTCTATATACGCCCCATGCAACTTGGTCCTTCACCTCCCTTTTTCCCCCCTGTTGCTGCTATATAGGCTCCCAGTGTTCACAATTCACAGCATATCTTGGTCGCTAATTTTCTTTTCTCACATTTTCTCATCTACTCTTCTCCTGTTTTCTTGGCTATTTCCTCTCCCCCTTTTCTATTTTTTTCCCCCTTTGCCACGGGGGTGGGGGTGGTGTCAGGCGATCCTTGGGAGACCTTTGAGTTCTACTCTACTTATATCAACAAAAAGGAGTTTAACTGGCTTACTTTGAATGTGCAGGGTCTCAATTCACCCCAAAAGAAAGTTAAGGTCTTTAAATATCTTCAGGCTCAAAAGGTTGACCTGGCCTGCTTACAGGAAACCCACCTGTCCTCTGGGTACATGCTGAGGTTTCTTGATGTTAGATACCAACGCATTTATTGCACGACAGCTCCAGGTAAAAAGAGAGGAGCCCTCATAGCAATCCGTAATGGTGTATACTTCATGGACCATCTGGTCATAGCGGACCCCCAAGGTCGATATTTGATCACAGTAGGGACCCTCCGGGATATGGAAGTGACTCTTTGTACTTGCTATGCTCCGAACCAACGACAGATGCGCTTTTTCTTCCATCTCTTAACTGTATTACAATCCCATCAGAAAGGCCATCTGCTGCTCTGTGGTAACTCCAATATGATTTTGAATCCAAGGTTGGACAGATCACCTCCTACTGCTTTGTCCACCCCGCCGTCATCTTCCAACTTTGCAACTCAAATCCAATGACTTGGTGGACGTGTGTAATGTAAGGATTACACCTATTTTTCTCATTCTCATAATAGTCATTCTAGAATTGACCATATTCTGGTGATTACAGCTTTTCTGTGTCTTCAATCCTGATCCAAGCAGTCTCTTGGTCGGATCATGACCCTGTTTTGGCACATTGCAATGTGTCGCACCAAAGCCCCCTCTCCTCTTTTATCTTTCTCCCAAATAGTGTAAGACATCAGGATCCATTCTCTAGATTACTTTCGCAATAACACTCACTCTGTCTCATCCCCAACAACTTTATGGGAAGCTTACAAAGCAGTTATCCATGGTCATATCATTCAGTTATCCGCAAAGAACACACACATTGTAATCTAACCTTGGAGAAGGACTTGGAGATAGCGACCACAGCTTTTAAAAAAATATCCATCAGTGCGTAACAGGAAGCGTATTGAACAACTGCACACAGATCTTAATCTCTGCCTTACAGATGAGGCGGAATGCCACCTTCGCTGGTCTCGCCAAAGGTTTTAAGCAAATGGCAATAAAATTGGCGCTATGCAGGCTAATTGTCTTCATTCATTCGCCCTGAAGCAACACTTTTACATCCTATATATTAAGTGAACCAATGCAGCGCTACAAGTGGAAACTCTACCTAAAACCAAATGTTTTAAAAATACAAATCGTTTTTATAATAATTAGCTACTAAAAAAACAAAAAATAAGTAAAATAAAAATGTCCAAAAAAAAATTATATCCAAGAAATAATTATATGTGTTTTCTTCTTAGTGACACTCTTTTCCTCCTATAATCACCAAGTGCTTCAGACACAAACGTGCATCCTTCCACCACCAGATGTCTGCTCACCTCCAGCAGTGTGACCTCACATAATTCTATGTTTTGGTCTAACTGCACTTGTGGTCCCACAATGAACTAAAGATCACTTAATGGATAATCAGTTGTAATTCCCACCTCGTTCTGGATGTAAGATCTCACCACCAATTCACCTCATCAATAAAAAAACTCCATATGGTGCATAAAGCTTTAAAACATTTTAATATAAAAAATAATACAAATGCACCCTCACATGCAAATGGTGCCTCACCGCACCAGGTATGTACCGCTTTTGGTTATAATAGCTTGGCAATCTGAGAAAACTGTGTCATGAAGAGTCAGCTGTATCTGCCTACAGCAGTGTGTGCTCCGATATTGACAACCTTCCAATATAAGGAATAACATCCACCGCCAATGCCGCTATGCTTGCCGGCCTGGGTGGCAATGTATCCCAAAATAAAATTATATCTGCCACCATTACCAGATCCTTCCACCTCTCCTGGCCTATTCCAGTTCTCACTTTTAGGGACATTGAGAGCGGCACTGTGTTGCGTATGATTTCCCCTTTGCCCCATTCTGTTTCTGGTTCACCAGGCCTCATTATCATCACATTCCCAACGCAGTCAGTCAGCAGCACTCCCTATGCTTTCCTAGTCACAAGTAAAGCACATTGTCAGTATGGCTGCTGTGATCTTACACTTATTGGCCCTTATAAGCCAGGTGACCTAAGTTCAAAGGCCAGGCAGTGTATTATTATCACAAAGAATTTGGTCTGCAATATTCCTGCATTATTTTGATAGGACCTTGAACCCCAAATATGCAATGTTCGCCTGAAACCCATGGTAGCAGTGAACCCAGTTCTCATATGTATTCAGGCCAATTTCCAGATAAAATGTATATTTTTTAGGGTACGTTTTGGGCATAATTAACACTTCTGAATGTTGCTTGTAGCATAGCAAATTTTCACTTTTTGAGCACAATGTTACAGTCAACTTACAACATCTTTTGGTCCATTTCATTATGCTTTTTATTCATCATAACATAACCTAAGGCTGCAAGTGGCAGCATTAGGAAGCACATTTATAAGCAGTTAATCTAGTGTTCCTCTAGGAGTCCCGCTGCCTTGAGTCTTGGCCTGTGTGGCATTCGTACTTACATTATTATAAGAAGTATACATATACACAGGGCTTTTTTTTCAGCCAGAACATGACGGAAAAGAGTGCCACCACCTCCAGCTCTGGCACCTTGTCCTCCTTCCACTACTGTCACTTTTAAATACACAGCCAAGCCAGTCTCTCATAATCAGCTTCTCCTGAATCTGATGCCTCCAGCCTGCATGCTTCCACTGTAAGTTGTAGCTGCTCATCTGCAGCAGCCTCTCTCTCTGCTACTCTTTAGGTGGGGGACAGAAGATTTTGGGTTGGATGGGAGGGGGTTTAGTGGGAATTTGGGGTGAGAGCTCAATATTGGGAGGTTGGAGAGCATTTGGGGGTAGAGCCTCTTCTTATTGCAAACTGGCCTGTGAAGTATGCACTCCTGAACCCTGCACTCAGAACGTAGCGCACTCCTGAATTCTGCACTTTATATGTAGCCCACTCCTAAACCCTGCACTCTGTACATAGCCAGCTCCTGAACCCTGCACTCTATACATAGCCCACTCCTGAATCCTGCACTCTGTATGTAGCATATTCCTGAACCCTGCACTCTGTACGTAGTGCACTCCTGAACTTTTCACGTACAGCACGTCTGACCCCTGCACTCTGTATGTAACTCACTCTTGAACCCTGCTCTGTGCATAGCATACTCCTGAACCCAGCACTCTGTACGTAGTGCACTCCTGAACCCCGCACTTTGTATGTAGAGCACTTCTGAACCACTCTGTATGTAACACACTCTTGAACCCTGCACTCTGTGCATAGCGCACTCTTGAACCCTGTGCTCTATATGTAGCCCACTCCAGAACCCCACACTCTGTACATAGCATAGTCCTGAACACTGCACTCTGTACGTAGCACACTCCTGAACCCCACATTCTGTGCATAGCGCACTCCTGAGCCCCACACTGTGTACGTAGCGCACTCCTGAACCCCACACTCTGTATGTAGTGCACTCCTGAATCCCACACTCTGTACGTAGCATATTCCTGAAGCATGCACTCTGTATGTAACACATTCATGAATCCTGCACTTTGTGCATAGCATACTCCTGAACTCTGCGCTCTTTACGTAGCACACTCCTGAACCCCACACTTTGTGCATAGCGCACTCCTGAGCCCTGCACTCTGTATGTAGTGCACTCCTGAATCCCATGCTCTGTACGTAACATATTCCTGAAGCCTGCACTCTGTATGTAACACATTCATGAACCCTGCACTTTGTGCATAGCATACTCGTGAACTCTGCACTCTGTACATAGCACACTCCTGAACCCTGAACTTTGTACGTAGAGCACTCTTGAACCCTGCACTCTGTATGTAACACACTCTTGAACCCTGCACTCTGTGCATAGCACAATCCTGAACCCTGCGCTTTATATGTAGCGCACTTCTGAACACAGCACTCTGTACATAGTATACTCTTGAACCCTGCACTTTGTACATAGCCCACTCCCGAACCCCACACTCTGTATATAGCGCACTCCTGAACCCCACACTCTGTATATAGCGCACTCCAGAACCCCACACTCTGTACATAGCACACTCCTGAACCCTGCACTCTGTACGTAGCATACTCCTGAACTCTGCACTCTGTACGTAGCACACTCCTGAGCCCTGCACTCTGTATGTAGTGCACTCCTGAATCCCACACTCTTTACGTAGCGCATTCCTGAACCCCACACTCTGTACGTAGTGCACTCCTGAATCCCACACTCTGTACATAGCATACTCCAGAAGCCTGCACTTTGTATGTAACACATTCATGAACCCCGCACTTTGTGCATCGCATACTACTGAACTCTGCACTCTGTACATAGCACACTCCTGAGCCCTGCACTCTGTATGTAGTGCAATCCTGAATCCCACACTCTGTAACATAGTGCACTTCTGAACCCAGCACTCTGTAAGTTGCACACTCCTGAACCCCACACTCTGTACATAGCACACTTCTGAATCCCACACTCTGTACGTAGCACACTCCTGAACCCTGCGCTCTGTATGTAGCGAACTCCTGAACCCTGAAATCTGTACATACTGCACCTCTGAACCCTGCAATCTCTACATAGCATATTCCTACACCCTGCACTCTGTATGTAACATATTCATGAATCCTGCACTATGTACATAGAGCACTCCTCAGCCCTGCACTATGTACATATTGCATTCCTAAACATAGCATATTCCTGAGCTCTGCACTCTGTATGTGGTGCACTCCTGAACATTGCTCTCTGCAGATAGTCTACTCATGAACTCTACAAATGTAGCGCACTCCCGAACCCTGCGATCTATGCTCTTTGCCCTGCACTCTGTACATAGCATATTCCTGAACCCTGAACTCTGTATGTAATGCACTCATGAACCCTGTACTCTGTACATAGACCACTCCTGAACTTTGCACTCTGTATGTAGAGCACTCCTGAACCCTGCACTCTGTACATACTGCGCTCCTGAACCCTGCACTCTGTACATAGCATATTCCTGAACCCTGCACTCTGTATGTGGTGCACTCCTCAACTCTGCACTCTGCAGGTAGTGTACTCCTGAACTCTGCATGTAGTGCAACTCCTGGACCCTGCACTCTGCACATAACAAACTCTTAAACCCTATGTGTAGCACAGTCCTAAACTACGCACTCTGCATGTAGTGCACTCCTAAAACCTGCATGTAACACATTCCTGAACCCTGCACTCTGCATGTAGCACATTCTTGAACCTTGCACCCTGTGCATAACACACCCCTGCTGTTTAGTAAGGCCATTTTAGGACCCTCCCACTGCAATTTGGCCACACCCACCTTTGATACTGTATGCTCACCCCCCCAGGATGGGAGGAGTGGCATTGCTGGAGCTTTTTGCTGAGTTTTTGCACCTATTCTCCGAGAGAAAAAGCCCTGCATATACATATACTGTGTAGTGTAGGTTAAAATAGTAGATTAAACATAGATGGCAGTTATCTCATAAACATGTAGAATGTTTCAGATAGAAAATGGTTAAGGTTTTCTAAAATTTTTTCAACATTATGAAATATGTTTAATATTTCACATGAGAAGCAAAACCATTTCCTTTCTGGAAACAAAAACCCAGCTCCATCTGTGTAAAATATGTCTGCAAATTACCACTGGGAACTTTTATTTTCCAGAACACATCATTTATACCTTGCCATATCATACAAAATGTGCTACATAACCCGCTAATCAGAACTATGCCAAGTACAATATAGAAGGATTTTTACATTGCTTTAGAAAATTAAAGATACTGTTATAGCAGTAACTTTAATCCACTTTCATGTGTAATGGTGACAGCTGAATAGATCCTTGTTAAATCAAAATCAATCATCTCTAAGCACTAATGTGGTACATACAATATGGAATATATTTTAAAGCTAAACGCAAAGTATTATTTACAGTTTTCAAAAAGTTCTGCGCACAAAGGTGTATGGATTTCACTTGTGTTATTCATAAATGCTACATGACCTTGTATTTGAAAATACTTCCCAGAAAACTGCCAATTGAGCACCACTTATAGATCAAACATGCCAGAGATTGCCTTCCTTCTCTTGCAGATGACTACCAGGATGCCCCCCAATTCAGCTTCTGCCTGTGGCCCACCTCTTTGTCTGAGTCACCAAGTCCCAAGTCTATGGCCACAGCATCTTCAGTGTATGGTGCTATGGTGGAATACGCAATTCAGTTCTCATGTAAAACAATTGAAAAACACACACTTTTGTGAATCAGCTGAACTTTTTTTGCAGACATGTTTAAACTGCTGCGAATCTCACAAAGTATTAATTATGATTATCTTGAGCTTGATTTTTGTGGTTTATGGCCAAAATGTGCAGTTTGTCTCTAATTTTCTTGTGTGCTTGAATATTTGCATTTATATCCATTTGATGGGTGTAGAATCATGAAATTCAGCATCCAAACAATCATGACTAACACATTATGCTTTTGCAATTTAGACAAGTTTTCTCAAGATCATCTGCCTGTCAAAAGAATATGTATCAAAATATTCTAGAAAACCAAAACGTATTGTCAAATCACACAACTTCAGTTCTTCTGAAAATTTCTACACAGATCTGTTTTTGCTTTTGTGTCCAAGACTGTGTAATTGAAGATACATATATTAGTATATGGTATTATTCTTAGCATTTTACAGTCTAAAATAATTTATTTAGACAAATCATACAAATGTTGGTATTTTGTCAAATCCCATTATGTGGTAATTATTTTTTAGTTCATTCCTAATGAGAAGTCCTGACTGCCACATCATAACAGCAAGACATGGGGGCAAAGAATCAGCTTTGTCAGGACCCATATAAAGTGAATCCTGTCATACACAGCTTGAATTTTGGTTGATACAGTAGAAAACACCAATCAAAGGAGCCAAGTAGAAAGCTGTAGGCAAAACAGCTACTGCACCCAATCATTTGTAGCCATTGTGCAGGTATTCAGACAGCCGCTAATGTACATACCGCTAATGTCTGCTGTCTGAATACACTAGCCAGTAAGGGAGATTCCTCCATCCATGCTGTTTAGAGCAGTTGGAAGAATGTAATTGAGCTCTCTTGTTCAGCCTGTGAGCAGAATGAGAGAAATCTATGCATGGCTTACCATACTTGTTCTTACTTAATAGACTTGCTACCCTAGCTTGACATTCGACAGACTCCACTTTAGTCCATACAATGTAAACTGTTGGTCCACTTCAGTCTTCATACTCCATCAGTCTCTTCTCCTACTCAAACTTTCCAAAGGCAGACAATCAACACTCTAGGGCTTACTCAACACCACTCCAGTAGATGCTGCAGTAATTAGGCTGATGATAAGATCACCATATATGTAACTAGCTGAATACTATAAGTGACCTGTGATTTATAAATACGCATTGCTTTTTCAGATTCATAGATGAAGGCTTTTTGGTGAGGTTTACTTTTTAAATCCCCCCAAAAACAAAATGCATGCAAAAAGGTGACTGGATTTAAAAAGTCTGCCTTCTCCCCTTCCCCAATCACAACCCACCATACACATGTGCAGGCAGACAACAAAGCCAGAAAAATCACATCAAACCTACCTAAAATATAGGGAGGTTTCCATTTAATAGTCCATGTTGTTATAGGCAGTTCTGGTCATCCCAGTTGGCAAGCATAGATCAGTTTATCCATAAATGTGTTTTTGTTGATATTAGGCTGGCACCATGTCTTCCTTCTCTCACCATGGCACAGACATTCGGTAGACCTAACCTAGCATTTTTTAGTATAATTTGTTGCCATAGTCAGAACATGCCTGCCAACCCTCTAACCCCACTTTTATGCTTATGACTGCATATAATGATGTATACTGATGCAGTCACAGTATAGAAAAGTAGACGCATGTTAGTGGTTTCATGATTCACAAAATCAAAAGACAAGATGATGAAAATACAACAGCATACAAGCAAGCAGGTAACAAAAATGTAATCTAAAAGCCGATTGGTTGCTTTTGGTAATGACACATACTGTATCACTATTGCTCTTTGCATTCCATTGTGGTACATCAAATCTTTTTGAGATTGTGGGTGTTTTGTCCCACATTGGAAATCTATCTGATACATTATTCTAGAAGTAATACACTTAGTAGCTAGAATTTTATATACATCCTTTTTAAATAATATACCAAGCATTTCGCCAGAGGTAATTTTTGCAAATTATCAATTAGAAGGGGCCTTCAAAGTAATACAAGACATTCTTTTTCCCTCCAGTAAATTGCTACTCTGTGTTTCTGCATAGATATTCAGCTGAATATGTTAGGAAAGTGACTGCTGAAAGTTATATGATGTTTAATTCATATGCAAAGCTCCCGATGGATACATTAGACACGCAACAACTCGAGAGCAATGCTTCACTTAAGGTAGCAGCGATAAATGATTCTTTCAATGGCAGACTTAAAATTACTGCCTCTGAAAGACTGTTGGGCTAAAAGCCTAAAATTAACAATTTACACATAGGAGAACAATTGGCAGGAAGTGGACAGGGCTGAATTGAGTGGAAAGCAGGCATACAGCAAACCATCAGAAATCAGAATCTGGTCTATGCATACACACAGCCATTTCTGATGTTTCATGTAATTTACTGGTAAGCTCAAGATTACTTTAAGTTCAGTTAAAATTTAGGTTTCCTTTCCTGGATGGTTTCATGTGAACCCCAACTCTGGTTTATGTCTAACCTGTGTGAGCCTGCAACCTGATGCACTTCCACAGTCCAGACCTAAAATAAGGAGGGAAATAAAGAACAAATTTCATTGGAGTTGCGTCTTCTGCAACTCTCCCATCTCCACAAAATAAAATCTTCCTAATTATTGGTCCTCCCAAGATAACAACTAGGAGTTTTTTGACGTAACAGAGGAAGTGAGTACAGTACACAGGACAGAACTGATTTTCTGATGTGATCAGCAAAGTATGTTTTGCCCTTTTTGAAGTGATATAACAAAACACTTTCCATAGTAAATTTAACAGACCAAAAGTGAGTCCAGAGGATATGTTATTTTTAGGGTTTATATACATATTAAAATGAAACTAAGGTGTAATTAAAAATCACATATATGATGTAGTCTGTCTGTAGGAGGGACTTAGTGAATGTAGACTTTAGGTTCCTGTCTTGGGTACCACTAGCAGGCTTCAGGTCTCCCTTTAAGCCAGTGTGGACCCTCACTCCCCGAGGGAGTAATTGCAGGAACAGTCCCAAACATGTTTCAAACACAGTCCCTCAGTCATTACCACCATGTCCATATGCCACACCATGCTCCAGTCCCTTCTTGGCCAAGCCACATGTGTACTCACTTGTTCAGGAATAGGTCACTTTTAAGCACGTAAGAACAGACAAATCCACATCTTCATTTTCTAACTGTGCTTTACTTGCAATGTTTGGGCAAATTACAGGTCTGAAATCCAAAGTAGCAACAGCAGTGTTCAAATTTTGCCCAGTTCAAAATATTCTTCTGTTAATTTTCTCCCTAGGCACAGCCCTCTTGGGGAAGGGGGTGTCATGGAGTCCCCTAGCCAGGGAATGCAATCTGTATGGAGTGATTACACCTTTTTTTCCAAGGCTCCAGGAACTCCCACAGCTAAAGCTCTGTACTGCACTCTCGTTACTTTTTATTTCTTCCTAAAGGGGAAAGTGTGATCTCTGGAAGTAAAACCAGGAATGACACTTCACCCCCTCTATTGGGTAGAAGCAATATAAAAAAGCTTCCTGTTTCCTCCTAACACCCCCTCACATGTCACTAGCATTCACACAGCTGTCTTTATTTTTCTGAGCCCCCATAACAGTTTTATCAGCTGTTGAACCTATGTTTTAGTCTGTAATTTAGTTTGTCCTGTAAAAGGGATACACACATTACACACACTCCCACATACACAGTCAAACTGCACCTCTTAGAGTAGTACTATAATCAGAATATTTAAGCATAACACCTACCAAGTTAATAAAACAGACTGTAATAAGGGGATCCACTCCCGATGTCAGTCTGCCAGCCCAGGCAACCCAGTGCATCGATCCAGTGTTGCAGCTCTTGTAAAGTATTTTGGGATACTTCCTACTATTGTATATTTAACATTTTGATACAAGATTGTCAATGAGTCTCTTTATTTGAGTAAACTGTAGAGGAGATATGCCTTTGTAGTTTAGCAGAATGATTTTCCTTGCAAAACAGGATGGAATGAAGTAGGATTTTGCAAGTATTAGTGGATTTGAATACGTCTATCAGACCAAGCAGAATGACCTTGGAAAATTTAGGCTCCTTGAAGCCTAGCCCAGTTTCCAAGAAAAAACACTTCCAAAACTCTGAGACAGAGGCACACAACCTAAATACATGTAACGTGTCTGTGGTAATTATCCCCATTTTGTATAATCTCTCTGTGATATAATATAGTTGATGAAGGAATTTGAATTGAATAAGTTTATCTGCAGTGCTAACGGTGACTTTAAACCAAACTAGTTCAAGGTCTTCACAATCGTCATCATCTAAAAGGACCCTGATATTTAACTAGCTAGCCTCCAATATACAGAACCTGTAACCTTCAGGGAAGTTGGGCCTCATGCACACAGAACATCTGTTTGGCCTCTCTGAACACCTTTCCTCGTGGCTCGAAGAAAGTTGCTTAAAAACGCTCCTAAAGCTGAGTATTGCACATGCAGTTGTGTGCATCTAGGAGCATTCAGCATTTGAGCATTAATGGATGCTATTGGACAGAATATTCATTTATTGTCATCATTGGAATGCAATAACACTTAAACGTGCTTAAATATGTGCATTTAGATGCTTTTAGGTTCATTAAACTTTTGTTCTGCCCTTCGGCTCCTCTCCTGTGATGGGTTTTTTTTTTCAGTAAACGCTCCTCTTGTAATATGCCTCTTAGTGCCTATGTGTACAAGGACACAATGGCTAACACCACGGTGCTTTTACAGGCTGAAGAAAAACAGCAAACTCCTGTAAAAGAGGCATTTTTTAATCCTTATGTCCATGAGGCCTTAATCTCCCATATCTTTGTTTCCTCATTATACTGTAGATGTCATCTGTCTCCAGGAGTCTCACTTTACATTTTCCTCAACTTCCCATTATTTGGACTTCCTCTATCTACATGTATCCCAGGCCAGCTCCTCAGTTAAACAGATGGGTCTTTTTAATACCCTCCTGCCCGACCTATAGCAGATTGATTTCTGGGCGGGATGATCCTCCTTCTGAGTCATATGATGTCCTCTCAGAAGGCACCACATGGGGCCACGATGTATGACTGACTGATCACTACATCGACCCACTGCCAGTGTAATGTGATTGCTGTGATGAATCACAGCAGATCACATAACAATTATATACGATAGATGGATTCCTTTCATGCCATCTATTGTATACAATTGTGTTGTTAGCTGTGATTGGTAACAGCAGTCACATGTAACATGTGATGAGCTTTGGCCAATCACAGCTAATCACAACAAAAGACACTGAATGAATCAGTTTAATTCAGTAAAAATGGTTTCCAATATCAATGAAATTCATTGGTATAGGCAAACATAATGTGTAAAAAAGCTAATGATCACTTGTTCAGAGTAGTACAATGTTACTACGGTAAAACTATTTTGCTCTGGTCACAGTGTGTTGAAAAAATAGTAAAAAAAAAAGTAATAAAAAATAAAAAACAATTGGCAAAAGTAAAAAAAATACAAATTACATTTTTGTTTTTCATACTGTCACCAGTCAGTGTCCCTGATCACCACCACACCAGTTATACGAATGCTGTACTGGACTGGTGACAATATGTAGAATAAAAAAAGAAATGTGATTTTTTTTTTCTTAATTTCTTAATTTTCCAAGACAGAAACAATTGAATACTGTCCGTGATACTTTTTTTATTTGCACTAACATATAATTTTGAGGACAAGCTTTCAGGGAGTGTCCCCTTCTTCAAGGTCCAAGGTACTGCTTGGACCTTGAAGAAGGGGACACTCCCCGAAAGCTTGTCCTCAAAATTATATGTTCGTGCAAATAAAAAAAAGTATCACGGACAGTACTCAATTGTTTCTGTCGCAAATGCACTAATACGGCTACAATCACCTCAAGCTTAATTTTCCAAAAAATTGTGACAAAAAATTACAACTTCCAAAAACTCGCCCTGCCTCTTAGTAAATACCTTGGACTATTTATTTTCCAAAAATGGGTCATTTGGGTGGTAATTGTACTATCCTAGTGTTTTCAGGCCTCAAGAAATGACATTGGGTGCCAGTGCATTAGGACTGATCGAGTGTCAGAGATACAGCATATATATATATATATATATATATATATATATATAAATATATATATATATTTATGTGTGTGTGTGTGTATACATACCATAGTTTTTGGACTTTCCTACAGACTAAATAATATACACTTTTTTGGGTTATTTTCACCAAAGAAATGTAGCAGAATACATTTTGGCCTAAATTTATGAAGAAAGGTTATTTATGTGCAAAACTTTATAACATAAACAAAGAAAAATGTGGGTTTTTTTCAAAAGTTTCAGTTTTTCTTTATTTAGCAAAAAATAAAAACTTAAATACCACCAAAAAAAATCTCTATTTGTATGAAAAAAATTATAATTTGTCTTATGGGTACAGTGTTGCTTAACTGCACAATTGTTATTCAAAATGCCCCAACTCTGAAAACTGAAAATTGGTTGGCGAGGAAGGGGGTAAAAGTGCCCGGTTTTGAAATGGTTAAAAAACATAGCTATTACCTTTAAGGCATTTACTATTAAAAAGTACTTAACATGACTCATAACAGTTATGATAACTATGAACTCGGTTAGTGGTTCTCAACATTTGTAAGACAGGGCCAGATAAGTTAAATAAAAAAACTCCCATGCCCCAAAGGTAAAAATGTTAAAAAGCTTCCACACCCCAACAGTAAAAAAAAAGTTCATACTGATATAATAAAAATATGAGAATGCAAAATATGTATTCATTTTTATTCTTATGTAATCATATGGTTTCATTTGTCTTCTAACCTATCCTAGTGATCCTGTCATTGGTAATTTGTTGCCAGTGACAGTATCACACCACACCTGCATTTTATGTAAAGCAACAGTATATTTTACCAGTAAAATTATTTTTAAATTGATGTTGCCAGGTGCCGACTATGTTATAATGTGAACTGTGGGTTAAGTATTTCCCCTCCTGTGCTCAGTATTCATACGATTACATCACTTCCTGTCAGCAGAGAAAGACAGATAATTTCCAGGGTGACAGCAGAGGCTCTTGGGACCTGTAGTCCCGCCGCCACCTGAAACTGTATTCCTGAGCGCTGTTTGAACTACACATCCTCGAGGTTGTGCTAGCAAAGAGAATTGTGGGAGAACCTATTTATTTGACTGCGATTGCTAGGCTCGAGACTTCAGACAGGATCGTTGGAGGCTGCTGTTCTGCACACAGTCACAGAGGACCTTTGTGGCCTAGCCAGTTACAGTGACGTTTGAGATCTGCATAGCTGTGATGCAAATCAATAGCCTAGGTGCTGCAGCTGTTCATCTGCACTCCAAAAGTCTTACAGTTTATTTCCACGCTCCTGCTGCTGTTCTTCATTGCACTGATGGCCTGTTGAGTTACCATCCCTCGTCACTCAGCTAAGACGCAAGAAACTGCACAGCACACTCTGTTCCTGAGGAGGCTGCATTTATATCAGGATTGGTGGGCAGAACCCCAACCTCTTTCTGCTATTCAACTGCTTAGAGACACTGCATGCAGATATCTTTACACTTCAAGTAAAAAGGAACCCTTACTGTTAGCACTCCAGTAGTTTATCCATTTAACAGTACTGGCCTATAAGTACCCAACATCATCTACAGGCCCCAACATTGCTAGCAGAAACCAACTCTCCCCCAAACTGGAACTGTCCCTTATATAGGTCATAAATAACTACTTATCCATCTAAGAAAGCCCTCTACCAAACCAAAGGGGTATTCTGGTGATAGAGGGAGCTAATGAGTTTTTAAGTCTCTCCCCCTTCAATCAGTGTTGCACATTGATGGTTATCCTTTTTTTTATATTTTTATTAGCATTTAAGTATAGAAGAAGAAAAAATTACAACAAAAATAAGTCATAAGAAAGGATAAATTGAAAAAACAAGGAAATCCAGTAACATTCATATAGATAACAATTAATATAGTATATAAATATTTATACTAAAATGAAAAGTAGAAATCAACAAAAAAGGGGGGGGAAGTAAGAGAAAAGTACCAGGAAGAGAAGACTTGATGTGCAGGTGTATAAAAGTTTTTAGGAGTATCACAAATGTAATAGGGATCTATCAAAATGTGGAGGAAAGAAAGATCCAGGGGGGCCATATATTTTCAAATTTGTAGGAATTATCACAAAGAATTGCAGCAAGTTTTTAGTTAGACATATACCACATCATTTTATTTTTAACTGATGAGGAATTTGGTGTAGAGGACCACCAAGCTTCCTCTAAAGTTTATTTGCCAGCAGTGAATAAGGATATTAAAATACTAAACTGATTATTTGTGAAGTTTTTAGGTTTGAGATTCAGTATGGCTTCTTGCAGATTTTTGTAGAGCTTTTTTCCAAATAAAATAAGGAATATTTAGTATATGTCAGTCCAAAATCACTTGCTTTGGGACATTCCCACCATATACTGTATGTAAAAGGGTACACCTACTCTAACAAATTAAAAAATTATGTGAACAAGGTGTCCACCAAAAATGGTTACAAGGTTACAAAAACGGTTACAAAGGACCAGTGATGTAAATCATGCATAGATATTACAAAAAGCTGTATTTATTATTATAGTATTGAGTATAAATGCATAGAAAATACCAATCATGTAGCAAAAAAGGCAATTGAGCAAACATCGTCTTCTTGACATGTCATTTGTAATGCACATCTAAGCCGTTATGCATGTTTCCACTCAGCCGTCATTTACTCCATGCATGTTTGCTTCTCCCATCGTGTATATGGGCTGTCCCAGTGGAATCATGGCCATCCGTGACATCACTGATGTGTGATGTCAATGTGTTTCGCCGATGGGCGTATCTCAATCATCTTCGTCAGGACCCAAGGGACTAGGTATATTATAATATTCTATTGAGGATTCAATTTATACCAGCTAAGGAGGCAAATATACAGTATGTACTTTATACAGAACAACATCTACTCAGAGTGATAATCGGATTTCTATAGTCACATTTGGACAGTCCTTTGCTAGTATAGTTTAGCCCGTGCAATATATATTTTTAATACTCCTGAGAGGCTAGCCCATAGGACGTTGAGTAGTACTCTGACAGACGACCGGTGTTCGAGTCGCTGTCTGGCTAACTATATTTCTGAACATAGGGCCATACCGTGATGTCATGGTTCATTCTCTTTGTTTTTAAGGGGAACAGACAATGTTGTCTGGGGTGAGGTGATGGATATTGGTGTTTGTTCAATTGCCTTTTTGCTACATGATTGGCATTTTCTATGCATTTATACTCAATACTATAATAACAAATACAGCTTTTTGTAATATCTTTGCATGGGTTACAGCATTGGTCCTGCTTATAACCACTTTTGGTGGACACCTTGCTCACGTAATTTTTTAGTTTGCTAGTTGTTTTTGGTTACTGGACCACACATACTTATAGTAAAGTGGATACCTAGAATACTTGCAACCTCCTTTTTTTTTTTTATTTACCAGTACTCAAGCAACCTCGGAAGCATTTATCAGAAATTGTATAATTTTGGCTAAGCTTTGGGAAACCATTTACCATCTCATTAACAATTTATAGTTGAATTGCCACCGCAGTAACATTGACAGAACAGTGATCCGTGGTGTGCCAGATTTGTCTCCAATTTCTTTTTTCTACAGGACCACCAACATCATTTTCCCATTTAGTCATATAAAAATGAAACAAAGGTGTTCTTTTTTTAAGTATAGATGCATATATTATTGAGATAAACCCTTTAGTAGTAGGGTCATGTTTACACAAGAGCTCAAAGGGAGTAAGCGTTTGTAGAGCTGAAGATGATCCTTTTGCTTGTATTACAAAATTCTTAATCTGGAGATATCTGGAGGTTTCTTGATAAGGTGAGTTGAGTGATAGTTTGATGGAGGAAATACTTAATACTCAAGAGGAGGAAATCAGATCATACATTTTATAAATATTGTTAGAAATCCACCATTTGAATTTAAAGGGTTCAAGGAATCCTGGTGGAAACATTGGGCTGCGTAGAATTGGTAGCATGGGAGTATGTGAAGACATAAGACTTCCAACAAGTTTGTAGGTATCCCATTGTGACAGGGAATGTTTAATAGTGGGGTTGTCAGTACATTTTAGGAATTTACGAGGAACCCATAGAACAGTATCAAAGGATATTGGGTCTAGTTGGGTGGCTTACTAATTTTATGCGCCATTTAAGATTACTGTGAACTAATCAACTGTTAACTGGAACCCTTGATTACCAGTGTTCAGTATAATAGTAACTGCTATAGAACTGTGTCTCATGCTTTACTAAACTCTGTGCCAATATTCCTTATCATTACTTAGGGGAGATTTAATGCTGTATATATAAGATATCAGCGAGCGCTTGTAATAATAAAGCAGCTGTACACTAAAAAGGAAACCATAAAACCTTCAGATAAGATA
Organism: Staurois parvus; assembly: GCF_062004578.1. Lineage (NCBI taxonomy): Eukaryota > Metazoa > Chordata > Amphibia > Anura > Ranidae > Staurois > Staurois parvus. The sequence goes on along the minus strand of NW_028317802.1, from coordinate 8,833,806 downwards.
TGCGTAAAAAATTGTGCAGCGCTAAGAAATAAAACAAATAATCCAAATGATATTCAATAAAATGCAGACAGTTCCATTAAAAGTCCATAAAGGAAAAAAAATATATAAATATATTAAAATATATATATTAAAGTTGCGGCCCAAGGTGACACCATTATTCCTGGTAACATGTTATTCAGCAGTCCATTTGAGTGGCGAACAAATAGTTAAAATGCGCACTCACCAGATACGCATGGATAATGCGCAGTATATAAATCAATGAAGATCTGCCCGGAATCCCTCTTTAAGGTGGTACTGGAGAGAACAGCCCAGGGTAGATGAATAACATCAGGGTGGTGCTGTACCCGGAGGTCCCCTGAAAGGATGTGATTGCAAACCTCTTCTGGATACAGGAGTGGTCACCAAGGGGGGCTCTGGGGGATTAAAAGCTCACCAAAGAGAGACAAAGGGAAGTGCCCAAGTGTAGTAAATTATTATCTAAATTTAATAAATGTATATAGTGATAAAATGAACATACATGCGGCAAATTCCTCAAATTGCAAATCCTTATTTAGGTAGAAAAAAGCAGTAAAGCAGCCTAAAGCTGCTATGAGCGTTGACCAGCTGGTAAAGATATTGTGGCCGCCGGACCTCCGTGATCCAGCGGCGTAACGTCAGGGCGTGCAGGCTCCTCCAAGATGCATTTCGTACAAAGAGTATGTCCTCAGTTGGGGTATGCCATTGCAGCCTGACGTTATAATGACTGTATTTATAGCCAAAAATGGCGGGTCGTAATGAACGGACGCCATTTTGCCAGAGACTAGGAGAACTGCGCATGCGCTAACGGCCGGGCGCCAATTTACTTTAGTCCGGTTTTCAATCACAGTACATATGAATGTAACTGTGCATGCGCGAACGGGTGGGCGCCATTTTCCCTTGGTCTGGTTTTCAATCACAGTACATATGAATGTAAGTCTGTTAAGTTCGCATGTGCATGCACCATTTTGCTATAGCGCAGGTGGGGAAAAGGCAGGCAACATGACGCTGCTCATTAGATCAGTATACAAGGTATATATCCAAAGAATTGCTTGTATCTGATCAAAAGATCAACTCTTATGCAGGATACAACTTCCAAATGATACTACTCATATATGGAAATGCAAAAATAGTAAAAATAAAAACGAGGAAAAATAAAAATGAGGAAAAACAAGTAAAAAACGAGGCTGCTTGTCAATGCCCATACAGCAGGCACCAGGTAAATACAAATGTAGAATGAGTATATAACAATACAATATATTACAATGAGACAAATATCAAAATCACAAAAAGATATTTAAAATGTATAATGATGATAAGAAACATGCATCATAGGAGATGCATAAAATCCACCAAATAACTAAAAATATATATGGTAAAATGCACAACAGATTAAAAAGGTTATCAAATCCTAAAACTAGTGTACTAAATGATAAAATCATAATCAAAAATTGATCAACCAAAAAGCAAGAATAAATCTATATCCATAAGAAAGTGTACTATCTGCCAATAGGTGAGCGGATCTGGAGCAATACAAAGAGTCTATCCCACAAAACCAGTAAAGAATAAACATCTATAAAGTATAAGAGATATATATATAATACATAATAAAAGCACAAATAGAATAGGCAGATAAATTAAACAACATAAATAACATAAAAGCACATATAGAATCAAATCCACAAAAAAACATATAGAATCAGATACACAAAAAAACACTGATGAGTAAAAATCGCATAATTAGCGAATAAAAAACGAATAAAATGTCAAGGCTATAGGTCTCCAGATATATAAAATTTAGGTATATATACAATCTAAAGTTATGTGTCCAAAAAGATATGTATTTTCAACCCGATAGTGGATCATCTCTAGCTATTGTCAATGAAACAATTAATGTCCACATCTATATTGTGGCCAGCAGGTGCTAGAGTTTTCATATTGTATATCCACTTTGTTTCTGTTTGTGCATGTCCAAACCTAGAGTGTCAGAAGGGTTGAGAAGCTTGCAAGGTCGGCATCAACTAGCAGCCCCCACGGGGTAATGCTACTTTAGCTAACTGAACTATCATTCAGTAGCATCCAACCCTACAATACCTTTCTTCAGGGCCATACATTTAATCTCTAGCAACTCAGCAACTTTTCATTCACAGCAGAAACCCCACTCCTTCCTTTCAATAACTTGCTAGCTGCTGATCCCATCCTACTTCTGTGCAGACTGCTGCTGCAAGAAAGGGTGGCATTCCACTCACACAGCTCCTCTCAACAGCATCCTTCATCCTGCCCTGTAGCCTGTAAGGTTGGTTTCACCTACCTCCAGGCATGCACAGAATGTTAACAATCAGTACCAGATAAAGAGACTGTGCTGAGAGTGACTCTGTAGAGACTGTAACAGCAGAAGCCCCAAAAGCCACATTCCGGCAGGAAGAACAGCAGTCAGTGCAAACACACAGAAACAAAATAAAATGCCAACTCTACAAAGACTCATTAAAAACAGTGTTACAGGTATCAAACCCATTTGAGAAACACTGCATTGGGAACTTTATTTGAATAGGCTGGCCAACAAAACACAATGTGCCAAAATGATTTGGCATGGCAAACATGGTAATGCATTTGCTGCACATTGCACTGTGTTAGTGTCAATGAAAAATAGCACCACAGTGCACCAATGTACACCACAGTGCACCACAATGCATTACAATGCAATATGGTAATGTGCACAATAATGCAGCACAAAATGGAAATTTAAGTGGTTAATTCAATACACACTGTCAAAAAATATTAAAAAACTAGCTCAAGCTGGAAATTATACCATTGCCAGAAGTCTGAAAGAAGGACTGAATAGCTGAGAGTATGAATGTTGCTTCTGCCGAGCTAGTAATTTTTTTTTCTGTTTTCCTCCTTATATCAATGTGAGGGAGCATTACATAAGCCTTTTCTTAAAGGGTCAGTTCACATTCTCAAAAGTACTGCCCATGCAGGCAAGGTAGCCTGAAGGCAAAAAAAATTGCCCAGCCTTTATGAAAGTTGACAATGCCCCGCCACAGGTTCAGGCCACACACATACCTCCCGAAGCCTGGCCAATAAAACTCCAAGAAATGGTATCATCCCATATCACACTGAACACTGCCAAGACACTCCTAGCTCATTCAAAACTCCTTGCTTTTGCTATGTGTCTCTCTCAGCAGCTCTGAGCTCAGCGATGCTGTGACAGAGGATACAGAAGATCACACATATGCGAGGTTTGAGTGCTTGCTTCTGTGATGGTAGGGGTGAACAGTAACAGGGAGTGTCTTAGCAACATCCCAGCAACAAGGCAAGACAGTCAAACTCCAGCATGGCCCCAGAAAATGACCCACATACATAGCAAGGACAATATTCAACCCTAATGAACCTGCACAGACTGCCTCAATCCACTGACAACCCACACCTGCATAGGCTTTTCTTTCACTGTAAAGACGAACTCACCCCTCAAACCATAAGAATACAGAAAGGAGCACCAGACAAAAAATGGACAAGAGTCCAAGACAAATACAACTGCTGTTAAATAATGATATACTGTAAGGTAAGTAAAGACAGGCCTGCACTGCTGCTCAGCTATTGTTACATATTCACTCTGTGAGTTTAATACAGGTTCTAATATAGATCTTTGAGGTCACTGCAATTTCTCTGAGTCCATCCAATTATCCTGAGTTGAGCTCTGATGAAGTAGTGGTATTGCCCCGAAACACGCTGACTGTTTTCACATGACTTATTAAGTCTGGGATAATTAAAATGATTCCAGGCTCATTTATCCAGACTTCATCTCTTCGCCTCTCTGTATCTCCATTATTCAAGCTACTTTATGGCACCCATTGAGGGAAGCCTTGCTGTGTGGGAGGCACTGTGCTAGAGCTTTTGAGCTTCCTCTGACAGCACATAAAAGTTTGAAATTTCCCAGCTCCTCTTCTTATTTAATCTTATTTTCTTACATTTTAAATATTACAAAAACAAGAAAAAGAAAGATATTTTTACATAACCAAAACCAAATAAGTAAATCATATCTTGTCCAGAAACAAAGGAAAATATGAGTATAAGCAACGTATAGAATATTCACTTGATATTCACTGGCTATGACATCTTCCTTTAAATCAGGGGTGTCCCACCTACGGCCTGTAGGCCACATTTGGCTCCAAATGGCTATGAATGAGGCCCAACACAAAACTGTGCTTTAAAATGTAAAAACATATAATATTTGATTTTTTTTTTAATTTTTGTAAAAATGTGTTTACACTTAGTGAACACATGTGGCTGAAGAAAATTATGACAGTGTCTCTTTATTGGAATTTTATAGGTTTTATCTTCCCAAAGAAAAATATCTCACTCTTCACAATCATGCCTTTATTATGCGTGTCATCAGTTTTTTGCAGCACCTATATGTGAGGAACTATTTTCAAGGATGAAGCACAGGAAGAGCAAAACTAGAACCAAACTATCAGATGAGCACCTTGAGAATTCATTGAGAATTGCTACTACATCCTTATTGTTAGCGTATTTTATGTGTGGCCCAAGACAATCCCTCCTCTCCCAATGTGGCAGAGGAAGGAAAGTCAAAACTTTGGCCATTCCTGCTTTAATTATGATTTAAACTAAATGTAAAAATAACATTCCGTATGCTTGACAAGGCAAAGATATCTATCCATGAAAAGAATATCATATAACCTCAACTCTGCTCTCGTACTAAAAGCAGTATACGTACTACTGGACCACAACAGCAGCTATTTGTAGGCTGAGTCGATATTCATGACATTTAGTTTATGAAATTTATATTAATAATTTACTTGCCTATGTGTCTAAGAATGCTGGTTCAGGTCCTAAAGCAGATAATTCTACTTAAAGTGGAGTTCCAGCCATTTTTTTTGTTTATTAAAAGTCAGCAGTTACGAAAACTGTAGCTGCTGACTTTTAATAAACACACACTTACCTGTCCCAGGGTCCAGTGATGTACTCACCTGTGCAGTCCCTTCTCTCCTTCTGTCCTCCATGGCGCCGGCATCTCAACTGTGGGCACCAAGCTGTGACAGCTTGCGGCTTCACAGCCTGGTGCCCACTGCGCCTCCTGATTAGTGTGACAGTCTTCTGGGACCTGTGAAAGTTTCCAGGAGACTGTGGGAGCAAGGAAGGGGCTGAACTTCTGGCTCACTTCACTGCGGCGAACTGAGCCGAAAGTGGGAGTGGGTACCTGTCAAAACCAGGTACCCGCTCCCCCCTACCCCCCAAAAGGTGCGGTGCCATATATGGCAGTGGAGGGGGGGGAGGCAAATAAGCGGAGCTTCTGCTTTTGAGTGGAACTCCCCTTTAAAGTCTTTATGGACTTTATGGGTTTCCCTTCCCCTTTCACCTCAGCGTTTTCCACAAATGAGTTCCATCGTGGCTAAAACGTTATTTTTTTCTATCAGTGCATTGATTGATCAGTCTTAAGTTGATGTTATGAACTTTGGATTCTATTAGGCTGAACTCCATGCAAACAGCTAAATGCAATGTAAGCACTGATATATAAACTATCTTAACTACCAAAAGATTTTTATTTCTGTATGGCCATTGTTGTGATGCACACACTTTGCCATGCACATTCTCTACACCTTTGCAGACTACTGTGCACTTAAGGAAAACAGCTAAATATGACTTGTGATTGGACAGTTGAAGAGTAGCATCCTAGTGATAAAGTCACCTTCCTGTGCTTTCTCCTCTTGTAGGCATGTTCACAGACAGCACTATTTAACGCAACAGAGTCTACCTGACTCAGAGTGTTGGTTATATGTAAAATTGCACTCTATTTTCTGGAACAACATTTGTTAATATTGTACAATTCAACTATCAAAGTGTAAAGGAAAGATTCCTTTAGTTTTCTAAAGCTGCTCCTGACGTCCACTCTGCAGATGGTAAAAAAAGGCCTTGAGAACCTCATTAAATTCCAATTTATCTTTAGGAAGGATATTAATTATTAACAATAAATGTGTTTCCAATCTTCGGACACTGGTAATTAGAAGTACAGGCTGTACTACTTAATTCAAATCAATTATTCCACTTAGCTGAACAAAAATTCACACTCAAGTATGAAATGTCTGAACAGTAATACTAGATACTTACTTCATGAAGGATGTTAGTCTAATAGGACTCCATACAGTAATGAAATTAAATAGAACAGAACTTACTCATTACTAAAAAAATTGTTCTAATTCTAACATTGCCATAGTTGCTAGATACTGGATGTACATGCTATGTGACTAGTACATAGACATACATAATTATAGTACACATATCTAATTTTTTTTCTTAGTTTTGGACACAATGGGGAATAAATACAATCCTTGTAATTTTTGTTGTCTCTGTTTCTAATTGGAGGGATTTCCTTTCACATCTTGTCTTGTGGACCAAACAGGAACTAGTGTTTCTGTTGGAAGATTTCACCTTTTTTCCTGTTCCAATGACAGCTCACATATTTGGACTTTGGCTGCTCATGGGTGACATCCTGTCAGGCTCGAAAAGACTGAAAGATATCATGACATAAAATGTGGCAATGGATCATCAGCATCCACTCATAGAAGGAAAAATACCAATTTTAGGTTGTAAAGAATTTTCAGTTCAGGTAAAATATAACAGAAAAAGACAAGTTAATTTTATAAGTGTAATACTATTTTAAAAGTGTGTAGAGAAAATAAAAAGGAGAATCAGGAAGTTAAAATTTTAGCTACCAAATTAATAAAGTAGTATTGTATATAATGGTATTACCATACAGTGAGACCAGTATAGTAGAGTAAGCTATGCTCTACATTTTCAAGAGTAATACAAAGCATTAGGAGAGCCTGAGAAATGCATAGCAAGAAGAAAGTTGAACTCCTCTAGGACTTTGCAAAGGTTTCTGGTGTGTGGATAAACCATCAGAAGAAATGAAAATGTAGTTTGGATCAAATCATTTTTCTTGAATAGTATCAAGCTTATTACTTTTTATGTAAATGTTTTGTCTAGTCTATCCCCAATGGCTTTTGGCTTTGAGAACCAAGCTGAGGTCTGTTTTATATATAGCAAGATTCATATGGGGCTTAAATTGCAGCCTCAGATAAATGTTTGTCTCCTCTCCATAGTGTTGTAGCAGAGTCAACAGTGCCTTAATAAATCTAAAAGTAATATGTTGACTTCAGTTCAATATCTTTCAGGACATCCTAAATGGACATATAAGTTTAACCATATCTTTGGGACAGTTAGACTTAAAATAAGCATTGGGCATTTATGTAGCTTAACTAATAATAACCAACAGAACATGGGATATGGATCATAGTCTCAGTGTGACGGACTCCTGACACCCTGACTGGGTATCTCCACCAAGAAGCTGCTTCCCAAGCTCTGGGGCACGAGACAAGTGACTATAGCTTTAGCTACCCCAAAGAACTAGGCAGCACCAGTTTTTGGAGTAAACAAGAAGAACTGCTTTATTAGAGAAACACACTGAATTTATACAGAAAACCATCAGATAAGAGCTAATCACATTATCATAGACAAAGCCCACCCCAGTCAGGTGCCCACATAGGAACACATTATACATAAGAAGCCATATGTTATAATGATAGGACTTTCTTGATAATTTGAAAACACAATAAAACAGATCAGGTCAATGGTTATCCTGCAGCCTCAGGTCCTTCACAGTGAGCATAGTTGCTGACTTTACCTGAGGAGCATTATGAGGGCACTAATATCTGAAGATGGTAACTGAGAGTCAGAAGGCGCCCTGTTATAAAACAAAGTTTGAAAGTGCACCTTTCAGGTGACTCTGGACTAAGAAGCTAATGTGTTAAAATTCAATCTAGAGTGGTGTTTCTCAACCACTGGGCCACAGCTTTCCTCCTGCCAGACCGTATAGCTTCACAGCTGTCACACTGATTTTATGAGTCTTTGCAGAGCTGGCATTTTTTGTTTCTATGTGCCTGCATTTACTGTTTTCCCCCTGTCGGACTGTGGCTTGAAGCTGTTGCTATCTCGGCAGAGTCTTTCTTGCTTTCTGTCTGCATTCAGTTTGTATACAATTTGCTATGTAATAAATCATTGGTGTTATTCTGGTGGTTGGAGATTTCTGAAGAATATCAATGTAAGTTGCTGCTCAGGGGTGAACCACTGATAGGAAAGAGTAGGGTGAATTACAAGTTGCTGAGTTGCTAGGGATTATATTTATAATGCTGTTGTGTAGATTGGGGGTTACTAGAGAACAGTACTGAAAGGATGGATGCTATTGGGTGATGACCTGATTACCCAATTTTAAAAATAATTTTACTAGTAATCTATGTTGTTGCTTTTAAAAAATGTAATTGTGGTGTGATTTTAGGCCCATGTTACATTTACAATCCTGTTGCTAGAAGCAAATGACCAATGACAGGATTTCCACACTATACAACAGACAAATGAAGCTACAGGAATACATGAAAATGAAATAAAAATGAATACATATGTCGGAGTGCCATATTTTTAGTCTGTGAGTATGAACTTTTTTTTGGGGGGGGGAGCATGGATGCTTTTTCAAATATTGTACAGGGCCTTGGTCTTAAAAAAATTGAGAACCACTGCCCTAATGGATTAAACATCAACACATGACACATTGCACATTTATTGCACCACAGCAGGTCAGGCTGGTGTCAACAAACCGTTAAGCAAAACAATAATCATAATCAACAGATATAACTCTAGTAAAGTGAAATTTGATTGTTTGCCTATAGTACATAATAATTTTTCTTTTGATTACTGAATACTTATTTTGTATTGCTATTATTTTAGAACTGAGTGTCCTTAAAGAAAAAGGAAAGATGTCTAACTTCCTTTAATAAACCCTCTTTGAGGTGCTCTGAGTTAACGGATCACAGGAAAGGGAATTCCCAGTGGTTGAGACTTAATATTTATTCCAGCAAGAAGATGCACCAATTATAAATTTGCTAGTAAAGAAAAATTACTGAACTTTTATTTTCAGAAGCACTGTACAGCCTCAGGCTCTGATCCAACACTTGAACAAGAAGAACAGGACTATTGTTCCCATATGCAGTCTAAAGACAAAACTAATTCCCATTGCCACATGTAACAAGTTCTGGAATATCAAAGAATGTATAAAACATACTGTAACCATTAAACTTTCAACTGTCAAATAACTGAGGTATGGATGAGTTCCAAGAATGTGCAAAATGGACAATGTTATTTCAGAGTCCTTAAAGATTTGGAGGTCATGCATATAAGACAAGAAATAGCATTACAATATGCTCCTAATAAAAAAATAATTTAAAAAAAATACAGCCATTGTAAAAAAAATGCTTTTCTTGTAAATGAGTAAAATAAATCTATTAACATTTTACTAATACACAGAACAATGTGGAAAGAGCAGCCATCTGTTGGTTGCCTCCCTTTGACAAACCTAAACCAGTACTCTGATTAGTGTGGAAGAAGGGTTAGAGCTTCTATCTTTTTAACTGATTTTGTCTATGTTGGGAAAATATCCCCTCACTTCTTGCGTTATTACAGAGGCTGGACGTAAGGGAAAAATCTAACAAATGAAGGCAGACAGCAAACAAATTAAATTTTTTTAGTAGAGTGGGAAGGGGCTAGTTTTTTGTCATGTTTATTTCCCAATAAAGAAGGTAGTGTAGTCACTGAAACAGGAAGTGATGGAAAATCTCCTCAATGGAGACACAAGCAGGAAAAAAACTTAATTGAGGACCTGGGATACAAGATATACAATATAATATAAAATGGCGCAGGAGACTATCTTTTCTATTTATTCTTACCATCACTGCCTTATCTCCAGCTGCCACTATGGAAATCTTTAGTTTTATAGAGAATAGGACAATCAATCTAGAGGATGTTTTCTCTAAACCAGAAGATACCAGGAAAGGTGACCTTGATACTAAGTTTAGAAAACTTGGACACCTAATGGAAAAGAAGTTATCCACATGGTGGGACATGCTGACATATGAGAAATATCTGAAGGACAGGCTTATTCCTAGAAGGTTGAGATGGGATGTGCCCATAGGGGATGGGTTAACAGATGAACAATCAATAGAAGAGTGGTTCGATTTCTTCCATGAAAAAGGCCTGGAATTCATTTCATTTTTAATTAAGAGAAAACAAAAGAAAATGCGTAATTTAGAGAAATCCATAGATGAGATTAAGATTCAAATAGAACCATTTAAGGAGATGCAAGAAATGGTAGGACTTAGTCACCGTCTAAATAAGGATCTAGAAAAAGCAGAACAGGAAATTAAACATAGAAAAACTAAGAAATATCAAAGAGATCTTAGTGACTTTAGAAAGGATCAGGTGTTCAAATGGCAAGACAACCTGAATTCCACAACAGTGACCTTAGCCAATACATCCCCGGTAAGGGAAACCAAACCTGCCCCTAAACCAGGTATCACATCGCAAGCCAATAGAAAAAGCAACAGCACACAGGAGCACCAGAAAAATAACCGTACCCCAAGTGGTAAAGGGAACCCTCAAAATAAAGGGCCACCATATAATAGACCTAATGGGACTAACTATGGCAATCAGTGGAGACCACAATATCAACAATATCCACAATACAGACCTCAGTATCCCCCTAGACCTAACCAGTACCCAAATGATCGCCCATACAGACCACCTAATAGGGACCAAGGCTACTATAATAACGATAGGAACTACTATCAGTCCTATAATGTAAGGAGTCCACTCCCGATGCATAATCGGTATGATCCAATCAGATATGACTACCCCCAAGACCACAACAACCATTTTTTAGAGAGAGGCAGAGCAGTAGAGAGCCCAGAAAGGGAAAGAAGGAGGAGCCCTCCAAGAAACGCAGAGGCTGCAGAGCAGGAGCAAAAGAAAAAAAGAAAAAGAGACCATTAGGGGTTGGAGTTTTCAACCTCAGTGGGGCAGATCTCTCTAGAGAAGAACCAGAAGTATTAGATAAAGGTCTTAAGTTTGCCCCACCTAAACCTGCTAATAAATTTAGTATCTATGTAGATATGTTGAAGTTTACTAGGAAACTCAACATTAAAAAACACTTCGCAGGGATACCAGGCAACGCACATAATACTAACAGAGGGGCCAGCCAATATATACATACCGATTTGAGGAATAAATCACTGTTCAACCCACAGATAAGTAGAAACAACCAAATTGAAGTATTTAAAAAGATGCTACAACAAGATATAGAGAAACTTAAATTACCACATTTACATGGTAATAATTTGATACAAATGGGTACAAAGAAATTATCCCAGCGGGAAGACATAGTGGTCAGACCAGCTGACAAAGGAGGTGGGATAGTAGTCCTATCAAAAGACCAGTACTTGAAGGAATTGAATCTACAATTGGCAGACACTACCACATATAAAATCTTACAAAAGGACCCTACCGCCAACTATAAACAAGAATTAGAGTCCTTGGTAAATAAAGGAAAGCAGGATAAGATCCTAAATAAAAAAGAAGCAAGATTTCTTGTGCCTGACACATGTAGGATACCGGTCATTTACTTAGTCCCTAAAATCCATAAGGACCTCCATAACCCCCCAGGGAGGCCTATAGTGAACGGCATCGATTCTATCCTATCCAGATTGGGACAATATGTAGACATCTTTTTACAACCCTTAGTCAAAGAGACACGTGCTTACCTTAGGGACACTAAACATCTGATCCAGCTACTTGATACCATCCAGAATACGGACAATCTAAGAATAGCCACTGCTGATGTCTCCTCTTTATACACCATAATTGACCATGATAATGCAATTTCATCTACAAATTGGGGTCTGAATAAATATAGTAATCTACAAGTGAAACAGCAGAAGTACATTATTGACTGTCTAGATTTTTGCCTCACTCACAACTATTTCTGGCATGGACACCAATTTTACAAACAAACAAGAGGGGTTGCCATGGGTGCCCGTTTTGCCCTGAGCGTGGCTAACCTGTTTATGGCCCATTGGGAACATTATTCCATCTACTTCCAAACACCTAAGGAGTTGGCGTTATACAAACGCTATATAGATGACGTGATAATTTTTTGGAGGGGTGATGAGACCTCCTTGCAGTTATTCTTACAAACACTTAACTCCAATGACCAAAATATTTCACTCTCATGGGAAACCAGTGAAGAGTCCATTCATTTCTTGGACCTGAATATTGCAATCAAAAGAAACAGATTAATTACCACTACTTATTTTAAAAACGTTGACCGGAATGGCTACATTGCGCTGGACAGCTGTCACTATCCCAAGTGGCTCTTGAATATTCCCAAGGGTCAGTTCATTCGTTTAAGGAGAAACTGTACCGAGATAGAGGATTATAACAACCAGGTCCAAAAGCTAGGGGATAGATTCGAACAAAAAGGTTATAGTAAACATCTCATTTCTAAAAAAATTGAAGAAGTGGGGAAAATGGACAGAACCCAATTACTGGCAGATAAGAATAAGGAGGCACATCTAGATGACCGTGTATCTATCATTTTAGATTACAACATGCACTATAAGAAAATTGAGAAAATATTTAAGAAGTACTGGCCTATCCTCCAATCGGATCCTCACTTAGAGAAAGCCCTACCCGCCAAACCACTGTTTATATATAGGAAGGCCCCCAGCATTAGAACTAGTATAGTCAAAAATGTGATCGACCCCCCTCAGACTAACCGTAGCAATACACTTTTTGATCTAAAGGGTTTCTACCCGTGCAAGACCTGCTACGCCTGTAAGGCCACAAAGGGAACCAATAGGAAAATGAGAGAATTCCAAGCAACCACTACAGGAATGACATATACCATCAAGGAGTTTATTACATGTCATACAGAGGGGGTAGTATATTGTCTCCAGTGCGAGTGTGGGCTGCAATACGTGGGACGAACTAAGAGGCCCATGTGGAAGAGGATTAGGGAACATATCCAAAATATAAAAAAGGGCCACACCAAACACAGTGTTCCCAGGCATTTCACCACCCACCATCATAATGACCCCTCCAAACTTAAATTCTGGGCAATAGAAAAATATAAAAGACACTGGAGGGGGAGCAATAAAGTGAGATCTATTAGCCAAATGGAATCCAAATGGATTTTCCTTTTGAGGTCACAAGCCCCGAGGGGCCTCAACGTTGAATTCGACCTGAATTGCTTCATCAGCAATTATTAAATCAGGCCCCTATTATCCTCTATATTCTGCATTAGGCTCTGTATTGTTAATTATAATTTCATGTTATGGTCATTGACCAACCCTATGGTGTACTGTATATATGGGCGATTCGGTTTTTATATACATATTTTATATACCTAGTCATCCTTAGTGAACAGGTATTACTAGGGGTTCTTTTTGATTTACAATAGATCCCCCTAAATTTTCTATTCCATTTAAATTTTGTCTACCCCAAAACTGTTTATCCTTTATTATTATTTTTACATTTTTATATTACCTTTTGTTATTATATGGTGGCTGCTGAGGTTAGAGTGCCGCCTTAGGTTGCCTAACTTCGTTATCGGAGCTTGCACCTGAATTATCTTTATCCACCTACACTTATATCCACCCTATATATAACTTTCGATACGATCGTTCGGTTTGAGATTTGATTGCCACCAAGATACCTAGAAGATTGTCCCCCTCATTTTACTTCACTTCAATGGCGGCCGGCACCGCCCATTAGCAATGCTGATTGGCTAACCGACCAATAAATTAAGCTCCACCGCTAGTAGGCGTATATCCTGATGAAGTCACGTGCTTGAGTGACGTAACGCGTAGATACACCAGTGGGAGGAGCTTCCTACAATCGACGGCTTGACGTCACATCCGGCGTGGACGCCATCTTGGTGCTCCAAGTCCTGAACACAGTACACCCTTGGAGAGGTGTAAAGGCCTGCTTATATACAGTCCCGTGTAAGTAGGCTCTTAGTTGCTTTTATATTTTAATAAAAGGTTTTACACTATGTAAGTCTCTCTTGCCTCACTGGTGACCGTACTGGAGAGCCTTTATTGGAGAGACATCACGGGCATGAACAAGGGCTGAGGTTACTATCCCATGCTAAGACCTACCAGGAGGAGTGAGTGACATCACTATTACCAGCAGGATCCACCGACCAGCAGGATCATTACAGTGACCATTATAAGCTTTCTGGTCCCTGGGGGCCTGAGCAGGAAGGTGAGGGGGCACCCCAGCCTTAGAGGATTGGCACATTGCGGCTCACACCTGCATGAAGTCTGTGTGACCCACTAAGGACACTATTCACTTTATCCATTAAGGACAATTTTCACCTTTATGCTCACCTTCATGCATGTTATTCTCATAGCTGTCCACTTCACCCCCTATATATGTCAGTTATTTTATATTATATTGTATATCTTGTATCCCAGTTTGCTAGCTTAGCGCCGTATTAATTGGTTTTATATCTAGTTGTTGATTTTGGTGCTGTGGCTGTGGCACTACTAATACAGGCTGCTTTAATCATTTACATCCACATTGTGGCGCAGGAGACTATCTTTTCTATTTAATTGAAGACCTAACCCCACCTCACTCTATTAAAAACAAGATGTTTATGTGTTACCCCACTCTATTAAAAAAAAATTGCCTGCTATGTGATAATAGTTGGCACTATTGCTTCTTAACCACTTTCTGTGTCCTCTCTGCAAGTGGGTTTTAACACCAAGCGGCTGCCCATATGCATCCCTGTGTACACATTTTACTGTGTTTAGAGTGTGCTACCTGCATGCTTCCAGCATAGTAACCAGCGGGTACCAGAAAGCTCCCAATGCATACTTGCGATTGGGATATTTCTGGTCATGTGGCTGCTGTGACTGCCAATCACAGTGGTTGCATGATTGAAATACTTGCCTCTGCCTCTCGGCATTTAGAACCTCTTAAAGGGTCAGGAGGTGGTGAAGGGAAGGGGTTAACTTCAGGCTGACTTTAATGTTTCAAGACAAAAAGTGAAACCAATCAGTCTGTTGCTAATTCTATTAATTTAAGCACTATAACTGCAAACAAATGTATTTTAAATCTTGTGTACAGTATCTTTCAATCCCCCGTTTTACCAATTCATTATTCAAATTCAACAATTCATGGAAAGTTTAAACTTCCTAATACTTTAGTTGGCCATACACTGATTGAACTTCATCCTGTTCAGCTGGAACTGGCTGAAAATCGACCAGTGTGTGGCAGTCCCCTTTCAAGAGAACTTGATCGTTTGAGTGACTTCTGTTGCTCCTCCAGGCACACCTGCCCTTAACCTATCCATTGATACATGTGTTCCCACTATGGAGGCTTTGGAAATTTTAGTTAGGTCCATAGTTTACAGAGGACCCTTGACGTGGGACTGTGGCTTATGAATGTGTTTGCAAACAAAACCCACTGTTTTTAATGCAAACTATTAGACAGGGCCGAATTGGTTGATTCCCAGGCTGGCTGGTAAGTGTTGCTGGGATATCTTTGTTTGTTTGCGACAGCTATTTTATAGGTCCGCACCTATGCAGTATTGTATATAGCAAATGAAACAACTTTCTGCGTGGGTTACAATAATCTATGAATGCAAGGGGATTCTGATTTTGCCACCTTAATCTCTTGATTGTGAAGCCATGCACAGACCAAACGTCAATTATGAAATGAATACATCACTGTTTTGACCTTAGATTGTAACAAAAGAAATTCAACCCAGAACAAGAGCTGAGTTCCTAAGAAGAAAGAATTACCACATGGATTGTATTAGGTGTCTGCTGCTTTGAATACAAGAATTTTCCATAACTTTTATATGCCATCTTAACTTCAGAACCAGAAAGGGTTTTTGATCTTCAACAAGTCAAAATAAGGAAGTTTGTTTCTGATTTGTGGTAAGAAATAGAGTCTGTACAGTTTCTTTTCAGTGTCTGTCAGGCACCTTCTTGGAAAGCTGAATTTGATGGACAGTAGAAGCAATTTTGCACTAATTTTCTTTTCTACAACATTCACACATTGATATCACAGACCTAAACAAATTTGACACAACTATTCAACAATATGCCTTTGCCAACCCTTAGGCAGGTTGGAAAGTTTTGTAAAATTGGATAGCACTTCCACCTAGCAGCACTATGGTGATCAGTTTGAATCCCAACTATGGCACTACCTGCCTGGAGTGTGCATTTTCTCCCTGTGTCTGCGTGGGTTTCTTTCGGTTTCCTCCCACACTACAAATGCATGCTAGTAGGTTAATTGTCTTCTGTCTAACTTGGCCAAAGTATATGTATGACTGTGAATTATGGACCTTAGAATGTAGCTCCTTGCGGGCAGGGACTGATGTGAACGTACATTATATAAGTAAAGCACTGCGTACATTGTCTGCGCTATGTAAGTACCTGTAATAATAAATAAAAATCAACCCTTTTTCTGCTGATTCATTAGCTTCAGACTGGAACAATTATTTATGTTGTATGATTTTGGTTTACAAAATACAGGGGGCAAAATAGTAGTAGTTTCGACACACTGAAAAATAGCAGACTCCTAAGTATAGTTATATTAAAGCCCTACTCCTGAAAAGTAAAAAATGCGACCTTGCAGTAGGGACTCCCTGGCATTACAAAGCTTAATTGCTCATTTAGTCTAGGGGCAGAGAATTAAGAAATATATACATTCCATACTCCTCACATCAGCTGGCTCCCTCTAGCACTGCAACCAGTTCCCTTAGTGTACCATATGGGGTTAAAGTCGTTCTAAAGGCTAAAGGTTTTTTACCTTAATGCATTCTCTGCATTAGGTTAAAAAACCTTCCATGATTAGCTCTCTCCGTTCCCCCCCCCATATTTACCTGAGCCCAATCTTGATCCAGCGCTGTGCTCGAGAGCAGCAGTACTCACTTGACAACATAAAGGCAGCAGCAGGAGCCATTGGCACAGTTAGTGGATTCAAACATGTTTGGGACCAACATAGATCTATATTCAGACGGAAAAAAAAAAAATTATATATATATATATATATATATATATATATACAGGTGAAACTCGAAAAATTAGAATATCGTGCAAAGTTCATTTATTTCAGTAATGCAACTTAAAAGGTGAAACTAATATATGAGATTGACTCATTACATGCAAAGCAAGATAGTTCAAGCCGTGATTTGTCATAATTGTGATGATTATGACTTACAGCTCATGAAAACACCAAATCCACAATCTCAGAAAATTAGAATATTGTGATAAGGTGCAATATTCTCGGCTCAAAGTGTCCCACTCTAATCAGCTAATTAAGCCATAACACCTGCAAAGGGTTCCTGAGCCTTTAAATGGTCTCTCAGTCTGGTTCAGTAGGAATCACAATCATGGGAAAGACTGCTGACCTGACAGTTGTGCAGAAAACCATCATTGACACCCTCCATAAGGAGGGAAGCCTCAAAAGGTACTTGCAAAAGAAATTTGGATGTTCCCAAAGTGCTGTATCAAAGCACATTAATAGAAAGTTATGTGGAAGAAAAAAGTGTGGAAGAAAAAGGTGCACAAGCAGCAGGGATGACCATAGCCTGGAGAGGATTGTCAGGAAAAGGCCATTCAAAAGCACTGGGGACTTTCACAAGGAGTGGACTGAGGCTGGAGTCAGTGCTTCAAGAGCCACCACACACAGACGGATCCTGGACATGAGCTTCAAATGTCATATTCCTCTTGTCAAGCCGCTCCTGAACAGCAAACAACTTCAGAAGCGTCTTACCTGGGCTAAAGAAAAACAGATCTGGTCTGTTGTTCAGTGGTCCAAAGTCCTCTTTTCTGATCAGAGCAACGTTTGCATCTCATTTGGAAACCAAGGCCCCAGAGTATGGAGGAAGAATGGAGAGGCACACACTGCAAGATGCTTGAAGTCCAGTGTGAAGTTTCCACAGTCTGTGTTGATTTGGGGAGCCATGTCATCTGCTGGTGTTGGTCCACTGTGCTTCATTAAGTCAAGGGTCAATGCAGCTGTCTACCAGGAGATTTTAGAGCACTTCATGCTTTCTTCCACAGAGGAGCTTTATGGGGATGCTGACTTCATTTTCCAGCAGGACTTGGCACCTGCCCACACTGCCAAAAGCACCAAAACCTGGTTCAATGACCGTGGGATTACTGTGCTTGATTGGCCAGCAAACTCGCCTGACCTGGACCCCATAGAGAATCTATGGGGCATTGCCAAGAGAAAGATGAGAGACATGAGACCAAACAATGCAGAAGAGCTGAAGGCCGCTATTGAAGCATCCTGGTCTTCCATAACACCTCAGCAGTGCCACATGCTGATAGCTTCCATGCCACGTCGCATTGAGGCAGTAATTGCTGCAAAAGGGGCCCAAACTAAGTACTGAGTACATATGCATGCTTATACTTTTCAGAGGTCCGATGTTGTTATATGTACAATCCTTGTTTTATTGATTGCATGTAATATTCTAATTTTCTGAGATTGTAGATTTGGGGTTTTCATGAGCTGTAAGCCATAATCATCACAATTATGACAAATCACGGCTTGAACTACCTTGCTTTGCATGTAATGAGTCTACCTCATATATTAGTTTCACCTTTTAAGTTGCATTACTGAAATAAATGAACTTTTGCACGATATTCTAATTTTTCGAGTTTCACACACACACATATATATATATATATATATATATATATATATATATATATATACAGTATCTCACAGAAGTGAGTACACCCCTCAAATATTTTATTATATCTTTTCATGTGACAACACTGAACAAATTACACTTTATTATAATGTAAAGTAGTAAGTGTAAAACTTGTATAACACTGTAAATTTGCTGTCCCCTCAAAATAACTCAACACACAGCCATCAATGTTTATACTGCTGGCTACAAAAGTGAATACACCCCTAAGTGAAAATGTCCAAATTGGGTCCAATTAGCCATTTTCCCTTTCCCATTTTACAAGGTCTCAGGTGTGAATGGGGAGCAGGTGTGTTAAATTTGGTGTTATCACTCTCACTCTCTCATACTGGTCACTGGAAGTTCAACATGGCACCTCATGGCAAAGAACTCTCTGAGGATCTGAAAAAAAGAATTGTTGCTCTACATAAAGATGGCCTAGGCTATAAGAAGATTGCCAAAACCCTGAAACTGGGCTGCAGCACGGTGGTCAAGACCATACAGTGGTTTAACAGGACAGGCTCCACTCAGAACTGGTCTTGCCATGGTCAACCAAAGAAGCGGAGTGCACCTGCTCAGTGTTTGTTTTTATCATATCTAGAGGTTGTCTTTGGGAAATAGACATATGACTGCTGCCAGCATTGCTGCAGAGGTTGAAGGGGTGGGGGGTCAGCCTGTCAGTGCTCAGACCATACACCGCACACTGCATCAAATTGGTCTGCATGGCTGTCGTCCCAGAAGGAAGCCTCTTCTAAAGATGATGCACAAGAAAGCCCACAAACAGTTTGCTGAAGACAAGCAGACTAAGGACATGGATTACTGGAAGCATATCCTGTGGTCTGATGAGACCAAGATAAACTTATTTGGTTCAGATGGTGTCAAGCATGTGTGGCGGCAACCAGGTGAGAAGTACAAAGAGAAGTGTGTCTTGCCTACAGTCAAGCATGGTGGTGGGAGTGTCATGGTCTGGGGCTGCATGAGTGCTGCCAGCACTGGGCAGCTACAGTTCATTAAGGGAACCATGAATGCCAATATGTACTGTGACATACTGAAGCAGAGTATGGTGCCCTCCCTTCGGAGACTAGGCTACAGGGCAGTATTCTAACATGACAGCAACCCCAAACACATCTCCAAGACGACCATTGCCTTGCTAAAGAAGCTGAGGGTACAGGTGATGGACTGGCCAAGCATATCCCCAGACCTAAATCCTATTGAGCATCTGTCAGGCATCCTCAAACGGAAGGTGGAGGAGCACAAGGTTTCTAACATCCACCAGCTCCGTGATGTCATCATGGAGGAGTGGAAGAGGACTCCAGTGGCAACCTGTGAAGCTCTGGTGAACTCCATGCCCAAGAGGGTTAAGGCAGTCCTGGAAAATAACGGTGGACACAAAAAATAGTGTCAATTTGGGCCCAATTTGGATATTTTCACTTAGGGGTGTACTCACTTTTGTTTCCAGAGGTTTAGACATTAATGGCTGCGGGTTAAGTTATTTGAAGGGGACAGCACATTTACACTGTCATACAAGCTGTACACTCACTACTTTACATTGTAGCAAAGTGTCATTTCTTCAGTCTTGTCACATGAAAACATATAATAAAATATTTACAAAAATGTGAGGGGTGTACTCACTGTAACAATCATGCACACAGGGAGGGGCGCGGTTCTCCATTTTACTCCAAACTTCTGCATTTTGGTATTTCTCTTAACTTCCTATGCAATCACCTGAGGGGGAAGGTGTCGCAATCGTGCACACCAGAGCCAGACAGGATCCTCATTTTGTTAGGAATTCTTCATGTTATCCCCTCATTTCCCCCTCCCTCAGGAATGCATTCAGTGTACGTTGCTAAGTTCGCTGTTTATACAATCCTCTTCCCAAATAAGGTAGTTGGCTTGTTGGTTGTAAGGAGACACCCATTGATTTTGGGTAGAAATAGGCTGTTATGCTTTGTTTGTAGTGAGAGAACAAGAGATCTGCCCTGCGATTAACATCACTGCAGAGTCTCCTGCCATGAAAACAACGAAACTTGCAGTTGAAACAAAGAAAATCATCCTGAAGCTCATAAGACTTGAAACTGCTTAACCCAAGGCATTTTAGCAAGTAATTATCTACCTACACTTCTTTCTGTTACCTTTTTGCTGTGCTGTGTTTCTCTGTATATATATATATATATATATATATATATATATATATATATATATATATATATATAGGTTACATCTTTTTCCTGTAAATATTTTTATTGCACCCTTTTGACCTTTTAGTAATAAATATTACTTTCTGAAAGTGTTGAACTGTTTCTATAGCTCGTTACTGCAACTTACGAATTCCTGCCTCTAAAAGAGCACTACTGTGTTTGTTTAAACCTCTGTATAACTGGTCTGCGAGGACAGTGTTATACAGACAATTATCTCAGCCATCATAGTGTTATTGCTGGTATTGCTGAGTTTCCTCTTTCTCTGTACAAAAAGGAGGTGGTGGCAGTGTGAAGGGTTAATTGCGTAATTCACCTGACCCAGTAACAATCGCTCCCAGGCTGCAGGTACATCGATTGTGGTCCAATTAGCTGGAAAATCGGTGTGCAGGGTGCAGCTGGGTGTAGCATTGTTACGCACATGACATCGCTGTATTAGATTGGTTAGTCCTTCGGTCACGAGTTTGGTGAGAAGGGCTGGAGATGGGCCACATGTTTTTTTCTGTCCTCACTCTTCTGTTTCTTTGTTTCCAGAACTAAGGAACAATATGTACAATTAATTTTTTTCATGACATCCTGTTAGGGTGGCTGTTTTCATTCTGCAGGGTTTCACTGTATGTAGAAATGTAGCCACTCTAGCTCGCTCCCGAGATGGACTAGGAACTATGTACTATGTAGTTTATATACAGCAGTGCACAGGAACGCAACTAATATGCACTGTACGTACTAAACAAATGGGAGAAAAAAGGAGAGGTTTCGGAGCTCACAGAGGTTATTACAAGATGGTAGAAAAACAGTAAGAAATTATTGTTTTATTATTTGATGAAAAATAGATTTCAGGGATAATAAGTATTGAATGGCTATGGATTATTTTTTGGAAAAATATGAATATCCTTTAGTTTCACTTTAAATACATCCAGTAGCAAAACTGAAGGGGTTGATGACATTACAGGAGCTGTTGGGAATGTCTGCAGCTCAAATGATCTGTAACCAGCAGTTGTTTGATTGCAAGATCTTAATGATAACATATGTTCCAGGGTTGGAGCCTGCATATAAAGATATTATCATTCATATGTGTCTGTAGCATGAACAGTTCATTCTGTTATCAGGCACTATATAACTAAAACAAACCCAACATTTCATATTCCTGATATGTGCCTACTGTCCCATGTAATTGTAAGAAAAAGTATAAGGTTTTCTTTTGTTTTGCTTCCTTTGTATGAAATCCCTGATGTTCCAGCCAGTCCCTGTGCTTTCCTAATAAAAACTGACTACACTAGGCATGAGAGCACAGAGTGGTCCATTTTCTAGCTGTGCTGAGAACTCAGGGTGCTCTCCTCCAATGATTTCTGCTTACACGTTCCCCCACCCCCTGCACAGCCATTCACCAGGAAGATAAGTGTTCTGCTGTTTCTCCTCCCCTAGCTCTTATGCTGAGAATAGAGGGTATATAATCTCTTATAAAAAAAAGGGGAAAAGGTATTTATAATTTTTTTTATATATAAACACAAATGCTTTGCCTTTCATTTCTATTTTAAACTGAATAGGTTGTTTTAATAGGTGAGGGTTTACAATGACTTTAAGCATTATACAACTAAATGCCAGTTCATTAAGGCTGTAGTCTCATGACATGGTTTAAAACTAACATTTCCCGCCCTTGCACAACAGAACAAATTTCAGATGTGCCTTTGTTTGAAAGAAGTTTCATTTACAGATGTTTTTAATAGAACTGTGTGGGTTTTAGATTCTGAATTTCATGCCTGTACTGTAATAAACATGTGCTTGATTTGCTAACATTTTGTAGTTTTTCTTTTCAATGTTCTAATAATTTCACTATACGAGTGTACAGTTTGCTATATACAGTTTGATGAAAAAATCTTGTGATAACCCCTTAAATCAAAGAGGTTAAAATTTACACTCAAATTTGCAGTGCTTTCATACACCAGCATATGTATTTGAGTGCCCTACTGTAAGGCACTTAAAGGATGTTAATCAAGAGAAATACAGAGGATGTCATTGTTGCCCTCCAACCTGAAAAATATTAGCTGCCTGGCTGTCTCTTTCTGCAGTGCTTGCTGAGACACAGACCCTGGGCCTCTAATCTGCCTACTTGCTCCAGACTAGTTACTAAAGCTGGGCATAGATAGATTCTTCCATCCACA
This sequence comes from Staurois parvus, assembly GCF_062004578.1. Classification (NCBI taxonomy): domain Eukaryota; kingdom Metazoa; phylum Chordata; class Amphibia; order Anura; family Ranidae; genus Staurois; species Staurois parvus. The sequence continues at coordinate 8,810,821 of NW_028317802.1, read as the reverse complement.
CATGCATGGTGGATGGAGGAATCCCCCTGCTGGGAACATTGTATTCTGATCAATATCAGAGTCACTGATCAGCTGCTGCAGATGATTGGCTTCAGCCACTGATAAACAAAAGATTTCCAGAGTGTCCATTCAAGAGAACTCAGCCTAACAATCAACTTCTGTCAAACAAGAAAGGCCACACTTTAATACTTGCACAAGGAAAGAAATGTGATAGTAGCTTTCATAGTTCCTCTGTACAGGTCCTGTAAACACACATAAATACTTAAACATTCTTTTTATTGTGGAAATTTAAATTAAATAAAGTAGTTTACAGCAATGATGCTACTTATGTTGCAGGCCATTTACTTATTCAGGCAGAAGAGATTAAGTCTTATCAACAAGGCACTATCCAATAGTAATATAACATGCCCTTACAGATCATAAAATGTCTGAGAACAGCTCTCCGTGGAGGGGCCATGGAAATACTGCATCACCTTGTGATCCCCAAAAGTCCATGCAGATACTGTTCCAGGAAGATGGCAGAACAGACATCCTGTAAGGGAAAACCTACTGCTTCCTTCCTCATCAAGTACCTCTCCCTATCACTGCGCCCACTCTCTCCCCATTCCGCAGAGCTCTGTTACTAACCTACACCTTCAGGTCAGCTGCAGCCCAACATTGGCCTACACCAGTAGAAACATGAAACAAAATAAAAGAGGAGCATAAAAGAAAATGTAACTAAAGAAAGTATTAGTGTGTGTCTTGTGATGTCTGCTCTTAGGGGAGACAGTTGCTTTTATTGTAATATTTAGAAAAGCTGCCTGTTCATTGGCATATTCTGTCTTCAGTGGATCATTTTGCTTATCTGTATTTATTATAAGAATTTTGACTTTGTTCATGGAGTTCAAGCTGACTACTTCTCATCTTTCACACCTTACCATTGATAATTTTGTTGGGAATTTAGAGTGAGCAAAGATAGTTACAGGAGGGGCAGGTCAGAGCTCAACTTTAAGAGCCAATGAAAATGCAATCATTGTGTGCTAAGGGTGCTCATACCCAGTGGTGTATTTAGGTTTCGTGCTGCCCTAGGCAACACAAAAATCGCACCCCAACTCCCCCACGGAGAGACCCTGACACCGACTAACACCCCCCACCCAAGAGAGCCTTCCACTACCACCACCCTGATACACTAACCCCACCCCCACCCCACCCCTGTGAGAGAGAAGAGACACGCCCAGGAATGAGAGTCAGGCTCTGAATACACCATCAAGCAGCCTGCAGCCTCTCTCAGATCCCATCTGGTCCCCATGCTGCGTGTGTCCCTTCTTCCATCCCTTCTTCCAGGGGTGGCACTGCCTCTCTAAAAAATGCCGCCCTAGGCAAATGCCTTGTTTGCCTTGTGGTAAATACGCCCTTGCCCATACCGGCCAAAGTTTGTCTCTGACAAGTTTATTAGAACAGGGATGATGAGATGATGGCTGACTTTTGTGGAACTTTGCTCCTTATCTTTGAAACTATTTATGAAAGTTTGGGGCAAAGAACAAATGTTCAAAAATAACTTTTTTGGGATATTATTTGCACTCACATCCTATGTGTCTCTGGTTTAGGCTCTTCTATTGCTGTTTTGATGTCCAGTTGAAAAAACAAATAGTGTACTTTATGTGTAATAACACTTCACGGTGTAGCTTTTTAGTCCAGATAAAGCTTAACCCACGTCTGCTAGTAATCTGTGTGCTTTACTAAGGCCCCAACATCTGACACACAGTCCCACTTGTTAAATTCCAGGCTGCAGAATATTATGACGTACCAACCTTTCTGGAGCCATCTTCTAAATACACAGCTACAAAAATATCCACAAAGACTTTACTGATATTCTTGCATATATTTTAGAGCTGGTTTGTATAATCCGCTTATGTTAAACATAAACATTTCTTCTAAAATTAGTATTCTTTAAAATATAGAATGGGTCATTGTTCTTTTAACTTCGTAAGAGACTGGGTTCCTATTTATAGAGACAAAATAAAAGATTATGTGTAATATGTATATTTTATCAGACATAATTAAACATTGCTTTATATTGCTTATATACATGTTTTGATTTTGGTATGTTTAATTAAATTTCATTTGCTGTTTAGCTGTCAGTTGTTTGCACCTTATTTGTGGATCACTCCAAAACCATTCTTTGACACATTCCTATAAGATTTGTTATTAACAGTAATAATGATCAGAAAATGCTGCTGTAAATATGGGAAACCAAGTTTGCCTGTATTTATCATGACTTTATATTCCACCCCTTGGAGTCCCATCTTCCACTAGGCGATGTGTGGAGAATGGGCAGAAACTCCATCCAAAGATTTAGGACAGGTATTTATTGTTATCTGTGTCTTTCTTGGGAACACCTCCCCCCCCCCCCATTTATTTCCTGTGACTTCACTAGGATAGGAAGAGATGAGTAATCCCTCTGTCCTAAATAAGCAAAAAGCAAATCTTTTTCTAAGCTTTTTTAATGCCTGTCTCTTTTAGGAAACACTCTTGCCATTGCATGGTCTATCCAGAATGTTCTCCCTGTAAGAATGCATGTTATGCTACACATTTGGTGACAATTTTATGATACCTAGTTAGATTCACTATGTACAGTCTAATATTTACCTCTAGTTTAGTCTTCAGTGATTGATACATACCTCCAATGTGTCCTTACCTTTTGTAGAACAGTGAAAAACACCTAACCTGTAAAAACAATATAGATTTTGCTTGACTTTTTCCTTTGCTGAAACATGAGTAGAGAGATACAGTATCTATTTACTGACATGAACACTGGAAAAATATATTTTCCATGACTAACAATTGCAAAATTATAATTTTTGTCCTATAAACAAGTTTCAGAAAATCTTTTTTTTTTTTTGGATTGAATGACTCCGTGAACCTGAAGCCACATGGCTCATATAATCTATTTTCTACTAGGAAAAAAAATAACATTCTTTGTTGTAAAGTGAAGAGTATGCTTCATCTATTTTCTAAGATTTTAGTATGATATAAACCTACTTAGAGCACTGGGAATATCATTCAAAATGCACATATGTCTTATATGAAGTAATATATTTAACTGAAGTCAATGGGACAAAACATCCTTAGGTTCATAAAACCAGTTGATAGATTTCATTATTTTCAGAGCAAAGTTAACAGAGGTTTTCCATTTAACCCTCAACAGCTTGACACTGATGCTGCTTCGCTTTTGAAAGTCTTGTAATCAAAATCCACTTTTTACCACTACAGAGGCCCAGTTGCAATGGACACTTTACAGTTTTCTTTCTTTTTTCTTTTAAAGTCTTCCTCACAAAGATGCCGAACCTACAGTGTTTCTGTTAAGCTTGCCAAGGATATCATGTTGAATGGATGATTCAAAATGTCTGCAAGAAAAGCCCTCCAAATAAATAAAAAACATTTCATTAGAGCAAACAAAGAAAGACAAAATTTATTTAAAGGGGATTTACAGTAGTGTTTATATATATTTTCTGTGTTTAGTTATCATGTTCACTAATTAATTTTAAAAATATTGTTTTGTTTAGACAGGTAACAATGTTCATATTTATAATTTCAAGTTAGTAGGTGGAGCTCTGGCCTTCTTTACATATATTTAATATTAAAGTGTTACTAAACCCAGGACACTACATTCACTATATCTGGTCTCCCACAGTACACAACACGGAAATGCAATTATTTTAGTAAATATAAATTGCTAAATACCTTTTCTGATCAGCAGTATACGTAGCAGTCTTGTGACTTCTATCAGTTTCCAGCTGAGCACTGGTTAAAGCTTGTAGGTTGCGTTTTCATTCTGCTCTGTCTGTCCTATGAGGCTGAATAACCCTTGACCCTCTGTGTGGACAGTGCTGATTGGCCCTGTGCTGATCACATGCACCCTCCAAAAGAAAGAAACTGGGCATGTGCAGTGTGACTCCTAGTGCTCTGTACTATCAGCAGATGAATTTGGGGCAGCCAAGAGTTTGTTTTATGAGAGCCAACATTCTGATCCATTTTATGCTCATTAACTTAACATCGCCATTGCCCAAAGAACCCAGGGCTTTCATAAGTACTTTCAATCTTGATTCCTTTTTGTTCATTCTTGTATTATAGGGGTTGATTTACTAAAACTGGAGAGTGCGAAATCTGGTGCAGCTTTGCATAGAAACAAATCAGCTATCAGTTTTTTTTTGTCAAAGCTTAAGTTAGAAGCTGATTGGCTACCATGCACATCTGCACCAGATTTTGCACTCTCTAGTTTTAGATAATAACCCCATAGTCTTTTTTTAACTAATACTTTTTACTCTTTCTTTTCTATATTTTGTTTTTTCTTTGTAAATGACATTTCAAAATCATAAAAATGATCTCTGATGTACTACGATAGAACTGGAAGAATCCCTGTTACGTTAAAGAGCACTATTATAATATAAATGCCTGAAATATTCCTGTCTGACATGACAGTGTGTATTACAAGCAGGGGCGGACTGACCATTTGGAAACTCGGGCACTGCCCGAGGGCCCGGGATCAGTAGGGGGCCCCATGAGACGCCCCTGGTACCTTTTTCATAGGCTTTTTTGAGTTTGGGCAAGGACACATGGGCCCCATTATCCCCTATTGCTCGTGGGCCCCATGAGTTGTCAGTCCGCCCCTGATTACAAGCATTTCTTAAAAGTCATAATTGTTAACACAGATATTGTGAATGGTTTGTGTTTCCAAACAAATACATAGTGGCAGCTGTTTAGTGTGTAACAGCTTAACTGTGTAGTCAACTAAACCCAATGTTGATCACTCTCAGTTTGCTGGCACCAAGACTGTGGTCCCAAGAGCTAGAAAAAATTTTTTCAGGGTGAAGCTGAGAATGTCACCTTGTATTCATGACAGTGTGGTGTGAGTTTACCCAGCTTTCATCCCATATAGGTGGCAGCACAGCAAGATATGGCACTGCTGTTGTCACACCTAGGTGTTAGGTCAGGTGAACATAGTGGCCAGGCAAAGCTGCAAGTCACCCAACAAAGGTGTTGTCAAGGTAACTCTATACTTAAGAAACAAAAGAAGAGGTACCATTATAATGTCTAATGTACAATAATGTATAATATGGAAGTGATGTCCCACCCCAGCCCACCCAATATATACAGTAAAAAAATTTAATTAAAATGGATCAAAAACTATATAATTTCCTTTTAAACTTTAACATCCTTATAAAGTATATATGAAGGAGTTTATGAAGTGTAACTTTTGGAATTTTATTGTTGTGGTATATTATATTGCTCAACTACTGTATAAAAATATAACAGAAATTATCTTTGCATGACAATAAAAAGTAAAAATGTGCAATGTTTAATTTTTTTACAAGAATATTTTTTAGCAGTTATATAAAACATATGCTGTGCATTGCATTCTTCAGTTTAGTGAACATAAGAATAGTCAGTACAGCATTACTGCAAAATGATTTATGGAGTCTACAATAGCTTCTGACAAATAGTTTGGGATAAAATGAATGTATATATTTCAGGCACCTGTGTCAGCTATGCTCGAATTAGAATGTGGTCTAAATGGTGACAGCCTTCAGTATTTTCTCATCTTGGAGAGTCTTAGTTCTGTAGGCATAAAGGTAAGTAACAGCCCTTAGCATGTGCTGATGGTGAAATCTTAAATAATCTATTGTGCTTATACAGTATTTGTTTTTTGTTTGTTTTTTTAATTATCATAATTTTGGTCAGCTGAAAGTAAACCTGTTGAATAAAAAAAAATATCCAAATCAATCCCCCACCCTGTTCAAAGCAGTCTGTGTTGCCTATACATCCCTTGAGCTCTGCTTCCCTGCCTGCTCTGATGCCTACAGCCACTTCAATAAAGTGGCTGGTAATTACCACTTTACTGTTCTTTTGCTGTAGTTCAAGTCTATCATTCACGTCAGACTGGTTGAAAGCAATGGGCATTCATTTGGTATGTACCTTTGGTTTGTAACTGTAAGTTTTGAACATCAGGCATTTGGGTCAGACAAATTAAAGAACAAATAAGCACATAAAGTGGTATTAAACTCAAAAACAAACATTTATTATATTGCAACCTACCAATTCCTAGGTGTGATGGCTGCATTCATTTTTTAGGCTTTCTTTCTTTTATTTTCACCAGGTAAACTGGCCAGTAAGTTTGTTGTTTTTCATAAGAACAAGCTGTCCTGCAGATGTAGCATGTAGAGGGATGGGACAAACCATTTAATACTAACAGGGGTGCTTCCAATGGTCAACTTTTATTTATTTATGTAAAACATTTATTGCAAAAGAAAATAAAATGTTGCTGTAACTGCTTAAAATGTGTGAGCTGGAGTTTGCCTTTAATTTATAAGTATAAGGGTAAATCTAAATCTGCTAGCACAGAGCTTGAAAAAGCCGCTCGCCCGCTCGCCAAATGCAAGGCGAAATCCTTGTGTGGCGAGCAGTGGCGTCCCGAGGCAGGTGCGGGGGGTGAGGTCCGCACACGGCTACTCCCAGTACGATGTGAATGGACAGTGGCCCTTCTTCACTGAGCTCGCCCCGCCCTGCTGTCAGAGGGGAGAGGAGGGGAAGGTGTAGCTCACCGTCACCTCCAGGACAGCCCGCGCTAGCAGTGAAGCCCTTGGTGTCCCTTGGTAATGGGCTGGGAGTAAAGGAGCACTTCCGGGAGTGCCAGAACCCACCCCCTCCCCACTGATCCCTCCATCTACTTACCTGCTGCTAATCTGGAGCCCTCATCACCACACACAGCGACATGTTTGAGCTCCGGAGGAGAGGCCCGGGGGAGCCCGAGCACGACAACAGCAGTGACAGGGTGAGTGTCAGCGGACAGGGCATGGGATTGGGGGCAGACCACCTGTCTGCATGGAGTGTCCTGGGCTTGACTGTGTGCAGGTGAGGGGGACCCTGACAGGGGGCGCTGCCTTCATCTCTGTGGGGTAACTCTTGGCTTCTGTGGTCTGGCCTAAAAGCATACATTGATTTCCACACTGGATTTCAGTCATTCCCACTCTGCTCCTATTATTCTGAAGTTTGTAAACTGACTTTGCAAAGATCTCCACACATTTAGGGTAGGTCCACACTATCTCATTGCTCTGAAAAGTGATCCATGGTGGATTGCTTTTCAGAGTGTGGCTAAGCTGCCCCTGTCAGAGGTTCAAGTGATTTTAAAAGCAATTTTATTTTGAATAATAAAAATAACAAACATGTTTATACTTACCTGCTGTGTGCAGTGGTTTTGCACAGAGCAGCCCCGGTCCTCCTCTTCTTGGGTCCCCTGCCTGCGCTCCTGGCCCCTCCCTCCTGCTGAGTGCCCCCAGAGCAAGCAGCTTGCTATGGGGCACTCAAGCCACTGCTCTGCATATCAATTCACATGCAGAGCCGCAGCTCATCCCCGCCCCTCTCACAGCTATTGCTATTATGTTTAAATTGACATAATAAAGATATGTTATAATTGCAGTTTTTTTATATTTTGGACTCTTTATTCTAAAGAAAAATGTAATTTCATAAGCTTTAAAGGGGCGTGGTTGGGGCAGGGCTGGGGGAGGGGTTGGGGGTAGGCCCAGGGGCGGGGGTGGAGTTTGACCTGGGCAAGGTTGGATGGGGCAACTGGTTGAGAGTAAGGTTTGTGCCTGGCTAGTAGGTCTTGATTCAAAATTTTAAGCCCTGTGCTAGCACATCTAAAATTTCCCTCCCCCAGATTAACAATGTTGCTGTCCAAAGGTGACCCTGTGCTCTTTAATCCAGAGTGGGGGCATACTAATACAGGAAGTGTATGACCGACCAGATTACCAGGTGAAAACATAGGGGAAAAAACCTAAAAAAAAAGAAAACAAATGCAGTCACCACAACTAAGGATTGGTAAACTGTAATACGTTACATATTTGGTTTTGGATTTAATACTGCTCACCACACATATTTTAGCAGTTTCCTGGTGCTTAATGGCACAAAAATGTAGTAACTCACCATCTAAACAAGACCTTTACATCCATATTAAAGAAGATAAACTGATGGAAATAGTAAGGCCTATTTACATTATTGTGCTCTAATATTAATACATGCATCAGTTTGTTTCACTCCCATTTATTTTTAAGGCACCTCAATGCATAAAAGAATGCACATATTGTACTGTGCATTTTAGTGCACTGCATTACAAAACAATGTCTATGTCCCATATTTTGGATACTTTGGTGTATTAGCAGCCCATTCATTTGAGCCCATTCTTTCTTAAGCATTCCATTCTGGTGCATTGATGCATGTGTTTGAGGGCACATGTATTGTGATAAGGCGCCATAACAAATGGGATTCCAATGCACCACAAGAGATGAAAAAACATACATGACCCTTTTTTCTTAATACAGCACATCACAACACACAGTATGTGCTTTGTGTTGTGTTGCAGTGCATTATACATTGCACTGTACTGTGCAATGAGCTGTGGTGCTAGTCACAATAAATGGCATCACTCTCTCTTACTGGTCGCTGGAAGTTCAACATGGCACCTCATGGCAAAGAACTCTCTGATGATCTGAAAAAAAGAATTGTTGCTCTACATAAAGATGACCTAGGCTATAAGAAGATTGCCAAAACACTGAAACAGAGCTGCAGCACAGTGGCCAAGACCATACAGCGGTTTAGCAGGACAAGTTCCACTTTGAACAGGCTTCGCCATTATCAACCAAAGAAGTTGAGTGCACGTGCTCGGCGTCATATCCAGAGGTTGTCTTTGGGAAATAGAAGTATGAGTGCTGCCAGCATTGCTGCAGAGGTTGAAGGGGTGGAGGGTCAACCTGTCAGTACTCAGACCATATGCTGCACACTGCATCAAACTGGTCTGCATGGCTGTCTTCCCAGAAGGAAGCCTCTTCTAAAGATGATGCATAAGCAAACAGTTTGCTGAAGACAAGCAAACTAAGGACATGTTTAAATACATAGGTGCAGCGCTAAAAATTAATCCAACAAATAAATAAATAAATAAAATTACTCCACATATAGATGTATACGGTGTTATTGCACCAATCCAAGATGTACATACACAGTCTAATTAAGCGTGAAAAAGTGTGCAGGCTTGAATTGGGGAAGGTCAGTAATAACAGGTGGTGAAATCCAACTTCATCACTAATAGTATAGTCCTTGTGATGTGACTCCGTGCACCAATCTGATAAAATGTGCACTCACCAGATGCAAATGGAATTTGTGCATTAAACATTAAATCTTTGCAGGGTCCCCCTTTAAATGGATCAGCCAGCCAGCCAAGAATAAGGATCCTTCATCCGGACACCAGCCTCTTGTGCAGCTATGCTTCCTCTGGGAGTCTCCACGAGCGGTTTGGCTCAGAGCCAAGCTCCTTTAGCTGTATACTGCTATATGCTGTGTCTGTGATGTCACTCCTCCTCCTGGCTGCATCTCTCAAAGTCCTGCTTCCTTCCTTTGCCAGTCGTGATATTCTCCTATGATCCTTTGAGCCTCTAAGGACATGGATTACTGGAACCATGTCCTGTGGCCTGATGAGACCAAGATAAACTTATTTGGTTCAGATGGTGTCAAACTTGTGTGGCAGCAACCAGGAGAGGAGTACAAAGACAAGTGTGTCTTGCCTACAGTCAAGCATGGTGGTGGGAGTGTCATAGTCTGGGGCTTCATGATAGGGAGCTACAGTTTATTAAGGGAACCATGAATGCCAACATGTACTGTGACATACTGAAGCAGAGCATGATCCCCTCCCTTCAGAGACTGAACCGCAAGACAGTATTCCAACATGATGATGACCCAAAATACACCTCCAAGATGACCACTTCCTTGCTAAAGAAGCTGAGGGTAAAGGTGATGGACTGGCCAAGCATGTCTCCAGACCTAAACCCTATTGAGCATCTGTGGGGCATCCTCAAACAGAAGGTGGATGAGCGCAAGGTCTCTAACATCCACCAGCTCCGTGATGTCATCATGGAGGAGTGGAAGAGGACTCCAGTGGCAACCTGTGAAGCTCTGGTGAACTCCATGCCCAAGAGAGTTAAGGCAGTGTTGGAAAATAATGGTGGCCACACAAAATATTGACAGTTTGTGCCCAATTTGAACATTTTCACTTAGGGGTGTACTCAGTTTTGTTGCCAGCGGTTTAGACATTAATGGCTGTGTGTTGAGTTATTTGGAGGGGACAGCAAATGTACACTGTTATACAAGCTGAACACTCACTACTTTACTTTGTAGAAAAGTGTAATTTCTTCAGTGTTGTCACATGAAAAAGATATAATAAAATATTTACAAAAATGTGAGGGGTAGACTCATTTCTTTGAGATACTGTAGCTCTAGGCAGAGAATTATTATTATTATACAGGATTTATACAGCGCCAACAGTTTGCTCAGCGCTTTACAATATAAAGGGAGACAATACAATAACAATACAGTTCAATACAAGAGAGTTAGGAGGGCCCTGCTCATTGGAGCTTACAATCTAAGAGGGAGAGGCTGGTGGTACAAAAGGTAATAACTGTGGGGGATGAACTGATATGAAATATAGAAGATTCTGTTATTTGCTGAAGGCAGGATAGGTTTTCCTGAAGAGATAGGTTTTCAGAGATTGCCTAAATGTGGACAGCATAGGCGATAGTCGGATAGATTGAGGTAGAGCATTCCAGAGGATGGGGAGGCTCTGGAGAAGTCCTGGAAAGGAGTATGGGAGGAGGAGACAAGGGAGCGAGAGAGCAAGAGGTCGTGCGAGGAGTGGAGAGAACGGTTTCAGTGATGTGGAGACAAGATTGGTGATGTAATTTAGGGCAGAGTTACAAATGGCTTTATATGTTATTGTTAATGTTTTGAATTTTATTTGTTGGGCAATGGGAAGCCAGTGGAGGGATTAGCAGAAAGATATGGCAGATATGGAACGGTTAGTAAGGTGGATGAGTCTGGCAACAGCAGCAGAATGACAGTAAAACAGGTGTATCTCAGGTGGTGGTCATTGGGCAGAATATGCTAAGCAGCCGAAGCTCCAGAGTGATGCTACAGTGGGTCATATCAAAGCAATTAATATGTTTTAGGGCATGGAGGCACTTGAGCTGCATACATAAAAATTGTCTGAAAGTAGAGGGCAGGCAGGGAGAACCTAGCACTGCTGCATAACTCTTTATGGTGATGGGCATGTGGTGGGCACAAACAGCAGTGCATTTGGCAAAGATCTAAGATGGTATAGCACATGGATGAAGGTGTGACTTCCTCTGCAGCCCATCTTTGGCCCTAGAAATACATAATAATATATAGGAACCTTGAGGCAGTGTTCTCCCCCAGAAAGGGTTTAAATCTCAACCTAAATCTGTAAATCTTCCCTCTAGCTATCCCTAAACCTCACTTCAGCTTTAACCCTTCTTCTATTCCTATCTTACTCTCCTCCAATCTCCTAACTTACATCAGTTGCAGAAGACAGATAAATAAACTTAGAGAAACATACAGTCAGGTCCATAAATATTTGGACATCGACACAAATCTAACATTTTTGGCTCTATACACCACCACAATGGATTTGAAATTAAACAAACAAGATGTCAGCAGACTGTCAGCTTTAATTTGAGGGTATTTACATCCAAATCAGGTGAACAGTGTAGGAATTACAACAGTTTGCATATGTGCCTCCCACTTGTTAAGGGACCAAAAGTAATGGGACAATTGGATTCTCAGCTGTTCCATGGCCAGGGGTGTGTTATTCCCTCATTATCCCAATTACAATGAGCAGATAAAAGGTCCAGAGTTCATTTCAAGTGTGCTATTTGCATTTGGAATCTGTTGCTGTCAACTCTTAAGATGAGATCCAAAGAGCTGTCACTGTCAGTGAAGCAAGCCATCATTAGGCTGAAAAAACAAAACAAACCCATCAGAGAGATAGCAAAAACATTAGGAGTGGCCAAAACAACTGTTTGGAACATTCTTAAAAAGAAGGAACGCACCGGTGAGCTCAGCAACACCAAAAGACCCGGAAGACCACGGAAAACAACTGTGGCGGATGACCGAAGAATTCTTTCCCTGGTGAAGAAAACACCCTTCACAACAGTTGTCCAGATCAAGAACACTCTCCAGGAGGTAGGTGTATGTGTGTCAAAGTCAACAATCAAAAGAAGACTTCACCAGAGCGAATACAGAGGGTTCACCACAAGATGTAAACCATTGGTGAGCCTCAAAAACAGGAAGGCCAGATTAGAGTTTGCCAAACGACATCTAAAAAAGCCTTCACAGTTCTGGAACAACATCCTATGGACAGATGAGACCAAGATCAACTTGTACCAGAGTGATGGGAAGAGAAGAGTATGGAGAAGGAAAGGAACTGCTCATGATCCTAAGCATACCACCTCATCAGTGAAGCATGGTGGTGGTAGTGTCATGGCGTGGGCATGTATGGCTGCCAATGGAACTGGTTCTCTTGTATTTATTGATGATGTGACTGCTGACAAAAGCAGCAGGATGAATTCTGAAGTGTTTCGGGCAATATTATCTGCTCATATTCAGCCAAATGCTTCAGAACTCATTGGATGCCGCTTCACAGTGCAGATAGACAATGAACCAAAGCATACTGTGAAAGCAACCAAAGAGTTTTTTAAGGGAAAGAAGTGGAATGTTATGCAATGGCCAAGTCAATCACCTGACCTGAATCCGATTGAGCATGTATTTCACTTGCTGAAGACAAAACTGAAGGGAAAATGCCCCAAGAACAAGCAGGAACTGAAGACAGTTGCAGTAGAGGACTGGCAGAGCATCACCAGGGATGAAACCCAGCGTCTGGTGATGTCTATGCGTTCCAGACTTCAGGCTGTAATTGACTGCAAAGGATTTGCAACCAATTATTAAAAAGTGAAAGTTTGATTTATAATTATTATTCTGTCCCATTACTTTTGGTCCCTTAATAAGTGGGAGGCACATATGCAAACTGGTTTCATTCCTACACTGTTCACCTGATTTGGATGTAAATACCCTCAAATTAAAGCTGACAGTCTGCAGTTAAAGCACATCTTGTTTGTTTCATTTCAAATCCATTGTGGTGGTGTATAGAGCCACAAATGTTAGATTTGTGTCGATGTCCCAATATTTATGGACCTGACTGTAACTGGAAAATTACATAAAAGACAGAGTATTGCACTCGGCCACCAATAGGATTTCACATTTAAATGAATCAATTAATTTTTATGAGTTGCTATACGCTATCTATCCTAGTTTTGCTCCAGTTTTATAAATCAGCCTCAATACTGTTAGTATTAAAAAAACGACATTCTCAGACTAGTCATAATACACAGATGAATCCAACAACAATGACAGCAATGTTGTTTTCTGATAGTAGATTACAGTGCAGAGATAATAGACAGCTTCCACTCCAGTGAAATGTTTGACTAGAGAGGTAATGACTGAGTGGCTAATGTCTTCCCTGCAGGAGATGGCAGGGGCAGCACCTCTAATGGCAGAAGTCACCTCTGGCAGGAAAACCCATTATTTTCATCTCAGGCATTATCACAAAGGCAGAAAAGAGTTAAAGCCTTTGAGGGGGGAAGGAGCACTTTAATAATTGATGCTGCAAGAGGGTAGATTGAGATGTCAGACTCCCACAATGTAGATGATGTATTGCTGCAGCTTTGCTGCTGAAAATAAATACAAGAGGTGGGACACAGAGGCAAAAAAGGTCCATGAAACGCATAAATTATTTAAACAAAATATTAACAGATTACGGTGAAATAATTGTCATCATGTGTAAAAATTAGTGTGTTAGCATTGCGAAACATGTGTCTTTTTATCATTAATTTGCTAGCTGTATGAGAACAAGAGATAGTAAAAACTGAAATCCAGAGCAATATGCTATATTAGCCTTCAGGGTTGGGAGTAGATTTCAGAACAGAGAGACATGCCCTACCATAAGCCCCCTTACACTAACCCTCTTAGTAAATTTAACTCCTTGTTTGCATATTTATCTGTCCTGTTTTGGGATCCTCTGCACTGAAAATTAACTTTCCTGCACTACAACAGAATCTGTTGTCTCAATTAAAACACTAAGTACTATTTGTCATCTCCTTTGCTTGAATAGTTGCCCACTGATTATACACTTCACACCTGACACGGATGTTGCTATCTGTTCTATCTGTGAATACAAGATTGGGGAAAACTTTGCATTTTGGATGCTGAGCCATTATGACACACTTAACTGTAAACTGCAAATGACAAATCTGGATAGACCCTGTGGACTGTTGCCTAAAGCAAAATTTTAGAGGGTCACTGGTCTACATCTATATTTAGTCAATAAAAAACATTTCGTACCAAGTGCATAAATCTTAAATGGATGGTCATTGAACTGTGTGGCCACAAACCTCTGCTTGTCACACTAAATAAGTGTTCATAAATAAAGGGAAGGAAAAGGGAAGAGAGCAGCATACACAGAAACATTTAATTTACATTGCTATTGCAAACAGTGCTGATGCTGATTTATCTCCACTGCAAGACCAGTGAGTGCCTCTATACCTGTTTTGAATTTGCATGATTTCTTGTGAGTGAGCACCTGGGCATTTACCTTATACATAGAGTGCAGTGGCTACCCTTGTGACTGAGATACAGTGTCATAGGTATAACAATAAAGTACGTGCATTATGGTAGGGTTACAAAATATGGCTATTTTAACCACTTGTTATCCATCCACAGTACTTTTACTGTGGACGAGTGGCATGGTCAGATTCAGCAAAATACGTTGCCTGGCACTCACACACTGATGCGCCTACTGGAGCAAGTAGCACGGCGCTCCCATACCCAATGTATCTACAGGACACAGCGGATTATGGTTTTCAGTACCCAGCCACATTGGGCAGCCAGGGGATCATGTGATCTCAAATACCATCACATGATCACTATGTCAACAAAGCTGTTATGAATGAATTTCATTCATACCAGCTGTGCTTCCTATAGCATGGAACCTGGGCAAATCACAGCACCATGTACCATGTGATTAGCTGTAGCCAATCACAGCAATTCAGCAATAAGCACTGCTATTATGAATGGAATCTATTCATGACAGTTCAAACAATTGCTGTTACAATGATCATCACTACAAGAGCAATCACAGTGCAAAAAAAACAAAAACCTTGATCACCCTCCTTTCCAGAGTAGCACAGTGTCACGCAGCTGGCCCTTCCACCCCCATCCACTAGGCTTGCTGCCTGTCACCCCCCACCCCTCAGCAGCCCATCAATCTTCTGTCCCGTCTATGCTGGGACTTTTAGTCCTCTGTGTTCCTGACACAGGCAGCCCCCAGCAGCCCCTCACCCCCCTGTTGCCTGCAGTCTGGCCCCCTGCTGAGGGAATCCACAAACAGGCCCCCTCCTGTCACCCCTCCTCCCTGCCCCCTGTGCACATCTCCCCAGGCTCCATGCCTTACAGGGACAAAGACCTTGTTCCCTGGGCAGTCCAGAGACCTGGGGGATGGGGCCCATTGCCATGGTAACCCGACAGGAAGTCTCGGGTTACCACTGCAGCAGCAAGGAGCCCAGCTCTGTACTTAAGAGAGAGCAGGGCAACCCCCCTTTGTGTTCTCCTAGCTGCGTGTGTGAGAGAAGACTGTGCTGCAATGCCAGATTCTCTCGGAGGACGATCCCCCGTCCCCCTTCTCATCTCCCTGGCTGACCTGACTGTCCGTGCTGCCTGGAATCCTTTCACTGTGGAGGAATCTTCTGCTGTCCCCATGAATCTGCCTGGACTTAACTCTTTGGTTCTTCATAAATCTGCCTGGACTTAACCCCTTGCTCTCCGTGAACCTGTCTGGACTTAACCCTTCCCTGCCTGGAGCTGCCTGTGTTTATTAACCCTGTGGATTACCATACCCCTGTTGTTTCATATTGCCTTCCAGAGAACTTTACTGTGTTGCTGTGTCTGGTGTGGATCTGTGGACTAAAGGAACTGTTGTCTGTGCCCCAAAAACTCCCCAATAAACGCCCGCAGGTCGGGTTCCGTGCAATCTGTCTCTGTGTGCTCTCTGGTTCTCGTGACACACAGTGTCACTATTGACACTGAACTACTCTGATAAAAGTATGTAAAAAAATGAAAAATAAAATAATAAGAAAAAGTCAATTATGTCAGTTGTGACAAAATGAGTAGGGGAGAGACGATGTTTGTGATGAAACATGTAGGGGACGTTTGTGACATCATCATGCACCTGGAACTTGGAAATGGCCCACTATAGCTCCGGGACTGAATATTGAATTCATATGCGCTCATGTTTTCATGTTTGTGAGTATAATTGCTTTCTTTTAATAAATCATTGGAATTTTATGGATTTACACTACAGTATTTTTTGCTCCATAAGACGCAAAATGTCTATGCGTCTTATGGAGCAAATATGGAGCGGCCAACCCAGTATTTCCCCCGTCGCCACCGACATGTTAGAATGCTTGGCCAGCCGCTCGGCTCTACTGTGCAGAAGAACCCGTTCTACCTGTTCCTCGGTCCAGCGGTGTCCTGCTTCCATCGGCCATCTTCTCTCCCTGGCGCTGGCATCTTCAGCGTGGGCACCTGGCTGTGACAGCTTGCATCTTCACAGCCGGGTGCCCACTGCGCATGTGCGAGAAGTGCTGTGCTTTGTGAATGGCCCCATAGTTTTATGGGATCTGTCACGTGTTCCACAAGACTACAGGGAGGGAGGGAGGACAACTCCGCGGAAAGGGAGCGGGTGCTTGTCAAATTCAGGTACCCGTCCCCCCTCCCCAAAGGTCTGCCGTCTCTGGTCATCTCCTGTACTTTGTCCGCAGTCTCTGGTCATCTCCTGTAGTATGTCTGCAGTCTCTGATCATCTTCTGTACTATGTCTGAAATCTCTGGTCATCTCCTATAGAATGTCCGCAGTCTCTGGTCATCCCCTGTACTATGTCCCCAGTCTCTGATCATCTCCTGTACTATGTTTGAAGTCTCTGGTCATCTCCTGTAGTATGTCTGCAGTCTCTGGTCATCTCCTGTAGTATGTCCGCAGTCCATTGGTTCAGAATTTTATTTCTTGTTTTCCTCCTCTAAAATCTAGGTGCGTCTTATGGTCAAAGACGCACCGTCTTATGGAGCCAAAAATACGGTATGTTGTCTCCTGGCTATCTCTTCGTTAATATGGTGGAGTCCGTCTCTTTGGAATGATGGGAGCCATTGCATAAAGATGCCATCTATCTGCAGAATAGCATGTTTCTTGTGACACAAGTGCACTTTGACTTCTTTTGGATTGAAGGTGCACTGGAGTGGTGTCCATATTCAGCTTATCCTTCCAGCACGGTTTCTTGCTGATGCTATTCTGCTGTCCCTGAAGGGGTTTTGTTTCCACAGCTATTCACCTTGTACTTTATCAAGGATTATTTCATTTGGATTTCACTTATCTTGCACTGGATGGAGCACTATTTATTGCTGAATGTTTATGTATGATTTTGTTTTTATATATCTGAGCATATTGTAGATTGATAAACATATACACTTAGCACTGCACTTTTGTTATTAATTTGTAATTGACTTATATCGGTTGACGTGTTGGCTGCTTTTGCTTACCCTGTAGCGCAATTCAATTTTAACATATTTATAAAACTGACAATTTGGCCTGTAAGTATTTGTAAAAAAATACAATGTGCCCTCATACTTAAAAGTTTGGAGACAAGTGCACAAGGAGAACGTCTAAAAAAATTATTAAGACTACATCACTATAGCAAAATAATTGAAATTTACCATACATCTAAGAAAAAGTGCATTAAAGGCAAAATCCAACCAAATTATTCTTTAACCAAAATTTTTAGTTTTGGATAAAGTGGAAAGGAATTATAACCTCTGCTAGGTTTTAAATCTAAATGCTGCGTGTTGAGTTTAAATAAGGCAAGGGGTTTGCATGCTTCCCTAAGAAAGATAGATAGATAGATAGATAGATAGATAGATAGATAGATAGATAGATAGATAGATACTGAAATATATGTATATATATACAGTATATACAGTGCTCAGCATAAATGAGTACACCCCTTTTGAAAATTAAGATTTTCATCAAGATCTCAATAAATTTGTTTAGCTCATTACATGAAAAGAAGGTTAATAATATAACTAGGTTAATAATATAACTTAGATTACAAATTCTTCAGTTTCACTCAAATTAGTTGATACAAAAATTAATGAATACACCCCACAACAAAAACTGCTCTATCTAGTATTTTGTATGACCTCCATGATTTGTAAGGACAGCACCAAGTTTTCTTGGCATGGAATGAACAAATTGGTGACATATTGCAACATCTATTTTTTTCCATTCTTCAAAAACAACCTCTTTTAGAGCCTGGAAGCTGGATGGAGAGTGATGCTCAACTTGTCTCTTCAGAATTCCCCATATGTGTTCGATTGGGTTCAGATCAGGAGACATGTCCACTGAATCACTTTCATCCTGTTCTTTTTCAGAAATGCAACAGTGGCCTTAGATATGTGTTTTCGATCATTGTCATGTTGGAAAAGTGCATGATGACCAAGGGCACAGAGTTATGGTAGCATCTTTTCTTTCAATATAGAGCAGTACATCTGTGAATTCATGATACCATCAATGAAATGCAGCTCCACAACACCATCAGCACTCATGCAGCCCCACAGAAGGACACTACCACCACCATGTTTCACCACCATGCATTGTTCTTTGTACTCCTCACCTTTGCGACACCATACAGTTTTGAAGCCATCAGTTCCAAAAAATATTTGTCTTGGTCTTGTCACTCCAGAGTACAAAGTCCTAATAGTCTTCTTCTTTTCAAGCATGGGCGACGGCAAATTCTAGGCAGGCTTTTTTGTGCATGGGCTTTAGGAGAGGCTTCCTTTGTGGATGACACTTATGCATGCCATTCCTTTGTAGTGTACAATCACCCCAGTTTGGCTTTCTACTTCTTTAGCTAACTGCAGTGAACTTGCATGGCAATTTTCTTCAACCCTTCTCATCAGCAGATGCTTCTGTTGAGGTGTTAACTTCCGTGGACGGCCTGGACGTAGCTGTCAGGAATGGACTCAGCACTAGTGGTGGGACTCACCTGCCGTGTGGGCTGCAGTACCAGAGCTGACCAGCGGGTGCTCTCAGCAGCCAGAAGCTCACACGTGCAATCAGCCAAACCTGGGGCTGATTGCAGAAAGGTGTATTTAAGGCATGACGAGGCCTGTGCTCTGGGCCTTGGTGTATGTTTTCCCATGAGCCTCTGTACCTGGTATCCTGTGTTCCTGCTTCGTTGCTGACCTGGCTTGATCCTGACCTCTGCTGACCGTCTCCTGTTGAACCCCTGGCTTGCCTGACCATCCTTCTGCCTGATCCCCTGTACCGCGCTGCCCGTGAGTTACTGAACCCGGCTTGTGACCTTGACTATTCTCTGCCTGCTCCTTTGGTACCTTGCTGCCCGCATGTTGCTGACTTGGCCCATGTGACCACGCTAACTACTCTGCCATCCATCCATCCTGCACGGATCCAGCCGTACCTGCACATACCTCTGGCGGATCCCTCTACCACTAGCAGGTGTACTCAGGGGCCGCGACCTGGTTCCTGTCTGCTCCAAGTCCATCCCCACCATCAGGGGCCCTGGTGAATAAGCAGACTGGGACTTAGACTCCATGCCCTGGGGAATCCTGTCCTGGGGACCACTAGAGGTACCACCAAACGGTCATTACAGAACCCTACGGCCGGCCTGACCGTTCCACCTCTCCAGCCCTGACTACGCCTGTGTTCCTGCACCTACTAAGATTAGTGGAAGGTTGGTTTGTTCACTGTGCGTTTATATATATATATATATATATATCTGGGTGGCTAATAATAAACTGTATTATTATACTATACCTGAAACCTGCAATTCCCTGTGTCACTCCACACCTTTCTGGTCATTCCTAGATTCCTGACAGTAGCTTTGCTCCTGTTTATTTTTGCAACATGGTCTTGAATGAATTTGTTAGGAAAAATACTTTTTTGTGTGTGCAGATGAACAAACCTTGTTTGCAATCAATGGCCCACATTTGTTGGAGTACTTTGTAGTATAGTATCCCACAGAGAATGTTGATTTTGAAAGGAAAGTAAAGGTTTACTGAGTAATCTGGCGGGGTGTACTCATTTATGCTGAGCACGTGCGTGTAAAGGCAGGTGTCCCAATACTTTTGGCAATATAGTATTTATATATATATATATATATATATATATATATATATATATATATATATATATATATACCTGTGTCCCACTGGGGAAATTGCTAGTTACTCCCTGCTGTGTGAAACATGAAATAGATAGAAAGGGAAATTTCCTAACATGGACAATTTATCAAATAGGCAAACTTTTATAGCCTGGTCTGGTCTTAATTCCAAACTCAAAGAATTTGTAATTATACAATATGTAGGGCTTTTTTCAAAAGGATGAAGGATAATGTGAAATATATCAGCAAGCGTAAACAAGCTAAATTATATAGCAGTGCAATATTTATGGCTTTCTTGCCATGATTTAAACACCTTCTTCTGTAGTCCGTCATGTAATTTACAGCCTAAGCAAAAATGACAGTCTTTGACTATCTCGTGTACTGTGGGTGTGTGACATCATCAGAAATTGCACAGAATTTCCTGTTTTATAACAGACCTTGTCGATGAAAAATATAAATCAGCAGAAGGCAAAGCCTGCTTTAAAAATATGGTTGCTTTCTTGTATACATATAATTTCAAACATAAAACCATAGTTTTTTAAACATTAACATAATTTAATAGGATTGTTTACATTCAGGTGATCCCTTTAATTTGTATACATATTAAAAAAAAAAAACATTAAAAGAATGTAAGTCATCTTTCAATGTACACTTATATAGGTGTGTTCTATTGTTTCTCATTTCAAGCAGTAGATGTTCTCTAATTTTAATTTGAAGTCTTTCTTAAAATGAGATTTTAAGCTCATCTTTAGTTTCATGAATTAGGAAACCAGAATTAAGAAGTTGGGCTCTTAGTGGCATGTTTCCCGAAGAGCGTGGGAAGGTAATGAAATAAAGAGCAACTTAGGACTTCTTTAAATGAGAAAGCAAGGGTGCCAAAATGAATACTGAGTACTGGCAGGAGAAGTACATTCTTGACTATTTTCAATACAGTCTGTCTCTTTACTATTGTAACTGACCCTTCTGTGCTTGATGCACAAGAATGAAGGTCTCTGTTCTCCAATCATAAGTGGAGAGACTGGCCTGCATGACCTTTTCCTAAGATCTTTTCATTGTATTGCCAAAAAAAAAATAATTTTGCAATATGCTAAGCAGTTGCTAGGCAAAACATAGGAGACACAGTTTGAGAAACCTGCACATTCACAGAAAGTTGTTTTTAACTCCTTGTTTTAGAAGGTTTGCTTTCCATTAATGAGCTATAATAATTTAGAGTACTGTCATTAAAATAAGAAAAAATAAGAACATACTATAACTTGGGGTTGATATCTTTGTAAGGTTTTGTAAAACGAGTGTGGAAATGTTAAAACCCCCATCCATCTATCTGTATACCCACTGATGACATTGTCCCCTTTCTATTTGTTCTGGTGACCACAGTTTTTGGTACAGAAAGTAGAGACATTTCTAACTGGAACAGGTGGGAAGAAGACATTTTCCAATGGGTACACTTAATCTTGTAAAATCTGTCTTTCCTTCACTTTGGAGAGATTTTATCTCATTTTGTGTTGTGCCTCTGGGGCAGGAAGTAAAGGAAATCTCCCAAACAGGACATAGACAAAGAAAATATTTTTTTGGGGATTTAAATACACTTCAAAGTGGTTGTAAGTGTAAAGTGGAGTTCCACTCAAAAGTGGAATTTCCACGTGTCTGCCTCCCTCCCTCTACTGCCATATTTGGCACCTTTTGGGGGGGGGGGAGCGGATACCTGTTTTTGACAAGTACCCGCTCCTACATCCGGTTCAATTCGCCGCGCCGAAGTGAGCCAAAGGTTCGGGCTCCCTCCTTCATCCCACAGTCTCTACAGTCTTTACAGGTCCCAGAAGACTACTGGGCCAATTAGAATGCGCAGCACTACTCACACAAGCACAGTGGGCACCCGGCTGTGAAGCCGCAAGCTTTCAGCCTGGTGCCCCCAGTTGTGATGCTGGTGCAGGGGAGAGAAGAAGCAGAGAAGGGACGGCTTGAGTGAGCACATCAATGGATCCTGGAACAAGTGAGTGTGTGCTTATTAAAAATCAGCAGCTAATAAACACAAAACCAACTGGAACTCCACTTTAAAAACTTATTAAAAGTCAGCAGCTAATAATCACCAAACCGACTAGAACTCCTCTTTAAAAACATAAAAAGTAGAACCTTTTGAACCAATTTTGTCACTATAGTGCCACCACAGTGGGTGTTTTCCACCCTCTTTTAGGAAGTAAGCCATGTGGATGTATTGCTTCCAGCTGGCCAAGTAGCAACAGCAACGCTTGCAGGATGGAGCAAATGCCTGACAGACAACTTTTCTTCAAACTCCATAGCTTGGGGGGTGGGCATGAGAAAGCTGGAGCAAAATCACCAGGAAATGTGATGCTCTGCAAGATAGCCAAGCCGCCAACCTGGGTCATACTAAGCAGAAAGGGGCAGTAGCTGTCACCTAACCTACATGTACGCATTATAGAACACAAAATGTATTTGTTCACTTATTTGTCTTTACAAAGCGGTAACATATCTAGGCTTTAAAGTGGAACTAAACCCTCCTATCCCAAGGAAGCCACAATCTTAACCTCTATTTGATCTGTAGTTTCCATGGTGCTGCAAATGTGATTAGTTATGACACCAGCCATTTGGTGGGTTGACAGTTCAGCTGAAGCATCCATGACAGTTATCATTCATATCATGCCTTGAAAATAACTTTTTTGGGAAATAATTAACTCAATAGGTATGAAGTTAGGTGAAGTGTGGTGTAAAGAACCTATGTTCAATTATACAGAACATTGGGGTTTATTTACTAAAGTTGGAGAGTGCAAAATCAGGCTCACTTCTGCTTAGAAACCAGGTTCACTTCTGCTTAGAAACCAGGCTCACTTCTGCTTAGAACATTAAGACGCTGCAACAGGAGAAGTTAGATTGTCTCTTAACAGGGGATGGTATAATGCTTTAGTGCATCCTTGACCTTTTTTTTTCTAGAGTTCTACAATTGGAGACTCAACATTGACATCTCATCCACTCTTCTGCATTATTATATAAATATCAAGGAGAAGAGCTGATGTAATTCAACACAGCACACATGAGCTGTTCTAACAGAATACTTGTGAAATCCTGTGAAAGAAAGCTGTTGTTTCAAGCCCGCAGCCAACTTGTGTGGGTGGATTTGTGAACCAACCTCCTTCCCTAGTTCTCCGCTCTCATATGTAATTATTTCTAGAATTAGCTCCAGGAAAGTTTCTCTTTGCGGGGGTTTCTATGCTGCGAAGGAAGTTAGAAGTTAATGGCATGGATAGCAAAGAAAAAAATGAAGATCTATTGAGCAGGTCTTAGTAATTATCTATACATATGGAGAACAGAGAGAGATTTCTGCTAATAACTGATGAATCACAAGTTTATGAAAGAAAATGAATGCCTGCACAAAACTACACTCATTGTGCTGACTACATCTACATCATCTATAAGAACAATATAGTGGTGATTATCTTTCGTTGGTGCCATTAACAATTTCTTATTGCTAAATTTCATTGTATGAAAATCAGGAGGGTTGGGGGTCGAAGGATGAATAGAGATCAAACTGCAAGCACACATTTCTCTACATATTGGGCTCAATGGAAGTGAAGATACATACTTAATACCACAAAAGAAAAAATATATCAAAAAATATCAAAAAAGAAAAACAAAATCACAAAATAAGACAATAAAGAGACCCTGTTAGTAGATCATTCATTTCAACAAAAAAAACTTATAAAATTATTTGTGTGTTTAATGTATTCTATAAGAAGCCTAGATTGAAGGGTTATAACAAATGGCCCTCCCCAAACAGGATGTTGCGCTAAACTTTTTAGGTAAATAGGAGAACCAGAACATTTGCTAAGTGGAAGAGTGTGTTTGATACTAAAGTTGACAGTGCATTAACCCAGGACAAGGCCTCTGTGAACATAAGGGATTCCCTTCCTGGGAAATTAACCAGTAATCTAATCAAAGTAATTGGGAGCAGAGGAACTACAGCAAATAGCACATAACATTAGCCATAAGCATAAAGATACATACTACTATAGAAACAATAAAAGCTTTATACAGTATAAGAAAAGATAAGTCCTGGTGGAATTGTGTACATATGCCTGGGTATATATAGTTAATAACAGATGAATGTTGCAGCAAAGTCCAGTTGCAGATGATCAGAATACAGCATTCGTCTTGGTGTCAAAGACCGGAAGACAAGATCTGCAATAATGGGGAGACCCAACCAGTTAAGAACACAGCTTTTCACTAGCAGAAACCATTGTGTGACACTGGAACTCAGACTCAGCCTATCTACTCTGCACCTAGTCCCTAATAGCATCTAATCTGTCATGCAACTAGACCTCTAACTGCCAGAAGTGGCCATCGGATGCCTAACCTGGCTCTAGCCTATGCTGGTTACTGAGCCCTGAGATAAAACTAGCTGTAGAATCCCAGACCAGAAGGGATATGGCCAGGGGCGGACTGACAACTCATGGGGCCCCTGGGCAATAGGGGATCATGGGGCCCCTGTGTCCTTGCCCAAACTCAAAAAAGCTTATGAAAAAGGTACCAGGGGCATCTCATGGGGCCCCCTACTGACCCCGGGCCCTCAGGCAGTGCCCGAGTTTCCAAATGGTCAGTCCGCCCCTGGATATGGCTAACTAGCAGGAGCTGCATATAAACTCTATTGCAATAAACAGGTTAACCTGCTAAAATACAGTAGGGTAGACTCCAATGAAAAAAGAGCATCCAAGAGGCACTGGGATTATGATGTGAGTTTAAACAAGATAGTGAGTGAAACATTTGAAGAGCCTACAATCTCAGGTTAGGCTGCTCACAACAGACAAGGGTACCCTCCAGTGGGTACCCCAGCAGGTTACCAGAAACGAACATGCATATAAGGAAGGAGCGCCAGACCAAAAGATAAAAGAGTGCAAGTAAATTTATTGATATTGTGTTAAAAGATATCCAACGCGTTTCGGAGGTAATAGGAACCCCCCTTCATCAGAGCTTCAGTTAAAAATGAGAACCTTAAGTTGGCTGTTTGAATCGGTGCAGGAAACCTGATTGCTGGATTAGGATTCCTGGTCAGCAGTATCTGCATCAGTAGTCAAAATAAGAAAACTACAATAACTACTATACTACAATAACAACTAACTACTATGAAAAGTACAGTAAGGTGACCACTACACAAGCACACTGTGTTAAAGTCCGAACTATCTGGTATAGTGCCTGTAAGATAACAACAAGGGAGTAGATATACATCTGTTACCAGTCGTATATAAATAAATACACCCAGAAGCTAGTAAACACCCAGCATTAGTAAACTAATAAAGTGGCTTTAAAGGCTCAATGTTTTTTTACCTTCGTGCATTCTATGCATGAAGATAAAAAACCTTCTCTGTGAAGCTTCCCCCCAGCCCCTCCTAATACTCACCTAAACCCCCTCTCAATCCAGCAATGTGTACTGGAGTCTCAGCTATCCAAGGATTCCCTCTTTTCATTGGCTGAGACACAGCCAGTGAGCCAATGAGAAGGGGGGTGGGGCGGAGCCACGGCTCCATGTGTGAATGCCACCTCCCAGTTCATATTTTTGACTAAAGAATAATAACATCTTTGTTGTAGAGATTAAGAGAGTAAAAGGGTTTAAGTAATTTAGCAAATGAAAACTCCAATATCCATGGTGGATCACCTAGTATTTTTATGTACTTTGTAGGAATACAGCTTTGGGAAACATGCATGAATTGCAGAGATGTACTGCATATGCTTTTATTATGCCTGACATACAGTTTAAAGCTATATGCTACAAATCCATGTAGTTGTAGCCTACAGGGGCGGACTGACCATTTGGAAACACAGGCTCTGCCCGAGGGCCCAGTGTCAGTAGGGGGCCCCATGAGATGCCCCTGGTACCTTTTTCATAGGCTTTTTAGAGTTTGGACAAGGACACAGGGGCCCCATGATCCCCTATTGCCCAGGGGCCCCATGAGTTGTCAGTCCACCCCTGCTAGCATATGATTAAAAGTGCACAAGCAGTAAAACTGGCTGTATGGGAGAGATCAGAAACAAAGATGGCTTTTACAGTAAAAGTGAACCAAACCATTTATGACAACCACATGCAGGCTTCATTAACAAGGAAAAATATGAATTAATTTTAAGTTTTAAAATGTATATCTAGCCAACCCTTTTTTAGTTTTAGTTTTGGATGGAGTGGAGAAGGGTTTATAACCCCTGTTGAATTTTTAACTGTCATGAATTAGAAAATTATAGATTGAACCTCTGCCATTTTTTCAGCCTTGTTCCCATGGGGGAAATTTCCCACAAATTCCTGTCCTGGTGATAACAAATATAAGGAAAAGAAGTTATGGGAAAGCTTTTCAAGCTGATGGGAACAACACCATTTTTTTAAAGTTGACCCTCTGTGATAGATTAGACCCTCTGTGGGGTTTTCATTTCTTTTTGAATTTTTGCTGTTTTATAGATCCCTGGACCCTTCATCATCCCTAGTATTATAGAATGCTACCTGAGCTGGTTTCTTGTGCTGCTTCTCCTTTCTGAGCTTTGCTGTACATACTGTGGGCAGCACAGTGGCTAAATGGTTAGCACTTCCACCTGGCAGTACTAGGGTCGTTGGTTCAAATCCCAACCATGGCACCACCTGCCTGGAGTTTGCATGTTCTCCCTGTGCCTGTATGGGTTTCCTCCAGGTACTCCAGCTTCTTCCTACACTCCAAAGACCATGCTGGTAGGTGAATTAGCTCTTGTCTAAATTGGCCATAGTATGTGAATGTATGAATGTAAGTTAGGGATTTTAGATTGTACACCCCTTGAGGGTTAGGGACTGATGTGAATGTACAATATATATGTAAAAGCGCTGTGTAAATTGACAGCCCTATATACATACTAATAATAATACTGTACAGTAGATTGCAATAGGCCAACACCAACTCACACTGCTTACATTTAAAAATACATTTAAAAGTGTGGTATTGATTACAGAGTTGCATTCATTTGCATCTTTTACATATACCTGGAGTTGAGCTTTTAGTGGTAGCATTAACGTGAACCTTTTATTTTCCACATCACTGTAGGTTTTTTTTTTTTATTTTGTGTGTAGAAATACATATAAATGATGTGCATAGAAATATATAGAAACAGTGTCATAAATACATTTTACAAAGATGATTCTTTTTTTTTTCTCCCACCTTAAAATATTGAATTTACTAGAAAAGCAAAGTCACATAGTATTTTGTATTTAGTCCTTCTACTCTCTGTTAAGAGTGATTTTTCAGCTGATTTTTAAGTAGATGCACAATGGTTCTCAGGGGTATAATGACATCATAAAGGCTTTTAGTTAAATTGCATTGTCATAGTAATGTACTGTATATTCTTAGGTATAGAAAAACAATGCTGCTCTTTATTTGCTGCTCTTAAAATTCAGCACATTTATATTTAAAAAATGGTAAAATAACCACTTTAAGATATATTTATAAGTAGCCAAGATACCACAAGTGCTAGAATCCCTTTCTGATTTAAGTCTATAAACTGTAGGAGTTTATAACCAGCTCTGTTCGAAAAGGTTTCTTTTTTATTTATGACCAAGACCTAAAGTGCAGATGGCCGCTGTGATTTAAAGGACTCATTCAGAAAACCACATCCGGAGCATTATGAATCATTGGCTCAAACTGGTGACTACGGACAAATGCACTGAGTTACATAGGCAATACTAGTGCATTGTAAGGGCACATAATGAGCACAAAACCATCGCTGTCATTGCTGCTAAAGACTTCTTTATCTTCTCTGATGAACTGTCTAGAACAATCATCCCACTGACCCTGACAATTGCTATCTTTGTTGAGCAACAAGCTCTGTGTCAGACTCTCTAAGCTTAGGGAATATAAATGAAGAAAGCAAATTCCATGGGCTAGCTCAGTGACTAATGTAGATCTGTTGCATCTCACTGCATGTCATCAGCAGCAATGAACTGCAAGGGTATCATGAACAGGAAGACATATATTACAAAACTCTATTGAATTGGGTGTGGCATGGGAATCTAAGGCACTCTAATAAAGCAAATTGCTATTAACCCAATGCCCAGATGTTTTAAACCATCTGTTCTTTTGTAAGCCTCACATTCCATTATTAATGCAGGGAAATACAACTGTTGCCTTTCTTTGTAAAACACAATAGAGCATGGCATTTAAAGCTGAACTCTAGGCAGATACAAAAGACAAACATAAATGCAGCTCTGATTTATTAATACATTTTCAAATTATTTTTTAAATGCAAACAGTGTACACACCTGAATTTGGCTTTCTTTAAGAGTTTGCAGTCCCTGTACAGCAGAGCACAGACTGGAGGAGGAAGAAGCAATACAAGGAGCCAATCATTTGTGCTGCAGTGCAATGAGCATGCTAATAGGAGGAGAATCACTAATTGCAAGACTGCTTCCTAATGTGTAATTTTTACCTCACTTTCTGAGTTCTAAAAATTTTTAAAGCTACAATGTTACATGGTTACATAATTTATAAGGTTGAAAAAAGATGCAGGTCCATCCAGTGCAACCCATGTGTGTGTGTTTTTTTATTCTCTAATAATATGCTTCCTGAAGAAGATATCTAACAGTTTTTTGAATCTGTCAACACTCTCAGCTACTACCACTTCCTCAGGGGGAATCACACTTTTACTGCTCTAACAGTAAAGAGCCTTTCCACAATCTAAGGTTAAACATCCTTTCTTTTACCCTCAAATCATGGCCATGTGTCTTTCTTAGGGACCTTAAAGTATATTGTTTTATTATGTAGCATTGCATGCAATCACCCCAGCTTCAAGTATTAATAGGGCCATTAAAGTTGCATAAAAATGTTGTTTGTATAACAACATAAACAATAATTGAACTGTACATTTACTGTGTGTCAGAAACCCACACTTGGGAATGATTGTACATTGCACAAAACATCTAATAACATATGAACTGAAGACTTGACTCTTTAGTGCTCAAATGGTGGAGGCCCCCATCTTATACCGCAGGGTAAAGCCAAAGTCAGACAACCAAAAATGGAAGGGTAGGCGGTGCATCCCACCTTGAATTGGGGAAATCCAATGCTAAAACAACAAAAACAGAAAGGATGCAAACACCTAGTGCATTATCTTTATTATTGTTATACAGGAATTATATAGCGCCAACAGTTTGTGCAGCACTTTACAAAATTAAGGTAGACATTATAGTTACAATACAATTTGGTATAAGAGGAAGCAGAAGGCCCTGCTTGTTACAGTGTACAATAGGCACTTTATTGGTGAAATTAATAAAATGATACTCACAAGCCAGTAGGCTAAAAGCATGTAAACACACAAGCACAAAGTGCATTTGTATACTATCCAATCCAACTGATAGATGGATGACAGAGCCAGCTGGTGCGTTTTGGAAGAACTTCATGCCTGTGTGTTTACATGCTTTTAGCCTACTGGGCTTGTGATTATCATTTTATTCATTTCACCAATAAAATACCTAAAGATAATGCACTAGGCGTTTGCACCCTTTCTGTTTTTGTTGATCTAATAACATATACATATAGTATCTTGTTAATTCAGGCTGTAGAATACGTTTAGGGGTAGACTCCGTATGGTTCACCAGGACACTCCACCAGGTTCAGTTTGTCCAGACTGTCTACACACATGATCATCTGATAAAACATATCGTAGGAAACTAGATAATTCTATACAAGATCATTAATTGCATGATGGGTCGAATGGTCTTTTTTATCCTTTGATTATATTTCCAATTGGACAGTAACTCTATCAAACATATGAACGCATATAAAATCATTCCATGTATGGCCACCATTGGGCTACAGGAAGGGTTAGTGTTGCAGCATGAAAAATTAGAGTGAGGGATAATTTTTGGCCACATGGAGCACTGGAGTTTGGACTAATAGAAGCACTGGTGTTTTGATTGGTTAGATTGAGGATTACTGTTGAGTTACATAGAGAATTATTGTGAGGGTTATGATCATAGGGAGAGTTAAAAATGGCATTTAGTTTTGGTTACTGAGAAGGAGGCTTTAGAGTGTGGCATTGCTTTTAGTGCCATGAGCTCTCTGTTGAAAAGAGCACCAAGATTCTTGCTCTAAAAGTTAATTAATGGCCCTATATATATTATACACTTGGGATCCACAACGATACTTCAGTTATACTTTATTAGGTTGCAAAGAAATTTGGCAATTTGGTCCCATACACATGCCAAGGTAGTAAATTAGACCAGAGTAAAAATAATGTCAATGGTTACTGGTATTCTACCAATACTGTAAACGTAGGCAAGTTGTAGTCCTCTCCTACAGTGATGAGTGGCTTGCCCAGGGGCGTCCCTAGGGTTGGTGTCACCTGGTGTGGTAACACTTGGTGTCACCCCTCCAACGATCCCCGCAGGATGGATCGGATCTGCGGATTGAGCATAATGGATCGGAGTCCGATCCATTATGCTCCCCAATCCACAGATCCAATCCATCTTGTGGGGATCATAGGCTTGCAACCTATACTGGGTTAACTGGTCTTTCAACACCGGTCCGGTCTGCACATGCTCAAGAAGTGATGTCAGACGGAAGAAGTTCCTGCTATCGCGGCCACATTTCCTGGTTACAGAGAAGTCCCAGATCTTGCACAATCTTACCTAGATCAGTTAACCCCGTATAGGTTGCAAGCCAACAATCCCCGCAAGATAGATCGGATCTGCGGACTGGGGAGCATAATGGATCGGACTCCGATCCATCTTGCGGGGATTGTCGGCTTGCTTTAAAACTTTCCTTTTCGTGGAGCTCGTGGAGAGGGTCCGGTGTCACCGTGAGATAGGTGTCACCCGGAGCAGCGCACACCCCACACACCCGCCTAGGAACGCCACTGGGCTTGTCTAGAGTATTAAAAAACAAATTGCTCTGAAATAATTATACACTAATAAATGAGGACATTCTAGTATGCATTATTTTTTCACTTTGTGTGTAAGGACCAAAGCTAAGTCCAATTCAATACATACAAAATGTAATTAACAGATCTAGAATAAGTGTTGAATATAAATGATTTCTACAACCTAGAAAAAAATGACTGTATTGTTAATTAGATAAATACTAATTGACTTAGCTCAGTCAATAACCAGTCTAATTACTAAATGACCTGAATGAGCACAGACATGCACTGCTGTAGAGCTGCTCTCAGCTGATCCCACGCCCTTTCCTGATTCACAAATCTGCATCCTGAAAAAGCTTATGAAATATGAAATTAAGTTTTCCTTTAATACACTGGCAACATTGTTAATCTGCACCTGTGACGTAGAAAACAATGGACCTCCTCTAAAGGACATATTTAAAAAGCAATTAATCTGACACTCACCAAACATTCACTGCAGGTTAATCTTCCTGATGCATGTGTTTTTAACAGTGATTGATTCACCACCAGTGAATGTTTGGTGAAAGTTCATAAATATGGCTCATAAATATACCCATAAGTGTCAGCATTAAAGCAAAACATTTCATATGAAATGCAAGCCAGAGCTATGGTTACAAATGTGCTCTAAAATGTAACTGTAAAACAGCAACCATTCCTTACGAAGACAGTGCTGTAGTTTTCACCCAGTGACTGATCATGTGACTGGTGCATGCCATTGCTAATCTGCCCTTTGCCAAAAGCCTTGAAGGACTAATGCTCAGGCAGAATTAGTCAGTTGGGCAGTGACCAACCAAAGCCTAGGTCACATGCCACACTATAACCAGCATTCTACTTTCTCCAGGATAGGCCCATATTTCAGAGGCAAACTTACATTAAAGAATGCTAATGTAAATGGTTGGCAATTGACTTTTCAGGTGACAGAATGAATATCAACTCAGATATAATGCAGATAGGATGGAAGATGTTGTTGTGCAGGGCCCATGACTGCACTTGCAATTGATATTGATATACTGTTACTTCCATTGTTTTCACACAATATACTGTATACATTCACACTGATGCCAAATGCCAACATTTGTTAGTTTTGCATCATTGTCAATGACCAAATTTGTTGCAGTTCAGGCCATTTCTAACAAAAAAGCAGAAATGCTAGCTGATTTGATTTGCATATGTATGTTGTTACTGACTTGGCTTGTTCCTCACCTACGCTTCTGCATGATCCCAACCTGCAACCACTTGCTACCAACCTTTGACTTGTTTACTGACTACACTTCTGCTTGATTCCTACCTGCTATATCTGTTACTGGGCCCCGGATTCCTCACCTCCTGTTGGGGCAATCCTGAGGAACACAACCTGGTACTAAGACATAGCAAAACCCATCTCCACCATCATGACCATCCTGTTAGTGCTTAGACCCCGTGGGTGAGCCACCACGGGTCATCTGCCAAGGTGACCTGCTTCTTTACTTACCCTACTGGTTGGTGGGAGCTTCTCTATTGCTATAGTTACTGGTCTCCAAGTCTGACCCCCTGGCCTTGACAGCCCTACAGAAAGACAAGCTCCCTATAGAAGCCTATGATAACAAAACACTCATGTATAGCATGGCAGCTCCCTAAAAAAAAGTGGAACACTATGCTGCAGCATCTGAAACGAGTTAGGGTCTAATGTGAGGTTTTTTTTTGTTATATAGAGGGAATTAGATGGGTAAGATGGCTTACCTAGGCTGAGAGTGCATGAAAGTGCTCCTGTCATTATTATTATTATGATTATTATTATTATTATAATACAGGATTTATATAGCACCAACAGTTTGCACAGCGCTTTATAAAATGAAGAAAGACATTACAGTTACAATACAATTTGGTAGAAGAGGAAACAGAGGGCCCTGCTCGTTAGAGCTTACAATCTAAGATGGTAATTTGTAAGCAGTATATAAGAACACAGAACCATAGCCTCAAACTCTCAGAAGCCAAGCGACAAGTTAGCTTTAAAGTTCTGTCCCCCAACAGTTAATACATACTCAACTTTTCTTTGCTCTTTATCTGCTGCATTCAGCTGCCAGTAGTGAAGAAAATACTGGGTATGTCTGAGTATGGAGCAGCATGTACTCAACCCATGTGTCAGTGCTGGTGCTTGATGATTGGCTCAGCTCTATCACATGGGACAGAAAGACAGTCAGCCCTATATATGTTTCAACTGCAAATGTGATCTTGACTGCTGCAGCCAAACCAACAACAGCTATAAAGGAGATTGTTGATTCATAGCTGCAGCTTGTCTCACCTGTGATGACTTTCCCATGTTAAGGAACCACAAGAGCAATGCACTCCCTGCATTCCGCTTGCTGTTACTTGTCTCAAGAGAGTGTTCACAGTCAAGACAAGCAACAGCTATGATTCAGCCGTCCCCTTTATAGCTGTTGTCAGATTAGCTGTGGCAGGAGAGGAGGGGGAAAGGTCAATACTCATACTGTAAAATAAAGCAACTGGTAGGAAGGGAAAATATATGCAGTTGGAAAAAAAATGTTCCTATGACTTTGCCTTGCAAGTGCAAAGCACAAGTTCCCTTTATACATTGAATACTACCATAGCTGCATTCCCACTTTAAATTACACCTGTCATTAGTTATAAGTATCCACACTGTCCTCCTGCATCAACAGCAGGCACAATCAGGTGCATCCATATATCCCTCTGCAGTATCTTCAGTGTACAGTGGGACAAAAAAGTATTTAGTCAGCCACCAATTGTGCAAGTTCTCCCACTTAAAAAGATGAGAGAGGCCTGTAATTGGCATCATAGGTAGACCTCAGCTATGAGAGACAAAATGACAAAAAAATCCAGACAATCACATTGGCTGATTTGGAAAGAATTTATTTGCAAATTATGGTGGAAAATAAGTATTTGGTCAATATCAAAAGTTCATCTCAATACTTTGTTATATATCCTTTGTTGGCAATGACAGAGGTCAAACGTTTCCTGTAAGTCTTCACAAGGTTGGCACACACTGTTGCTGGTATGTTGGCCCATTCCTCCATGCAGATCTCCTCTTGAGCAGTGATGTTTTGGGGCTGTCGCTGGGCAACACGGACTTTCAACTCCCTCCAAAGGTTTTCTATGGGGTTGAGATCTGGAGACTGGCTAGGCCACTCCAGGACCTTGAAATGCTTCTTACGAAGCCACTACTTCGTTGCCCGGGCGGTATGTTTGGGATCATTGTCATGTTGGAAGACCCAGCCACGTTTCATCTTCAATGCCCTTGCTGATGGAAGGAGGTTTGCACTCAAAATCTCACGATACATGGCCCCATTCATTCTGTCCTGTACATGGATCAGTCGTCCTGGTCCCTTTGTGGAGAAACAGCCCCAAAGCATGATGTTGCCACCCCCATGCTTCACAGTAGGTATGGTGTTCTTTGGATGCAACTCAGCATTCTCTCTTCTCCAAACACAACGAGTTGTGTTTCTACCAAACTGTTCTATTTTGGTTTCATCTGACCATATGACATTCTCCCAATCCTCTTCTGGATCATCCAAATGCTCTCTATCAAACTTCAGATGGCCCCGGACATGTATTGGCTTAAACAGGGGGACACGTCTGGCACTGCAGGATCTAAGTCCCTGGTGGCGTAGTGTGTTACTGATAGTATCCTTTGTTACGTTGGTCCCAGCTCTCTGCAGGTCATTCACTAGGTCCCCCCGTGTGGTCCTGGGATTTTTGCTCACCGTTCTTGTGATCATTTTGACCCCACGGGGTGAGATCTTGCGTGGAGCCCCAGATCGAGGGAGATTATCAGTGGTCTTGTATGTCTTCCATTTTCTAATTATTGCTCCCACAGTTGATTTGTTCACACCAAGCTGCTTGCCTATTGCAGATTCAGTCTTCCCAGCCTGGTGCAGGTCTACAATTTTGTTTCTGGTGTCCTTCGACAGCTCTTTGGTCTTCACCATAGTGGAGTTTTGGAGTGTGACTCTTTGAGGTTGTGGACAGGTGTCTTTTATACTGATAACAAGTTCAAACAGGTGCCATTGATACAGGTAATGAGTGCAGGACAGAGGAGCCTCTTAAAGAAGAAGGTACAGGTCTGTGAGAGCCAGAAATCTTGCTTGTTTGTAGGTGACCAAATACTTATTTTCAACCATAATTTGCAAATAAATTCTTTCCAAATCAGCCAATGTGATTGTCTGTATTTTTTTTCTCATTTTGTCTCTCATAGTTGAGGTCTACCTATGATGCCAATTACAGGCCTCTCTCATCTTTTTAAGTGGGAGCACAATTGGTGGCTGACTAAATACTTTTTGCCCCACTGTATGTGTAAGCCCCATATATCAGGGACCTCTGTAGGCAGATCTCAACCATCTTTGAAAAATGTGCAAAGTTAGCCTTTTCCCCTCCCTATTGGTTGTTCAAAGTGATGAGTGGCTTTGGTGCCTTATAGGTAGCTAGTGAAAAAATATGTAATTTTTGTTGTTGATTTTGACTTCATCGTTTCCTCTGTATGCCATAACTTAATAGCTAGAAAGACCTAAACACAGGACCTCTTATCTACAAGTCTGCTCTGTAAGCTGTGCTCTGTAATCATGCTCCTATATTTTTGAGATGGTGGTACATATCACCTACTTTTGTATTGCAGGGGACTTAAGTACATTTCTTGGTTACATTTTAAAGTAATTTCTTTCTTTGTTTTAAATCCCAAAGTTCTTCTACCAAATAATGAATAATATTCCATTATGTTGTGTTCTGATAAGTTGACAATATCTGAGATCATTGAGGGAGTGGGCTGAACTGGCAATGGATTATGCCAGTGGGCAGAGTTGGTATTTTCTGTCAAGACTAGTGGAAACATTTATGTACTGAATCTGCCTGGGCAAGAAGAAGATATTAATGATGTGCGTGGTGTAGCAGATGATATAAGTGGGAAGTAATGAATACATACTTCATCCTATCATCCTACTCTTGCAGGTATAGTTGTCCTTGCCCAATGTCAGTGAATCATTTAAAAACTCAGAACACAGTGTGTAGGACGGATAAAGATTGTTGAATTAATAGCAAGTTTTCATGAATTCTAACTAAATGCATATTTCAGTGGATTACTTAACATATCAAATGATGTGCACCTCCTCCAATCCAATTTAATTCTTTACATAATCTCTTTTTCCTGACTTAATTATTTCATACTGGAGATGAATCACAGCTGCCATAGTTTATCCAACATTGAGCCTATGGTATAATTATAACAAATTCAGTTCCCTTTCAGCTGTGTAGTGTCATGTAGTCAGCAATGGAACAGTGTGTTAAGACTAAACAATTTAGTGGCACAAATAAGGAGCGATACTGTATAATAACAAAAAAGCAGCTGATTGAGTGTTCCAAGCCATTTTGTAAACAAGAGTACTTTATGTAATAGAAACAAGATCTTTTATGGTATACTAGAATGCCAATGTGTATCATACATAGTTAAAGCACAATGGGGCTGATATACCAAAGTCAAATTGACTGCAACAGAACTTAGTGAATGTGGTGAAGTTTCACTTTGTAAAGAATACAAAATCATGTGTAGGAACATTTTAAAAAATAGCATTTTTACTTGATGATTAGATGATAGAAGACAGCAGAGCTTCTGCTCATTCATTAAGCTCAGGGGCAATTTCCTTGCAAAGTGCAACTACCCTTGCAAAGAGAACAGCCTTAGCGTTTAGAAAACTAACCCTGAAGTTTGTATAGGAGTGGTTTGAGATATTACCAATCTAAGTGCCCCAGGGAAAACTTTGGACCAGACCCCCCTTTTCTGTGCATTCCCTTTACTTACCATACTTTCCCCAACTTTACTGCCCAGGAGTAAATCTGAGTGACCCAGCAGAGTTGTCCTAAACTAAAAAAAAGTTGGTTACTATGGATATCTGTCTTCATATGTCCATAGTAATATTCAGTAAATTTTTCCGTTTCTTAGGATGAGACCTAAAAGGAAGAAAACTTCAAGTAGATTTATTTTTTAAACTACAATAAAGGAGGAAACAGGTGGATTAGTCTGTTTTTGAACAATGATTTTTTTTTTTTTAAATTTGTGTGTGTGCTTTTTATTGTTGCATCCGTGTGTATGTGTCAGTTCCAAGCCTTTACGGTGCCTTGAAAAAGTATTCATACTCCTTGAAATGTTCCACATTATGTCATGTTACAACCAAAAACGTAAATGTATTTTATTGGGATTTTATGTGATACACCAACACAAACTGACACAATTGTGAAGTGGAAGGAAAATATTAAATGGTTTCAAAATTGTTTCTCATTTTCCTTCCACTTCACAATTATGTGCCACTTTGTGTTGGTCTACCACATAAAATCCAAAGAAAATACTTTTTTTTTATTGTAACATGACAAAATGTGGAAAGGGGGTTTCAAGAGGTATGAATACTTTTTCAAGGCACTGTACTGTATTCAACACAAAGCAATGAATGTAGTGAACAAAATGTACCCAAATGTCTTTTTCCCATTAATATTAAAATAAAAATATACAGTATTAACCT
The DNA here is from genome assembly GCF_062004578.1 of Staurois parvus. Classification (NCBI taxonomy): domain Eukaryota; kingdom Metazoa; phylum Chordata; class Amphibia; order Anura; family Ranidae; genus Staurois; species Staurois parvus. The sequence goes on along the minus strand of NW_028317802.1, from coordinate 8,773,234 downwards.
AAGAAAAGCCTGATGAAATGTTTCTTATTCTCAACACATAATTTTTGCCTAAACTGTCATTAGCCATTTCTTGCGTATAACGAGCCTGAATGATTATTTATTCATATGGATCTTTCAGCTTCATTTGAAAAGCAAAGTCAAGTAAAAGCAAAGGAGGTAATGTAGGGGGACTGGGACATTTTCCCAGTGCTCATATTACTCACAGCAACCACACAGAAGCAATGAGCTCCTACACCATCCTACACGGCTCCTACAGTAGAGTCACAGCCACACAGGAAGAAATCAGTCATAAAAATCTGATTTAATCATTAAGAGCTGGTGAGAGCAAAACAGCTTAGTGACCTAAATAGTCAGTGACCCAGTCATGATGTCAAGGCTGTACTGATGAGGGAATAGGAGACCTGTATGAATACACATGTAGCCATGCGTATGCTAAGGTCCCTTTAGGCCATGGGAGCAGCTTGGCTGTATACTCTGTCCAATTTTTTATCCTGTTTAGCAAGCTGGCAGATGGGAAACACATACATGATACATCATGTAGGTTCTTTATGTAATGCACTTTATAACTGCTAAGTTGTTTTACAAAGTGAGGTATGTAAAAACAAGATCTGAACCACATGTCCTACAGCAGATTAAGGTAACCCACACTTCTCCAGCTGTTAAAGTGGAAACCCAGCCAAAAGGTTTTTTTCTTTGTTTTTAGATGGCGTGGGAAAAGCTCAGAACCTTAGTCTGAATTTTTATTGCCATCTGTGTCTCCATTGGGAAGGATTTCCTTCAATCCCCATTGGAGAGAGTGTGGTCAGTGAGGCAGGAAGTGAGGGGAAAACTTTCCAATGGGTCAGCAATGTGTATGGGACCAAATTTTTTATGGGACCATAGTTTTTTATTACTGTCTTTGTCCGCACTAGAGAGATTCCCCTGACTTCATGTCTTGGAGACAGTGTCATCAAAGCAAGGACTAAGGATAATTCTCTACATGGTGGAGATAGACAACAGTTATGGAGGTTGTGACCCTGCCCTACTCTTTGAGTGTGTGAAAGGGTCCTAAAAGAAAATGTTTTTGCTGGAGTTACACTTTAATGGCAGACATATACTGCTAAACTCATGTTCTCTTATACTATGCTTATATGATAGGAAGAAGGCTTAAAAATGTACCTGTTACTGCAAAACCTGGAATCAAGACTTCATTTGGGGCCATTCATGTGACCAAATTCTGGAATATTTCTCTTCCTGACCGAAGGACTTGACGTATCTGTTCTTCAGGTAGATTTGTGATTCTTACATCTAGCAGAGACTGCTTGGCCAATGATCCAAAATTTGGTCAGGTGACTGGCAGTGGAGGGAGCCTAACTTGGCATAGACCAGCCATTCTCAACCAGGGTTCTGTGGAACCTTAGGGTTCCTCCAGAGGTTGCTAGGGGTTCTTTGAGCAGTGGGAAATTGACCTCATATCTGATGGTGCCTGCATATTTCTGAGTCCAACACTACTCGGCAGAGCCAGCAGCATGAACCCAATGATCTTTTTAGCTATTTCTAAAGGTGGTATTCTGCCCACCACTTTAAGGAGGACATTTTTTTCCCTGAAAATTACGTTTAGCACAGGCTCCCTGAGACCTGAAAACTATTTCAAGAGTTCCTCAGGAATAAAAAGGTTGTGAAAGGCTATAGAATTTTTATTTTATTTATTCATTTTTATAGTAGAATAGGTCAACCTTTAAGTACCAGGATATTCTGCCAAGCACAGCTAGAATGTTTGAAGGATAACACACTAAACTGTGTGTATGAATCAAAATCACTGCTTTTTTCAGACAATGAGAGACTGTGGTCCTCAGAGCTGAAACTGTGGCAGTAGCACTGCCCTTAGTAGCCAGCCACATTTTTCTATACTACTGGAAGAATAATTCCTTGCTATAAACAACAGAAACAATTCATTTGGACACTCTCAGTAAATCATAGATTTTCTAACAAATGTCTTCTTTCCTGTTAAATGTCCACTTAACAAACATGCAAGCAGACCTTTAAAACTGTAGTAAACTCTTCTAAAAACAATAAGAAGCTTCTCCCTGCAAGGTTATATCATAGTTGTAACCACTGACAGGATTTCCATCTTCACCCAGTATTCCTTCTGGGTTTGTGGGCTCCGGCTGTTTGAAAGGCTGGGCCGCGATGATGACACTCCCGGGCTTTTGTTTGGGAGTCATGCCTACGACACAAAGCTCTGAAGGAAGAGCATGAGTGTGCTGTCTCTTCTATATTCAGGCACCTCTGAAGAAGAGATTTCATTCCTGTCTTTAAACATGTCAGGTGCCCTGTTATACATCCAGGGCTGCTGTTAGAAACCATGGGGCCCCATACAGCCATACAGTCAACCTGCAGGGCCCCCTAAAAAAAAAAAAAAAACACAGTTTACTATGCCTCAGTTATGAATGATTGGTACCGATCACTCACTGTGTTAATTCAAGAAAGGAAGGAGCTAGTAAATGTCACATATTTACCGAACCCTTCCCCCAGCAGCAGAGGGAAACGTATGGTGCAGAGGGTGATGGGTGCGGCACAGAGGGGGGGGATTATTGGATCCAATCCCATTTATGTGTGGCGCGGAGGGGGGAGGATTACTGTAACCAATCCCATTTATGTCTCTCTCTACAGCAGATGAAAGCAAATGGGAGGGAGAGGAGAAGAAGCCAGCTTTCAGCTGCTGCAGAGAGCCATTCAGGGGATTGGTTCCAGTAATTGCCCCCCGCCATGCCAATCACCCTCCCAGCCCATAAATCTAATTTACCCAGCTGCCTCGGCCCCCCTGCTGGCCTGGGCCCCATACAGGAGGACTGGTGGTACACACTTATCCACGGCCCTGTATACATCTACGCAGCATTGTCCTCTTTGATCTGGTACCTTACGTGAATAATAATTGATGTAAAAAATATATAAAGTTTGTTTTATCTTTTTACAAGTTGCGTGAAACATGTGCCTTTAAAGTCCCAGTTCAAGAGGAGTTTTTTCTACATACATGTTTTACTATTCAATATCACAATGGCCTGGTGTGATCAGGCCCAACATGGACATTGTCCTAATAGCTACAGTGAACGACAGCGGCGATTTTGGGGCAATTTCATTCAGCTTTCAACTGCAGACATAATTAAAACCAAGCAACTTTCCAGGAGGGTGAAGAGGAGATGAATACTGTGCAAAGTATAACTCCTTTACAGTATAATGTATATAAACCACATCAGTATCTCTTTATTTCTATACACAAACAAAGCTGTATATATAACTGCAACCATTTGAAAAATAATACAGACAGTGCGGGAATTTTTATTTTTTTTCTCTCGAGGTCACTATGTTCAGCTGTACATTGTGCTAATGATGGTGAAATAACAGTGCTTTACACAGAGTACAGAGTGTCTCTGCTGTGTATAATAATCAGCCAGTCTGCACACAGGAAAACGATTGCGGATGGGAGAGGTGCCAGATCTACAGCAAAGGGAATGAGTTATGGGAATTTCTTGCTGACCTTCAGCAGATTGTTCACCGTTTGCTGCAGTGCAGATCAATTTCCTGTGTCAGGACTGTGTTTATTTTCCGATATGCTAAATGGTGTTGCAGGATAAAAATACCTCTTTTGTTTCGGCTTCTAAGAAATACATACAACATAATCTGCAGATGGACCTTGAAAAAAGAATGTGCGGTAAAATAAAATGTAATCTATGATAAGTACTAACTACTTAATCACACTTTGCTCTCCTACCCCCAACGTTTTACATTCTCTCCTTCTCTCCACATGTACATTCATGTCAAATTCAGATGAAACAGTGGACTAAATCTTCAAGGGGCCCACATTTTGTCTACGTAGGGCTGCATCTACTTCATTACATAAAAAGATCATACCTCTTTGGAATCAACACTATAATTGCAACTTTCCTGAAATATTTAGCAAAATTATGTAAGGAAGTGAAACTTATCAGCTGGATAACAGCCAGAGGTACATTGATTTCTTTCATCGGCTCCATGCACACTGGGCGTTTTAGTAACTCTGGAAGTGTTAATTGTGTAAAGTCGCATTAAAAACGTGAGTTTTTCAGCATTTTTGCATTAGCATTTGGCCGCGTTTTTCAGCGTTTTTCCACATTTGCGTTTTTTTCTAGCAGTTTTTGCAATAAAAAATGCATTACATTGCCCACTTTTAGGCATCCTCTCCGCTCCTCGCATGACCTCCTGCTCTCTAGCTCCCTTGTCTCCTCCTCCCATGCTAATCTCCAGGACTTCTCCAGAGCCTCCCTCATCCTCTGGAACACTCTACGCCAATCTATCCAACTATTGCCTACGCTGCCCACTTTTAGGCGATCTCTGAAAACCTATGTCTTCAGGAAAGCCTATCCTGCCTTCAGCAAATAAAGGAATTTTCTATTCCTCCTATCAGTTCATCCCCCACAGTTATTACCTTTTGTACCACCAGCCCCTCCCTCTTAGATTGTAAGCTCCATGGAGCAGGGCCCTCCTAACCCTTTTGTATTGAACTGTATCGTGGCTGTATTGTCTCCCTGTATATCGTAAAGCACTGAGAAAACTGTTGGCGCTATGTAAATCCTGTATAATAATAATAATAATTAAAAAAAATAAAAATACGTAAAGTTTTTGCTAAATAAAAGCTCAAAAACACAGATTTGCCATGTTTTTAAGCATTTTTACAGCTAGAAACCCACTAGTTCTGGAGGGGTTTTTTCAGCCAAAAAACACTCCTGTCAAAAAATGTTGAAAAAGTCTATGTGTGCATGTACACATAGGATAACATGCTGGGGAGTTTTCTGGCTGTAGAAAATAAAACGCCAAAAGCCAGAAATAGCAGCTGTAAAAACGTCCAGTGTGCATGAGAACTTAAACCACTGAGGGCCACAGAGAAGGGGGCCGCCTGCAGCCAATAAAGGACCCGGTTTTCATGCCTGTTCTGGATGTTTAGGCCTACTGATAAATTTCAGGGATGATTGCCTAAAGCTGAAGGCTTACCTTCAGTCTGAGAGATTCTTATAATGTGCAAAAGAAGTTGTTGCAAGGCAGATAGAATCAGGCTCACTTCCTGGCTTGAGGACATTCAGCATCATCTAGATCTTTCCTCCCTGGCTTGAATGTCCCTGACCATCCCTTTTCCTTTGGTCCTTTCACTCACAGAGACTCAGCATCACAAGTGGTCATTATATAGGATGACATCCACCTATAAAGATATTTTTATATTTGCATAAATCCTTTCCTTGAGCTAACCCATTGCTCATATCAGGGCTGAGGGCTCCTGAGAGGAATACAGAGACAGGGTGCTGTGATGTTTTCAGGAAGCTATGTATAGCACTTTACCAGCTTCTCCCACCAGCCCTGATATGCCTGCATTAAATAGAGAAGCACAGAGATCCAATGATGGCATCATTGGGTGTAAACTAAGGTATGTTTTGAAAGCAGAAAAGTTTTATTTGAAAATGTAGTTAGCATGTTAATGAGGAGGAAAAGAAATAACCAGGGAAAGCAAAATATAAGAAAATTCAAGGCCAGCTTTGTTATAATGTGTCCACATGCATGGTCTGCAGCAATGGTCAAAGTAGTAATGACCAGTCTTTTTTTACAGGAAACTCCTGAACAGAGGCAAAGTTTCACACTGGATCACTGCACAGATCTGGAAGAAATATACAAAGATCACCAAGATTCAAGCCAGAATACATATGACTCTTGTATTTGAACATTATTTGATTATCCCAGAGTTAAAGTGGCTCTAAAGGCTCAAGGTTTTTTACCTTCATGCAGCCCCCCCCTCAAAACACTTACCTGACCCCCATCCCAATCCAGTGAGGTCCATGAGTGTCTCGGTTCTCCAGAGACTCTCACTCCTGATTGGCTGAGGTAGCAGTTGTAGCCATTTTCAGTCACAGCCAGTGAGCCAATCAGGACAGTGAGAGGCCGGAGCCAAGTCGAGGCTTTGTGTGTGAATGGACACGCAGAGCTGCAGCTCAGGAGCGTGCCTGCTTGGATGCCCCCATAGCAAGCTGCATGCTTTGGGGGCCGACAAGAGCAAAGGGCCTGGAGCGCTAGCGGGGCACCAAAGAAGAAAAGGATTCAGGCTGCTCTGTGCAAAACACAGAGTAGGTAAGTATGACATGTTTGTTATTTAAAAGATAAAAAACTAGACTTTAGTATCACTTTACGCTTTAAAAGAGATAGTTAGTTGAATTTATATGCAAATCTGAACTGTTCCTGTGATCTAAGCTTCATCCTGTAACCTGAGCCTTCCTTTGGTTAGTGATGGTGCCCATCTCATTAAAATATGAATAGACAGGCAGGAGGGTGCAACTGCTCAGGCGGCGGTATTTTTGATAAAATTGTACACCAGGCAAACAACTAAATACAATTCAAGTATTTAATTGTTTTTTTGTTTCTGCTTATGTCCTGAGATTTACACAGCCCTGTCAGACAGCACAGCCAGCTTGGCAAGCTGACTTTTTCGCAGTTAAAGGATAAGTGACATGTAACATGTTCCCACTGCTAGAGTCGCTGCCCGATCCCCCTCCCTGTGACAGTAGTATGGGGAGAAGTTCCCTGTACTAGCTGACAGTTTTTTAAATCATCGCAGCCATGCAGGGCTCCACCCACATGGCTGCATCATTCATTCACAGATTTCTGTGAATAAGTGAACAAGTACTGCCACGTTTTGCAAATGCCGGCTTGTAGTCCTCAATGAACTACCAGAGCACTGTGATGCGCCCTGGTAGTTAATTCGGTCTTCCTGTCAAGGGATCGTATGAGCACACAGATTAAACTAACAGTCTGCTGAAGACCTGCATGGCATTGATCTGCTGATCGCTGGTGCAATGTTTTACAGGCTCAAAAATAAAAAATAAAAGTAGTAATAATAATAAATGCACATTTTTCTACATGCAAAAATGTGCATTTATTATTTTTTTTTTAAAGTAAACTTATGCTTTAAGGAGACACTATAATCAAAAAAAACATTTCATTCTGCTCACTAAAATTTGTACAATTTCCTTCCTGATGCCCTTCCAAAAAAAACTCTTTGGGGGTTATTTACTAAAACTGCATGGTGCAATCAGTTTTAAAACTGCATAGAAGCCAATCATCTTCCAGGTTTTATTGTCAAAGCTTAATTGAACAAGCTGAAGTTAGAAGCTGATTGGCTACCATGCACAGCCACACCAGATTCTCAGTGCACCAATTTTAGGAAATCCCCCCCCCCCCCCACTATGCTTTTTGTCAGTAACAGCGATGTTGTTTTCTGGACAGTCACACTGTTCTCTCCCTCCCATTTCTGGCCCACCAGGGTGTTCTACAGCCATCTGTGAAGCCTTCAATGGGGAACAGGCTTTTGTTCTGCAGTGATATTACACAGCAGCACTGATGACCTGTGGACACCATAGTCTTAGATGCACTTTAGACAAGCAGAAAATTAAAGATTAACTCCAGTTAACCCTTTTAAGCTCTTACAGCAACTGTTTTCTTTTCTTTTAACCATTTCAATACCGGGCAATTTTACACCTTCCTGCCCAGGCCATATTTCACGTTTCAGCGCTCTCACACTTTGAATGACAATTGCGCGGTCATACAACATTGTACCCAAACTAAAATTTTATCATTTTCTTCACACAACTAGAGCTTTCTTTTGGTGGTATTTAATTACTGCTGGGGTTTTTATTTTTTGCTAAATTAACAAAAAAAGACGTTTTTCTTTGTTTCTATTATAAAAGTTTACAAATAAATAATTGTTCTTCATAAATTTAGGCCAAGATGTATTCTGCTACATGTCTTTGGTGAAAATAACCCAAATTAGGATGTATTTTTTAGTTTTAGGAAAGTTATAGAGTTCACAAACTATGGTATAGATCTGAATATTGATCAATCCTGAAGTACTGACAGCCAATCTAATTTCTTGAGGTCCAAGAATGTCAGAATAGTACAGATATCCCCAAATGACCCCTTTTTTCAGAGTAGACAGTCCGACGTACTTCATAAGAGGCATGGCGAGTTTTTTGAAGTTGTATTTTTTTTGTCATAATTTTTCGGAAAATGAAAAAATTAAAAAAAATATTTTCACTCTTTTTTTTTTACATACTGTCACCAGTGCAGTACAGCATAATCATATAACTGGCATGGCGGTGAACAGGGACACTGACTGGTGACAGTATGAAAAAAAAAAAATTAGTTTTTTTATTTTTTAATTATTTTTAATTTTTTATTACTTTTTTTATTTTTTTTAAGATTTTTTTTTTCATATTTTACTATGACCAAAGTAATACAATGTTACCATAGTAACATTGTACTACTTTGGGGAAGTGATCAGTATTTTTTTTTTTTTTTTACACAATTTGCTTATAGCAAAGAATTACTTTGCTATAAGCAAGCATTTACCTGAATGACATCGATTCATTCAGGTTTTTTTTTTTTGGTTTTTTTTTGTGCTTAGCTGTGATTTGGCCACAGCTAATCACATGACATGTGGATGTGACCTGCTGTGACCATTCATAGCTAGGCACTAGTATACAATGGATGGCATGAATGAAACCATCCATTGTATACAACTGTCATGTGACCTGCTGTGATTGGTCACAGCAGGTCACATGGTACCGGCAACGGGGGCCGGTACTTTGATCTGTCATCGGCCGTGTCCGAAGGTGCACGGCCGGTGACAGATCGCACCGCTGCGCGGCTCTGCAATCACGCGAACTGCGCATGTGCGGGAGGATGCCAAATGGCGTACACCCCAGAAAGCTAGAGCATTTTTGCGGCCGCCAAACGGCTACAGGCAGGGCGGCTAATGGTTAAGAAAAAAGCTTACCATACCAATCAAAGATTAATGTTGTAAATGTCCCTGTCAGTGTTAAATGGTTTGTCCCAGCTAATCCAACTGCTACTTTTGCTAGAGAGCTTGACCTGTTAAAGAAAGTGGAAAAATATTGGTTCTCCTGGGAGGATCAATAAGTTTTTAAGGGACTGTAACCGTAACCTCTTAGCTTTTGATCACAACACTCAGCTAGCGCTTGAACTGCCCCCTATACTTCTTTTTTTATCCTTTATTTTTCTTCATGGTAGTTTTGTCCATCTAATTTACTGAAAAGCTAAAATACAAAATGTTTAGAATTTATATATTCAGAAATAGTAAATTTTCCATGAGATAAATCTTACTTGGAGTGCTCATAAGTGATGCCCTTCATCTCAGCACAAGGCTTAGTCACTGTGCTATAATTATCACCAGGAGCATAATATGTGACAAACGCAGCATTCAGGAACTGGCTATTTTTATTTGGAGGTCAGATACATTAACTCTCACACTATAATTTAACCAAATCACACAACTGAATGCTTGCACAAGCCATGTTCTTGTTACTGAACCATTTTGCTTTTTGTTGGTGCTGTTCTACTGCTGAGGTATAAGAGGAGGAGCCAGGAGGAGAAGTCATCCCATATGGAGAAATGCTCGGTCATAAAATAAAAAAAATCTAAATTTTTAAAATAAACAGTAACAGTTTATTATTATTATTAATAATAATAATAATAATAATAATAATCATAATAATACAGACTGTAGTCCCATTGGGCAAAGAAGAAAATGGTGTAATGTCCAATTGTATGTGTAGTGCTACCCCAGAGGAGTCACAGTAGATTTACACAAGGTATTTCTCTAATCAATGCCAGGCATACAGCCTCAGTTCATCCACTATGGCTCAATAAACAATCCAGGGGTGTCTTTTTGAAGTTTATTGCTAAGTAACTGGTAATTTGTTAAGGAAAAATGGGGTATGGGATATTCCAAAGCATTTAAGCAGAAACTGCAGACTACTCTTCCCTGACTCTAGATAGCAGAGCATATTTTGCAGAAATAAGTTGAAGAAGTTTAGATTCTTGCAGTTGGAGACCACAAGACACTGCAGCATAAGGAGTTTGTCTCTACTCCTGGCAATGATCGGTCAAAGACAACCCCTCTCAGAGCCCCAGACTATTTAACAAGAACCCCAGCCACCATCGGGGCACACCTCCCCAGGGAATGGCCAGGCCCCACTAAATATTTAGACTGAAACTTCTCCTAGAGGCATGGGGAAGCAATCCAGCTCCCAGCCTGTGAAGCTTTGAATACACTATACTACAAAATTACTGTTTCTATGATGACAGCAGAAGCCCAAACACTAAATCTGCCTAACAGCTTAGCTAGGAGGGTGTTAAATATGCATGCCTATAAGAAGACTGTCAAATACATTGGGGGCCAAGAGTTTGTAATCTACAGCCCTGAATACAGAGTACAGGGGTCAGGAGTATGTAAGATACAGTACATTGCATACTCTGGACGGATGCACTCTTTATGCTGTGGTTTTCTCCTATAAGTGGAAGGAGAAAATAAACTTATAGTGGAACTTTTAAAAAAAATAAAGTTTGCTAGCACACACTTTAACTGCATTAAAGTATTCTTACCTGCTTGTTCATGATGTACATTGAGCTGAGCATCAAAGTGTACAATTTCAGCATCTGCCAAGATAAATGAACTCCTGTGCATGTGCAGTAGTGATGTCATCTTGGCCACTCCAAAGTGATACCGTATTTCTTTTTAAACCTGAAAGCAAGGCAAATATAAGGCACACTTTTTCCAGCTTTGTATTCATTAATACATCACTAAAGTTTATATGTAAACCCAATTACATGAATCCAATATATTGCAACTTACCAGGCAGCACAGTGGCTAAATGGTTAGCACTTCCGCCTGGCAGTACTAGGGTCGTTGGTTCGAATCCCAGCCATGGCATCTCCTGCCTGGAGTTTGCATGTTCTCCCTGTGCCTGCATGGGTTTCCTCCGGGTACTCCAGTTTCCTCCCACAATCCAAAGACATGCTGGTAGGTTAATTGGATCCTGTCTAAATTGGCCCTTGTATATGAATGTGAGTTAGGGACCTTTGAGTGTACACCCCTTGAGGGTTAAGGACTGATGTGAATGTACAATATATATGTAAAGCGCTGCATAAATTGACAATGCTATATAAGCACCTGAAATAAATAAACTTACAATCCTTAGGTATGGTGGCTGCATTTGTTTTCAGGCTTTTTTTCCCTTCATTTTTACCTGGTTATTCCAACAGTAAAAGACTCCCTGTACTAAGTTGACAGCCCTCACCTAATGTACCATATTTATTGAGAGGTAGTATTGCTAACCATACTTTCCTCTCCATACGATAGGCAGAGGTGTTAATAATGAAATAAAATAAAACTATTTTGCTTCAATTAATAGCACCAAAATTTCACTTTGCTTTCATTGTGGTTTTTGGAATAATTAATAAACATCAAAGTTATGCCATTGAAGTGAAGGAAGAAAAAAATAAAATAATGATGAACAAGTTATTTTATGAATCTAGGCAGGGCAAGATTCTCTGATATCTGTCACTTTTAGTAGATCAGTGACTAATAGGAAATGTTACTTCCTATTAGTCATCAATGTAATAATGAATGAAAGGGGGTGAATAATCTTGCCACAGTTCCGTTCTTGACATATAGTTAGAGTTTGAGTAAATCACTCCCTAACCTGAGGCAGGGGAGTCCAGAGCTTGGTCTGTGCTTTGCTTTTTAATTATAGAAAGAGAAACACTGATGTATTGCAATCCATCAGTTACTTCAAAGAACTCTACTAATGGAAGGCAGAGGAAACAATGGAGATAATTTTTAAAAATATAGTATAGAACAACTTTCTAAGTCAGTGGGTTGTGACATGCCATTACTGAAAAAACATCATGTTGAACCAATAATAGGTCTTAAAACTGGGAATGAACTCTGGAAGCTGTACCAGTAAAAAGAAAAGCAGAGGGCAAAGAACTAGCCAGTAGTGTTGTCTGTGATCTACTTGCAACTGATCGTATCCCTATTACTGACTTACCATGCTTTGCTCTGTATTTTATCTCTGTGTGCAGGTGGTCATCTTGGTAGAGGGCTTTGTTAATCATGTTAAAGTCTTCAGCATTGAAAATAGTGAGTGGCACAATAGAAACATCACCAAATCGCACGCCAAATCTGAGACTAGCAGGTAGAGGCAGCAGTGCCTTAGATCCCATATTGCAGATATACAACAATAAATTACCCTCACATACTGGTGATTTTTCAGGAGGTATTCAGGACAAAAGGCAGATTTTACAGGGTACTGCCTAGGCACAATTAAAAAAGAAGCAACCCCATGCAAAGAAAAAAAAAACTCAACTAGGCAATGCTGCATCTGTCCCTTACCCGCTTTGGACTGAGATCTGATCAAACACTAATGATCACTCAGTTCTACCCTCAGAGATGAGAATGGTGACTCTGAGTCATTGCCTCTCTGCTCTGCCCCTCTAGGCTTCTGGGTGGATTCCGACCATATGGTCAGGATGTTTTCAGAGCCTGGACCGGCTCTGTGACTTCACTCAACAGAACAAACTGTAGTCCTGTGATCCATAGGAGAAGTATAGCAAAAAAAGCTTTGGCTATACTTCTCCTTTAACATTTATAAATGTTCCCTATAGCATAGTAAATCTTCCAAACTTTTAGAGTAACCTTTTGAGTTCAGGTCAATTTTAAAATGTATGCACCTTGAAAAATGTTTTTGCTTGTTTTGTTTGTTTTGTAAAGAGTAGGGAAGGGTTAAATTCTGATGGCATTTGTTGTGCTGGATATTACCCTCTTTAACTGGCTATAGATGGCCAGGGGGCTGAACAAAAAAGGTGGATGGAGGAATGGAGGCATATTCCCTTCTGGGATATTGTATTCTGATAACCAGACCAACTATCACCATCAGCAGTTTTCAAGCGTGCCCCTTTGACAGAAATCAATTAAACGATCAACTTCTGTCAAAGAGGAAAAGACACGCAATAACTGAAATTCAGTTGGTCCATGCTGAACCAGCTGAATTTTGATCAGTGTATGGCCAACTTTAGACAACACAGGAACAGATGTCTCCATATGGAAGATTTCCACCTGCACCTCATCTCTTGTTCTGGGAACAGCTGTATAGTTTTGGATTTCCCATCACTTCCGTTTCTGATGACAGTGGACACCAGGACAAACACTGAAGACGAATCTACCTAGCCAATGATTAAAAACAAAAGTTTTGGCTATGCCCCTTTAAAGGTCCCTTACCAGTTTAGTTTAGAAGAAATAAATGTTAACCCCTTAAAGTTGAATCCTCCTGGCCTTTTAAGAGGTTTCTGATGCAGGAATGTGGGGAGGGGTTTCTAATCATGTAACCGCAAATAGAGATCGGGATCTTTGCATTAGCTGCCAGTAATTGTACTGGAAAAGTGCAGAGCGCGCGCTCTCCGCACAGCTCTGTTTACATTCTGGTATGCTTATGTACAGCCTCTCAGTGGGTGGGTTAAATCCTTTAATCAAAATAAAAAGTTTCAGTAAGCTTTAAAAGCCACTCTTCCTCACAGTGGAATGCTGGTAAAGGCTAACAGAATTGTGACTATTTATATACTTGTTAATGAGCCACTGTCTAATTTATTATTGCAATTATTTTTTTTTAAATCACTGTTTTAATTTAATCTAAAGAAATTTCACGTTTTTTCAAATTTCACATGTTTGACAGTTATTACAGTACAAAAGAATTTTGCCTGCTCCAAATTAAGGCTAGGTTCACACCTGTGAGGCCATGCGGGCCACAATTTGCGTGGTCATGAAAGCCCATTCAAGAAAAAAGTTCCAGCACCATTTTTGAAATTGCAGCCCGCACGGGAACTGAGGTTCCCAGTATGGTTGTGATTTCCTGCGCAGGCGGCGTGCCATTAGGATTAGCATTTCTCTGTGTGGGTGGTTGCGGCTTCCAGTATTTGTGCGGGTCCCACAGCTGCACCACCCACGCAGATGTGAACCTAGCCTAAAAAGCTAATTTTTTTTTTCATTAAAAATGTATAACTATACTACGCTATGGTTTTCTAGTGGATGATTTTCAGCTTTCTTGCTATGATAAATACCCTGGGGGGGTAGTTTTGCCTTTTTAGAAAAAGTAATTTCTATGATGATTCTAATGTTCTGGTATTACAGGACTTTTTCAAGAGAGCCTGATTAGTGGAAGCCTTAAATAGGCACCTATGGCAAGTCACCAGTGTTGCCAATGGTCCCTCTACAGTTAATATTTTCCTCAGGTCTGATTTATTTGGATACATCCGAATCTCCGAATCATGCAAATTTCATCTGAATTTTGATTCATAACGAAACAAATCACACAAGTCTAAGTTCTCAGGTTTTGTGTCTCCTGTGTGTCTTCTACAGCAAAGAGAAGAGTAAGCAGCACAATGGTAACATTATCAAATCTCATTCCAAATCTTCTGAAGCTAACAGTCAGAGACAGCAGTTCCTTAGGTGACCTCTTAACACAGATATACAACTATGAGTCACACCCTGTTATTCAGGAGGAAATCAAGACAAAAGGTCCATTTTTTTGTACTTATCAGACACAATTAACATTTCTAGATGCTTCACATAAGATAGCAAAACATCACTTTTTGATTTCAGGTATACTTGAAAACACTGTACAGTATGGAGCCAGAAAGCCAGCTTTAGAAATATACCAAACCACCAGAAAGCCAGCTTTAGAAATATACCAAACCACCAAAATACACCCTCTGACCCTTATTAGGTGTACTGGAACTGCATAAAGCATACATGAGCGATATATCACTGAACATTTGCCTGCAAGAGTCATTACTTTGAGGAGTTACTTGTGTAGCGCTTACCCCCAAAGGGGAAACTGTTTTCTCAGGTCCCCTGTTTCCACTACTCTTCAAGCAGCACCACACTCTCTGACACACCAGGGCTGATGGGTGGATATTTATTGCAAAAGTACAGCATAGTTCAACAAGAAAAGGATTGAAAAAGGCAATAAACACTTCAACAAGTGTGTGAAACAGTTGCAAAATAACATATAAAGAAGACCAGTGACTGATCCCTTATCCCTATACTATATGGGAGGACCTGTCTAGGCAATGGTCTAGCAGTCCTTGGCAGACTCTCCCCTATTAGACAGCACATTGGTGCCCAAATGTGGCACTTGACCACTCAAAATTAGGTCCTTCCGAACCCATCCCCAGTAAGCAATACTGTTCCTTTAAATAAATTGTGGTAGGGTATAGCCAGCAGACTCTCACCAATTCCTTGGGTAGTTACCTGTCTCCTTCAACTCTCTGTCCAGGGCTCAGCAATTTCAGCTGCCATGACATCCTCTCCATGATCAGGCAATGGCAGGAGGCTCAACAGTGGTGTTCCCACAAGCCAAGAGATTCTGCTACTCAGCCTCTCTGCGTCTATTATACTTTATGGTTTATAAAAAAAACAAACACACTGAAAAATACTGTAAAACTATTTTTACTTTTACCGTTACCTTAAAATGGTGGTACAGTACAGTACAATACCACAACTGGCATATAGTAGATTGCATGGAGTGAACTGACAAGAAGAGAGTTACTAAATGGAGGAGGGAGGGTAGGTGGGAGATGGTGGAGCTGAAGGATCAGCAGCAATAGGAGATGGAGGGTAAGATGGAATTTGGCCCACACCTAATGTTGTTGGAACTTAAGGATCATCAGCAATAGGAGATCAAAGGCAAGGTGGAATTTGGCCCACAACGGATGTTGATGGAGCTGAAGGATCATCAGCAATAGGAGATGGAGGGCAAGATGGAATTTCACTCACACCTGATGTTGACGACACAGGTTTTTTGATGAATTCAATTCTGTCTATCCTTGGGAAAAAAATTATCCAGTAATGTCTGAGTAGTAGCTAATTTTTTCTCATCATAGATACCTCTGTAGCACTGGATGGCATTCTGAACAGCTGCTGCAACCTTTGTGTATAATTCTACGTTGGGGTCCTGTGCCTCAAAAACTAACAGTGCTTCTTCAAGTAAAGAAAATCCCCTTGCCATTTCCTGTGTTGTGAATCTCTTTGGTTCTTCAGTTACATCTTCCTCTTGGCTGTCTTTGCCTTTGCGCTGGGCTTCTAATTCCATCAGGTCCTCATTAGTAAGCTCCTCATGTTGACAGCAAGGAGTTAAATTAAGTCATCCTCTTGCAGATCTAGCTCCAGATTTCTACTAAGGGTCACTAAGTTGTTGAAGGCCTCTTTGGACTCCTTACCCATCTTCTTAAGTCCATGAACTTCATGAACAAACTGCTGGCAAAGGTTCTTCCAAACCCCATTCATGGTGACAGCCGAATACCTCAGGCCAAGAAAACTTGATGGTTTTTATGGCCTTGTAGATGTTATAGTCATGTTATAAGAACGAGTGATGTCTACCATCTTTTCACCTTGGTCCAATTTCTAAATTATTTTCACTTTTGTTTCCATGGTCATTGCTTTACGCTTCCTAGCAGTCCCCTCCACATCACCACTGCTTTTCCTCTTGCTTCTGGACATCCTGGGCTCTGATTCAGCACTGTACTACTGTACAGTACACTATCGCACTGTACAGTAAGCACACAGCAGCACAACTGTAACAATGTGCAGCTGTGACAATATCCGGCAGACACGTGAGCTACTTCCACAATTTGTTCACATCTACGCATGTTCGTAATGCGAGGTCCGTTCATATCTGTGAAAGTTTGCAAGTCAAATGTTCATAAGTTGGGGACTTACTGTATAATAAATAAACCACATTTATCAGTAAGGTCTTCTCCAGCATTTTAGATCATTTCCATATATGTTAAAGTGTTAATAAACCCACAACAGTAAAACCAGTCTGCATATGCAGCAAAGCATGCTTGAAATACTCACTGTGGAACCTCATCTCCTGACAAGACATATCGTGTGAAGACACTCTTCACATGTTCAGTTTGTTTTTTCTTCGGAGAGTGCATGTGATCAGCACAAGGCCAATCAGCACTGTCCAAACAGAGGTCAGGGGTTCTGCATCTTCCTAGAGCAAAATGAAAACTCCTCTTACAAGCCTGCTCTAACTGCTGATGAGAAAAGTTTATATTTACTAAAATAATTGCACTCCCATGTTCTGTGTACTGTGGGAGACGAGATAGAGTGAATTCAGGGTCCTGGGTTTAGTAACACCTTAAGGAGATAGAAGTATATGTACATTTGCACACCAATTTTCAGGCCAATTATTAAACACCAATTATTAGGAACACAAACACATTTAACACCCAGGAAATCAGGATAAACAGTTAAAAAGGTTAAAAATATTTAAAACTGTACATGTTCAAAAAAAAAGAATGGTTGACAATATTTAGTTGGGAAAACATTAAATTGTCAATTAACCCTTTCCTGCCGCCACTACCTAGCCGTTTACGAGGTTCTATATGCCGGGAGGCGGATGTGGGCATTCCATTCAAGTGACCACTGTAGTTGTCAGTCACAGTGGTCACATGATCAAAAAGTTACAGATCACAAGTATGCATCAGGAGCTTTCTGGTACCCGCAGGCTACTGTGCTGGAAGCACACAGGGAGCGTGCTCTCAGCACAGAAAATGTTTACATTGGGATGCCTATATGCGGCTATTAAAGCCCACCTGCCACATATATGCTTACCTCCGGTGGGAAATGGTTAAAAAAAAATGCAACCAAAACGAACACTATGAGAGACAAAGGAGTTGGTTCTCTAAAGACCCATTGAAACCTATGCATTTAGAACTATGCATTATGGTATATTGGAATGCAATTCTCTTAGAATGGCACCCCAATGCACTAAATTGGTGGATACCTGGTGCTATTGTGTTAGCCTTAAAGAAAGTGGTGGTTATTTCTGAAAGGTTATGACATATTTGTAGGCAGGTGCAGTGTGCTTTCTCCGCTGTAGGTGGCGCCAAACCAGGAGTGGTAGCAGAGCCTGTAGAGGAAGTCAAAAGAAATTCGTTTTCTCTGTGTTATCCTGGTTCCTGGAGGCAGTATTGCGGTTGGCTACGCTGTATCCAGGTAACCTTTGGCGACCATATTTGGGTCAGCAGAGTCTTTATAAGTTCCTGCCCCCAGGTTTTGGTGCACATTTTGCTAACTGGTTAAAGTAGGGAAAGAGCACCCGCCTGTCAGGGCAAGTGATAGCAGTTCCTGGCGAGTAGTCCCTTTAAGGACTGGAGCGGCCAGGCTGCATTCTGCCCTCTGAAAACAGAGTGTGTCAGTGCATCTTTACCTACTGTCTCTCTGCCAAGAACTGAACTGTGTTACCCTTAGCGGCGTTCTCCCGCTGGGGTTGTCTGTAGTTGTCATTTTCTGCAAAACAAGGTCTGAGTTTATCCGCAAACAGACTCTGTGTCTTTACTGCCGCCGCATCCCACTGCACCCATACACATGACCATTGCTTAATCCTGGGAAAAGCCATCAGCCAATTGCCCACTGAGATTTCTAAGGGTATTTTGTGAATAAACAGAGACCCTTTCGCTATACTTAACTAAACTTCTCCAGGTAAGGCATACCTGTTAAGGAAAAAAGTCTTTTCTCCCACCCTACGAACAATGCTCCACATTTCCAGAAGTGGCCATTTTTCTGGTCTTCAGCAGCCCTCAGTAGAAGGAACCAGTGGCAGCTGTGGAGTACCCAGGGGATCTACATCACAGAAGGACACTTCCAGAAGTGCTGATTTACCAGTGAACTTTACCAAGGGACAATTCCTAACGAACAGAGAGATGTTTGGTGGTACCGGTGGCAGGAAAGGTATGTATTTACACTCCTTTTTTACAGGTATGCCTTGCCGGGAGAAGTTTTTACATATCAACAGCATCACTTTAAAGTGATAATTTTTAAAAGCAAAAAAAACCTGCAAGACAATGGCATAATGTGCTAGTATGCATCGCATACTAGCATATTATGTGTAACTTACCTTAAAACGAAGTCCTCCAGTGGTGTGCTATCACCACTGACAGGGCTTCCATCTTCACCCGGTCCTTCTTCCGGGTTTGTGGGCTCCAGCAACTTGAATGGTCGAGACGCAATGACGTCACTCCAAGTCACTTTTTATGGCACACAGCTCTAAAGGAACGGAATGCCGGGCATGCCATTGCTGCAGAGCACTTGTGCCGGTGCTCCTTTACAAGTAAATATCTCTTGCATGTGCATGTTTAGGAGAGATTTACAGTACCTACAGGTAAGCCTTATTATAGGTTGGCTAACAAACCAAAGGTAAGCCTTATTACGTATAGGCTTACCTGTAGGTACAAGTGAAAAAAAAGGACTTTACTACCACTTGAAGGACTGAAAATAACTCAATCAATCACTTTTTACTGCTGTGGTGCTGATCTTAAAATGTTTGTTGTAGTTATGTGTTTAACAAAAGGTGCCCAGCTGTCATTGGAGTTTTAACAATTTCAGCCTACATTTAGGGTCTATTTATTGACCCATGACAAAACCTTCAATCAAAAAATGTTAATCATGGTTGAAAACATTGATAAATAGACCTCTAAAATGTCTAAGGATACCGATATCTAATCAGATAACCTTTCGCTTAGCTTAAACCTTGCTGTTTATTAATAAAGACCAAAACTTTCTAATGAAATCTAACCTGGAGTCAATAAAAAAACAAATTCCAAATAAAACACACATGCTTCCCGATTACTGTACAGCTATAATAAAATGTGATGCTATTTATCCAGTATTGGAAATGCAGCTTCCTGCTAGGCTCCAGCCTCAGGTCTTCTGGCAAGTAAAAGCTCTTCCTGTTTTTAATCTAATTATCACACTCCTCATGTGTTATTGATCGTGAGGCAAAAAATCAAATGGAGCATTGTCCTCTCCTGTCAGATGAGAGGAAAGGATATTTTCTGTTTCTTTTTCCCTCACAGGAAACACCAGCTTCAAATAAAAACTAAAATAAAAAAATACTTCAAAGGTTGGCTAACAAACCAAATGTAAGATTTTTTGTTTGTGAGAGTCCAGGGTGACCCACTTTAATGCTATGACAAAGTATCTCCCACTGTGCCTTGGCACGCTCTGTCACCCTCAGCACTGACAACAGAGGCCTAGAATAAAGTGCAGAGTCTTGTGCCTGCCAAGTAGATTTAATCACATTTCGTGAGAGCACGCAAACTTCACTGTTCTCTCTTCACAACTCTTTGGATTAAAAAAAATTAATTAAGAATTTATACTAGCTATTACTATAATTTTTATAGGTTGAACCCTGGTACTATCATATAACAAGAGTCCCCCTTATATTTAATGAGCTATATCAATGTTCCATATTCAGTTAATGGTGGCCATGCATAGTCCCATTCCAGCTATGTCTGAGTAACATCTGCAGTGATCAGACAAGAATTGGATCTTATATGGCTTCCTATACAGGCCATTTATAAGTATTTATGACTGAGAGATTTTCACACTTTTTGCCAAACTGCTGTATGATGGAAGTCAAGTCTTCCTTTTTCCATAGAAAAAAAGAGCAAAGTGTTAGCAAAATTCATGTTACCTGGCTGCATATCATAAGTTACATAGTTACACAGTTAGCCTGGCTGAAAAAAGACAAAAGTCCATCCAGTTCAACCATTAACAACAAAAAAGTTATAATCCTATACCCACAGTTGATCCAGAGGAAGGCAAAAAAAACAGCAAAGCATGATCCAATTTGCTCCTGCAGAGAAAAAAAATTCCTTTCTGATCCCCCGAGAGGCAATCGGATATTTCCTGGATCAACTTTACCTATAAATGTTAGTATTCAGTTATATTCTGTGTATCTAAGAAAGAATCCAGGCCTTTTTTAAGGCCCTTTTTAGCAATCCACTGAGCTGGCCAGAACCAACTCTTGAGGGAGTGTATTCCACATTTTCACAGCTCTCACTGTGAAGAAACCTTTCCGTGTTTGGAGATTCAATTTCTTTTCCTCCAGATGTAAAGAGTGCCCCCTTGTCCTCTGTGATGACCTCAGGGTGAATAACTCTACACCGAGTTCACTATATGAACCACTGATGTATTTATACATGTTGATCATATCCCCCCTTAATCTCCTCTTCTCAAGAGAGAATAAATTCAGTTCCTGTAATCCTTCCTCATAGCTGAGCTCCTCCATGCCTCTTATCAGTTTGGTTGCCCTTCTCTGTACTTTCTCCAGTTCCCCAATGTTCTTTTTGTGAATTGGTGCCAAAAACTGAACTGCATATTCCAGATGAGTTCTTACTAATGATTTGTACAGGGGTAAAATGATATCTCTCTCTTTGGAGTCTATACCTCTTTTAATATCATAAGGCCAGGTAACATGCACAACAACAGGCAGCTCCAGTGTCAGGGTCCTGTCCACGGCAGAAGTTCTGGAAGATCTGGCATTTCTGCCAGTACTCTACATGGTCGCAGAAGTTCACATCAGCCTCAGTCTGGTGTCAGACAGCCTTTATAAGGAGACTCATCACTTCCTCTAGTTGCTGGATGATCTCTAGCTCCCCGTGCCCTGTTCCTGGTTCCTGTTTCCTGTGATTCTGACTTGTGATTTCCTGTTACCAACTCGGCTTGCTCCTGGACCTGTCTACTCTGATTTACCCCTGATCTGACCTCGGCTTGGTTTATGGATATTCTCTCTCTCTCTCCTCTGTAAATGACCTTGGCAATCCCATCTGACTACGTCCGCTCTGATTCCCACCTGGTACCTGACCGTGGCTTGAACTGACTACCCAGTAAACATCCAAATCCCAGAAGGGCTTGCATACCACACACAGGCGCCTCCTGTCTGCAGAACTATCTCTGTGCACCAGCTGTGCTTCTGAGTGGGCCACCGACCAGCACTCATACAGGCGACCTGTGCAACTCTGGGCCTGACTCCCGCTGTCCCACTCTCAGGGGAGTCCAGAACTTAGCCACAAGGGAAGCCCTCTCTCCATTGGCCTCCATCACCAGGTACATGATATCCAGCAATTTTAAGGATCTGCAGATGTCTCACTGCCTGTCCTTCCACTATGCATGTGTGGATTTCCTCCCTCATTTCAAAACCACAATGGTTGATTAGTTGGCTTCCACTTAAAATGCCCCAAGTGTATGAACGACTGTGATAAGGGCATTAGCTTCTTTGGCGGACTGGCACATATATGAACAGGTCCATAAACTCTATGAAATATATAATATTTGGCTGCTGTATAAATGTTGCATTTTTAAAACTTCTGTGAAGTACTAGAAATAAGTAATGTTATAAATGAATTTCATTCTTTATATTCTTTTTTTGTTGCTTGCTCTGACAACCCCCCCCCCCCTTTTAATATAGTAGTTAAAAGATATATGGAGTTGTTCATTCTTTTGCCTTATATCTACTATTTACTGTAAGTATAATAGTTGGAGACATTGACGTAATTTTATTTTTCAGGAAGTTGTTATCCATAATCTATTTTTGTTGCTTATTTTTCTTTGCAGCATCAATGTGTATAGGTGTAATCAGTGTACCCGAAGGATAGACAGAATTACCACACAGGTATTTGAACATCTCTTATTTTGGAACCACTGAGGGTCATACAATGTAATAGAAGGGAGTTTACACAAAAAACACAAGGTCACAACAGATTTCAGTGCAAGTGTGTGCAAAGCCCTTCCTGGTCTTCTGAAAAAACATCAGGATAAAGGATGATCTACAAAGGGTTGTTTTTAAAGCAGTATGGACGAGGTTCCCATTGGGGCACCAGTTTACTGCCCCACTCATACTTAAGATTTTGAACAAGCACCCTATCTCAAGGTTGAAAGGGTAGTATATTGGCCACATGTTCATCTGCTAAGTTTTGATGTGGTTCCCACACCACCTACTTATCTTTCAATAGGTGGCACCAATGCCTCTGAAACCTTTCATTAGGTGTTTCTATGTGCATAGATTTGGGCGTGTGCAATAGCAGATTCATGGTTAACCAGCTATATGATCCAAACATTAGAAAGCAGAGTGTAAACTGTGTGGCCGTATGCCCAAACCACAACGCTGGCATGAGAACAAAGGCACTCCAAACAATCCACTTTTTTGAACTAAGATCAAACCAATACAGGCAGTGGAAATACAGTGGGGGACTGGCAGGTAAACATGTTTCACGCTAAAGACAGCGCTTATTCATAATCTAGCATGCACAGTGCTAGCATGCTGTGGCCATCGATCATGATACCACTACTTTAGGGTACAGGTCATAACTAGTTTGATTAAAGCATTGACACGCTTAATTTCTCTTGATTGGATAGATCCGTCAAGGACAGCCAAAGAGCTTGACTGTGGTAGTGGCTGTCTTATTTTGTGTGGGCACCACAATGGCAAATTTTGAAAAAAGATGCACATATACCAAAGCATAAGGATAGCCAGAGGATGTCTTCATCACAGTCAGAAAGTCCATGGTCAGAAACACAGCGGTTCTGGTGTTGTTATCAGGGAAGATGTAGTTTTATCAGCCTTTTCCTTATCAAGAGCACAATTCTGGCATTCCTGACAAGTTTTTCATACCCAGGCTACCAACCCAAAACAGTAAAAGTACCTACAGGATTATGGCTCAGTATGGCCAGCACAAAAATGTCTACTGGTGCAATGCAGAATCTGACAGACTACCAAAGCAGTTGACTGGGGACTCACCAGCTGCTAAATATCTTTCTATTCAGTAAGAATCATTGATATAGCATTCCATTGCGTGTCTCTAGTCTGTCCCATTGTCGAAGCAGATGTTAAATGGAGGCAGGAAGTGGGATTCCATTTCAAGGTTGAACAGGATGGACAAGCTTTGTTGCTGTCTATTCTGAACAGCCAACATATCTGGCCTTTCTAGATTTCCTTTTTGAGAGCAGACTATCTCATAACCCCCCCCATGCTGACCTACATCTACTAATTTGTGTAATTGAAACAATTTAGTGACCAAACCAAAATTGCTATAAGGCATTACGTTTGGCAATTTCTAAGTAAGCCACCATATTGTTGCTTGTGTCCACTTGCCCCCCTTCAGGTATTCTGCAATTACAGCCCATACCGGCGCCAGTAGTCCTGGCCGTATAGAACTATAGTTATGTTGGGTTCCGCTGCAAACTTTAACTAGCATAGACAGTGACACGCTCAATCTCATCCTGCAAGTACAGCCCCCAATCCTGGAGAACTCTATTAGATTGTAGACTCTCTTGAGTAGAGCCCTTACAACCTTCTTGTATTTAT
Organism: Staurois parvus; assembly: GCF_062004578.1. Lineage (NCBI taxonomy): Eukaryota > Metazoa > Chordata > Amphibia > Anura > Ranidae > Staurois > Staurois parvus. Next base: position 8,749,166 of record NW_028317802.1, on the reverse strand, counting down.
TGATTTTGGAGAGGTCATAAGATATGACATGGCCCAGATACTTCCCCACGCTTCATGACAATGCCCAGATACTGTATCCCATAACTCATGCACTGACAAAGATAGTTGTTCCATCAACTTTTGGTCAAGGAAGGACAAGCATCTTCTACCCCAGACAGGATGTTGAAGTACACTATTTTGGGATTATGTACACATAAGCAATAACTAAGCAGGTAGCTGTACAGGAGTAGTACCCAGATTGATTATTTGAACAAGCACTTTTCAATGATGCACTACTGAAAAAGCAGGCTACCAGCTATTCTCCCCTCACCTCCAAGTCAGGCTGGAGCTTGGTCCTGAATGGTACGCAGTTAGGACAGCTGGAATTAGAATTGAGCTTCTTGAATACTATGTTAAAAATTGCTGTACCCTGAGTGCTACTGTTCCTAATAGCTTCTCTAAAAATGTATCAGGCATAACCTATCTTGGTTTTCTGTACAACTGTACAATTTTGATACCAAAAATATTGTAGTTCTAATTTCTTCTTTTTGTAGAGAAACTTAAAAAAAAAATTTAAATATAAATTGAGGACAGTGGCAGGGGGACTGTGGAAAAAGGAAAAAGCAAGAACTTTAGAAGAAGCTGCAAGCAAGGTAAACCATAACATCAGCATCTTAAAAATAAAAAAAAAAGAAGTTAACGTCTCTTTAAAGTGGAACTAAACCCTCCTGCCTTTTGTAGCCAAGAAAGCTGCCATCTTACCCATGTTTGAACCGCAGTTGTCGTAGTGCTGTACATGTGATCAGTTATGACACCAGCCACCTGATGGCTTGACAGTTCAGTTTAGAGCTCAATCAAATTTGACAGTTATCGTTCACAGCATGGCTTGAATGTAACTGTTCTGGGACACAGTTAAATTGATGGATTTAGTTCCTCTCCACCTCCAGGACCACTGCCATATTTGTATTATTTAATTTCACTGATGCCAGATAGTATAGCTATTGAAGAAGCTGTACTGCCCTTCTCTCCCCTTGTCCATTCACAGAATGCTTTGTCTATACAAAGTCCTATGATTGTAGACAGAACCCTCTAACAAGAATAATTAAAGAATAAGCGCTATACTCAAATATTTGGATTGAAATGACTGCTGCACTTTATTATTGGTAAAAAAATAATAAGACATTACTGAATGACACATACCAATAATATAATAAAATCATTCTAAATAAAATAACAGTCTACATCAACATATAGAAATAATTCAGTCATTAAAGCTCAATGTAAATGATTTGACAATAAATACTGTCCCCTTTCAAGAGAAAAGAACTAAAACCACAGAACTAGGACCGCAACAATGAGCAGGAGGGCAGCATGTTCCTTCTTCTTTGATATCACCGCCAAACTGACAGCTAATCGTGCACTTTCTTTTTCTTTTATAGGTAACAATCTCATGCCAGGACTATTATTTCAACCAGGTAACAGGTCGTCAGTCAGCTACAGATAAGTATGCAAGTTATATAAACCCCACATTTATTTCAGAACTGTTTAAGGGTCTGCTTAGTAGAAATGAGAACAGGTGCAGCACTCACTACAGATAACAAATTATTGAATCAAACAAGGAATCCAAAAGATGGGTGCTCTGGCTCACCGAGTGTCCCCAATCGACCGAAATCCAATGAAACAAAATATGTGGCCGACAACTCCAACATCTGTATAAACTTCTTTATGTTTAGCACAGGTGTAGGTAAAAGGCTAACATGTTTTGGCAAGAAGCCTTGTTCACAGCAAAATACAGACCAAAAACATGGACCATAATACAACAAACTCCACATACATGCGGGCTGTATTGCAATAATCACTGGACAGTTAAAATCAACAGCAGGTGTATATTATTAGGAAAGCAATGTCGGTATAGAGCTAGGTTAGTGGTAAGGTAAACGGAACCAGTATACAAAAAGAATATATATATGCCAGATGGATAATCCTCTACATAAAGAGAAATAAAATAGAAAATAAATGCATATCCCAGACAGATAGATACCTAAGAAATGGTCTATACCTGTCTAAGAGTCTATCACAGTCCCACAGTAGTGCAATTTGCTTGCCCCCCCGATATTATATCCTGTGAATGGTTTACAATATACAAAGGAGCTGATTTATTAAAACTGGAGAATGCAAAATCTGATGCAGAAGTGCATGGTAGCCAATCATCTTCTAACTTCATCTTGTTCAATTAAGCTTTGACAAAAAGCCTGGAAGCTGATTGGTTTTTATGCAGAGGTGCACCAAATTTTGCACTCTCCAGTATTAGTATATCAACCCCAAAGTATTCTGTGAATGGGCAAATGAGCAGGAGAAGATAAACAAGAACACGGCATCTGATTATGAGGGGTGCAGCTCTACTGTAACAGCCCTGGAAATATAGCAATAATGTGTGTAGTCATGCTTGTATCATAATGTATAATAATGTATTCTGAGCAGTGCTGTCTTAATGAATGGGCACCCCTGGGCACTGGCCAGGGCCCCAGGTGCATTGGGGGCCCCATGATAATTTTTCTCTACATCATACTTGCCAACTGTCCCAGGTTTACTGGGTCAGTCATGCTTTTAACTAAGCTGTCCTGGGATGGCCATCAGCCTCCAGGAATCTGTACTGTACCCTCCTGATCCCAGTATTGTACCCTCCTGATTCCCTCCCCCATACTGTGCCCTTCTGCCTCCTCCCTGTACTGTGGCCTTCTGCGTTGATTAGTCTCTGATTTATGGCATGTTATCTTATTGTTTAAAATTGATTTTATTAAAAGTACTAATAAGTATGTGTGTTATTCTATCAACTATCTATATTTTAATTCTTGAGAGCAGATGTGGAAATTGGGGCAGGATGGTAGGGGCCCCAGTGCATTGCTTGGCCCAGGGGCCCATGACGCTATTAAAATGGCCCTGATTCTGAGAACTGTATGTGCTTAATACATGAATTGATAATATTCATAATTTGAAACTATGCTTTTATTTATCCAAAAATATATAATAGTGTCGCGCTCCACTGGTAATCAAAAGTGTGGAATATCAACATCAAAATATTAACCAAAACAAATTCTATATAAAAATACAATATCACTATTGCAGTAAAAAACGCGTTACGCCACCAGGTCACGTGGATTCATCAGAGGGAAATGATCAAGGTGAAGGTGCACATTTGGTTGATATCACAACATATTATTGGTGGATTGCACACAAATCATTCGTGTTTATATCACCAGAAGGAGTGTGAAGTCACGGATTGAATAAGGAAATTTCTTTGCTGTATTTTAATAATAAATTTGTTTTGGTTAATATTTTGGTTTTGATTATATGCACTTTTGATTGCCAGTGGAGTGCAACACTATTATATATTTTTGGATTTACTATGACACATTGGTATGGGTATGTGTAATGTGTAGGCGACCAACTGTTTCAATTTAGCTATTCACAGCACAGTATTGGTTTAACACATATTAGCCTTCCTGGCGGTAATCGCGAGTGTGACTCGGGGTTAATTTCAGTACCAAAAGTGGTAACCCCCAGCAACACTCGGGATTACACTGCAGCGATCCCTCAAGCCTTACCTTGTCCCATGATCCCGCGATGTACTCCCGCTGTGTCCCCCGGCAGCATCCGTCTTCTGGGTTCCGTGCCCTGCAAGGTTCAGGGCGCACGGGGGGCGCAACCAGCGGGATATTAAAAAAGTAAAAATTTTACATACACACAATATACTGTAATCTCTTATTACATTACTGTATTACATTACTGTATCAAACCATTTCACCTAAATTTTGTCCCTAGTGGTTTTTCCTGTGCCCTGCCTTTTACTGTTCTTTCTGCCTGGAAACTGAGAAACGTCCATGGCATCCAAAAAGCGTTCCTTTAGGTCAAAAGCGGTTTTAGACATCAGACACTGAAAACGATTCTGCGACTTTGCTCAGCGATGTGCGAACTTGGCGCTCTATTTCAAATGTCAGTGCTGTTGGCTTGATTACATTATTGTATTAAATGTATTATTATTATTTTTTATAATTATTTATTATATTATAATTTATGATTTTGTGTTTCAAACTTCATCATACCCGGGATGTTTACTAGACTCTTGTTTGGACAGATTTAAGTGAATTTTTCCTACGAATTACAGGCCTACAATATAAAACAACAAATTTTCATGAAAAACAATGTACCGCTTTGACATTGAAAAATATTGATTCGATAGAGCACCATGGAGGGTAAGAAAAAAAATGTTCACCCCATAGTAGCTCACAAGATCCAAAAACGTATGCCTTTATTTATGTTTTCCATTACTGACATGCAGACCACACCCAGCTTGTATGTAAAGGTGAAGAAAATAAAAATAAAGGCGTATTAAATCAGAAAATGAATTCATACACTGAGGGCCATCATTATATGTAACAATCTGTCTTCCAAATACTATGCTTTTTTGCAATAGCAATCCTTTAAGCCACATTTTCAGGCTTCATTAAATAAGCAGATAGCGTGGTAGACATTGTACGCAGGAGCAGACAAACAAGAGTACCTAGGACACAGTGCTGGCAAACAGCCAGCATGTGAATGGCTCAGCACACACGGGGAGGGCTCTGTGTCGTGTAAGAATGAATGTGGACTGCAGCAGCCATTCTGGTATATACCGCAGTTCCTGATCGCTCCTGTCGCTCCCTTGTGTGCGCCCCTTACCCCTGGAGAGAGCAGGCACAGGTGCGAATGCTAAACCCTAACAAGCGTGCAACACAACAACGCATTCACTATAAGAAGGTTTCAGGATAAAACGTTTTCCCTGAAATGATTAGATTCCAAAGGGAAAGATGAACTCAGCGCCCTGCCCCCAGCTCTCTATTTCCAACCAGAGACTGGTAAATAGACATCCAAATCCTTACTAATGAAATTTTATAGCACAGTAACCCCTGGATTCCTTCTCCGCAGCAGCTGCAGATTTTATGCTCTCCTTCCTTTATGTCCATATTAAGCCAAGGAAAAAAAAGAACAAAACTAGACCCTTCCGTTGCCCAGCGCTAATATTATTGCTGATTTGTTTTCTTCCAGGCAGGGAAATCCAGAATGGCAGGAAGCTGCAGCTGAATATGTCACCGACAAAGATAGAAAAGAGGGAACAGGAAAAGGGAATTGCCAACTGAGACAGTTCCTTCCTCCGGGCGGCGAATGGAGGGTTAACGCTGCATTGATCAGCATCCTGTGACTCCCCGTTGTCAAGGAAACAACTAGGATGAAACCTAAATCTATAAAAGCACATTAGAACATCTGTCACCGATTAGCTCGAAAAGCCTAGCCATTGGCAACAGTACCATCTGCTGACAGAAATTGGGTACTGCGCATGACCCAGATAATTCATTTTATATGGATATTTGGGGAAATAAACAATAGGAATTATGAACATTCTTTGGGGGAAGTGCAAGGTAAACAATGCACAGTGTATATACATTACTTTACTGAAACAAAGGATATTGCTGAGTCAACTCAGCAATTAATTACTCTAATACTTACCAGACACTGCAAGATATTTTAGGGTGAAGCCATCACATCTGCAAGCTGTTACTGAAAGACCTATGTGATGGTCAAATTGGTTGGCAAACGATGCGAATCGGAAAAACTGCATATTTGCTGATTATCCTGAATAAATGCATGAAGATGTGGTCTCTTGATTTGATCAGTACTGTAGTAATGTGTTTTAGTTTAACCTCCCTAGTGGTCTGATTATGTCCATATTTCTGTGCTCAAAGCGGTACATTTTTTTGCATGGAAATATGTATTTTATTTATTGTTGGCCTGTAATTTTTAGGAATAACTAACTGAAATCTGTCCGAACAAGAGTCTAGTAAACATCCTGGGTAGGATAAAACTTGAAACATGAAATCATAAATTATAATTTAATAAATAATCATAAAAAATAATAAAATAATAAATTTAATTCAATAATATAATCAAACCAAAAACACTGAAATTTGAAATATAGCGCCAAGTTTGCACATCACTCAGTAAAGTCGCAAAATTGTTTTCAGTGTCTGATGAGGAATTCCCCCACGAATCATTATCACTCAATTCTGCAAGTGGTTCTGATTTACTATCGCTGTTCTCTAGCTGGTCTAAAACCGATTTTGACCTAAAGGGACACTTTTTGGACGCCATGGACGTTTCCAGGCAGAAAGAACAGTAAAAATGCAGGCATGGCACAGGACAAAGCACCAGGGACAAAATGTATGTGAAATGGTTTGATACAATAATGTTTTACTATGTGGTTTTAGTGATTTTAGTGAATGTCACTTTTTGTCATTTTCAAATTTCCCGCCGTTCCGTCCCCCATATGCCCCGACACTTGCAGGGGACGGAAACCAGGAGACAGATGTCGTTATCCGCCAGATTACATTGCCGGGGACACTGCAGGAGGAACATCGCTGGAGCGCAGCACAAGGTAAGTGATCGAGGGATCGCGGAGCAGCACCGCATGGTAAGCCCGAGTGTAGCTTGGGGTTACTGCTGGTGGTACTGAAACTTTACCCCGAGCTACACTCAGGAATACCTCCAGGGAGGTTAACCTAGCAGCTCAGTTAGTCAAAATATCAAACAAGCCCCTGGATAGAGTTAGTATGTGTTTGATCATGCAGTTAAAATCCCCTAGAACGAAGGACAAAACTTTTACGTCCCTTTCACACTGATCAGTTTTTCTTCCGCTTTTGCCTAACAAAAAGTGGAAGAAAAATGCATGACCATTAAATCCTGTGGAATTCTTCATACCATTCAGTTGTGGGTCCGTTGTATTTTTAAAATTCCTGCATTTTTTGATGTGGTAACAAAAAAAATTAACCAAAAACGCTACTCCCAATTTAAATGAATGGAAAATGTGGCAAAAAACACACCCACAGTTGTGTTTTTTTAATTGTTTTTTGAGTCGTGTTTTTTTTTTTTCAAAGGTAAAGAATGATATCAGGTAACCAGAAAATGCACCAGAAACGTGTCAAAAATGCATATGATCAGTTTTTCTTCTGTTTTTGCCCTACGAAAAGTGGAAGAAAAATGCATGACTATTAAATCCTATGGAATTCTTCATACCATTCAGTTTTGGGTCCGTTGTGGTTCAAAATTCCTGCATTTTTTGATGTGGTAATGAAAAAATTAGCCAAAAATGTACATCCCAATTGAAATAAATGGAAAATGTGTCAAAAAACACACCCACAGTTGCGTTTTTGGTGTACTTTTTGAGTCATGTGGTTTTTTTCAACGTAAAGAATTATATCAGGTAACCAGAAAATGCACCAGAAATGTGGCAAAAATGCATATGCGTTTTTGCAATAGAGCAGCATGAAAATAGCTTTAGAAATTTCAAGTGACACCAAACTTTTATTTAAGTATGAATTCTTAAAGCGGAGCTCCACCCAAAAAGGTAAGTTCCGCTTCAAAGACTGGTACCTGGGGAGCGGGTACTGGAAATCGCCTAGGCGATCGGAAGCGGAAGTTGTCCTCCACCCCTCCTTCCCTGAAGACGTATGGGACACATGACAGGTCCCTGAAGACCACAGAACCATTGAGAAAGCGCAGCGCTACTCATGCATGCGCAGTGGGCACCCAGCTGTGAAGCTGCAAGCTGTCACAGTCGGGTGCCCACACTGAAGATGCTGGCACAGGGAACACCAGACGGCCTGTGGGGAGGATACAGCGTGATCAACATGTATAATTACATCAGTGGTTCATATAGTGAACTCAGTGTAGAGCTATTCACCCTGAGGTCATCACAGAGGACAAGGGGGCACTCTTTACATCTGGAGGAAAAGAAATTGAATCTCCAAACACAGAAAGGTTTCTTCAGAGTGAGAGCTGTGAAAATGTGGAATAGACTTCCTCAAGAGTTGGTTCTGGCCAGCTCAGTGGATTGCTTTAAAAAAAGTTCTGGATTCTTTCTTGGATACACAGAATATAACTGGATACTAACATTTATAGGTAAAGTTGATCCAGGGAATATCCGATTGCCTCTTGGGGATCAGGAAGGAATTTTTTCCCCTGCAGGAGCAAATGCTTTGCTGGGTTTTTTGCCTTCCTCTGGCTCAACTGTGGGTATAGGATTATAACTTTTTTTTTTTGTAATGGTTGAACTGGATGGACTTTTGTCTTTTTTTAGCCAAATTAACTACAGTATGTATGTATCAAGGGACAGGTGAGTGGCTGTTTTTTAAAAGTCAGCAGCTACAGGTTTTGTAGCTGCTTACTTTTATTTTTTTCAGTGTAACTGGAACTCAGCTTTAATTTAAAAAAGTACCTTCTATTGTTCTCAGCCTCCTCCAAATCTCCAAATTCCTTTAATTTGTTCCTGTGATCTGACTTCCTGTTAGAGGGTGACAACATTTGTTCATGGTCCCACTGTATGTAAGAACGTAGCCACCCTTTCTTGCTTGCTCCTAAATTGGACTATGGACTGTGAACTACGAGAATTGCAGTGTGCATAGAGCAGTGCACATGACCATAACTAATGTGCACAGCTCAGTCACAACAAACAGGAAGTAAGGAAGCAAAGGAGAGGTTCAGGAGCTCATGGAAGCCATTGCATGGAGGAAGAAGATTCCCTGATAGATGCCTCTTTTTTGTAGAACAATGACTAATAAGGAAATATCACTTCCTATCATTCCATGTTGTAATAATGAATAAAAGGGGGTGGAAAAAGCAGGTTTCCCACTCTGCCATATAGGTCTGTAGATTTCAGAACTGAATAGATAGAAATATAAATACTTTGGCAGATAAAATATCTCACGTATAGTCTTGATTTGTTTGTCTGGCTTTCAGTTTTAAGCTACGGTATACAGGTTGGTTAGTAACCAGCCCCTAGTCTGTGACTGGATAAAGAAGGAGCAGAAAGCTGATGAAGTAATCATTCTACTCTCATCTCCCATAAGCATACTGAAATTATTCACTGACAGCACTGTGCAGAGCAGTAGAGCACTGAATGGTCATTGGTCAATGGTCATCCCTATCTGTCCCAGGCCGAGTGCAGCTATACAAAAGGCAGATTCCATTATCTTGCCCTTCCATCCTGGATTGTAAGCTCCAAGGAGCAGGGCCCTCCTATCCCTCTTGTATTGAACTGTATTGTTGCTGTATTGTCTCCCGTTATATTGTAAAGTGCTGAGCAAACTGTTGGCGCTATATAATTCCTGTATAATAATAATCTAAACCAAACTGGTCTCTAAACTGGGGCCCAGGGGCCAGATGTGGCCCTTTGCTTGCTTGTATCCGGCCCTTGGGGCACTATTTCATTCACTCATACCTACAATGGGGCATAATCCCCCCCACTGACACAATGCTGGGGCACAATTCCTCCCAATGACACCAACAATGGGGCCCACTGGGGTACCATTCCTTCATATGACACTAATGATGGGGCACAATTCCTCTGACACCAATGATGGGGCACAATTCCTCTGACACCAATGATGGGGCACAATCTCTCCCAGTGATGCTAAAGATGGGTCATTGTTTTTTTCCCCACTGACTTAGAGACCTTTTCTACTGCCAATGGCCACAATCCAGCCCCCCTAAAGTCTGAAGGACCGTAAACTGTCTCTTAGCCTAGAAAGTTTGGAGACCTCTGATCTAAACTATGTTCTATGTAAAATACATTGTATGATTTTCCAATTAATATTTACATAGATTAAATGTTGTCTTTATACCAGTCTGGGATTTAGTTTCAAAAGTTAAATACTGTTTGTCTGCCAGCTATCTTAACTCTTTCATCGGCTAAAGTCTCTTCCGAATATGAGATCATTAGGAAATGTAGTAAAGCTGTTTTTTTGAGGAAGTAGGATATTTCTATGGATAAAAGACACAAGGATGTGTTTTCCTGGACATAAGGACAGAGTCAGCAGATGGCCTTCATCCGTGGAGGGACAAGCAGGAAATCATTAGTGGAGTGAATAACAAGCTCCATTCTTCCAGGCCCTGGACAGAGCTGCTTAGTGATATGTGTTTATATCATTGCACTGACACTTTTTTTCTTAGGCGGTTTGGGAGCTAGTATCACTAATATCACTGTTCCAACACTAAAAGAGCTGTTAGGAGACTATATATAACCAGTTATTTATCCTTCCCTGTTCATTTGATAAATATAACACTATAAAATATATAAATACACATACACTATGCTGTGCGTGACATACACCAGACTGCCCCAATCTGTATACTGTTTAGTACATTACACACCCACTCAACTGTGAATGCTGTACTTTGTGTTATTTATTCCCATATGGAAGAAAAATATATTTTAAATATATTTTAAAAATATTCTTCTCAAATATATTGCCATATATTTGAAATGCTACAATTTTGGCCATATTCAATATATTTTAAAATATATGTCAATAAATATATATATATACATATATATATATATATATATATATATATAAATATATGCTGCCTGGTGAAATGTGTTTTTATTACAAAATATATGAAAAATATTTTTAAAAATACATTTCAAATATACTGTATGTCTTTAAAAATATAAGTCTACATTTTTGGAATGCATTTACAAATATATGGAAAAATGTATGTTAAAATGACTTTTTTATATGTTAAAAAAAATCTGAAGAATATATAAAAAAAATACATTTTTAAAATATTCTAAAGACATATGATATATTTAAAATGTATTTTTACAAATACTTTTCATATATCTTGTAATATAAATGCATTTCAACATTATTATTATACAGTATTTATAAAGCGCCAATAGTTCGCTCAGCGCTGTACATTACAAAGGGGGACAGAACATGTGACAGAACAGTAACAATACAATGCAAAACATGGGGGGATCGAGGGCCCTGCTCTTTCGAGTTTACAATCTAGGAGGGAGGGGATGGTGGCACAGGAGGAGAAAGCTGTGGGGGATGGAGTGGTAGGAAGAGTGGAGGTCTTCGGCAAGTTAGCAGGGGGTGGGGTAGGCTTCCCTGAAGAGGTGGGTTTTCAGGGTGTGCCTAAAGGAGAGGAGAGTAGGTGATAATCTGATGGGTTGGGGCAGGGAGTTCCAAAGGATGGGTGACACCCTGGAGAAGTCCTGGAGGCGGGCATGGGAGGAGTAGACCAGGGAACTAGAGAGAAGGAGGTCTTGTGAGGAGCGGAGTGTGCGTGTTGGGTGGTACTTGGATATTAGGTCGGTGATGTAGTTTGGAGCAGTATGGTGGACAGCTTTGTATGTCAGTGTTAAGATTTTGAATTTTTTGAGGGGGAGTGAGGGGAGGTGGTAGCATTATAGGTAACGCTGAAAGAGCGTTCTGACAGGTAGGATGAGAGCCAGGAGAGAGCAGAATCTCTGAGGCCGAGGGAGTGTAGTTTTTTGAGGAGGAGGGGGTGGTCGACTGTGTCGAAGGCTGCAGAGAGGTCAAGGAGTAGGAGCACTGAATAGTGGCCATTATCTTTGGCGGTTAGCAGGTCATTGGAGAGTTGGAGTAAGGCAGTTTCGGTGGAGTGTAGGGGACGGAAGCCGGACTGTAGGGGATCAAGGAGGTTGTTGTCGTTGAGGTGAGAGCTTAGGCGGGTGTAGACTAGGCGATCGAGGAGTTTGGATGTGAATGGGAGCAGGGAGATGGGTCTGAGGTTGTTCGGGTCATTGGGGTCCAGGGAGGGCTTTTTAAACATGCAGTATATATATATATATATATATATATATATATATATACCCATCATTCATCTTCGCATACCTCACACTTTTTTTTTAACATTTCCACTGATCATGCATAGGGCAGTTCATTCACTTGAATGGGCAACAATCGCTCAAAAGAAGCTCCAGAACTTGTATCATTTTTACCATGCTTTTTGGTGCATTTATAGTGAATTTCTGAAATGCAGAGCAAAGCATGCATTTTCTGTGTGGTTTGCCATGTGTTTGGAAATGACACAGATGTGAAAGGATCCTTATTGTTATTATGTAAACGCACCAATTTCACTTTCAGGCCCAATTCACACCTAGCATAGTGGGAGGATGTATTTTTCCACTCCTTTTTCTTGTGACATGCATAGGACTACATGCGCTACATGTGGAAAAATAGCTCATGAAACATTTTGGCATGGAGCAAGTTGCACAGTTTTTACTGTGTGTATTGCTGTGTTCGTCAACTGTTTTTTCCTGTGGCAAAATGTGTGTTTACTTCTGTGTTTGGGATGCCATTAACAATTAATGGCATTGAAAGCGCAAATAGTTAATTTTAGGTGGCTATACGCTATACAATTTGATTATACAATTTCCTTTAGCTTTACAAAAACTATGGAATAGGACAAACTGCCTATCTATTTATTCATTCTGTATCCAATCAGGCAGGCCCTTGTAATACATCAGAGGTATCCAACCCACATGCAACCCCAGAGAGTTTAGTGTGCAGCCCAGGTCCATCTGGAGGGACACTGAGGAAGCCAGGCAAATGCACACATGGGGGGGTTCTGGGGATGCTGTGCAAACATAGTTGATGGGTGAAGGGTATTTGTTTTATGTGTTAATGAGTTCAGCTGATAAACTTCCTGTGTCTTATTGGTTTCTCCTTTCCAAATCCACATATCAGAAATTGATGGCGTTTTCTAAGAAATGCAGAAAGGCCCTTGTTCTCAAAATCAAAAAAAAACTTTTATTTTTTTGCAACAGAGGTACATTAATGGTACATAGAGGAGCTGGAATTTTTTTTAAAAAGGTGGACTTAGCCTTTAAAGCAAACCGTGCAGGGCAAAAACAATAGTCGTATGCTTTAATGGTAGCCCAGACAGATTATACGTATCTTTTCCTTTGTTCTTCCGTTCCTCCATTTAGTTTCGACAGCAGAGATGAATAAATGGTACTTCTGGTTATAGAGAACATGTGGTTCACCGTTCTTACTCCCATGTGTTGCTTCATGATTGGCTGCTTAGGCACCCATCAATGTCACTTAAAGGTAGAAACAGTTCTCACAGATTGGACCTTACACAGACATGGCTCTGTCCCTGAGTAGTAGAGAGTGAAGGTAAGGCCCAAATGTTCTCAGGGTGAGGCTGACATTAAAGTAGTAGTAAACTCTCTATGCTGATTTTTACCTACAGGTAAGCTTACAGTAAAGCTTACCTGTAGGTAAAATGACTATCTCCTAAACGTGCACCATTTAAGACGGGGGTGTCAAACTGGCGGCCCTCCAGCTGTTGCGAAACTGCAAATCCCATCATGCCTCTGCCTTTGGAAATCATGCTTGTAACTGCCAGTCTTGCAATGCCTCATGGGACTTGTACTTTGGCAACAGCTGGAGGGCCGCCAGTTTGACACCCGTGGTTTACGAGATATTCCAGCTAGCAGCAGCTGGTGACATCCCCAGTGAATGCACTCTGAAGGAATGGCATTCCCGTGCCATTCCTTCAAAGCTCTGTGCCGTACATTAAGGCAGCTCAGCAGGTCAGGTGGCAGGAGCCCGGGAACCCAGAAGGAAGACCGGGTGAGGATGGAAGCCCCATGAGCAGTGACAGCGTGCCGCTTGAAGGGCTTCATTTTAAGGGAAGTAATTCATAATATGTTAGTATGCGCCGCATGCTAGCACATCATGCTTATCCTAAAACAAAGCCCTCTTTTTTTTAGACGGTTTACTACAGTTTTAAAGACCATCCCTGGACAATTGTTTTGTTTAAATGTACTTCAACAATTATTTAGAAGAGGGTGGGGGTAAAGGTTGGGGGTGGTAAGAGTGTGACCAGAGAAGATGAAACCTGTTTCTTTGCCCTCCAAGGTCCATTTAAGTGACTTTACAGACACTAGTAACTGCTAGATATTTTCACCTAATAGAACATGATTCAGTTGCCCCTACTGAGCCAACAAACTGGCCATTTATCCAACTTACATCACGACATCCTCCACACAAATGTACCTACTAGATATTTTTTCTGCCAATCCCTCCACTGGCTTCCACTCTCCCAACAAATAAAATTCAAAATACTAACAGCAACTTACAAAACCATCCACAACTCTTCCTCTAGCTACATCACCAACCTGATCTCAAAATATCAACCAAACCGCTCTCTTTGATCCTCCCAAGACCTTCTGCTCTCCAGTTCCTGTGTCACCTCCTCCAATGCTCACCTCCAGGACTTCTCCAGAGCTTCTCCCATCCTATGGAACTCCCTACCCCAATCTGTCCGGCTTTCTCCTAATCTATCCACCTTTAGACGATCCCTGAAAATATTTCCCTTTAAAGAAGCCTATCCTGCTTCTACCCTAGTAAACCACCATTTATTTCCTCCATCAGCTCATCCCCCACAGCTATTACCTTTTGTATCACTCAACTTCTCCTCCTAGATTTTAAGCGCTAAGGAGCAGGGCCCTCTGTTTCCTCTTGTACCAAATTGTATTGTAACTGTAACGTCTACCTTCATTTTGTAAAGCGCTGTGCAAACTGTTGGTATACATCCTGTATAATAATAATAATAGAACATGAGTCAGTTGCCCCTACTGAGCCAACAAACTCACCATTTATCCAACTTACTCCACGGCATCCTCCACACAAATGTATCTACTAGATATTTTCACCTAATAGAACATGATTCAGTTGGCCCTACTAAGCCAACAAACTGGCCTCTTATCCAACTTACTCCATTGCATCCTCCACACAAATGATTGTGTAAAGGAAGAATCTACTGAATAAAAGAGAATAAAAGAGAATAAAAAAGTAAAACTGTAAGCAAAAATTGTGTGTATGTTAAGTTTGATGTTCCTTCCAATGTTACCTTTTGTTTTGTTTTGTTTTGTTTTGTTTTGTTTTGCTATTGTTGTCTACCAACTAAAAGGAGCACACTTAAATAGACAATAGTCTTTAGAAATAGAAGAAGAGTTTTATTTCATGGGATAAACAAAAGTGAATGTCAGTAGCAGCAAAGGACAGATGTCCTTTGAAAACCTTTTGTATTCAGTGCAATCACACTGCCCCACACCACATATTTTTCTTTAGGTTCAATGCCAATAAAATAAAGGAAAACAAAAAAATGGCATATATGTACCTTCAATACAAGTTAGTACAAAGGACAGTGGAAAATACCAAAGCTCTGATTGCTGCAGAGGATTCTGGGAGTAGGGACTGATTAATATCAGATGCTGCACATGGGACAGCATTCCTTTTAAGAAAAACAATACTTCTGACTGATGTACTGAAGACGGACCATTGCTACAGTCTTCATTCTAAATGTAATAAAGTAGGAACAAGAAAATAGGTCTCATTCAGTGTTCAGCTTTCTCATGTGGCCATATTTCAAATCAGGAAACAAAGCATAATCAAGCTCTGGTTTTGTTTAGAGTTTACATTTTTTTTGTAACTTCCACAGAGGATACTGACTTGACGACTGACCATTTTCCCAGAGGAGCTGACCTCAAGGCCTTTCACACTCTGCTGTTGGGAATGAAGACTGGAAAAAACAACATGTGCTCTTTCCAAAGAAAACATTTTTCATGTGCTTCATTCCATCAGGACACTTCAGATGCCTTGGCTTAAAAAAGAGCTTGTAAAACACAAAGCTTTGCTATTGCAGCTACATAGCTCTCATTTTTTCCTCTTGTATTTAGATTTGACACTAGGGTCTTAAAACTTAAAACTGAGGTGAAGTAAGCTTAGCATTCCACACAAACTCTGACTTGTAAGGGTATGTTCACACCAGATTGTGCACATCAGCACATATGCGTCGGTGATGTGCACTTGGGTGCATTTTGGTGATCGTGTGTTTCATGTGTGTTGCAATTTTTATTTTAATTACTGCAATAAAATGCTGCCTTACTCATTTTTATACCACACACATCAACGTAGTGTATTGATATTATTATTATTACAGGTACTTATATAGTGCTGTCATAAATTGTGTGATTATTTGGTTTGACCATATACGATAAATTAAAAGTCTATATAAGTGTGATATATTGTCCTTAATTATTGATGTAAAGTGAAAATCCTGTGCACAGGTGAAGATACATTCCATGTGACATTTATTCCATTTGGTGAAGTGCAGGGAATATGGTAAAAATGCACACTCACCAGTTGCGCATTTTTAAATACGCAGTATAATATATAAGATGTAATCAGCCAGAGGTCCCCTTTAAGGTGGAATGGGTGGAATGGTTGTACAGCCTGAAAAGGATCTCCCTCCTCTGGATCCTGGAGCTGCTCTACAGCTTAGTGTCACATGGGATTCGTTAATTTAGCTAATCTTCATGAACAGAATCTCGCTCAGTAAATTCTGAAGCTCAGTAAAGTCAGAGTAGCTCTGGTAACACAGACAAATAGCAGGAGGGTTCCTAGTCCCAATGACATGTTCAGTACTCTGGTAGCAATTAAGCATGCGCTCCCCACAGTAGCTCACTGTTCCAGAGATTCTGTGTGCAGGATCTCTCCCCTGGATGCAGATCACTTGTCTACTGCTGCTTCAGGCGTGGCCTCTCTGAGTTGTTGAGGGAGGGACCCAGAGAAGTTTATCTTCCCTGGACATGTATAGGAGCTCAGTTGTGGAAAAGGTGAAAGCAAACCTCTGCTCATAGCATATGTCTTTATGGACCTTGCTTTGTGAACTGGTGCACAGTAATGTTGGGACAGGAAGGGGCCTTCCCCAAACTTTCCCCACAAAGTTGGGAGTATGAAATTGTCCAAAATGTCTTGGTATGCTGACGCTTTAAGAGTTCCCTTCACTGGAACTACGGGGCCAATCTCAACCCCTGAAAAACAACCCCACACCATAATCCTCCCTACACCAAACACTTGGCACAATGCAGTCAGGCAAGTACTGTTCTCCCAGGCACATCCATGGGATTGCCAGACAGAGAAGCGTGATTTGTCACTCCAGAGAACACGTCTCCACTGCTCTAGAGTCCAGTGGTGGCGTGCTTTACTCCACTGCATCCGACGCTTTGCATTGCACTTGGTGATGTAAGGCTTGGATGCAGCTGCTCGGCCATGGAAACCCATTCCATGAAGCTCTCTACGCAATAATCTGAAGGCCACACAATGTTTGGAGGTCTTTAGCTATTGATTCTGCAAACAGTTGGTGACTTCTGCACACTGTGCACTTCAGCATGCGCTGATCCCGCTCTGTCATTTTACATGGCCTACCACTTTGTAGCTGAATTGCTGTTGTTCCCAGTTGCTTTCCTTTGTTACAATCCCACTAACAGTTGACCGTGGAATATTTAGTAGCAAGGAAATTTCATGAATGGACTTATTGCACAGGTGGCAACCTATTACGGTGCCATGCTTGAATTCCCTGAGCTCCTGAGAGGTAGATTTAAATATAATCTATCTATATGTGGTTCTATCCTGGTAAAAAAAATTGTTTATATACTTTCTGTAAATTTAAGATAAATTCATGTGCTTGAGACATTCTTGGGCCCAAAAAGCTTCTTTTGTTTTGCTATAATTAATTGCTGAAATCTATTTGTAGCAAACGCTGCTGAATATCTATAGGACCCCAAGGAAAATTAGCACTATACTTGTTTCATATTAGTACTGTAGGGTGGCACCCACATTTATATATATATATATATATGATATTGTTAGTGTGAGATATAGGGGATTTTCAATAAAGACAACCGTCATATATGTTTTCTTCTTTTACAGCATTCTTTACTTGTTAAATACCCTCAATTAACTATTTACTTTTAAACAACAGCTTGAAACGTGTAGTCTCAGGTATTTCAAAAGGTACCATACACAAAACTTTAGAAAGAGAGAGAGAGAAAGAGGGAGAGTGAGAAGTGTGTGTGTGGGTGTGTGTAAATTGAATAAGTGACTGTACTTGCTCAGTCAGTGAACTCTGTGTAGCCTGTACATTACTTTTCCAATAAAATATGTTCCAAGTACAAAAGAGCAGCTTAATGTTCAAGGTATTTTATTACCTCACTTCCTGCTCCAGTTTCGGTGGAATTATACTGTACAGTCATACAACACGTACAGAAAGCAATGGAATTCAGGGCTGTCGTGACCAGAGGCCCACCATGTTATGACATTTGGCACAGATGTTACATATTATACTGTAGAACAAGTCTGGAAGAATTTTCACGTCTTCACAAATGCAAAATTCAGACGCCTCCTGGGAAAGTTTGATATGCTGGGAAAAAAACTAAAGTTCTTAACTTATAGATCCCTGGATAGTTTTATGTTCCATGTGAAACAAAGAACTAAGATACTGTATCTCAAAAGTCAACTAAATGCAAACACAAGATGTTTAATAACCAGTACCACTAGAGAGTTGTGAGCTAGAAAGAGTCTAATGTTCAGTTTATTAAATTTTTTAAAAGATCAATCTAACCAAAAATCATGTTTCAGTTATGGGTTAATACTGATGGAATATTTCACTGGCTTACTTAAAACTCCTCAAAAATCCTACTTTTCCTTTCAGAGTGAATAACAGGCATTTTCAAGGCAAATTGACATACAGTATATAAAGTCTTTAAAATGTAGTTTACATATTTTTTCACTTTCAGTAGTTTTTATTGGAAAGATTGTTCACAGTTACATATTCATCATTGTCTTCATTATTAACTTACCTAATTTTTAATGGTACAGTTTTCCCCTACTTACGAATGAGTTCCATTCCGTGAGCTGGTTCATAACTCCAACTTTTTTGTAATCAACAAAAATCAGCGTTTGCAGACAATGAATTAGTAATGTGGGTTGTCAATATAAGCACACCTGCACCTACATCTCATTATAATGAGTATTTTCAGAGCCAAATAAATTGGGGACTTTTAAGGTGCTAAACAATAATACATTCACTTAAGCATTAAAATTTAGACAATGGCTGATCAGTGTGTTCTGGCAGGGAGAATCCCCCTGTCAAATCACAAAGGCATAGTGAGGGATATCGCCGTGCCAACATTGCTTGTGTTGGTATGGCGATCTGTTCGTTTTTTTTTTTCGTTCATCTTTGAAAGTTCGCAAGTTTAACATTTGTATGTAGGGACTAACTGTAATGCTGATGGGCAGTTGGATTTTTCCTGCACTCTGCTAGACAGTGTTGGATTAGATAAGTTGGGCTAAGCAAGGCTATTACATCATTTTGCTAAAAAGAAATATGGGGTTGTGGAAAAAAATAATAATACTCAACTAGGTAAATGCAGCATTAGTCCAATGCGGCATCTGTCCCCTGCCGCTTCTAAGACTGAGAACTGAGCGATCAAAGACCGCTGACTGTAAGTCACCAGCTCTCTGCTCTGGCCCTCCAGCACTCACTGGAGCGCCAGGCTGTGAACGGGGTGGAAGCGGCTTGCTCAGGCTCTTGGCAGCATGCTGAGAGGCTGAGCCAGATGCCGGGTTAGGCTTTTGGGTGGATCTCAACCTCAAGCCTGGACTGGCACAGTGACATCAGCCAACAGCTAATTTTAGCTGGCTGTTGGCTAAAACTGCACTCCTGTGATCCATAGGAGAAGTAGGGCCAAAATAGCTTTGGCCCTACTTCTTCTTAAGCTCCAACAGATAGAAAATGTGCTGTCAATCTTAAGGCCTGATGATGAAACAAGGTTTGGCTATTTACTGATACGACTATCAACAGTAGTAGCATCTAAGCAGCTCCAGCAGAAGCAAGGGTGATAAGACTGAAGTGATATTAGTGTAGAAGGTTGTAACTCTATCAAAAGAAGTGCATATCCAGTGGTTCTTCTCCCAGGATCTGCCTGGCATCATAAATCACATAATTTTATACTTTGAGCATAGTTCTAATTTAAAGAGTAAAAAGAGTTGAGGAAAAAAAAACAATCCTCTCTGGGTGATCAATATACATTGCAAAGTTTATAAAGAACATTGTAAAAAATTCCTACCTGTTCCTGCTCTGAACTAATAGCTCTTTGTTAGACAATGACTTGTGCACAATAATTCTGTATGTGACTGACTCATTCACTATAAGTAGCTGATGCACTTTCAGACCACTGATCAGAAAAGTTGCAGTGTATGCATCCTTTTAGAAATTAGTAACCCTTAAAGTGGTAGTAAACTCTTTTTTTAACTTTTACCTACAGGTAAACCTATAATAAATCTTACCTGTAAGTAAAATTAATATTTCCTGAATGTGCACTGTTTAGGAGACATTTGCTCTTTTTGAGAGCCGGCGCATGTGCTCTGAAAGAAAAGCATACCCGTGCCGTTCCTTCAAAGTATTGTGCCGTGGCCCGGGTGTATGTGCAGGAGTGACGTCATTGCAGCTCGGCCAGTCAGACGTCCGGAGCTTGAAAACTTGGAAGGAAGTTTGGGTGAAGATGGAAGTCTCGGCAGCGGTGACAGCGCACCACTGGAGGGCTTCAACTTTAGGTAATTCCTTCATAATGTGCTAGTATCCGATGCACATTATGTCATTGCCTTGCAGGGGATTTTATTTTTTTTACCTGCAGTTTTCTACCGCTTTAAGGTGTATCTCAATAAAAATGACATCTTTGTTGCAGATCATACCTGAAACCTGACATATATCTTAGTGCAGAGTTTTTCACCCAGGCAGGAAATTACATTATTGAAAGCACTCTGTACACCAAATACATGAAGAAAGTCATAATGCATTCAATTTCAGTAGCTGCCCATTGAAAAGGAGAGGTAATTTTTATGAGCATTAAATTACAATATTGCTTGTGTAGAAAAAAACAATTGTATATGCATTTTTATAGGCTAGATTTTTTTTCCACAAAAGTGGAGTTACCCTTCAAGTTCCAGGGACTCCAGTGGTGAGCATTCACTGCCATTGAGGTTGAATTCTGATGCATTCTGCCCAATGTATAAAGAAATTTAAAAAAAAAAGGTAAAATAAAATGTAATGACCATGGCAGATGGGAGGGGATGGGAGCTTACATTCATTTGTCTCTGAGACATAGAAAGCCAGTGAATTCATTAAACAGTCAGCATGTGTGACAAATAAAATCTCAGTTGAGGGTGTACAACTCCTATAAACACACATTTGCAGTATGTCACTATGGGAAAGGGACCCTGTAAAGCCCCTAAAAGGTAAGTTTAACATTTCCCTTATGCTAGCAACATTTCTAAGGTTTCTTTGATGCAGAGCACTAATTGTTGGTCTGTTTAAAGCACTCATAAAGTAAACTAGAATGTATGTGTTGTGTGGGTTCACAATTTCCCATGGTTGTTCATCAGTAGTATTTCCAACACTCAAAGCTTCTCATTTGAACCCTATATTGCGTGAATATTCCAAAAGAAGCTTAGATTTGTGCATATTGTGCAAAGCATTGGCCTATGTTAAGCTACTGTGACTTACAGCAACCAATCAGATTGTTCATCAGCTTGGGCAGACCAAGGATGGATTCTGATTGGTTGCTATTGGATTACTTCACTTTGACCCTTACTAAAACCATTGCATTGTTGGAAATTAAACAAAAGTAATGCTTAGCATTTATATATCAGATTTTAGATGGAAATGTGTACTTTTGCAATCAGGCAGTGTATTTTCATGTGACATTGAGTTGACCTTACTGCTAAAACATGTACTAATTGTTTCCAGGTTCAGCTGTGCAGTAGACGGAAAACAGCATGAAGGGATGCACACCTTGTTCTAATAAACACCAGATGCTGACTATAAAGCTGGAGCCTCTCTGAAGTCCATAGATTAAGGATTAGCTGCTAACAAAAATTAGAAAAGTTCCAGGAACGCTGATCCAATGAACAGGTGCATCTTGGCAGGACATGCACTTTTCTGTCTACCAGGATGTCAAAAAATCTTTTATAGAATGCTGAAAATATTGGCCTTCCAGGAAATAAGCAAGATTGTTCCAGCTTTGACCAAGTATGGTCAAATCTGCAGAATAACTAAAAAAGATTGCATTTATTGATAATGATTATTGTTATTAAATATTGTAAGATTTGAAAGTGTGTATAATATGTGTCCAATTTGACACTTTTTATGTCTTTAACCGCTTCCATATCGGGCACTTTTACCCCCTTCCTGCCCAGGCCAATTTTCAGGTTTCAGCCCTCTCACATTTTGAATGACAATTGCGCGGTCATACAACTTTGTACCCAAACTAAAATTTTATCATTTTCTTCACACAACTAGAGCTTTCTTTTGGTGGTGTTTAATTACCACTGGGGTTTTTATTTTTTGCTAAATTAACAAAAAAAACAAAAATGTTGAAAAAAAAATGTTTTTTTTTGTATCTGTTATAAAAGTTTGCAAATAAATAATTGTTCTTCATAAATTTAGGCCAAGATGTATTCTGCTACATATCTTTGGTGAAAATAAACCAAATTAGTATTTATTATTTAGTCTGTTGGAAAGTTCACAAACTATGGGATATATGTGAAAATTGATCAATCCTGAAGTACTGACAGCCAATCTAATTTCTTGAGGTCCAAGAATGTCAGAACAGTACAGATATCCCCAAAATGACCCATTTTTGCAAAGTAGACTGTCCGACGTATTTCATAACAGACATGGCTAGTTTTTTGAAGTTGTAATTTTTTTGTCATAATGTTTCGGAAAATGAATAAATTAAAAAAATTATTTTCACAATTTTTTTTTACATACTGTCACCAGTGCAGTACAGCATCATCATATAACTGGCATGGCGGTGATCATGGACACTGACTGGTGACAGCACGAAAAAACAAATTTTAATTATTTGTTGTTACTTTTTTTCATATTTTTTTTCATATTTCACTATGACCAAAGTAGTATAATTTTACCATAGTAAAATTGTACTACTTTTGGGGAAGTGATCAGTATTTTTTTTTATTCAAGCGAGCATTTACCTGAATGAAATTGATTCATTCAGAGGTTTTTTTTTGTGATTAGCTGTGATTTGGCCACGGCTAATCACATGACACAGCTGGGCTGTGATTGGCCCTGATGGGCACTGATATGTGGCATTGATGTGCACTGGTAGGCACTGATATGTGGCATTGATGTGGCACTGATGGGCACTGACAGCTGGCATTGATGGACACTGACAGGTGGCACTGCTGTGGCTACACTGATCATCAGGGACACTGATCATCAGTGCCCTGATGATCAGTGTATATGTCCCCTCTGAGCGATGCTGATTACCAGCTCTCCACTCCTCACAAGCTGTCAG
Source organism: Staurois parvus (assembly GCF_062004578.1). Lineage (NCBI taxonomy): Eukaryota > Metazoa > Chordata > Amphibia > Anura > Ranidae > Staurois > Staurois parvus. Next base: position 8,726,110 of record NW_028317802.1, on the reverse strand, counting down.
CATGACAGCTCGTGAGGAGAGAAATGCAGATAACCGGCATTTTCCTATTTACATGCGATCAGCTGTGATTGGACACAGCTGATCACATGACCGAGCCAGCATCTTTGGCTCTTTCTCTTGATCGGTGAGTGCACCACCGATCGTTGTGCTGCGCACCCCTGGAGCCGTGCTTACATAGTTAGAGTGTGAAGACGTCATATGACGTCCTCCCAGAACGAGAGAACCGCCTTGCGCCCGTCATTACCTTATATGGTGGGCTGGAGGCGGTTAAACCTATATTTTATAACATTTTTCACCCTCTGTGTACAATCTTTGTTTCACAAATAAACATCTAATACATGGCAAAGGATTCCCAGGCAATATGGTTTAGAAACAGCACAGCTCAAGTACTTACCTTTCATACACTGTAGGGGATATTTATCAATTCTGTTGCACAACAAAGTAATACTAAACAGGAGCAGTGAGATGCATCATGAGAATTACAGCCCAAGAGATGAATTCCTTCTTTGACTGCTCTAAAGTCATATTTGCACGTGAATGAAACCTGACCCTGATCACTCCATAATTATGCATCTGTTTACCGTTAAAGCTGCTTTCAAGGTTTCTTGTCACTTTAAATAATTTGTTTGGTCCAAGCTGGTTGAAACAAACTGTTTCCTTCACTGACAGCTGCATTGGCTCTAAGCACTGTATGTACTGTATGTAGCTTCAGATACATACACTACACAGTACTGGGTTACAGTTGTCAGACAGAAACGTCCTGTCTCATACCCGGAACAAAACAGAGTCGAGCTGAGCAGTGCTAAGCCATTCATAGGCAGTTTTGTATTCTGTGAATGAATTGAAAGCTTCCTCTGATTGGCTGAGGAGGGGAGGAGGGCTGAAGACATTACAACACTCCCAGCACTTTGTATGAATGTATCTGAAGCTACAAACAGTGCTTACAGCCAATGCAGCAGTTAGTAAAGGTAATAGTTTGTTTGGAACAACTTGGTCCAAATAAACTACACTGCTCAAAAATATTAAAAGAGCACTTTTTAATCAGAGTATAGCATCAAGTGAATTAAACTCCTGGTATATGGATCTGGTAAGTTAAGTAGCAGAGGGGGTTGTTAATCAGTTTCAGCTGAATTGGTGTTAATGAAATAAAGAACAGGTGCACTAGATGGGCAACAATGAGATGACCCCCAAAATAGGAATAGTTTTGCAGGTGGAGGCCACTGACATTTTTTCCCTACTCATCTTTTCTGCCTGTTTTTCACTAGTTTTGCATTTGGCTAGGGTCAGTGTCACTACTGGTAGCATGAGGTGATACCTGAACCCTACAGAGGTTGCACAGGCAGTCCAACCCCTCCAGGATGGCACATCAATATGTGCCATTGCCAGAAGGTTTGCTGTGTCTCCCAGCACAGTCTCAAGAGCATGGAGGAGATTCCAGGAGACAGGCAGTTACTCTAGGAGAGCTGGACAGGGCCATACAAGGTCCTTAACCCATCAGCAGGACTTTTATCTGCTCGTTTGTGCAAGGAGGAACAGGATGAGCACTGCCAGAGCCCTACAAAATTACCTCCAGCAGGCCACTGTCTCTGACCAAACAGAATGTCTCTGACCAAACAATCAGAAACAGACTTCATGAGGGTGGCCTGAGGGCCCGGCATCCTCTAGTGGACCCTCTGCTCACTGCCTGGCACCATAAAGCTTAATTGGAATTTGCCATTGAACACCAGAATTGGCAGGTCTGCCACTGGCGCCCTGTTCTTTTCACAGATGAGAGCAAGTTTACCCTGAGCACATGTGACAGACATGAAAAGGTCTTGAGAAGGCGTGGATAACCTGTAACATCATTCAGCATGACCGTTTTGGTGGTGGGTCAGTGATGGTCTAGGGAAACATATCCATGAAGGGACGCACAGACCTCTACAAGCTAGAAAATGGCACCCAGACTGCCTTTAGGTATCGGGGATGAAATCCTTGGACCCATTGTCAGACCCTACGCTGGTGCAGTGGGTCCTGGGTTCCTCCTGGTGCACGACGATGCCCGGCCTCATGTGGCAAGAGTATGCAGGCAGCTCCTGAAGGATGAAGGAATTGATACCATTGAATGGCCCCCAAGCTTGCCTGACATAAATCCAATAGAACACCTCTGGGATATCATGTTTCAGTCCATCCGGTTGCACCGCAGACTGTCCAGGAGCTCAGTGATGCCCTGGTCCAGATCTGGAAGGAGATACCCCAGGACACCAATCAGCATCTCATTAGGAGCATGCCCCGACATTGTCAGGCTTGCATACAAGCACGTGGGAGCCATACAAACTACTGAGTATCATTTTGAGTTGCTGCAATGAAATTTCAGCAAAATGGAATAGCCTGCTGCATAATTTGTTCACTTTGATATGCAGGGTGTCTTTGAATTCAGTCCTCTGTAGGTTGATAATTTTCATTTACATCAAATGATGTGGCATCCTTACATTCCTAACACATTACCCGGTCCATATCAGTATACTGTGTATATATATATATATATATATATACACATATAAAAATAATGCAGTCCTTTTAAATTTGTGCTTTCACCATGATTCATTCAATGTGCATAAAATGTTCAAAATCTTCTCCTCCATTCTAAAGTGCTTAAGATACAGCACATTACCAGATTTAAATGCGCTCCCAATACAGGAAGCATCACATCAGGTACTTTTACTGTATATTGTTTGTTTTGATAATCCAGGGGGATAATTTAACATAGTATTTACAGTTGCAAGAAAAAGTATGTGAACCCCTTGGGATTACGTGGAGTTTTGCATGAATTGGGCATAAAATGTGCTCTGAATGTCATCTAAGTCACAACAATAGAAGAACACAGTCTGCTGAACATAATACTACACAAACAGATGTTGCCACGGTTTAATTGCACATAACATGTAAACATTCACAGTGCAGGGAGAAAAAAGTATGTGAACCTTTGGACTTAATAACTGGTTGACCCTCCTTTGGCAGCAATAACCTCAACCAAACGTTTCCTGTAGTTGCAGATCAGACCTGCACAATGATCTGGAGTAATTTTGGACCACTCCTCTTCACAAAACTGTTTCAGTGTAGCAAAATTCTTGGGATGTCTGGTGTGAATCGCTCTCTTAAGGTCATGCCACAGCATTTCAGTTGGGTTGAGGTCAGGATTCTAACTGGGCCACTCCAGAAGGCGTATTCTGTGCTGTTGCAGCCATTGTTTTGTTGAATTACTTGTATGCTTTGGGTCATTGTCCTGTTGCATCACCCATCCTCTGCGGAGCTTCAGTTGGCGGACAGATGGTCGTACGTTTTCCTGTAAAATGTCTTGATAAACTCTGGAATTCATTTTCCCATCAATGACAACAATCCGTCCAAACCCTGAGGCAGCAAAGCAGCCCCAAACCATGATGCTCCCTCCACCATGTTTTACAGTGGGGATGAGGTTTTGATGTTGGTGTGGTATGCCTTTTTTTCTCCACACATAGTGTTGTGTGTTCTTCCCAAACAACTCAATCTTGGTTTCATCTGTCCACAGTATATTATGCCAGTAGTGCTGTGGAACATCCAGGTGCTCTTTTGCAAACTTCAAACGTGCTGCAATATTCTTTTTGGACAGCAATGGCTTCCCCCATGGTGTCCTCCCATGTACTCCATTCTTGTTTAATGTTTTCCTTATTGTAGATGTGTCAACAAAAATGTTAGTATGTGCCAGAGATTTCTGTAGTTCTTCAGCTGACACTCTGGGATTCTTCTTTACCTCATGCAGCATTCTGCACTGTGCTCTTGCAGTCATTTTTACAGGACAACCACGCCTAGGGAGAGTAGCAACAGTGCTAAACTTTCTCCATTTGTAGACAGTCTGTCTTACACATGGACACATGAACATCAAGGCTTTTGGAGATACTTTTGTAACCCTTTCCAGCTTCATGCAAGTCAACAATTCTTGATCGTAGGTCTTCCGAGAGCTCTTTTCTGCAAGGCATGGTTCACATCAGACAGTGCTTCTTGAAACCAGTAAACCCAAAACAGGTGTGTGTTTTTTAAGGGCAGGACAGCTGTCAGCAACACATCCAATATCATCACACTGATTGGAGTCAAGATTGGCTCACTCCTGGCTCCAATTAGCTCTGGGAGAAGTCATTAAGCTAGGGCCTAACATACTTTTTCCTCCCTGCACTGTGAATGTTTACATGTTATGTGCAATTAAACCATGGCAACATCTAATGTTTTGCGTAGTATTATGTTGAGCAGACTGTGTTCTTCTATTGTTGTGACTTAGATGACATTCAGAGCAAATTTTGTGCCCAATTCATGCAAAACTCCACGTAATCCCAAGGGGTTCACATACTTTTTCTTGCAACTGTATATAGGGGCAATTAGGGAAGCTCCTGGTGAATTTGGAGATAATCCATATTAATGGCTATGTAGATACAAACTTGAAGTGTTACTAAACCCAGCATCCTGCACTCACTATATCTGGTCTCCCACAGTACACAGAACATAGAAATGCAAATATTTTAGTGAATATAAACTGCTAAATACCTTTCCTCAGCAGCAGTATATAGCAGTCTTGTGACTTCAAACAATGAAAGGAAGAAGAAAGGTTTAGTCACACACCAGAGGCTTGATGAAAAGATATGAAAAATGTTTTTTGATCCATAAAAAAACAGAACATGCAGCACCAGGACTATTCTGGCTGTTAACGCATTTCACACGGTCATGTGCTTAGTCATAACTGACCTGGCACGTGACCGGGTGAAACACGTTAACAGCCATCATAGTCCTGGTGCTGAATGTTCTGTTTTTTATGGATCAATAAACATTTTTCATATCTTTTCAGCCTCTGGTGTGCGACCAAACCTTCCTTCTTTCTTTCATGTTGGTGTGGTGGTGAGCCAGGGTTTGCACCTGAATGTTGGTTTGAAACTGATTGTTTTATCTGAGCGTTATTCCCTTTCTTTATTGGACTTCTATCAGTGTACTGCAGAGCACTGGTTGAAGCTTGTAGGAGGAGTTTTCATTCTCCCCAGATTGTCCTATGAGGCTGCAGCACCCCTAACCCATTGTCTGGACAGTGTTGATTGGCTCTGTGCTGATTGTATGCACCATCCCAAAGAAAAAAATATTCTTTAGCAATACACACTAAACTGAGCATGTGCTGAGTGACTCCTAGAGCTCTGTTCTATCAGAAGATGGACTGGAACAGTAGAAGAAGGAGAGGATCAGAGAAGACAGGATCAACAGCCTTTTTACACAATGCAGAGGATTAACCCCTTATGTTCCACAGTGAGTATAACAAGCATGCTTTACTGTATATACAGACTGATTTACTGTTGTGGGTTTAGTAACAGTTTAAGAAAAATACCACTTACATGTTTAAGGGGGCTTTACATATGAAGGGAATTGTTTGTATAGTTTTACAATCTCTGTTTTTAATTTTTTTAGTTAGAGATTAGTCACTGGCTAGTTGGCATTTAGGCATTGGTATGGTAACTGAGATATGTTTTGGCTTTCATGAATGCTTTCCCTCCTTTTGCTAGATGTGCTCTGCTTGCCTTTTTTCTTCATTATTTTTTAGCAAATTGTAACAACAAACCACATCAAGCAGTAACACTGAGGAAGCCTGCCAATAAACTATTTATTTCTATTTACTGTCCATATTTTGACATTGAATGGTTAAATTACATAACAGTTGGATTTCTGTGTTTATTCCCCAGGGTGTTTCGTATCTCAGTTAACAAGCCTGGTTTTCATACTGTATATATCTGACAAGAACATCAAGGCAGACATGGAACATATTGTAAGTTGACAGCTAAGCAACAGGTGTGAGGCTGAGAAACCTCTGGAGAGTTTAGCATTGTGTACAACTGATTCAAAATAAAGCTCTATTTCTGAACACCTGCTGCGCTGCACATAATTATTACTGCCGAACAGCTCTAACTTTGAAGAACAGTGAAAATAAAAATAAAACTATCAGTACACACAGGTTAGTGAATTTTATTTGACAGTTTTTATAAAGGTGATAAGAACTGCTAGATTTTAGTATAATGAGTAAAGATGAGTAGACTTGGTAAAGCAGAGTTCCATTTTTCGCATCAATATTCAAAATCAATTCAGTGCTGTTCTTAGCAGAAGGTCCTCTCTGCCATTAAAGTCCCCTGAGCCTGAGCCCAGGCTATGATAGACACACCAGCAGGAGGTGTTTTCCCGCTGGTCCAGACTCAAAGTACTACTGTGTAAGAACCATCCACCACCAGTAACTGGACCAATATGGTTTCAGAGAAAAATTACCCCAGTTGAGTTCCCACACAGCAATCATTTTTAAACCAAGCATATATGGCTGAATATTAGCATGTTCTGCTTAAAGTATTGCTAAATTACAAGTTGTTTTGAGTTTTGTTTTAGTTTGCTTCGTTTTTTTGGGGGTGTTCTACTGATATAGATATGCAAGGAACAGATGGTCATTTTTATTTTATGTACAGTCAGGTCCATAAATATTGGGACATCGACACAATTCTAACATTTTTGGCTCTATACATCACCACAATGGATTTGAAATGAAACGAACAAGATGTGCTTTAATTGCAGACTGTCAGCTTTAATTTGAGGGTATTTACATCCAAATAAGGTGAATGGTGTAGGAATTACAACAGTTTGCATATGTGCCTCCCACTTGTTAAGGGACCAAAAGTAATGGGACAGAATAATAATCATAAATCAAACTTTCACTTTTTAATACTTGGTTGCAAATCCTTTGCAGTCAATTACAGCCTGAAGTCGGGAACACACAGACATCACCAGATGCTGGGTTTCATCCCTGGTGATGCTCTGCCAGGCCTCTACTGCAACTGTCTTCAGTTCCTGCTTGTTCTTGGGGCATTTTCCCTTCAGTTTTGCCTTCAGCAAGTGAAATTCATGCTCAATCGGATTCAGGTCAGGTGATTGACTTGGCCATTGCATAACATTCCACTTCTTTCCCTTAAAAAACTCTTTGGTTGCTTTTGCAGTATGCTTTGGGTCATTGTCCATCTGCACTGTGAAGCGGCGTCCAATGAGTTCTGAAGCATTTGGCTGAATATGAGCAGATAATATTGCCCGAAACACTTCAGAATTCATCCTGCTGCTTTTGTCAGCAGTCACATCATCAATAAATACAAGAGAACCAGTTCCATTGGCAGCCATACATGCCCACGCCATGACACTACCACCACCATGCTTCACTGATGAGGTGGTATGCTTAGGATCATGAGCAGTTCCTTTCCTTCTCCATACTCTTCTCTTCCCATCACTCTGGTACAAGTTGATCTTGGTCTCATCTGTCCATAGGATGTTGTTCCAGAACTGTGAAGGCTTTTTTAGATGTCGTTTGGCAAACTCTAATCTGGCCTTCCTGTTTTTGAGGCTCACCAATGGTTTACATCTTGTGGTGAACCTTCTGTATTCACTCTGGTGAAGTCTTCTCTGGATTGTTGACTTTGACACACATACACCTACCTCCTGGAGAGTGTTCTTGATCTGGCCAACTGTTGTGAAGGGTGTTTTCTTCAACAGGGAAAGAATTCTTCGGTCATCCACCACAGTTGTTTTCCGTGGTCTTCCGGGTCTTTGGGTGTTGCTGAGCTCACCCATGCGTTCCTTCTTTTTAAGAATGTTCCAAACAGTTGTTTTGGCCATGCCTAATGTTTTTGCTATCTCTCTGATGGGTTTGTTTTGTTTTTTCAGCCTAATGATGGCTTGCTTCACTGATAGTGACAGCTCTTTGGATCTCATCTTGAGAGTTGACAGCAACAGATTCCAAATGCAAATAGCACACTTGAAATGAACTCTGGACCTTTTATCTGCTCATTGTAATTGGGATAATGAGGGAATAACACACCCCTGGCCATGGAACAGCTGAGAAGCTTGTCCCATTACTTTTGGTCCTTTAACAAGTGGGAGGCACATATGCAAACTGTTGTAATTCCTACACCATTCACCTGATTCGGATGTAAATACCCTCAAATTAAAGCTGACAGTCTGCAGTTATAGCACATCTTGTTCATTTCATTTCAAATCCATTGTGGTGGTGTATAGAGCCAAAAATGTTAGAATTGTGACGATGTCCCAATATTTATGGACCTGACTGTATTTAGTTTTTGTGTAGGAGGTCAGGTATCACCTGTTGGGAAGATATATATACTGTATATACTGTATTGTGTGAGGCTCTGCCACTGTGGAAATGGTCAGAAAAAGGACACAGGCTTTGCACGTTTGCTGAATGCAGTGCTACGGAGTGTTGATTTTGAGAGGAGAGCTGCTTTTGCAGTTTTCTCTGGACTTTGGTATTTCTGGATTGGGCTTTTTAGTTTGGAGATTTCAAAGTGCCTTTGGAGGGAAGAAATCTCCAACCCAATGTTTGTTTTTTGTGTCCAGATGCACACAGCCCTTATAACGATGGTCTGATTAGCGCTCAGTTGAACGTGGGAGTGGGAGTTGGAGTTGCAGTTGTTGTCATGTGGAGACAGACCCCTGTCAGGAGAGCTGGAGGTGCATTTCAGAGACTGTGGAAGACTTCTTACCAAAGGACTAGGAAAACTGGGACAGTTAAGTGGGCCTAGAAGACCAAGAGAGATCTGGGAGGTTGTGAAAACTGAGGTGGCTGGAGGAAGTCTGGAGGTCTCTGGGAGATAGAGCAAACCCAGGGGAACTGGAGAACCCCATATGAGGCCAGGAGTAGGTCAGTGCAATGAGTTACTGCAAACAGAAGCTAAGTGATCCTGGAAAGCAAGTGTAATAGCAGCAGTCATGCTGCCAAAGATTGTTACTGTGGTTATTTCGAATTTGTAATTTGCTGGAGAAGGACCCCTGCATGGGCAATCTGTCTTATGGTGCTTTATTTTTACCTTTCAATGAAAGTGGGCTACCAGGCCCTTAACTATAGCACTGCCTGACCTTACTTAGAAAACGCATCTACCACTACAGCAACTAGAACATCCCCCAGATAAAAAAAATATATATATACATATTTATTTCAGGTACTTATATAGCACCATCAATTTCAACACTTTCACATATATGTACTTACACAAAATCCTCCTGCGCTCAAAGGAAGTAACCTGAAAAATAGCAGCCAACACTTTCATGGATATCATCACCATCTTCACGTTGCATATTTTTTGTGTCGTTTGAAGCACTTACTTATGGACAATTAGATTTGTTGTGTGGTCACATTTGTCACTCGTCACTTTTGTATTATATCCCCTATATAGGGGTCTTTTGTTATATTATAGGTTGCAAATTTATGAGTGATTTCACATTTTTGCATTGTTATATTCCACTTTTAAATAGGTCACTTGGGTGACCATAGGTCACTTTGGTTTGGGCACCTTTATGTATATATTTATTTTTACCCAGTGTGTTTGTTATTAATATGATTTTGAGGTATATTTAGGTTAAGCGCTGCACTAGTTTTAAGAATTAGTTTTAAGGTATCAGTGTTGGCTGCTATTTGGTATGGGGGATATTTTCTTGACACACTTTTGGTCCCTTAGTACCAATTGCATTGTTTAAACACCATGGCCTGCCTGCGTATTGTTGCTGACCATGTTCATCCCTTTATGACTACAGTGTACCCATCTTCTGATGGCTACTTCTAGCAGGATAATGAGCCATGTTAGAAAGCTAAAATTATCTCAAAATGGTTTCTTGAACATGACAATGAGTTCACTGTACTCCAATGGCCTACACAGTCACCAGATCTCAATCCAATAGAGCACCTCTGGAATGTAGTGGAAGAGGATATTCCCATCACGGATGTGCAGCCAACAAATCTGTAGCAACTACGTTATGCTATCATGTCAATATGGACCAAAATCCCTGAGGAATGTTTCGACCACCTTGTTGAATATATGCAACGAAAAATTAAGGCTGTTCTGAAGGCAAAAGGGGGTCCAACCTGGTACTAGCAAGGTGTACCTAATAAAGTGGCCAGTGAGTATATATAGAGTATATATATATATAGATATATATATACAGTATATTATATACAGTATATCATTTATCAAACAGGGCCATCCCAGGCACTGGTCCCATTTTTTACACCCAGTAATCCATTGGATCATTATACAATGGGGGGCTAAATGGTGGTGCAGCACACTCTGACCATTACTTCCATGTTATGCTTATGGATTTTACTTGATGTCACTGCTGAAAAAAAGAATATCCAGTAAGTTGTAGTGGCTGTTGGTTCTTCTGTTGCTACAGACAATACTATTCTTCCCAGTAAAATAATGGGAAGAGGCAATAAAGGTGATTGAATGACAATGCAATGGAGAGCAGAGAGGACCTTACCCTGAGAGCTGGGATTGAATAGCCAAAAATTAGTTTTTCTTTACACAAAGCAATGAATGAGCTATTTGAAAAGTTAGATAATTTCTGGACTGCATATGCTCATGCAATATCACCACATCTCCTTCAAAAGGAACCTGTCCCAATATCTAGGATGTGAAAGGCAAGAGCAGTGTCCCCTTTTCCTGGATTTTTACTTTAAATATAATCATAGTGCTGGATAATATCAACTTTTTTTTTTGCATTCTTTATTTATGAAATTTTTCAGATAATAAACAGACAAAAGATTAACAGGAACAGGAAAAGGACAGAAACAAATTTCATCATTTAAGATACATTTCTGTCTCTCTTCTTCTCCATAGTCTCCTCCTCTTCTAATTCTTTTTAAAACACTGTAACCTTGTCTTATAACCCCAACAGAATCATCATCATCACCTGACCCAAAGTTATATACACCAAAAGTAATACTTGTAGAGAAAATTACAATTAGTTGTGATATCAAATGCTCTTTGCTCTCCATAACCTTTCCCATGTCTAATAAAAAGTGCAACCCTAGGGTATAAAAATAGGACTCTTCAAGCTTGTCTCAAACTTGTACACATCAACAGTTTATCACATACTTTAAAACAAATAAGTAGTTAACCTCACTGTTAAGTGCTTCCATTTCTTGAATATACTTCCACTCTACAGCAGCCAACATGGCTTGAGGCAACCATAAAAGGGGGGCCTTCCCACATCTGAATAGAGTCACGGTTTAACAGGCACAGAGTGTATTTAACACACATGCTTCATTGAAGATTTCACAATCTTCCTTTGATCTGCTCACTTCAAAAATAGCTACAATTTCACGACCCTCCAAAATATAAAGCATCCTTTATTTCTTTTTTTAAAAGCAGCTTAATCTCCAAACCACAGGAGGAGATGATCATTAATCTGTGTAAAATGTTAACTTATTAAACTGGCCCTGTTTAAAAAACACTAAGCCTATCTAAATGATTTCTTTATAGGAAAAACAGCTTTTGAAAACAACTAAAGCATGCCTAATACAAACAATTGTAACTTTATGCATTGCAAAGTTATGTGTGCTTTTATGACTACATTGATTTAAATGCTGTTATTTGGCAACTTGTAGTATTTGTGTTGTATTCACTTGTGTAGTAGTATTTTTTTAAATAGGAAACATCCTTTTATTATCATACAATTTTCTGTTATTGCAAACATTCTCAATAAAACTCAGCACTGGATTAAAAAGTCACCTGTGCATTAATGTTAATTTTTTAATTCTTTATGTAAAGGTTTGCTTCATCCTGACAGAGTCAGTTATAAAACATAAACAATAAGACTGAAACAGTTAGACAAGCACACCGACTTTCTGCCAGCATGGTTAGTTCAAGCGGAACATATCTTTTGATCGGTAAAGAAGAATTGAACAATAAATCGTCATTCTCCATATCTGCAAGAAGTGGGAAAATTGAAGTTTTTGTGCCGCATGTAGTTCTCACTCCATTATAGTCCTCAACTGGATTGTAGCCCTAAACTTCGTAAGCACCAGCAGTTTTTCAGCAGAACATAGTAACATAGTTGGTCAATTTCAACTTGGTCAAGTTGGTCAAGAAAAAAGACACAAGTCCATTCCATTCAACCAATAATAATAATAATAATTAATAAATAAATATAAAACCCCCATAAACAGAATCTTATATCCAGAGTTGACTCAGGGGAAAACCTATAAAGTGTAACTCCACTTTCATAGGGAAAAAAATACCCCAAAAAAATAGCATATACAATTTCTACACAAGCCATATTGTAATTGAATGTTATTGAAAATTACCTTTCCTTTTCAATCTGCAGTGCTGTGATTTTCTTCAAAATTCACCAACTGGAAACATACTGTACACAGTTGGTATACAGTTCACCCCCATGTCATTTCCTGCTTGTGTGATTGGGTCATTGATTTTCCCAGATGTCTGCACATACAAGTCAGATTTTGGACATCTTCTGCAACAAAAAATTCCTTTTTGGTGAGACCACTTAGGGTTAATCACTTCTAAAGGGATTCAGACCCTGCAGTGTTCCTCATTAGAACATTGCATGTGCATCAGCTGGTTGATAATGAAGCCACTCCCATTCAGATTCACTTTGCACATTTAAATAACTAAACAGCTAATTCTTCAGAGTAACAAAGATAGGACTCTGCAACAAAGTTTGTTAAAATCCTTGCAATGTATACAGATCTCACAGAGAGGAGTGTTTTTTTTCTCAACAAAAATGGAGTTACTTTTTATAAAGCTTGGTTCAATTTGCTGCAACTGGAGGAAGAAAAAAATCCTTCCTTTTAACGCAGGGTCTCCAAACCTTCTAAACAAAGGGCCAGCTTATTGTTCTTAATACTTTAGGGGGAATTGAACGTTGTTCTTTGGGTGTAAAAATGCCCCATTATCAGTAGGAGTAAGCAATTTCTCAGGCTTGGTGGTCAATGGCAGTAAACGAATTACATAGTACCTGTGGTCAGTAGGAGAAGAAATAATGCCCTGCCATTGGTATTAGTGGGAGGAATAGTGCCCCATCCTTGGTGCCAGTGGGAGAAAGAGCGCCCCTAAGTGGTGTCAGTGGGAGAAATAGAGCTCCACCATTGGTGTAAGTGGGAGGAATAATGCCCCACTGTTGGTGTCAGTGGAAGGAACAGTGCCTCATTGTTGGTGTCAATGGGAGGAATAGTGCCCCACTGTTGGTGTTTATCAAAGGAATAATGCCTCATCATTGGTGTCATTGGAAGGAATGGTGCCTTGTAAGGGCAAAGCAAGGGCTGCATCTGGCATACAGACCCCAGTTTGGAGACCACTGCTTTCAGACAAGAGTATCTCCAGAGGTTATTAATTCTAAATGTTAATATGGAGTTATATTCTGTGCATTTAGGAATGCATCCAGCTTTAAAAACAATTAACCATTGGTGTAACTAGGATTTTGAAAGACTCAGGGCACCCTTAGACATCCTGAGGAAAGTAACGATGCAGCATCCTATGCATACCACTACATATGGTGAGTATAGCCTTATTGCGCTAGAGTGAGTGTGGCTTAATTGCACTGGATATTGGGCATAGCCAGAAGGAACATGGTTAAATATAGTCTATGGCAGTACTCCTCAAGTACTGTACCACAAGAGAGAGTTTTAAAGATACACATAATCCTAAAAGATCATTTTTTAAATAAAAGAGAATATGGACAAGGGCTAACACTTTGTCTGAACCTACCTTAAAAAGAACTTCGGAACTATAGTCAGAAACTATGCAGCAACCAGCAACTGTTGAGAAAATAAACATTTTGGTCAGAAGCATGTAATGAAAAGTAGTAAGCACTTTGTTATGTATAACACAATAGAGTATAACAGTGAGCTACATGTCATATGTACCTCTTATATTGCTAGTCAGTAAGAGGAAAAGATGGATAATGTCTGTAGTCAACAGGAGGGAAAAATGTCCAGTGTCGGTGGAGGCATCAGTGGTCAGGGTAAGGAAAAAATGTCCAGTAATGAAGCTCAGGGGGAGGAAAAATACCAGGTATCAAAGTGGTCAGCAGAAAAAAAAAATGTTGGTGGTTAATGAGAAGAAAAAATATCTAAAGTTGGTGGTCAATGTCTGGCCTCAAAACAGTGGTAGTCAGTGTCTGTGCCCCCCTTACATTGTTGGTCAGTGTCTGAGCCCCTTGCGTCAGAGGTCTGTGTTTGTGCCCCCTCACATTGGTGATTTGAGTCTGTTCCTCTTTACATTGGTGGTTGCTGTCTGTATCCTCCTTACATTGGTGGCCCCTTTTGGCAGTCAGTGTCTGTGCATTGTTACAATGTCAGTTAATGTCTGTGCTTCCTTTACATTGATGGTCAGTGTCTGTACCCCAGTTACATTGATGGTCAGTGTCTGTGCCCCCTTTCATTGGTCATCAGTGCCTATTCCCCTTACATTGGTAGTCAATGCCTGTGCCTCCTTACATTTGTGGTCAATATCTGTGTTATCTTACATTGGTGGTCAATAGTGGATAGTGTGCCATACTATTGTTGGTGGTCAGTGGGAGCAGTTTTTCTCAGAGCATTCAGGAGAAGCTCCAGCAGAGAAGGAAGACAGAGGATCAGTAAAATTGGAGGTGGAGAATGGGGGGAGCTGTCTCAAACAGATGTCTGTAAAAACAAGCTTTGTTTACATTTGTGATTGCCACAATTGGCAATCACAGTGACACAAGGCACAGAGACACTCTGATTGACTCTGTGCTATTTGTCTGTGATCTCAGCTGTCTATTGACAGTGAATCACATTTATTGCATAAGGGCAGTCACAGTTTTGGAACTCGGAGTACGAGCCCTCAGTGCCCAACAATATTTACACCCCTGCAATTTACTGAGCTGGCTAGACTAGTTACTAGGAGAACATATTATGCATTTTCTTAGCTCTTCCTGTGATGTCATGATGATGCCCCTCTGATGCCTCATTTCCCATCATCATCATGTACAATGCAGGACCAGCAGCCATATTATCAGGATGGTCCTACATTGTACATAATGATGGAAGATCGCTCACCCTCATTCCAGCATTTTAGAGAAGAGGTCAGATGTTAGACCATCCCGTTAGACCATCCCCTAGACAAAATGAACACTAGATCCTTTATCAACTTGAGGGGGTGAAAGTTTGATGAATTTTTTTAACTTTCCAAAGTTCAGCTTAAGGGAAATGACCATTATAGAACATTTCTTTAAAATGTTATAAAATGTAATTGTTACTATAATGTTAATTACCAAAATGCTATAATCTTCCTGTAGGTCAGGCCTGAGTAACAAACTGAACTCTTTGAAGATTGTTTCCACTCAGATTGACCCACTGTAGTTTGACATGCCTGCTGTAAAAGGTGTTTTATTTTAACACTTTACAAACAGCCTAAAAAGCAAAGTTAAGCTGTTGCTGGTAAAAATAGAGGCTTGATCAGTAATTACTCAGCATGGTTTCCAGTTGGCTGCCAATTGTGTAATCACCATGATTAACCAATCCTTGGGATCACGGGGAATGTTTGTTCCCAGCAGTAAAACTTTCCTGCTGCCTGCTACTTTGTATCTTCTTCCCTTTCCCTCACATTAGTTTTATTTGAGGCAGATGGAAATCTGTGGGACAGGGAGGGTCACAGCATCTTTAGTTGTTGAAGTACCAACAATGTAGCACAAAGTGATAAAAATTGTAGAAAATCTGCTGTTAGAAATAGTTACCAGGTGTAAATGGATAGACTCAGGTTCCACATTTGCTCCTTATTTCAATGTAAATTCAATTAAACTAATTAAGAAGTGACATGATTCTTCACATGAAACTTCTTTTAGCTGTTTATTAGAGAAGACTTTCTGGAAAGCATAGTCACATAGCCTAGTTTGTTTGCTGCACAATTTATTATTTAAAAAAATCCATACTACTTGTCTGGTAGCTGATCAGTCCACTGCTGCAAAAGGGATATAATCAAGCTGTTCACAATTTTAACACCATCATACTCTTTTTCAAAAGACTATAGAATGAAAACACATAGGGTTTTAAGAAATTAGATGGAGTTTCCACAATCACTGGTGGAGCAGAAGTTTAGAACAGAAGAGTCAGGTGTTCTCTGTAGGGCCAATCGCAGCCAAGGAACAATGGAATGAAGAACTTCTGGATCAGGTCAGAATGATGCACAGTTAGGTTGAAGAATGGGAGTTTGCACAAAGCAATATCAAAATTGGAGACTTAACTCAGATGTCAACTAGTCGAAAAGGCTATGATACTGTCTGATCTTGCATCAGTCAGAGAGCTGTGCATAATGCTGGACTCGAGCACAGAGTGATTCTGCAGGCTGCTAATTGTTAGAAACGTAGAATATGAAAGAGTCATGGATTAATTGGAGGATAGGAGCTCCCAAAGAAGCAATTGCCAAGTGAGAGGCTCACTATTAAGAACTTGAATGTGCTGGCTACTGATAGAGAGAGGGAGTTATCTTACCACCTATGAGTAGGACACTAAAATTCAGCTGCTAAAGAACTAACTTACCCTTTCTGAGTATAAACTAATCAACAACCTTCATAACTCTTGAGGAAGTAGACTTTGTCAACAAAATGTGTAGAAAATTGAACATCCCATCCTGAAGATATTCTTCAGTGAAGCTGAACTTTGAACCAAGGATTATATTATTATATTGATGATCCATACACTGATGGGATATACATAAAAAGGTTATTTCTGCTTGGAGATTTATATATTTATTTATTTATTTTATAATTGGTTGTGAATAAGTTGTTTTCAATTACATGATTTCAAACTTGTGATAGTGATTATTGTACCTTCAAAGTCTAGCTTTTTACTATATATGCTCTTTGGTAATAAAAAATTGTGAAGTTGGTACATGACACATGCTATGATAGAGCTCCATATATTATTCAATAGAGCTGATCTCCATAGGAATGAGCAGTTCACACTTCGGTACAAGGACTAAAAGATTTCTTCATACTTAATGCCATGAACACAGATGTCATCATGGAAGGAAACAGGGTCCACTAAAGAAAAAACAGAACTTGTTTTCATCATAGATTACACGGGAAATGTTGACCTATGACTATGCTGACCTGTGACTAGGTTCTGCAGGTTCTTGAGAAAATCATACAACTAAAACAAATTGGAGGTTTGTCCATTTCAAATGGCAACATACAGTACGAGTTTTATGTGCATTACAAAGAGGCAAGTGGCACAGACACATGTGTTGTGTACCAGGAAAAAGTTATACAGAATCTGCTGTATTTTATTCTTGTACTTAAAACCCACTAGCTGTTGATCCCTCAACACCATCCAAAATATCTCCAAAAAGAGTTTTATTTGCAAGAGGTAACATTTAAAAAATGATATTTGCTGGGGGTTTTTTCAGATAACTCTTCTATGCCTTATCTGAGTATTCCACACTGCTCTTAAATTTTTGATGTGGTCTTAGAGCACGCAACCTGAAAAAACAGAATCCTAAAGCCAACATCGGCACCAATAAATTTGGCACCAAAAAATATTGGGAATAGTACTCCTGGTGCTTTTGCACTTAAAGTGGAACTTCACTCTCTCAATAAACATTGATTATCACTTTTAATCCTTATGCTGCTAGTATTAGTAAATAGATAGGAAGGTGTATCATATTTACTTGTTTTATAGTATTTTTTTTTACGTTTTTTCAGTTACTTCCTGGTTTCTTGCCTATGCAAATTAAGTCATACATCTCTCCAGTCTTCAGGAGGAGAGGAGGGATTTTCTCAGTTAAGTATGCCCTCCTGTCTCTGTGCTTGAACTAAGGGCAGATGGATTCCAGGAACTAAATTCTACATGAATCATCTGTCCTTACTCAAGATGGCCATGGCCAGAAATGCTAGCGGGGGGGGGGGGGTCAAAGTGATTTCTCACAAAAAAAAAAAGCATGGTGACATAGAGGGATGGGGGAGTTTGCTTTGAATTTATAAAAACAAATGTTTTTGCTTTTTTGCTTTGTGGTGCTCAGATGCAGTGCAGTTCTACTTCAAAGTGTTACTAAACCCAGGACCCTGCATGCACTATATCTGGTGTCCAATTATTTTAGTAACTATAAACTGCCAAATACCATTTCTCATCAGCAGTTAGAGCAGTCTTGTGACTTCTATCAGTGTCCAGCAGAGCATTGATTAAAGCTGGTAGGAGGAGCTTTCATTCTCCTTTGAGTGTCCTATGAGGCTGCACGACCCCTGACCTTCTGTCTGGACAGCGCTGATTGGTCCTGTGCTGATCACATGCACTCTTCCAAGAAAAAAACCCCTCTAGCAATAAACACCAAACTGAGCATGTGCAGAGTGTCTCCATGTGATATGTCTTATCAGGAGATAAGAGGGGGGCACTGGAAAAAGAGGAGGGTCAGAGAAGTCAGGATCAAACATCCTTATCACATAATGTGGAGAATTAACCCCTTAAGTTCCACAGTAAGTATAACAAGCATGCTTTATTGCATATACAGATTGATTCTACTGTTGTGGGTTTAGTAACACTTTAAGTAAAACTGTGTTTATGTTTTTGCATTTTTGGTAATTTCTCTTTTCATTATAAAAATGTTCTTAATATTTTTAAAGCAACTTACTAAATTAATTCATCTTATTTGATAAAAAGTAGTGAAAATAATGTTATTATGCAAAGTAGTTAAAAGTTAGTTTTAATTAAATTGGTGCATACAATAACTTTAAAACAAGATGTTATTGTTTTTTTATTTGGTTGAATTTTTTTATTTAAGCTATTCTACTTCTTAAACTTTTTTTGTATCCATATACCCCATGTGCTTATATTCATACTGTGTAAAAATGTTATGTCCTTCACTTGTTTTGCAATTTCCTGTCACCCTCTTATCTGCTTTTTAGGATATTAAATTAAAAAGAAGAAGTATACAGTATGTGTGTTGTTTCCAAATATTATTTCATTCACTTGTATTTTCTCATTTGGTAATTTTAGACAGAGTAGGAAAAGGTTGGAAGGTAAAAAAACCTTCAATGTGCAGCTATACCTATAGCCCCCTTAATGCTTACCTGAACCCGATCTTGATCCAGCGAAGTGCACAAAGCAGAGGCTCTCTTGAGTCTCTCTCTCTCCTCGTTGGCTGAGAAACAGCAGTGGACCCCTACTGCTTTCAATCACAACCAGTGAGGAGGGAGCAGGGGGTGGGACTGAGCCATGCTCTGTGTGTCCCATAGACATACAGAGGAAGCTCGGGAGCAAGCCGTCATGAGTTCACCCAGAGCAAGGGGGAGGAGCCAAAAGCGCCAGTGGGGGATTCAAGGCTTCTCTGTGCATAACCACTGCACAGAGCAGGTAAGTATGATTTCTGATTATTATGTTAAAGAAGAAAATGTCAAGTCTTTAGAACCACTTAGAGTAAGCACTGGCAAAGCATGAAACATGATAGCCTCTTGCCCAGCTCCCTCCGCTTGATGCCTCTTTTGCTGTTTTATCATATTTAAGAATAAAGGTGATTCTTGGGATATACAGCTGTCTAGATCTTCTTCCAAGGGAAGGGTTGAAAGTTCAGTCAGGATACTATTGTCATCTGTGCCCCTGCTGGGGGACTCACCTTCTATATCTGCCCTGGTATCACAGGGTCAGAATGTGATGGAAAATCTAAAATATTTATGGTTGTCAGAGAAACAGAAGATGAAGTTAACTCCTCAGTTGGGGACACTCTCACTTTCTGCTTTGTCTTCAGGACAGAAAGTGAAGAGCAATCTCTGCAACAGAAAACAACCCTTACAGGATTTTTAATTATCCAAAACTAGAAACGTCTGAGCTAGAGATATACTTTTACCACTTGAGTCCTAGGTACCATTTAAAGCAGTACTGGGACAGGGGCTATTTGTCCCATCACCATTTTACTTTCAATCTTTCTTATTGAAGAAATATGCATCAATATACAACACAGTGGGAAATACAGCAGCCAGAACCCTGGCATAAATTGTCGTAACCAATGGAAAGGTAACAAAAAGCATAGTTTAGAGAAGTAAACTTGAATTCTACTTAAAAGCCATCCTTGCCCCCCCCCCCCCTTCCCCCCAGGGCAAAATCTTGGAGAACCATTTTATATTTTCCTTTGTAACCAATAGGTCACAAAGAACTTCTTAATAATGCTAAACACTTATGGAATAGAATAGCAGGGTTCTCAACCGTATCAATATGCAGGGCAATGCCCTAATTACAAAGAAGAACAGAGAGCACAAATAGCCAAAATAATAAATAATTAAAAAAAAGGAGCAAGGAAGGAAAGTGAAGAAAGAACAAAAAATAGAAAGAGGGAAACCCAGGTAGAGAGGGGCAGTGGAGAGCTTCAGCAAGATCAAGCTCTGCATAGCCCAAACCATCAGCTCAATGTGAACATAGCTGGCCTAAGGACTCCACACCACCTCAAATCATTTCATTGTGTCATTGACTATACTAGTAAGGTGATCATTAAGCATAATCCAAGATGCCTTTCATCAATACAGAGACATACATACTGAGGATTATTTTCAAGAGCGGGCTATGGCGAGTTTAGCAGCTAAGAGCATAACAAAGATCAACCTTTGCTTAGACCAAGGCAGGTGCTCCACTGGCTTATATAATAAATCAATACGAGGTAGCTGGGGAACTGGTATCTCTGAGACTCTGCATATCAAAGCAAAGACCTTATTCCAAAAGTCCCATAGCTTAGGGCACTCCCACCAAATATGATACATGGTTGGTACCAAGTAAATGACAGCCACAAAAACAAATTGGCGAAAAAGTCGTTTACAACCTTTAGAGACAAATGACCATGTGATCATTACCTTTACATTCACTTTCACCAGGGAAACAGTCATTACTCCATTACTATAATGGATTACTCCATTATATGCTGAGTGGAAGCAAGAGTTCCAATGATCCACATTTTTTTCAGAAGCCAAATCCGAGTCTCATGCCTGCATATAAGGAAATTTGGTGGTGGTGTCGAGCAGCAGCCAATAAGTAACAGATATCCTGTCCTTGTGCCCTGCATCCTGAGTAGACCATATTTCATAAGGGGTGACTTTGAGATCCTTAGTGACCAATGGGCCAAAGATACACAGGAAATGGGAAATTTGATAATATCGGAATGTTTCAGAGGGGGCATTTTCAATTTTGACAGACAGCATGCCAGGGCAAAAGGGCCTTGAGGGATTAAAAAGTGTCCAATCCGGTAAAGACCTTTATTCAGTCACCAGTGAAAGGCCTCTGGATCCTGACCTGGGGGAAAGCAGGATTGTTAAATAGGATAGCGGGAAAAGGACCCGATCCCAAACAGCTAAAGAATTGGACAAAGTGGGGGTCAAAATAGGAGCCCTTTGCTTCACAGGTTGCCATTTGATGAAGTCTAGTGGGCTCATATCAACTGCCTTTCCATCGCTATCCATTCCCCAGTGCCATTTTACCCTGGCACCAGGACAGGCCTGGCTGTAGGCCTGGAACTGACAACTGTTCAGGGCATCCAGGATCCAGTGCTAAGCCCATCAGATCTTGTGCTTCCAGTCCTGCTACAGACATCTGCTGTCAGTATGGCAGCTCAGGCAGAGTGAAAGCAGTTCAATACAGCCTGTCAATGCAGCAGCTGCTATAGTGATCTATTGCTGGCTGATTGCAGGATGCAAGGGACTTGGCAGAGACTTTTTTGTGTAGATGATGTGTAGTACCAGGCAAGGCCTCACAGTAAAGATTATTATTATTGTACAGGATTTATATAGT
Source organism: Staurois parvus (assembly GCF_062004578.1). NCBI lineage: Eukaryota > Metazoa > Chordata > Amphibia > Anura > Ranidae > Staurois > Staurois parvus. The sequence continues at coordinate 8,704,509 of NW_028317802.1, read as the reverse complement.
GCCAACACTTTGCGCAGCGCTTTACAAAATGAAGGTAGACATTACAGTTACAATACAATTTGGTACAAGAGGAAACAGAGGGCCCTGCTTGTTTGAGCTTACAATCTAGGAGGAGGGGTTGAGTGATACAAAAGGTAATAGCTGTGGGGGGATGAGCTGATGGGCAAAATAAATGGTGGTTTACTAGGTAGAAGCAGGATAGGCTTCTTTAAAGAGAAAGGTTTTCAGGGATCGTCTACAGGCCAATAGATTAGGATACAGCCGGACAGATTGGGGTAGGGAGTTCCATAGAATGGGAGAAACGCAGGAGAAGTCCTGAGGTGAGCATGGGAGGAGGTGACACAGGAACTAGAGAGCAGAAGGTCTTGGGAGGATCGAAGAGAGTGGTTTGGTTGGTATTTTGAGACCAGGTTGGTGATGTAGCTGGGGGCAGAGTTGTGGATGGCTTTGAAAGTTGTTAGTATTTTGAATTTTATTCATTGGGCGACTGGGAGCCAGTGGAAGGATTGGCAGAGAGGGGTAGCAGACACTGAATGGTTGGTAAGGTGGATGATCCTGGTAGCAGTATTAATGATGGACTGGAGGGGAGATAGCCTATGTAAAGGTAAGCCAATGAGGAGGGAAATGCAGTCGTCGAGGAGAAAGATGACCAGGGAGTGAATTAGGAGCTTTGTGGTATCATTGGTTAAAAAGGGGCGTATGGAGATGTTGCAAAGGTTGAGGTGGCATGATTTGGACAGGGATTGGATGTGGGCCTGAAAGGATAGTTCAGAATCCAGGGTTACCCCTAGCACCCTGGCATGCAGGAATGGGTTGATAGCGGTGCTATTGATCCTAACCGAGAAATCATGGGAAGAGGCACGTTGGGGAAGAAATATTATGAGCTCAGCTTTGGATAGATTGAATTTTAGGAAGTGGTGTGACATCCAGTCTGATATGTCTGTTAGTTGGTGATACGTGAGGAAACTGATGGGGTGAGCTGAGGAGTGGAGAGATAGATTTGTGTGTCATCAGCATAGAAATGGTATTGGAAACCATGAAAAGCTATCAGCTGACCCAAGGAAGAAGTGTAAATCAAGAATAGGAGAGGTCCAATGACAGAACCTTGGGGGACTCTGACAGTAAGAGGAGGAGGAAGTAGAGTTGTAAGTGACACTGAAGGTGCGGTGAGATAGGTAAGATTCAAACCAATGGAGAGTACATTCATGGAGACCCAGTAAATTTTTATTTTTAATGGAGAGTTTTATTGAGGAGGAGGGGGTGGTCAACTGTGTCAAAGGCAGTGGAGAGGTCCAATAGCAAGAGTACGGAATAGTGACCACTGGTTTTAGTGGTTAGTAAGTTGTTTGTGAGTTTTAGGAGAGCAGTTTTTGTGGAGTGTTGTGGGCGGAATGCAGACTGAAGGGAATTGAGAAGGTTATTTTCAATAAGGTGGCAGCTCTGCCAGTTGTAGACTAGATGTTCAAGGAGTTTGTAGGCAAAAGGGAGTAAGGAGATGGGTCTTAGATTGCTAAGATTGGCGGGGTCCAGTGTGGCTTTTGTTAAGCATGGGGGTGACTAGCGCATGTTTTAGAGAGTTGGGGAAGATGCCGGTAGAAAGGGAGAGATTGAAGATATGAGTTAAAGAATGAAGGATAGAGCCAGAGGGTGACTGTAGTATTTGCGAGGGAACAGGGTCTAGGGGGCAGGTGGTTAGGTGGGCTTTAGAAAACAGTTTACCCGCCTCCTCTATAGTAGCTGGGTTAAACAAGGGAAATATAGATTGTGCAGGTGGACAAGGAGTGTAGGGTGAGGGAGTTATCTGTACAGTGGAGATTTTGTCACGAATTGTATCAATCTTATTTTTTAAGTGGTTAGCGATCTCCTGGGCAGTGACTAAGTTAGTGGGTGGAGGTAAAGAAGGATGAAGTAGAGAGTTAAAGGTAGAAAAGAGTTGAGGGGATTGCATGAGAGGGTGTTAATGAGAGTGATAAAATAGGTCTCTTTGGCAGTGTGGAAACAAGAATGTATTTTTGAAGGGCAGATTTATATTGGTCGAAGTCTTGCTGGGTCCTAGTCTTATGCCATAAATGCTCCAGAGCACGGCTACATTTTTTGAGGCATCTGGTATTGTCTGTTTGCCAGGGCTGTAGCGGTCAGGTCCTAATTCTGTGTGTAGTGAGGGGGGTCAATGTGTCCAGGGTGGATGACAGTGAACTATTGTAGACAGAAGTGGCCAGGTTGGGGCAGGACAGGGCTGAGATTTTGTCATAGAGACAATCTGTTGCCAAAAAAAGAAGAGAAGGGTTAAGATCACGAAGGTTTCTACGGGTAACTGTTTGGTAGTTCACTGGAATGGGGCTGAAACTAAGTAGGTTTCTGGTTTACATTAAGGTGGATAAGGGGATCCTTTAAAGGACATCTTTTTAAAAGTGACGTCCTCTAATCCTTTTCTTGCATAGCTGCCTATTGTTATAAAGTACAAATATTGTAACAAGACATTCAGAAGCAGACTAACTTCCTCTATGACCCCCACATGTGCTGTAAAAGCTCACAAGGAAGACTATCAATTACATCACCACTAACTATGGAGTAAAAAGAGAGAGGAGGAGGTAGAAAATGTGTAGGCCTTTCCATGTTTCATCCATCCAACAGTGACTGGATGTCACATGGGTATTAAATTTAACACAAGATAAAGAGCAGAAAATGTGTTACATATGCAGTAGAAAACAAAAAGAATTGTGATGATTAAAGAAAAAAAAAATATATAAGTATATGGCATTGCAAAAATTTGTCTTATAATATGATACCAGATGCCAGATTGCTTTGGATCTTAGATTTACAAATTATTTCATAAAGTATTACAGTCAGTTTATACAATGTAGGATCTAATCCAGTCCATAATTATAATTATAAAGGAAAGACCTGGCACATTCCAGTGACCACCGTATATAGTATGCTCAGATAATTTGTAGACCAGAGATTGTAGTGGGTGCAGGGGCGGACTGACAACTCATGGGGCCCCTGGGCAATAGGGGATCATGGGGCCCCTGTGTCCTTGCCCAAACTCAAAAAAGCCTATGAAAAAGGTACCAGGGGCATCTCATGGGGCCCCCTACTGACCCCAGGCCCTCGGGCAGTGCCCAAGTTTCCAAATGGTCAGTCCGCCCCTGAGTGGGTGTTATCTATATAATTTGTAAATAATGAAGAATATAAACAATTCTTTATGTTAGAGGCTTAGTACCTAAATTCACAGGTCTTCATAACTGACAGTCACTTTTCACTGCTGTTAAGCATTATGGATTAGTTTCAGACCATTGTAAGTAATATCATTTTAATTTTAAGCCCGAAGTAAAGTGAGATCAGTAAAATATAATGACAGGCATGTAGTCAGGTTTTGGCCTGCAGTTTGTCCACCAACTGGAATGTGGCTTTGGGGCACTTCTAAAAACTAGCAGAAATCCACCAAAGCTCAATCTGTTTTGGGCTCCCAGTGGCTATATAGGGGAGACCGCACTTATTGAATGATGAAATTCCACAAGCACTAAGTGGCCATCTCAACACAGAAGTGCTTAAATAGAAGATCTTGTCTCATAAGGCATGTTTACAGTGTGGGAAAAGAACAAAGATAGAGCCCCGCTGGTTATGGACAGAGACATACTTTTATGCTTGAAGAAGTATGTAACCTACAGCATATATGGTGCCACTTCTGTAAACTTCCTTATTTCTTTGATCATTCAACTTTCACAATATATAATAACGTTTAAGTACCAATGCGTACCAACTCCTTCCACTTTCTGTATGTTGCTTTACAGCTTCAACACTATAGGACGTACCTGTAAAGCAGGGATACCAGGCTCATGACTGCAGCTGCAGCCATGAACCTGATATCAATGTTTTCAGCTGACAATACTGAACATTGTAAAAACAATCTGAGCAGCTAAATAGCTGCTAAATTGCTTTTACATGCAGCAGAAGGGGTCCCTTCTCCCAACACCTTCTGCCGCCTTCCCATTGGAGAGCCCGAGACTGCCACTGGCAGTTTTGCCAGCTGACCATAGAGTTGATGAAGGATGAATGTTCCTGATTATCTCTCTGGTCTAAGAAACCAGAAGCGACAAGTATTTTGTCACTTCCAGTTTCGGCTTTGTGTTTACTGGCTGGTTAGCGGCCAGTAAAGGAATCGATCAGACCTTTGAAGGCCATAGGAGAGATCTGGGGTCTAATAGACCGAAAGACCTCTCTATAAAGAGGATCTGTCATCGCCCATGCTATCACAAGGGATGTTGTAGCAATAAAGTTGATCTATGAAGATATATACAGTGAGGAACAGAAGTATTTCAACACCCTGCGATTTTGCAAGTTCTCCCATTTAGAAATCATGGAGGGGTCTGAAATTCACATTGTAGGTGCATTCCCACTCTGAGAGACAGGATTTAAAAAAATTACAGAGGTCAAACGTTTCCTGTAGTTCTTGACCAGGTTTGCACACAATGCAACAGAGATTTTGGCCCACTCCTCCACACCGATCTCCTCTAGATCTGTCAGGTTTCGGGGCCGTCGCTGAGCAACACAGAGTTTCAGCTCCCTCCAAAGATGTTCTATTGGATTTAGGTCTGGAGACTGGCTAGGCCACTCCAGAACCTTGATATGCTTCTTACGGAGCCACTCCTTGGTTATCCTGGATGTGTGCTTCGGGTCGTTGTCATGTTGGAAGACCCAGCCATGACCCATGTTCAATGCTCTGACTGAGGGAAGGAGGATGTTGCTAAAAATCTCACAAAAAATGGCCCCATTCATCCTCTCCTTAATACAGAGCAGTCACCCTGTCCCCTTCGCAGAAAAGCACCCCCAAAGCTTGATGTTACCACCCCCAAGCTTCACAGTAGGGATGGTGTTCTTGGGATGCAACTCATCCTTCTTTTTCCTCCAAACACGACGAGTGAAGTTCAGACCAAAAAGCTCTACTTTGGTCTCATCTGACCATATGACTTTCTCCCATGCCTCCTCTGAATCATCCAGAAGGTCAATGGCAAACTTCAGACGGGCCTGGACATGTGATGACTTGAGCGGGGGAACCTTCCATGCAATGCATGATTTGAAACCATGACGGTTTAGTGTTCTACCGACGGTGACCTTTGAAACTGTGGTCCCAGCTCTCTTCATGTCATTGACCAGCTCCTCCCTTGTAGTTCTGGGCTGATTCCTCGCCTTTCTTACCATCAGTGATACCCCACGAGGTGAGATCTTGCATGGAGCCCCAGTCCGAGGGAGACTGACAGCCGTCTTTAGCCTCTTCCATTTTCTAACAATTGCTCCAACAGTTGATCTATTTTCACCAAGCTGCTTGGCAATTGCCTCGTAGCCCTTTCCAGCCTTGTAGAGGTCCACATTTTTGTCTCTGGTGTCTTTTGACAGCTCTTTGGTCTTGCCCATGCTAGTAGTTGGCTTCTGACTGACTGTGGGGTGGACAGGTGTCTTTAAAGAGCTCAGACAGTTGCTACTAAGTTAGATTAACTCCTCACTGTATATAAAGAGACAGTGTTAAAAAATTAAATAAAATAAATGACAAATTAAAAATAAAAAATTAAAGTGCTCCCTCCCCACCATGTGTGCAAAGGCAAAAGCATATGTTGCGCACGCATATGAAAACACCTTTGGTGATTTTTAAAGGAGATTTTTAAAGGATACGTTCACCTTTTATAGGTAAAAAAATTTGCATTTATTAATTTTTTCTTGTGGAGTCTGTAAAGAATTTATGCCAGCAATCAGCAGATCGCTGGTGCCATGCAGGTCCCCCTCTGACCTGTCAGTATATCTGCTTGCTCCTACATTCCATATGGGCAAGCAGATACTTACTCGCAGGAAGGATTAATGAACTACCTCAGCACTATGGAACTCCGTGGTATTTAATTGAAAACTGCAAGCCGACAGCCCAAAGGCTGTTGGGACTTGTAGTTTTCCCATTCACAGAGTCCTGTGAATGAATGACATTCAGGGGTCCGTCGAAATCTTGACATTCCAAGATATTTTCCACAAAAGCTTAAAAAATTCACGTAACGTTTAAAGTATGAATAATTGAATCCATACCAATGTGTGACACTGTACCTAAAAGAGTCCACAAATTTTGCCACACAGAGAACTTCTGGATATTTACTTTAAATATTTTAGTGCCCAATGAGAATAAACAAGGAACTTGAAGTGAATTCATTTTTATAAAATTTAGCTTTAGCTCCTGTGCCCCATGAAAAAAATTCCTACGGCTATCATTTATATTATTTTTATGTCACCATTTATGTAACCATATTATTTTAGTTTTTTATTTTTACTTTCCTCCACCTAAAAGATTTCAGTTTGTTGTTCAACTGAGTTGTACAATTTATAGGTCACATTAAGATGGAAAAAGTTCTGAAGTGATTTATCTTTGTCTCATCTTTTTACATCACAGAAACCTGACATTTTAACAGGGGTGTGTAGACTTTTTATATCCACTGTATGTGTGTTGTTTCCAAATATTATTTCATTCACTTGTATTTTCTCATTTGTTAATTTTAGACAGAGTAGGGAAAGGTTGGAAGGTGGCAAAGACACCTCTGCAGGTGAAGCCACACCAGGGAAGCTGATCCAAAGGTAGGAGTGCGGGCTCATTTCACCACTGATAGCATTAGAAGAAGATCCATCCTGAGAAGAACCTTTATTCTTAAAGTGGTTTTAAAGGTTGAAGGTTTTTTTTACCTCCATGCATTAAATGCATGAAAGTACAAAAACCTTCAATGTGCAGCTATCCCCATAGCCCCCTTAATGCTTACGTGAACCTGATCTTGATCCAGCAAAGTGCACAAATGCAGATGCTCTCTTGTGTCTCTTTCTCCTCATTGACTGAAAAACAGCAGTGGAGCCACTGGCTCCTACTGCTGTCAATCACAACCAGTGAGGAGGGAGCAGGGGGTGGGACTGAGCCATGCTCTGTGTGTCCCATAGACATACAGAGGAAGCTCAGGAGCAAGCCGCTGTGAGTTCCCCCAGAGCAAGGGGAGGAGCCAAAAGCGCAGCTGGGGTATTCAAGGCTTCTCTGTGCATAACCACTGCACAGAGCAGGTAAGTATGATTTCTGATTATTATTTTAAAGAAGAAAATGTCAAGTCTTTAGAACCACTTTGAGTAAGCACTGGCAAAGCATGAAACATGATAGCCTCTTGCCCAGCTCCCTCCGCTTGATGCCTCTTTTTCTGTTTTATCATATTTAAGAATAAAGGTGATTCTTGGGATATACGGCTGTCTAGATCTTCTTCCAGGGGAAGGGTTGAAAGTTCAGTCAGGATATTATTGTCATCTGTGCCCCTGCTAGGGGACTCACCTTCTATATCTGCCCTGGTAGCACAGGGTCAGAATGTGATAGAAAATCCAAAATATTTATGGTTGTCAGAGAAACAGGAGATGAAGGCAACTCCTCTGTTGGGGACACTCTCTCTGCTTTGTCTTCAGGACAGAAAGTGAAGAGCAATCTCTGCAACAGAAAACAACCCTTACAGGATTTTTAATTATCCAAAACTAAAAAAGTCTGAGCTAGAGATATACTTTTACCACTTGAGTCCTAGGTACCATTTAAAGCAGTACTGGGACAGGGGCTATTTGTCCCATCACTATTTTACTTTCAATCTTTCTTATTGAAGAAATATGCATCAATATACAACACAGGGAGAAATACAGCAGCCAGAACCCTGGCATAAATTGTCGTAACCAATGGAAGGGTAACAAAAAGCATACTTTAGAGAAGTAAACTTGAATTCTACTTAAAAGCCATCCTTGCCCCCCCCCCCTTCCCCCCAGGGCAAAATCTTGGAGAACCATTTTATATTTTCCTTTACAAAGGTAACCAATAGGTCACAAAGAACTTCTTAATAATGCTAAACACTTATGGAATAGAATAGCAGGGTTCTCAACCATATCGATATGCAGGGCAATGCCCTAATTACAAAGAAGGACAGAGAGAACAAATGACTACATTATTTTAATTGTTTGTGTTTACTCCCCCCCCCCCCCCCCATAAGATTTCGGTTAGTTTTTCAATTGAGTTGCACAGTTTTTAGGTCACATTAAAGGTGGAAAAAGTTCTGATATTATTGATCTTTGTCTAATTTTTTTACATCACAGAAACCTGACATGTTAACAGGGGTGTGTAGACTGTTCATATCCACTGTATATATATATATATATATATATAGCAGTAATATGAGTGGAGTGCACAACGATGATCAACAAAAAAAGTTTTTTATGTGCAGCAATCCAATTTTCTTATATATATATTTCTATAATTAGGACTCATAGTTATGTCTTATAAAGAAAATGACTAAAGAGTCTTTTCTTTTTATATCTATATATAGTGCATATGTCTTTATACACATTCCTACATACATATATGAACATTTATGTATGTCTATATATATATATATATATATATATATATATATATATATATATATATATGTGTGTGTGTGTGTGTGTGTATGAACATACTGTATGTGTTTACATACAGTACCTACAAGCACATTTTATCTATATACCTTTATAATCATCAGAGTAATCTATCTGGGATTAGTAACAAGACTGATGCAATTTGTTTCAATCCAGTTGATAAAATGTAGCCAGTGTTTTTTTCCCTAATGTACATTGCTTCCCCTGCTGGCCAAATAGTGCATTTTTATATAATCTAAGGGAATTATACATCTCTGTTTTTTGTGATTGTTTTGCAAAAGAATAAATAGAAATCTGAATATTCCACATTACTATTAGTGTGTACTGTTTATGTCCAACTAATTATCTGTAATTTGTACAATTGCTGAGTTCTGCTGAGCCCTGTAGTCCTCCAGGGCAGCTGTGATAAGAGGCTGTGACACCCGCAGCGCTCATGTTTGAGAAACGTCCTTGTCCTTTGAATTGTAATGTCTGTTATTCCATCCACCTCTCCACATGTGTGATTCACCACTGTAGATGCTACCCCAGCTAAACAGGGTCCAGTGCACCAAGAACCAATTCCAGACTGCCAGTCTGTGGTGCACACGAGACATCAAACAGCTTTCTCCATGGCCAAGCTCTTTTAGACACATTTAGTACAGGTATATAGCTGTTGAAAATGTATTCTGTTCAGCCAAGGTCCCAATTTTGAAAATTTTTTTGAGTTGAGTCATTTGAGTGGTTTTTGTAAATTGCATACCACTCCGTACCATCCGCAAGGAAATGGAGCATGCCAGTGCTTTAATCAGACTTTGCTAGGCATGATTTACAGTACATCGTGGAGTAGGAGCATCATGATCGATAGCTGCAGCATGTAGGAGATGTGGTTTGGGCCTACAAACAGTTCACAAGGCCACAGGATATACTTTATACACTTCTTTTTGATGTTCAAGCAAAGTGGTTTCCCATGGACATGCCCAACCTGTGTCTGTGTAGAAACACTGGCCCTGCCTAACAAAAGCTAAGCAGGTGGCAACTGAACAACATCAAAAACTTGATGACTATGTGGCTGATCTTTTACATCTTTGACCTGGGGATAGGGTTCTTGTTCGTAATCCCAAATATGAGTGGAGCAGCAAAATGGAACTAAATTGTTATGGACTGCAAGCGGCAATCTAGCGGGCCTGTTAACTCCTGTTGGTTGCTGAAATCTTGTGAGATTGGCTATCTTGATACTGAAGTGCTTAAATAGCAGATACTACATCATTAGGTGAACCCACAGCATGGGAGTAGATCAGAGATAGAATCCCACTTGTCAGGGAGAGAGTAGGAGCAGTGATAGGAAGAGGTACTTGGTGAGGAGGGAAAGAGTAGGCTTCCCCTTACAGGGTATCTCTTCTGCCAGCTTCTTAGAACTGTCTCTCACCATCAGACAGATATACTGCAAGGACTTTGTTGGATCTCAGTAATATTTATACCTCCTCCAAGGTAAGCTCTCCTCAGGTGTTCGATGGTCTGTATGCCTTTAATATATTTACTTGTTGACAGATATTACTTTTCTGCAGCGGCGAATTATGATATCAGTGGGCCCATGTGCAAGATCAAAAGTTTGCTCTAGGCAGCAATAAAGAAAAAATGTGGCTCACAAAGCGTGTCGTGGCAAAAAGTGGTGTGGTTTAAGTTGAGCTCAAAATGGGTGTGGCTTAAAGGGGTGTGGTTAAATAGTGTCTGAGATGACTTACATAGTGCAGAATGTGGTAATGTTAAAAAGGGAATGTAAAGTGTGGAGTGTATAGCGGTGGGTAGTATGTACAGGGAAAGGTGTGCGGAGTGTATGGCGGTGGGTAGTATGTGCAGGATGGTGTCAGTAGGGCAGTGGATGGTGTCAGTATTTCTTTATTTTTAGTAATATTATTTTTTTTACAATCGTATTATTTTTTCATCAATTTAATGTTTCATTATTTTTATCATTTTTTCAAAATGCTTTTGGGTGGCCAATGGATGGTGTCAATAGAGCAACGGAGTGGGTATCAGAATTTTTTTATTTTTGGATGGATAGATGGAGGAAGGAAGGAGGGAAGGAGAAAAGGAAGGAATAAAAGTGAGGGAATGGATGGAGGGAGGGAAGGAAGGAGGGGAGGAAGGGAGGGAAGAATCGAGAAAGGAAAGGAGGGGAGGGATCGGATGGAGGAAGGAAGAAAGAAAAGAAGGGAGGGAATGGATGGAGGAAGGAAGAAAGGAATAAAGAAAGAAAGTAAGGAGGGGAGGAAGGGGGAGAAGGGAGAAAGGAAAGAAGGAAGGGAATTGATGGAGGAAGGAAGAAAGGGGAGGGAGGGAGGGGAGGGGGGGAGGAAAATTGAAAGGGAGGGAGTCAATGGAGGAAGGAAGTAAGATAAGGAAAGGAAAAGAAAGGAAAGGGGGGAGGGAATGGATGGAGGAAAGAAGAATGGATGGAAGGGGATGGAGGAAGGAAGGAAAGGGGAAAGTGAAGGAATGGATGGATGAAGGAAGAAAGGGAGGAAGGGGACGGAGGAAGGAAGGAAATGGTTGGAGGAAGGGAGGCAAGGGAGGAAGGGAAGGAAGGGGGATGGAGGAAGGAAAGAAGAAAGGGGATGAAAAAAGGAAGGGAAGGAATAGAGGCAAGGAAGGAAGAAAAGGGGGGGATTGAATGGATGGAGGAAGGAAGGGAGGGGAGGAAGGAAGGAAGGAAGAAAGGAAGGGAGGGAGGGAGGGAAGAGAGGAAGGAAAGAGGGAAGGAAGGAAGGGGAGGAAGGGAGGGGAGGAGGGAAGGAAGGGAGGGAGGGAGGGAAGAGAGGAAGGAAAGAGGGAAGGAAGGAAGGGGAGGAAGGGAGGGGAGGAGGGAAGGAAGGAAGGAAGGAAGGGAGGGAGGGAGGGAGGAAGGGGAAAAAGGGAGGGATGAAAATAAGGAAGTAGTGGAGGAATCTCAGTCAGAAGCATTACAAAGCTGCCGACTGCTTAGTACACAATTTCCCGCTCACACATCCCCTTAGAAGCTGCACGGACACGGCGGGCACAAGAGGAGGCAGAGCAGACCAGCCTCTCTCTCTCTCCTATTAATGCGGAGGATGGGGGAAAGGGGGTGGGCACTGAGGAGCACATAGGGGGGCCCACAAAGAGAAAACCTATGGTGAAAATCAGTAATTCTGCCATAATGTGCAAATGTGCTGTGCATACTTGCACATTAGAAAAAAAACTCTCGGGGGCCCAGAGCTGATTATTTTTTTGGGTGGTTTACTTCTGTTTTATTCCAGGTGATATTATTTCAATAAGAAAATAAGTAGGGAGGAAAAATATTTTTTACTGGCTAGAAGATGCTTGTACTGCAATGTCTGAAGTCAAGTCCTGTCTGTCTTGTTTTTAAGAACCTGTCAAGATTATTACATATATGTAGGCTTACCTGTGAAAGATTTATATTTACCTCTACAGTATATGCAAACTCAATCCCAAAACTGTTAACGTAGTTTCAGAAGTATATTTCTATCTTTAAAAATCTGCATCTTTCATTATTAAAATACCTGGTGATCCTTCCACAAAGGTCTTTGTTCAGGCACTTCCTGTTATAGATTGTCACATTGAGATGCAACTGTTGATAATATAAAAGGGACAGTCACTCAGTGTACTTCTACTTCAAGGTACTCTATGTGAAGATGACACCAGACCCTGGGAGACATTGCTCTGCAAACCTACTGACATTCTGGGTTTGATTTACTGATAACGTACAGAATGATCAGCTAGCATAGAATTGAGTGCTCAGTTATCTGTATCAAAATTTCACACTACAGGTTTTTGTCTGCCACATGCTTAAATTATTGAAGTGAACACAAATCCACTTTTCTAAGTAGACATTATCTACTATTTTAGGCCATTAACCCTACTGTTTACTGTGCATAGCAAGTTAATGTATATCTAAAGACAACGTCTTTCTTTCTAGTTTTTGATAAAGAAGAAAATAAATAAAACAACTATCTGGTTCTGCTGTGTCAAAGGCTGAATTCACATTTTAACACTTATTGAACTCATGCAAAGTTACACAATTTCGTGCATGTTTATGAATTGCAAGGAAAAAACACACAAAGCTCAATGCTCAGAAAGGTCTATGAGCTACTTTGCTGCATTTTTCACTCATAGGATAGCCGATTGACATCAATGTATGGAATGTCGGCAACAAGGTGAAAAATAAAATTCTTCTTTACTGTATGCAAAGAGTAAAATATTCAATAGAGAAATAAACGCTAATGCATTTGAGTCAAAAATGGACCTTATTCATAGCATAACGGGCTGCCCTATGTGTGTGGAGCAATAATGAGCACAATGCAGAAAAATTGCAGCATGATTTTGCAAGTGTTCGCAAAATGCTAAATGTGAATGAGGTCTTACTGAGGACATTTCTCTCACTTGCTATTCAAGACATACCACTGAAAGTAGGTAGGAATATATCCAAAGTGAGAGTCAGGGTTGTTACATTGTTGTTTTTTTTTCTGCTCAAAAATGCTGAAGCTTAAAAAACACTTCTAGCATAAAATAGTGTGCATGGACACATAGGATAACACTGTTCCAGCAGAAAAAAACGTTAAGTGCGGATTCAGTGCGGTTTGAAAAAGAGTCATGCACGTTTCATGAGCAGTGCGGTCCGGTTCAGGTGAAGATTACAGGCTATTGACTTCTATGGGAACCGTTTCTAAACCGCACTAGTGTGAACAGGATAATCCTGAGAGCTAATCCTGTCCTGAACCTGATATGAACCGCTGAATGACTACTGTATCAATTAGCTGTGAAACCTGAGCTTCAATCCGCACCGCACATGTGTGAATCAGCTCTGAACGCTCCTAACACCCTAAATGCTCCTAACAGATTTTTTTCTAAGTTTTATTTTTTTTTCTCTACATGTACTTCTAAAATGCTAATGCTCCTAAATGCTACTAAAATGATATTACCAGCATTTTTTTATCCAACGTTTTCCCCAGCATTTTATGATCTTAAAAAAAACTCTAGTGTGCATGGAGCCTAAAAATGCAAAGCGTTCTCTGAAATGCACATTTGCTGAGCAGCTGTCCTCTTGTTGTTTAGCAGAAGCAAAGCCACTTGGCATGGGAACTGGAAGCAAGTGGAGATCACTGGACATTTGTAGATAACTTAAAGTGATACTAAACCCAGGACCCTGCATTTACTATATCTGGTCTCCCGCAGTACACAGAACATGGAAATGCAATTATTGTAGTGAAACTGCTAAATACCTTTTCTCATCAACAGTATATAGCAGTCTTGTGACTTCAGCAGAGCACTGGTTAATGCTTGAGTTTTCTTTCTGCTCTAGGAGGATGCAGGACCCCTGACCTCTGTCTGGACAGAGCTGATTGGCCCTGTACTGATCACATGCACTCTCCCAAGAAAAAAAAAAACCTTTCTAGCAATACACACTAAAGCATGTGCATGTGGCTATGCATTCATTCTGTCTTATCAGGTGGACATCTGAACAAGAGAAGGGGCAGAGAAGACAGGATCAAACAGCCTTTTTACACAATGCAAAGGATTAACCCCTTAGGTTCCACAGTGAGTATAACAAGCATGCTTTACTGCATATACAGACTGATTTTACTGTTGTGGGTTTAGTAACAGTTTAATGGAACTATGGAAATTTACATGTGCGTATGTCAGAATGCAGATATAATTTTGAAATCAAAGCAGAATGTAAAGTGTTACTAAACCCACAATAGTAAAATCAGTCTGTATATGCAGTAAAGCATGCTTGGTATACTCACTGTGAAACCTAAGGGGTTAAACCTCTGTATTGTGTAAAAAGGCTGTTTAATGCTGACTTCTCTGATCCTCCCCTTCTTCCAGTGTCTCCCTCTTATCTCCTGATAAGACATAGTGTGGAGACAATTGGCACATGCTCAATTTGATGTGTATTGCTAGAGAGGTTTTTTTTTTCTTCGGAGAGTGCATGTGATCAGCACAGGGCCAATCAGCACTGTCCAGGCAGAGGTCAGGGGTTCTGCATCCTCCTAGAGAAAACGCATCCTACAAGCTTTAACCAGTGCTCTGCTGGGCACTTATAGAAGTCGCAAGACTGCTCTAACTGCTGATGAGTAAAGGTATTTAGCAGTTTATATTTACCATTTAAAATAATTGCATTTCCATGTTCTGTGTACTGTGGGAGACCAGATCTAGTGGATGCAGGGTCCTGGGTTTAGTAACATTTTAAATAATAAGTAATGGGCAGCACAGTGGCTAAATGGTTAGAACGTCTGTCTGGCAGTAATAGGGTTGTCAGTTCAAATCCCAACCTTGGCACCACCTGCCTGGAGTTTGCATGTTCTCCCTGTGCCTGCGTGAGTTTCCTCCTGGTACTCCGGTTTCCTCCCACACTCCAAAGACATGCTGGTAGGTTAATTGGCTCCTGCTTAACTTGGTCCTAGTATGAATGTAAGTTAGGGACCTTAGATTGTACACCCCTTGAGGGTTAGGGACTGATGTGAATGTACAATATATATGTAAAGCGCTGTGTAAATTGATGGCACTATATAAGTACCTGAAATAAATAAAAATAATAAAAGTGGAGCTGAAAGTGAGATCATTGTCTTAGGTCTTCCACCAGGTGGCAGCAGAAAAATGACAAGCTGTGCTCGGATGAGATCCCTATGCTCTCAGTTTAGTATGTACAGTACAATGAATGCAGAATACAAAGGAATCAGTAATGAGATATCACCAAAGGCAGATTGAAATAATAATGTGCATGTGCCTACTCAGACGACTGGCATGTGGTAGGTGAAGTTAAGGAATACATTTTCTATTATGAAATAACAAGATCATATTTGAACTATTGGATTGTGTCCCGTC
Source organism: Staurois parvus (assembly GCF_062004578.1). Taxonomy (NCBI): domain Eukaryota; kingdom Metazoa; phylum Chordata; class Amphibia; order Anura; family Ranidae; genus Staurois; species Staurois parvus. Next base: position 8,689,215 of record NW_028317802.1, on the reverse strand, counting down.
AGTGTACACACCTTCATCCTGTACACAGCTGGCGTACCCTGCGGATCATCAGGAACAAAAGCTCTCTGTGTCATTAGCTGGGGTGCTTTGTGCTTATTCAGCTTTTCAGTTGGATTCTTATAAAACCACAATCACTGGGAGTTTCCCTTAGCAGGTTTCTTCACGTCTCCTCTGCCTTTTTCCCAGGGTCAGTAACTGTCAGAGCTCAGTCTATGTACAGTCATTGCACTTTGGCTTTCCTATAGCTGTACGCAGCAATTTAAAGGAGCATCAAAGCTCACCATACACGTTACAATCTGATTGTACAATCGACTTTACATCTACCATAAGCCTGGTAGTGCAGTGTCTGATTAGGATGCAGATTGACTGAATAGATCAGGTGGGTCCACATATTACATTTTGGTCAATCTAAACGTTCATTCACATAGGTGGCTAGGGGTTGGTAAAAATTGGCCTCGCCCCGACTGCCCACCTAAACACAGAATTGCAGCTGTTTGGGGCCATAGACATAAAAATTAAAGGGCTTGTCGCATTCAGCAGTCAGTACCACCAGCAAATGCAACCCATTCAAATAAAAGGGGCCACAAAGCAACCATTCTTTAGGGCTAAGGGTTTACACCTATGCAGTTTGCATTTGATCTGTTTCTGCAGTGCATTTTGTGTTGCGTTTTTGCTGCATCTTTGATGCGTTTTGAGGTTGTTGTTGTTTTTTTCTTGTTGCTAGGCAGATTAAAATGCAAAACTCATGAAAAAAGTGGCAAAAACGCACTATATGCTTTTCTGCAGTGCTTCCATAGAAGTCTATAGAACCAAAAACACAACTTTTTGAGTTCAAAAAGTCCCTGACCCTTTCCAAAAACGCACCGGGTGAAAGCGTGGAGATATGAACATGTCCCATAGGAAATTATGTTAAATGGAGTGTGCTGCATTTCTGAAAAACGCTGTGGAAAACGCTTAGGTGTGCAATGCACGCGGTCGCAGTGTGCTGGGTTGGCATTTTGAGGGTTAAAACAGGTAGTGAGGAGATGACATTGCACTTCTTCGTTGCCTGTCAAATACCCTCTTAAAAGCGACCCACTGTGGATCGCTTTTCAGAGGGGAGGCAATAATAGCTGCACATGTCATTGAGCCCAATGAGCTTTCTGGTCTAGTAACTCTAATCCTATGTTCTCATATGTGCGTTATGTCAGTGTGCGTCTTGCATGAGCTGCTGTACCCATGAGAAACACAGGGGAAAAAGTTTTCAGCCCTTGTTTAAAAACGTAGCGCACAGAACCAAAACGATGTGTGATCAGGGGCGGACTGACCATTTGGAAACTCGGGCACTGCCTGAGGTCCCGGGGTCAGTAGGGGGCCCCATGAGATGCCCCTGGTACCTTTTTCATAGGCTTTTTTGAGTTTGGGCAAGGACACAGGGGCCCCATGATCCCCTATTGCCCGGGGGCCCTATCAGTTGTCAGTCCGCCCCTGTGTGTGAGTACTGATGTGTGGGGGTGCCATTAAAAATGATCGGCACCCATGCGAGTCTGCAAAGGAGCAGCATGTTTCCATGCACAATTACGCATGCGTTCCCAATCCGCACATATGTGAACCTAGCCTAAGTCTCGGTTCACACTACTGCGACCTGAAAGTCGCATGACTTGCAGTGCGACTTTGTCAGGTGACTTCCTGGCGACTTGAGTACTACTTTGATGCGACTTTGAAGCAACTTTGATGCGACTTTGATGCGACTTTGAAGCGACTTTCAGGGAATGCCTGGGTAATCTTCCTTTAATGTCAGATCCAAATCACATCAATGTAGATGAGGATCCAACTTGGGGGTCACCATACACTTTACAATTTGACAGTAAAATCTTTGTACAATCAACCTGAACTTTATCAAAATTACAACATTGGAAATGTAATATGAGGACCTGTATAAGCTATCCATATATTTGTATCCAATCAGGCAAGCCTTTGCACTACATAGGTGTCGGGATATTTAATCGCTTGCCCGCCGCCCTAGAGTAAAACTACTGCTACAGGGCGGCAGGGCTACGCAAAGTATACATATGTGATTTGCATTTCTGGGTGAGGGGCACGTGCATGCGTGCGCGTGCCGCCCTACCTCTGCCACCATTGGTGGCTATGGATGTCGATCACCGGGTCCCGGACAGAGATTCCTCGCTGGCACGCGGCGAACGCCGAGAAGCACTGACAGTGGAGAGACCTGTGTGTAAACAACACAGGTCTCTCTCCTGCCAGCAAGAACATGCTGCTGTGTATTTCTCTGCTAAACATGTTTCCCTGGTAAAACACAGCACACACAGTAAAACAGCACACAGTTAACCCTTTGATCGCCCCAGATGTTAACCCCTTCCTGCTCAGTGTCATTAGTACAGTATATGTGCTTTTTATTAGCACTGATCACTGTATTAGTGCCATTGGGATGTCAGTGGAAGTTAGTTAGTGGCAGTTTAAAAATTCCAGTATCTAAGCCGCCATTTGTAAACGCTATAACTTTCATGTAAACCAATTAATTTACATGTATCTGGATTTTTTTTTTAGCAAAGACATGTAGCAGAATACATTTTAGCCTACATTTATGACGAAATTTGATTTTTTACATTTTTTTACTGGACATGTTTTATAGCAAAAAGTGAAAAATATTGTTTTTTTTTTCCAAAATTGTCTGTCTTTTTTTGTTTATAGCGCAAAAAATAAAAACCGCACAGGTGATCAAATACCACCGAAGGAAAGCTCTATTTGTGGGAATAAAAACACACAAAATTAATTTGGTTGCAGCATTGCATGACTGCGCAATTGCCAGTTAAAGTAACGCAGCGCCGTAACGCAAATGGCCTGAACAAGAGGCGGGGTAAATCCTCTGGAGGGCAAGTGGGTACAATCACATTGTAACATGTGTGTTGAACTTTACTCTGTTCTTGCCTAAACAGCAACAGTTTCTTTTTCTGGTTTTATTTCTGCAACCGTTCTTTTACACAATTACCCCCAGCATCACCACCCAATCAATTGAAAGCACCACTATCTGTCGCTCTTCACTCAGCCGTGCCATTATTGTCTTGCTCAATCAAAGCCAGATTCATTGGGTTTTTTTTATCGGATATTATTCATTCAGTTTTATCACAATGTTTATGGCCACAATTGGATTCCTCATTAAAGTATAGAGCAAGGGCCTTACTGATTTGTAATGAATTGAATACATTGTTTAGGTTTGTCCTTTATATTACCTGGCTTTGGTAAATCTAAAGGAGATTGTACAGAGATTGTGTAGTGTATGGCCACCATTTTCATTGAAATGATAGAGCAAGGGCCTGTCTGATTTCAAACGAACTGAATACATTGTTTAGGTTTGTCCTTTATAATACCCAGCTTTGGTAAGTTTAAAGGAGATTGTACAGAGATTGTGTAGTGTATGGCCATCTTTGACTAGCCAGATGGCCAATGTCTCTCCATTCTAACACTGAGAGTCTGCTAGACTCTCCAACCCATGTGGGAATACACGTGCTTATTTTACATATTGATTGCCCTCTGAGGAGTGATTTGTTGTTGATTGCTTTTCAGGGGGTGTTTGACAGGAGGCTGAGAGGCTTTATGTCACCTCCATACTGCCCACGTTAGCTCCTAAAAGCTCAATGCGGCAATGTGGCAGGTGAGTATACAACCAGGGGCGGACTGACCATTTGGAAACTTGGGCACTGCCCGAGGGCCTGGGGTCAGTAGGGGGCCCCATGAGATGCCCCTGGTACCTTTTTCATAGGCTTTTTTGAGTTTGGGCAAGGACACAGGGGCCCCATGATCCCCAAGTGCCCGGGGGCCCCATGAGTTGTCAGTCCTCACCTGTATACAACCTTATCCAGCTGCCTTTGCAGCTTAACACCTGGTCACGCCGGGTGCGACTTGCCATGCGATTTGCCGTGCCATGTGAGTTGCAAATCACACGGCAAGTCGCACCCTATTGTTCGCAATTAAAGCGGTCATATCGGTGCGATTCCGACTTAGCGCATGCACTACTTCAGGCGCAGCTTGCATAGACATCTGGGCTTATGTCATGCAAGTCGCACCTCAAGTTGGAATGACATCCGACTTTGAAATCGTGCGACTTCACTGGAAGTCTCACAATTTCAAAGTCGGATTGGTGGGACCGGGACCTTAGGTGGAACTAAACCTACTTTAACAGTTTCAAAAACTGAGCATGTGCAGGGAATGTAACGTTTGCACATTTGTGCTCTCAAAAGAACTGTCAAAGCATCAAATGTCTGGTGTCATAACCAGGGGCGGACTGACAACTCATGGGGCCCCCGGGCAATAGGGGATCATGGGGCCCCTGTGTCCTTGCCCAAACTCAAAAGAGCCTATGAAAAAGATACCAGGGGCATCTCATGGGGCCCCCTACTGACCCCGGGCCCTCGGGCACTGCCCGAGTTTCCAAATGGTCAGTCCGCCCCTGATCATAACTAATCACATGTGCAGCACAATGGCAGTTTAAGATGAAAAAGAGGCTAAGATGGCAGCTTCCTTGGCTGAAAACGATAGGAGGGTTTAGTTCCGCTTTAAAGAATGGCAGTAAAAATGCAGCTCAACCACATGTTTTACCACCTTCCTAGCCGCAATTGTAAACGTAAGCTTCATTCAGACGGGCATTGACACCGTGAAAGCTGCATTTGTTATTGCATGTGCATCTACCCCGAGCGGCGTGCAGGCCACCTATAGACCTGGACGCAGATGCAGCGGCTGCACTGACACAGATGCACTCAGTCGCATGTCACAATTTGCACGCAGAAGCAGGCGCACGCATGTCAAATTTATATTGTTGTATTTGTGTTCGGTTTGACAGCTTTATTCTTTTTTTTTATTATTATAAACAGATTCCACGTTTATTATAGACAACATGAGCACGTTCAGTTGTAAAAGGAACTACAAGTGTCAGCCAAACCCAAAGCATTGTGACAGCTGCAGCTGGAGATCTGTAGTCTGCCTTTCTCTGCATTACGAACAGAGACGTGGCAGGTTTTATTCATGAAATCATTCGAATGCGGTAATCCTTCACACATCACGTATCAAGCAGCTAAGCCCGGTCACAGATCTGTCATCTTCAGCCATCTGTCATTTTCCTGAAAGCATGTTAAAACAGCGACGCAGCTAGATTGTTCTGTGTGATATAACATGATGTCAGCAAATTAGCAATCCTGTTGTTATACATTTCTATGTTACAAAAGGATGGGGTGCAAATTTATTTTTTCCATATATTGTACATTTTGCTATCTATCTATATCTATCTATATATATTATATCTATATATATTAAAGAGGAAAAAAAAAAAAAACATGGCGTCTTGTTTTCTTTTCCTCCTAGGTCATCATGATAAGGTGGGGACCAGGAAGGAGGGGGTGAGTAATACGGTGGAAGTAGGCCGAGCAGTTCCCTAGCAACAGGAAGTCAGATGATACCCCCAACCAATGAAAATGTGCTGACCTCACTGCAGTGCCTAAAATCATTTTTAGCTCAATGGCACACATCTGGTGTATGAAAGGTGTAACTGCAGGACTGCACTCCTAAATGACCCAAATATTCAAAAATATTCAAAAAGAAAAAAGAAAAAAAAGGGTGGTGTGAAAAATAAAATGACTATTAAAATAAATGATCGACTGGCTATGTGTCAGAGAAGTGGTACAACAAAGGCACGTTCCGTTGTCCTGCAATGTTCTCCGAAAGTAGGACTGAAATGGCGAGAAATACATTTATTTTATTTTTGAAGAAATACACTTTGTAGGAAAGATTCAGATCAGTCAGGTCAGACCAGAGAAGGGAGACAGTAACATCAGAGAGGAAAAGTCCCGGTGGATGATGTAGCAGCAACCTCTAACAGCTCATTGGCGTAGAATTTGGGGTCGGGCGCATTGAGAATTAAGAGGAATAGTCGGCACGGCCTGGAGTTTTTATTCACTTGTTCCTTTACAGGTTGTTCCTTTGGATTGTCCTCTATGAGAAATATCATTTGCATTTTACTTTAGGCAGAGGATCAATGTTTTTGAAAAACGTGAGATCGAGAAACCTCCAAAAATCAGGATAACAACAAAATAGAAATTCGTAGGCATGTGACATGAAGAGGCAGCACCCCGCCATATCCGAGGAGCAAAGCTTTCACATCATTGGGTTGGCAGTACAGGAGGTGATGCAGGGAACCAACGAATGCCCGGTCACAGTTGCAACAGCTTTTTGTGATATGGCCCCTTTAAGATTACTAGTGCCAAATTTTCGTTTCATTAGGAGATTTAGTTCTCAATTCCGCCACTTTAAGAACCTGTTGCTATCGCTTCGGCAGATTCAAAGAAGAATTACTGCCAGTCTGCAGAAATTGGTGGTATTCAAAGTAGCACATGTGGTCAGTTATGACAGTCATTTGATGGCAGCACAGTGGCTAAATGGTTAGCACTTCTGCCTGGCAGTACTAGGGTCATAGGTTCAAATCCCAACGATGGCACCACCTGTCTGGAGTTTGCATGTTCTCCCTGTGCCTGTGTGGGTTTCCTCCAAAGACATGCTGGTAGTTGAATTAGATTCTGCCTAAATTGGCCCTAGTATATGTATGCATGAATATGAGTTAGGGACCTTAGATTGTACACCCCTTGAGGGTTAGGGACTGATGGGAATGTACAATATATATGTAAGGCACTGCATAAATTGATGACACTATACAAGTACCTGTAATAAATAAATACAATAAAAAAAAATTAAGACCAACTCTGACTTGGTGTACAGCAACACTAGTGCTCAGAGTGGGCATGTCTGTGTTGGGAAGCTGTCATGAGTATGAGAACCACCCACACAGGGCTCCTTGGTTGCTATGAAGCTGGTGACTGCCAGCATCCTAGCAACCAGTGACTCATCTCTGGCTCCATCAGTCAGGAGATTCCTCAGCTGATTGTAAGCAAAGCTGGTGATATCATATATCTAAAATATGCATCTGGACAATGACAGGAATCTCCTGGCCAGAGGATGAGTTATGGGCTATTACGCTGTCTACAACGCTCTTTATGAATACAGAAAGTGTGAGACTATGGGCATGTTACATGAGGCTATGCTTGTAACATTCATCTAGATCCCTGGTGCCCACTCTGCAGCCTGTGAGCTATACAGGGGCATATCTTAAGTTCTAACTAGTAACCCTCTGTTTCCTCTTGTACCAAATTGTATTGGAACTGTAATGTCTACCTTCATTTTGTAAAGCGCTGCGCAAACTGTTGGCGCTATATAAATCCTGTATAATAATAATTCCTTCCACGAGGCAAACAAAGCATTTACCATGGGTGGCATTTTTCTTGGGGGGGAGAATGACTAAGGATGGGAACCAGGTGAGGCACTACATGGCATGTGAGAGAGGCTGTGGGAGGGTGAAGCTCTCTCTCTCTCTCTGTATTCCAGGCATGGTGCAGCTCTCTCTCTCTTTATTCCAGGCAGTACAGTATATGGCTGATGTCATACTGATCTTGTTGCTTTTAGCAACTTCCCAGCGATGGGATTGCTATGCAAAAAAAAACATTGACACAGGTTGTTCCCTCTCTGGCTGGATAATCAGGTCATAACTTCATCATTGATGGAAATGCTGTACACGGGTGTCAAACTGGCGGCCCTCCAGCTGCTGCCAAACTACAAGTCCCATGAGGCATTGCAAGATTGACAGTTACAAGCATGACTTCAGGTGATTGTAGCCTTATTAGTGCACTTGCAACAGAAACAGTTGAGTACTGTCCGTGATACTTTTTTATTTGCACTAACATACAATTTTGAGGACAAGCTTTCGGGGAGTGTCCCCTTCTTCAAGGTCCAAGCAGTACTGTTACAAAGTTTTAGCAGTTTTAGCAAACAAGGATGAATCTGCACAGACATACCATCAAGGAACATAAAGAAGATGACCTTTGCATGCCTGAGGGACACCATTTCGAACAACCAGACCACATTATGGAAGACCTCAATATTTTAGTTCTTAAAGGAAATTTCAAATCCATTCAGGAAAGAAAAACTTTTGAACTAAGAATAATAATTCTATTTGACACAAGAGATAACGGCCTGAATTTGGACATGGGATTCCTCAATCATTATCCAACATATTTATGACTCCCTCTGTGAGTGCTGTCCCCCCCCCCCCCCAGTCTTTGCTTTTGCTGTTCTTATCTCTAGGCTAACCTTAGGCTTGTGTTTCTTTCTGCCTTTTTTTTTTCTCAATCCCCACATATCTTCTAACATTCTGCTAAAACTTTGTAACAGTACTACTTGAACCTTGAAGAAGGGGACACTCCCCGAAAGCTTGTCCTCAAAATTGTATGTTAGTGCAAATAAAAAAGTATCACGGACAGTACTGAAGCATGACTTCAAAAGGCAGAGGCATGATGGGACTTGTAGTTTCGCAATAGCTGGAGGGCCGCCAGTTTGATACCCCTGCATGTAGAATATCATTCGCCAGCCAGAGAGATGGCACCTTCATCCAGACTGGTTTGGTTCACATCTGTATGAGTGGTGCCGCTGCGGGACCCGATCAAATACCTGCAGCCGCACCATCCATACAGAGGAGTGTGGGATTAATTCTAGTGGCACGACGCCTGCACTGGAAATCGCACCAATACTGGGAACCAATTTTTTTGTTTAATTGATCATCTTATCAGTTTTTTTTGTTGTTGCCACCTACAGAGTATCAATGAACTCTGTGAACTGTTGAGCTTTGACATGAACTCTACGTAAAACAAGAATGGATAAAGGACTGAAACAGCAGAGTATGTGTGTGGAGTGATTGTGGTTGTCTGGGGCAGCATTGTCCAGATTGTTAGCTGTTGGTGTTTATATGTTTGTATGTATTTATTGTAGAATTAAAGGCAACCCTTTTTTTCATTTTGGATATAGTAAAAGAGGTCATAACCTCTCACCCATTGGAGAGATTTCCTTTTACTTCCTGTCCCATAGCCAAAGCAGGAAGTGAGAGGAAAACCCTCCAGTGAGAGAATCCTTTGTCAGCAGGGTCACCAGAACAAGTGTCCTCTTTGTAAGCCATTATATTACTATTCTGAATGCCATTCAATATGTGGGATTTTCTTTCACTTTCATTCCCGTGATATACAGTAAACAGGACAAATAGGGTGAATCTCCCTAAAGGGGACACAGAAAACAATAAAAACCTGACAGGTGTTCTAATCCACCTCCACTCTATCCAAAAACTAAAAAAAAAAAGTTTTGCCTTAAGTTATACTTAAATAGTAGGTACTATTTTGTTGAATATTTTGATTGAATACAAATTTTGTATGAGGCTTTTTTTACATGAGTTTCTAAGTAATTTTAACATAATTGAATATATAAATTATGAGGTTTTAGAAATCCATCTTTTTATCATTTAGCCTGGGTTCACACTGATGCAGTGCAGCATATCACGTGTGATTTGCACAGGAACCGCACCGCATTCCTGTGCAAATCACATGCAAATTCTGTGTGGTGCGATTTGAGCCATACATTTTGTATGACTCAAATCACACCACATCCGCACCAAAAAGGTGCAGGACCCTCTAGAAAAGATCCGCACTAGAATCGGATCATATGTGTATTCACACCCATGCGATCCGATCCTGCACATCGCACCGCATTTTGCAATCCGATTTTGTGTGTTGTTAACTTAAAGCGGAGCGCCACCCAAAAGGGGAAGTTCCACTTTAAAGACTGGTCCCCTGCTCCCCATTAGGGTTGGCACCTTTGGGGTGGGGGTACCCGAAATTGAGAGGTACCCACTCCCACTTCTGCTGCGATCACCTAGGCGATTGGAAGCGGAAGTGGTCCTCCTCCCCGTAGTCTTCTGGGACATGTGACAGGTCCCAAAAGACTACGGGGCCATTCAGGAAGTGCAGCGCTACTTGTGCATGCGCAGTGGGCACCCAGCTGTGAAGCCGCAGGCTGTCACAGCCAGGTGCCCACACTGAAGATGCCGGTGCCTGGAACACCAGAAGGCTGGTTAAACGGGCTGCAGGGAGGACACCGTGGGATCATGGGACAGGTGGGTGGCTGTTTTTTAAAAGCCAACAGCTGCAGTTTTTGGAGCTGCTGACTTTCATTTTTTTAACAGTGTAAGTGGAACTCCGCTTTAACATACATACCTGCAGTGGTTGCAAATTCCGCACCACATCAGTGTGAACCCAGGCTCAATAAATGAAACCTGACTGCCCATTGTAGGAAACACAAAATGCTCTTCTGTCAGATGCTATAATAAATAAGGCTCACTGCGCCAGATCATTAGCCATCGAAGGCAGAGAGGGATATCCCCCATCCTATTTGCCTCTTGTTGAAGCCTGTAAAGGGATATGTAAGACACAGAAGTTTATTTACTAAAGCTGGAGCATGAAAAATCAGGGTCACTTCTGCAGAGAAGCAAATCAGCTTCCAGGTTTGATTGTCAACGCTTGATTGAACATCCTGAGGTTAGAAGCTGATTAGCTACCATGCACAGCTGCATCAGATTCTGAGTGAACCAGCTTTAGTAATTCTCCCCCAGAACTTCAAATTTTCAGGATCTAGCCTGTAATCACAATATAATGATAAAGATTCAAAAATAAACTAATAGACAGACTGATATAGAATGAAGCCTGCCATCCAAAGGTTGGAGAAAAAAAATGTAAACTGACTAACTACAGATAAATCAACATAAAACATAAAAATAGTGCATAAAATACTCTATTCAGAACCTAAAAGAGCCAGATGAATTAATATACACATTGGAAGTTTCTCTTTCAACAAAGAGTTTATAGACAGAACTGCACTGCTAAATTTGACCACAAGATGGTGCAAAAATACAACAAATGATTTAGAAAAGTTAAAGAATAACTTTATTTAAAACAGAAATAGTGAGCAAACAAACAAAACATATCCTGGTGAAGTTATTATTATTGCAACTATTATTATTATTATTATACAGGATTTATATAGTGCCAACAGTTCGCTCAGCACTTTACAATATAAAGGGAGACAATATAAAGAGGCAACTTAGATTGAATATATGATCAAAAAATGCATACACAAAGAAAACCTCGTAAAATAAATATAGTTCCAGAGATATAGTCATCTGAAATTACATACAAGTTGAGCCCCATTCTGCTTCCCAAGCCTTCCTAGTGGTCACGTAATGTGATGTGCTTCTTCAGTGACCAATACAGAGTCGAGAGAGATAGAACAGTGTGGGGGCCAAGATGGGCTTTTACCATTAAAGTAGACATTTTACGGCTAAATTCCAGATATGTTTATTTTTACATTCATCTTGGACCAATCTAACTATTGTGGTAGTGCAAAGCCCTGACACTGTGTAAAAAGTATATAATGAAGGCGATGAGAGAGGTACATGGATTATCACCTCGAAAAGAATCGCGCTCAAAGAGCCCCTAAAGCAGCTGGTACACCAATTGATACAAATTGTGCGATGAATATAACCCACAAGTGCCGCACTGAATATTCAATACTGTAAATAATGATGTAAGTAAATAATAAAATAGTCAAACCAAAAAGTAAACTATGGCAATGACATCCCGAAAAGTGCAAAGAGCAATGATGGTCCCAAATAACGAATTAAAAATTATATAGACATAGGCAATAGCAGTCCCCAGTAGTAAATGGAATCTTGATCCACACAGTCGGATGACTCTTCAGATGCCATGACAGGATAAGTACTCCACCACCTTGTGTTCACTGGGAAGCTGCAAATGGACTCTTCAGGTTTTATTTACTAAAGCTGAAGAGTGCAAAATCAGGCTCACTTCTGCATAGAAACCGATCATTTTCCAGGTTTTATTGCCAAAGCTTAATTGAACAAGCTGAGGTTAGAAGCTGATTGACTTCTATGCAGAAGTGAGCCTGCACTCTCCAGCTTTAGTAAATGAACCCCTTTGTGTCAAAAAAAGAGTCAAATGCACTTGTGGGTCCTAATGGTCCCCCATCGGGGTAATGTCCTACCTCTGGGTCTGGTTACTTCCTCATTTGTACCTCCTTGATCAACAGGAAATACTCACCCACAAGATACAAAAAGAGCCAAAAATGTGTAAAACCATACATATAAAATGTAACAAAAAGTACTAACCACTTACAAAATTGCAGGATAAAAGCACTTATCGCAAGGTTCCATTTACGATTGGGAATTGCTATTGCCACTTTTCATTTTGTGACTGTCTTTTTTGTCTATATAATTTTTCATTCATTATTTGGGACTGTTGGATTGTTCTATGTACATGGACTGCGTGTGAGCATAGTAAGTACTGTGAACCGATCTGAGGGGCCAAGCCAAAAGTCTGAGGTTGAGGCCTGAGCAATGGAGCTGCAAGAGAGAGTCTGAAGGTTGATTGTCATTTATTTTCACATTTGAACTGATGGTGGGATAAATTCAATACATCAAATTCTTTTCCAGAGATGGAGCCAGCCAGTGCCGAAGCAAGTTCCGGGTGCTCTGCTCGCAGTGTACCAATGAAGATTCCTGTGTCGGGCTGGTGCATTGCTTGCCTGTGTCTTCCCTGACTGCCCCACCTCTCCCCCCACACAGTGGTTCCCGATGGTAAGACAATCTAATAAGGCAATCTAATGGGGGTCTTTAGGGACAGGGGGTGCTGATATAAGGGGAGACTCTTTGATCTAATGGAGGTCTTTAAGAGCGGCACTGATATAAGGGGACTCTGAGCTAATTAGGGGGAGGCCTCTAAGGGTAGGAGCTGATTGCTGATCTAATGGTTGGTGACCAACCATTAGATCAGCAGTCAGCACCCCCCCCCCCCCTTAGAGACCATCAATTAGATCAGAGACTCCTAATATCAGCACTGCCCCGTCCTTAGAGACCTCCATTATATCAGAGTCACCTTATATCACAACCCCCCCTCCCCATTGCAGACCCCATTAGATCAGAGCCCCTTTATAATTGCACCACCCCTTAGAGAACCCCCATTAGATCAAAGTCCTTTTATTGTTAGCACCCCCCCCCCCCTTAGACATCCTCCCCCTTAGATCAGAGTCCCATTATACCAGTGACCCCCTTAGAGACCAACAGTTGGTCTCCAAGGGGGGGGGGGGTTGCTGATATAAGGGGACTCTAATCTAAAAAAAAAAATGTAAATAAATAGTTGGATCACTGCCAGCATTGATATGTGTTCCCACACCTCAAAAAAGTAGAAATTGAAAAAATGCAGCCCAGCCTCTCCCTCTACTTATAGTGGGCTCCATTCACAAAGCAGTATCTACTACTTTAAGAAATACAGTAAAATACGGCTTACTGTTTTTCAAAAAGTTTTTTGGCATCCACAAAAAACGCTTCTAAAATACCGCATGCGGTATTTTTCCAAGATATGCGGTATTTATCTCATGAAACCATGCGGTTTATTTTATCGCATGAAATATCCAGTTGGATAGATACAGTGGAGAAGAGTTAGACCCCCTGTCAGTTTTTATTGCTAATAAAGCGTTAAAATTATATAAACTGTAGAAATACGCCAACTCACTAAATCAGTGCGGTCTTTGCAGCATATGTATTAATACAAGAAAACAGGTGACTAGAATACCAGTCAAAGGGAAGCTGCTTTCACAGGACACACATGGTGTTTAAAAAAACAACTAAGTTATATTAAGTAAATACAAATATTGTTCTAAATTTCAAATATTGAATGAAATTAGTATGAAAAAATCACATACATATATAAATACCCTTCTTCTACAATATTGTTTTGTTTCTTTATATTATTTATTTTTCACTAGTGAATAACACAAGTCACGGATTGTTTTTGTAAATAAGCACGTAAGATTGAAATTTAAAATCGGACTCATTTTTGTTACTAAAATCATTTTGGATTCTACAAATTAATCCTATATTTATATTTCAGTGTAAATATCATATTTCATATTTAATATTAGTGGAGCGCGACACGTTTTGCATATTTATTTCTGATTATAGTGTCACACGTGTATGAGTGTGCGTGAGGTGTAGGCGACCCACTTATATGTTTTTTAGGTTTTTATGTATTTATTTACTCATTTACATGTAATAATTTATATTTCACTCACCAAATAAGATATTTATGCACATATACCATAGTAGCTCACAAGTATCACGGTTTTATACATAGACCGGAGAACTGTGGAGAACCCAGGAAACTGTCAAGATGACCACATCCAGAGAAATCCTGCATTTTCTTTGTGAGTATTCCTCAGTTCCTATAGGAGACAGCTGTTGCTGCAAAAGTACAGATTGCTGGTCACAGCTTAAATGCACTTTTCCTGTACTGCTGTCTACCTCTAAAGAGTTTGCTAGTCTGCAGCTTTATTTGACTTAGGGTGTCCTGTTTCTACTCCTCTCTTTTTGAGTTTTGTTCCGCATAAAAGTAGCTGACACCCAGTTTTCTACACTGTCCACCACAAACCATACCTAGAAAAGTGCACCATGAGGTGAAATGTCAGCCCTCCTTGTCTCTGGGGATTGCCACCATTCTTCTGGAGATCAGGGGAGCTATACACTTTGAAAAGGAAGGGGCTGGTAAATTACACATTTACCGTCCCCATCCTCTCTTCTCCATCCTGAACATTCCCCTCTGCGTCTGCAACTGCTATTAGTGATATATTATTCTATATAGCTGTAGCACCCTCCTAGGTTAGCTAGAGGGAGCTAGAGGCCTGTTTGTTAGGGAGGAAGGCTGAGTAGCTGCCTGGGTGTTAATAGCCAGTGGGTCAAATTGTGATCAGGGCTGAGAGGCTCTGCAGGCCAGCCCCTCAGGAATTTCCCCATGTTCTGGGGCTTTTGGAGGAAGGCCGTAGAGGCAGTGGGTGGATATGAGGAGTGTCTGGCTGCACTTTTGAGGGATCCTAGCCAATCCCAAACAAGAGGTTGGCAAGGGGCAAGGGGCTGGACACCCTTAAAAATGTTGGAGCTTGCTCAGTTGCAGGAGAGAGGAGAGTTGGAGGGAGAGTTCGAGTGGTATATGTGAGGCTGAAGGAAGGAGGCTGTGAGGAGGCCCAGTGGTATGGGGCCTACCTGCAGACCTGGAGCTGGAAAGGAGGACAACTCAGAGCTTACAGGCCCCCTGAGAGAGGACCAGGATCTTTCCACTCTGGTGGAAAGCCAGATTAGCCACCTGCCAGTGACTGTTTCACCTCTTAAAGTGACAGTGTTCAGGGTTACATCTAGATTGCTGGGTGAGGAGGAAAAGTTAATCTAGGGTCTGGGGTGGTACACTAAGGAGATGCTGGTTAGCTCTCCAACAGAGACTATGTTGCAGAGAAGGATTGTAAATAGTTCCAGGAAGTTGTCCTCTGTTTATCAGTACCATTGGGCATCCTGTACACCCCTAACCCTATACCAGTTCAAATTTCCTTAATAGAAAAAGTAAACCAAAGCTCAAGGACTAATTTCTGACTCTGGATGCAAGCTTTTGTGAAGATGTGTGATGCCTAGCTGTGTGGGACTATAGGGGGACTAAAATTTTCTAGCAACTGAGGGGATAGTGATAGTGATGCATGATGCATTTCTCGGAACACAGTCCATTTCTTCAGGAGAAGGTGTTGAAGGTACTTAAAAGGGGGTGAAACCAGAAAGAAAACAGAGGGGAAGAGTAGGGATAAGAAGGCTTAAGAGGACAAATGGGGGGGTGGTAGGGGGGGGGGGAAGGTAATGTGGAGGGAAGGGAAGAGATGAGAAGAAATAGAGGGAAGATGGTTATGTTCCCACCTCGGTACACAGCAGAAGGTACCCACTAGTAGAATGCAGAAGTGTAAAATCAAACAGTTGTGCATCAACCCAAGAATTCCAAATGTTGTCAAACATCTTAGGACAATTCCTACTAGCATAGGTGAGTTTGTACATTGGAAGGGTCCCATTAATCACTGCCTTCCAACTACCCACTGTAGGAGGGGGCAGCAGATTTCCACTAGAACTCTCGTCTAGTGTAATAAGCAGAGTAAAAAAACAGAAAAGAGTTTATCATGCTTGGTAGCTACAATACCTTCCAAGATCCCCAGAAATCAAATATTTAGATCTGAAGGAAAGAACAAATTTCTAACCCTGTTGACTGTATCACTCACTTCCCTCCAGTAAGACTGCAATATAGAACAGAACCAAAAAAACGAGAAAATAAGTACCAAATCCAATGTACATGTCAAACAGGTATCTAAAATGTCTGGATAGATTTTAGCCAATCGCTGTGGAGTGTAGTAAACACGGTGAAGAAACTTAAAGTGTTACTAAACCCACATCAGTAAAATTAGTCTGTATAAGCAGTAAAGCATGCTTGTTATACTCACTGTGGAACCTAAGGGGTTAATCCTCCACATTGTGTAAAAACGCTGTTTGATCCTGTCTTCTCTGTTCTTCCACTTCTGTTGTCCCCAATCCATATGCTGATAGTTCAGAGCTCTAGGAGTCACTCTGCACATGCTCAATTTAGTGTGTTTTGCTAGCATTTTTTTTACCTTTGGGAGGATGCATGTGATCAGCACAGGGCCAATCAGCACTGTCCAGAGAGAGGGTCAGGGGTTATGCAGCCTCATAGGACAGTCAGAGCAGAATGAAAACTCCTCGTACACGCTTTAACCAGTGCTCAGCTGGACACTTATAGAAGTCACAAGACTGCTCTAACTGCTGATGAGAAAAGGTATTTAGCAGTTTATACTTACTAAAATAATAGTATTTCCATGTTCTGTGTACTGTGAGAAACCAGATATAGTGAATGCAGAGTCATAGGTTTAGTAACACTTTAAATTGAAGAAACCAGTCTCTGGCAGAGATCATCTTAGGCAGGAATTGAAGTAAGCAGTCCTTCCAGTCATCCTCAGATAAGGAGAGGAGATCAGTGCACCATTTGTTGTATAGGGAAGACATTTTAGGTAAAGTCAATGGAACCAATTGAGAATACAGAGAAGATAATGGTTTAGGCAGATCATCAGCTTATTTTTATTTGTAGTACAAGCCATTATTTATTTTAAAACAAGTCTGGTGCCATTCACTTAAATGTTGTATACAGTATGTGGAATATAAGCTCATGGGAGGCTGGAGGGGTTTCCCCCTTCTGTCCTGTTTTGGGGTCCCCCTTTGTGGACCCTATATTCTTTTCCAATGCCCCCAAAAGGCAATTGAGGGAACTATAGGCATCATTGAGACATTTGTAATAAATGGATATGACATATTTGTAAGTTAACCATGTTTATGTTTTTTGACATACAGTGATACCTCGGTTCACGAACTTAATTCATTCCACGACTCTGGACGCAAACCGAATTGGTTGTGAACCGAGGCAAATTTTCCCATAGGGTTCAATGTAAATCAGGTTAATCCATTCTGACCCCTACGAATGTGGTCGCAAACCAAATTTGATCGCCAACCGAATCAAATTTTCCCATAAGGGAAATGTAAATAAAGTTAATCTGTTCTGAACTTTTTTTTTAGTTTTTTTAACCACAAAAATAAGAAACAAAGTACAGTACAGTACAGTATGAAGAGAGAGAACACTAACCTTGCTTGAGACGACTTCTGGCGTGGAGGACAGAAAGGCGGATGGGAGGCGGTTATTGTATGGAGGGAGAGTCCCCCTCCATAAGGACATTCGGGAGATCTCCTTCAGGGGTTTCCTCTCTTCTTTGTCTCTTAGCTGCAGGCTCAGTTTTGGTGAAAAATCTGTCCAATGTCACTTGTCTTTTCCTGTGCTACATAACCACGTTATCACTATTCTGTAAGTGACCACCTTGAATGTTGTCCAAAAGTCACTATATTGCGCCTAGTGCAGATAATTATTATATTATATTGCTGCCACTTTCCTTCCCAGCATAAAACATTAATAATATGGTATCACCCCTACTCCAGTGACCACAAGGGGTGCATACTTTGCATAGTGTTATCAATAAACCTCAATTAATATTCATATATTGTGTCATTCTCTGTCTTCACCATTACCGCTGTAACAAAAAATATTACAAAAAAAATATATGAATATACAATGACTATAACTTAGATTTGTGATATTCCATATACTCCAAAAAATATATATATAAAATACAAAAAAGAGTCCCGTGATATAAAGAAAACCAAAAGTCCAGTATTGAGAACATTTAAAAATAAAAGTCCAGTGTTGAATTGAGTTCAAGTGATGAAAAGAATATATATGTGTTGAAAATCTGTGCTGTGCCCGCCATGCACCCCCACTCAGGTGTCCACTCACCACAGAGAACAGCCTTTTTACAGCATAATCAAGAGGATATCCACTGCTAGGACCAGGAGGTTCCTCCAAGAATCACCCTTTTAAGAATGGTTGCCAGGATCATAACAAAACACTCCATACCACCATGACATGGAAAGAGAAGAAAAATATCTGCTCTAATCATATATTACCCAAGGTAAACAACTTTATTAATCTAAGTATTGCACTTACAACAATAAAAACTTCAACAAGCCCAATAAATCACTCTTGTTAGTCACACAGATACTGCATGGTGCTCTCACCACCTCCGGAACTGCCAGACAGAACACCGTTACGTCACTTCCGGTTATGGATCTGCGTCACTTTTGGTCTGCCATACCATCACGAACTGACGCATTTCGTTATATCCTGACTTATTCATAGGGGTCAGGCTCTGAGGAAGAGGCTAGTCTTTGAAACGCGTCAGCCATTTTGGATGTCCATCATTCTCATCACCATTCAGAAACGCAGTGCGAATTGGACACATATGAGCGATCTCATATGATGTGCTTATATTCATGTACTTTTGTGAGTAGAATACCTTCTTTTAAATTTAATAAACATATTTTTAAAGGTAATGCACAAGGCCGGAGTGCCCTCTGTTTTGTTTTTCTCTATTAGTACGTTTGGACTCCCCGGTTCTTTGAGGGCAGCAAGGCGTGCATATTCCAAGACATTCGTTGTGTGATCCCTATGACATACTGTAGATTCCATCCCTAAGCGCAGGAGTATTTGGGTTTTCCACTTTCACGTCACTATTCCATGAATTGCCTTGTGACCCAAGCTTTCGCATTGACCCACCACATGACAGGCAGGCTGGCCTTGTTCACATTCCGATCCCTGAATGCACGAGGGGTCTGGGAATGGTACACCAGTAGTGGCTTAATCTTCAGATCGGTGCCTTTTCCTCCTGCATGATATATATTTCTGTTCAGAGAGAGGAACAATCTCAACTATTTTGAAGAAGAAAGCTGCCATCAAAGGAGCTAATGTGGCAAAAGGAGTAACAATGTTAACCAAGCAGAGAATGCAAGTGCTGGAAGAGGTGGAAAAACCTTTGTTAGTGCGGTTGAATGAGAAACAGCTGGCAGGTGATACCGCTCTGCACATTCTGGTCACCTTCATTACCGCTCTGCACATTCTGGTCACCTTCATTACCACTCTGCACTTTCTTTTTGACAACATGCTTGCTCTGCACATTCTTGTCATCTTCATTACTGCTCTGCGTGTTTTGGTCACCTTCATTACCAGTCCACACTATCTTCTTACCACCATGCTTGCTCTGAATTTTATTTGGAGCCATACTGGATATCCTGTACAGTATGTGCTAAAAAGCACACATAAAAGCTTTACAGCAATTGTGCACAGTGATGCACAGTACAGTACTGTACAGTATGTGCTAAAAAGCACACCAAAAAGCTTCTCAGTACTGTAAGTGTCTTCACAGTACACTTTCAGTGTCTGTGACCACGATCTCACCTACAGGAAGTCCCGACCACGTGTCAGAGCAGGGAAGATGGCCACGGCTCATGTTCATCAACCGAAGCGGAGTTCGCGAACTGAATCAAATTTTTGTGAACTCTTCTGTTCGCTAACCACGAGTTGTTCGTGAACAGAAGCGTTTGTGAAATGAGGTATCACTGTATTATAGAATTGCTTTTAAGTATCTCCAACACCTGTGTTCCAAGTGGAATGGACTGTGTTGCAAGAAATGCACTGAGCTATATATAATATTATATCACTGTGGATGGGTTTATGTGCTGTTCTGATATGTAACAACAAAAATATGGTAGTTTGGATATAAACACAAATTGCATTTTATGCAATTTTTAAACTTGTGTTGTAATAAAGCTATTAGAATTTTAACTTATTTGGTGTAACGTGTGCCTTTTCACTTCCTATATGTAAAATACCTCAAAGGGATGCTGCACACTATGTAGTCAACCTTCTATAAGTTAGGCAGCAGGTGTTAGTGAGATCATGCTGAGCCTGCACCACCTCTTAGACATGCTTTGGCTTGTACCATCCTGAAAAGCAAGATCAGATCAGAGTGGTGTTTGAGTACTCTCAAGTGCTCGATATGATGGTGTTTCCCTCAACAATGTCCTTCTCACTGGCCCAATATGAACAACAACCTTATAGGAGTTTTGCCCTGATTCTGACAAGAAACAGTTGCTGTTATGGTTAACATTCAACAAATATTCCATTGTTTTATTGTTTGAGAAGACAACAGAAACTTCTTCAGGTTCTAATGGTATCACAACAACCATGTCAGTGATGCAGTTATAGACTACCAAATGAAGATGTATGTTTTCAGTAACAGCCCCTTTCCTGATGTAGCAATTTATCTGCTGAGAAGGACAGCTTATAAAGATGAAAAAGAATTTGGATATGATGCACATGAATTTGTGGAAAATAATTTCTTTTGTAGGCTCAAATCTCTGCCTACAAAAGAAGAAGCAATTAATCTCAAAATAACTCCAGTTATGCTAGCCACTGACAACCTCAGGCATTACAAAATCATCTCTAACAGTGACTGTTAGTGTAAAGATATTCAGGCTAGAAACGTATCTTTCCCATATGCAACATAACCTCCGATTGCTTTCGGATGTTAAACAAGACAAGTTTATTTCTTCTGTGGACAGCATCTATGGTCCTCTGGGTTTCACTTCACCCTTTACCTGTAAGGGTAAGATACATCTAAGACAAAGAAGAAAAAATCCTCCTGCGCTGCCAGGTAACTATAATCACTGCCAAGTGGCCGCAGATACCTGACTATATTCCCAATAGTAAAAGAAATATATACAATGGATTGGTGCTGTGCTACTTCATTGTAAATACGTGGACTTACAGAAATATGTTAGGAAGCTTAATATTAAGAAATACACTCTAAACCAACCAGTTGGGAAATTTACAATGGACCCACAAGAAAATATTTGCTGGAATATGTGGAATATTGTCTGAAACACAATTAATTTTCCCATAATCAGGACTACTATTGACAGCATAAGGGAATAGCCATGAGAGCATGGTTTGCTCCCAGTGTGGCTAATCTATATATGTCCCTTTGGGAACAGGAAGCCATTAATAATAACCCTCCAAAAGAATTAAAGCTCTTCAAACGCTATATTGATGATGTGATCATAGTTTGGGAAGAAGAAAAAGCTAAAATGGAGGAATTTTTGAAATGTCTTAATACAAATGTTAAGAACATTTGTTTTTAATGGGTTGTTGATGAGATTAAGATCAATTTTCTGGACCTGGAGATTCTATTGAGAGAAGGTTGTTTAACGACTAAAACCTATTTTAAAACAGTGGACAGAAATGGATATACTCCCTTTGATAGCTGCCATCATCTACCCTGGTTACTGAATATTCCGAAAGGACAGTTCATTCGGTTACAATGAAACTGCACCTATGAAGATGACTTAAAAAAACAAGCTAAATTAATAGGCGAACGCTTCGTTAACAAAGGTTATCAACCGAGATTTATTGAGGAAATAATACAAGAAGTAGTGAAACATGACCGGAAAAGTTTAATTGAAGATAGGAAGAAAGAGGATGGACTTTGGGAACAAATACCTATCATTATGCATTATAATGTACATCATAAAACGATAGAAAGAATTTTCAAAGATATTGGCCACTACTTAGGCGGATAGACAATTGAAAGAGATTTTACCAGCCCAACCCAAGTTTGTTTATAGACAGGCTCTAAACCTAAGGGTGAAATTGGCAAAAAATGTGGTGGACCCCCTAATGAAAAATAAACAAGTCACATTTTTAAATAGGAATGTTTTTTTTCCGTGTAAACGGTGTTATGCCCATGTAGTGACCAAAGGTCAAAATTTCAAAAGGAGTACTTTTGTGTCTCACACTAATGGGTCGGAATTCCAAATTAATAGCTTGATCATGTGCAGATCAGTGGGAGTGGTTTATGCTCTCCAGTGCTCTTCTGGCTTACAATATACTGGGAGAACGAAAAGACCACTATGGAAAAAACCGAGGGAACATGTTCAAAATATTAAAAAAAGTTATCCCAAACATAGTCTTTTGAAATATTTTGCCACTCATCCTGACAAAGACTCCTCTTCTTTGTCATTTTGGGGGATTGAGAAGTTTCAACCCCATTGGAGAGGTAACAAGAGGATTCTGGCCCTGAGTCAGGCTGATCCACGGTGGACTTATACTATGCAAACCCTGGCCCCCCTAAGACATAACATTGAGTTTGACATCAATTGTTTTATCAGTGATTTTTAATTTATTTTATTCATTTAGTTTTCCCCTCCTCCCTTCTTTTTCTCCTTTGTTTACTCTGGTGTAAGGGTTTTTTGTGTACATTTTTATGGGCACATTTTAGCTATTATTATTTATTATATTATATTTGTCCATCTATGTAGTTACCCCTTACATTATATTACCTTTTATCAATATTTAATATTTAATATTATTATTTTTTGGTCTCACCCATCACCATGCACTGCATACATTTTTTATTATTATTTTTATGTATTATTATTATTTTTCATGTACTTTTTACGTGGATTCATTCTTATTTTATTACATAGGGAATTGGCTTCTATTTTTTATTTCCCCCCCCCCCTCCTCTGTTTGTTCGTCTGGGGGCTTCATGTACACCTATTTGTAAGTTCCTAATTGCTATTTATGGATTTATTTCCCTTTCCCTATTATGCTTCTAGATTATTCATTTGTTTTGGATCATGTCCCCCTCTGCAGTATATTTTTTATCACAGTAGTCTGGGATCGTCTTTGTCACATATTTGATTTATTTCCATTAGAATTTATAGTGAATTGTTTTTCATGCTTGTTTCTTCTCCCTGGTTACCGATTGGTATGTTAGTCTGAAGTCTTCAATCCTGTATTGCAAGAAAATGGCTGCTGCGTTCTGCCCCCTAAGTGTTTTCAGCTATAGGCTCTCTATTTATGGATTCTTCTATCACCACCTTCCGAGCCCTGAGGAAGTCATGTGACTCGTGACGCAACGTATAGGACAGAAGCATGGTGACGTAATTTCCGGTACGGACGGCAGCCGCCATCTTGGTACTCCCAAGCTTATACACCTTTCTGCATTAGATTGCAGTGTTTCTTGCCTGTATGAGTCTGCAGACCCATTTTTAAATGTGTCTAGTCACTTTGTGTTTCTAAACATCTGACTTACTACACCATGGGAAGCTTTTTTGTTTAAATCTTCCATGTGGGGACACTGGAGATGAGAGAGTCTTATGGCCATATCCATGTAAGGACACCTGAGTGGTTATTGCTGTTACGCCTGTGAGTGCTCACCATCTCCACCATAGAGGAGTGCTCTGAGTACTATCGAGAGGTATACACAGTGAGATCATCGATTGAGTGTATTCAAAGCCTTATGACCCCTTGCGGGTCGCAGTTTGAAGGTGAAAGTGCACGCTAACTGGTGGAGGATTGATTCATTGCAGTGATCACTGGATGATTCACGGCTTGTGATTCACTGATTTTTTGGGACTGTACACTATATTGATTGTGTTTGGGACTTATATATTGTGCCACGTTTTTCTACAATCAAGTTTATTTATTATTTAATATTTATTTTTTGTCACGTATACACTTTTTCATCACTGGCACTTTAATTACACTTTGTGTTATGCAGATGTTTACATCTAAGACAGCTTACTTCTGAAAACACAGATTGGCATACACCATTACTCAGAGAGAAACAGCAATGATGGGACTCATGGAAAGAGTTCCTAAAAGCACTTAAGCAACTTCAGATACCACACTGCTACATTTATGCATACCTATACAATGCCACCAGAAGTGAGATCCATGTTTTCTCTGAAGCTTCCATTGAAACAATAGCTGTTGTAGCCTTTCTCAAAGTTATAGATCCACAAGACAAAGTAAGTGTGGGTTTTGTCCTTGGCAAGGCCAAGCTGACTCCAAAACCAACACATACTCACATCACTTCCGGTTTGGGCACCATGTTTAGGTAGTCCAATATACACAAAACGGCATTTTCCCAGGGATCCCAAACCGAACACAGCAAAGATTACTCTGTATTGTGTTCCTAAGAGATTCCCTCTGAATACAAATGACTAACAATATAGACTAACAATATACTCTCGTACCATCAATAATATTCAATGTTCACATATGAACTCAGTGCAGCCTTGTTAGCCTTTACATTGCTGAGATGATAAAATGTGACATAGCGTCTTTTCACTTTTACACAGACAGCAAGATAGTGTTGGGATAAATACATAAGCAAACAAAACAGTTCTATGTGTATGTCAGTAACAGAGTAGAACAAGAGAACAGAGGGTTCTCCAATCCCGATCAGTGAAACTATGTGCCTACGGACCTCAACCCTGTTGATCACGCATGCTGTACCAGCTGCTGCATTTCTGGACATGTCATGGTCATCCCCATCTTGTATCTTGAATGATGACCCCATCACTATTCACACTGATTGTACATATGAACTGGTTGGCCTTGAGTCAGAGCTAATCAACACCTTTGTGAGGTCTGAGTTGAGGCTGAGTTCTCACTGTTTTGAACACTTTTTGAAGTGCATATTGGTGCATGTTGCTGCCCTCGACTCTGAAGACTCATGGACTGTCTTCTGTGCAATCTTACAGACAACAGTAATGACTTTGAACATTTTAAAGTATGTTAATATTTGTATTCTTCTTCTTTTCCCCTTTCTTCTCTTTCTGGTATTCCTGAAATAGAATTTTCACTTGCAATGTTTGGACTTGACTCTCAATTGCTTAATACAGAAATCATAGATTTTGTTGGGGAGTATCATGCTACACATGAATTGCCTGTACAGTTGTGTCCAAAATTATTCAACCCCCAATGCTGTAAAGGGGTTTAGGGACTATAGTGTACATTTGGAATTGTATTCAGAATCAAATCCTACAAGGACGTTGTAACTACCCAAATGCAACTAAAATGACATCAATTGTTTATGTAATACAGTAGTAAATGGTTCTTATGTGGTTTCTTCATTGCCACAATTATTCAACCCCTTAAAGACTACCACTCTGAAGAACAGAGGTTCATACAGGTGCTTTCCATCAGGTATTGAAAACACCTGTGGATGTCACCGAGCAGCAATCAAGCATAATAAGCACCAATTAGGCAGCTTTAAAATGACTGTGATACTCAGCTCCTTCTAGACATTTACTGGTGTGGTTACAAACATGGTGAAGGCAAGAGAATGGTCCAGGAAGACAAGAGAAGAGGTGATTTCTCTTCACAGGAAGGGCAATGGCTATAAGAAGATTGCAAAGATGTTAAACATACCAAGAGACACCTTAGGAAGCATCATTCGCAAATTCAAGGCAAAGGGCACTGTTGAAACGCTACCTGGTCGTGGCAGAAAGAAGATGCTGACTTCGACTGCTGTGCGCTACCTGAAGCGTAGAGTGGAGAGAAGTCCCCGTGTGACTGCTGAGGAACTGAGAAAAGATTTGTCAGATGTGGGTACAGAAGTTTCAGCCCAGACAATAAGACGCACACT
Organism: Staurois parvus; assembly: GCF_062004578.1. NCBI lineage: Eukaryota > Metazoa > Chordata > Amphibia > Anura > Ranidae > Staurois > Staurois parvus. The sequence goes on along the minus strand of NW_028317802.1, from coordinate 8,663,475 downwards.
GCGTAATGAAGGCCTCCGTGCCAGAACTCCCAGGCGTACCCCCTTGCTGTCTCCAAAGAATAAGAAGAGTCGACTGCAGTATGCCAAAAGCCATGTGGACAAACCACAAAAGTTGTGGGATAGTGTTCTGTGGACTGATGAAACAAAATTAGAACTGTTTGGGCCCATGGATCAACGCTATGTTTGGAGGAGGAAGAACAAGGCCTATGATGAAAAGAACACCTTGCCTACTGTGAAGCATGGTGGAGGGTCAATCATGCTTTGGGGCTGTTTTGCTTCTGCAGGTACAGGGAAGCTTCAGCGTGTGCAAGGTACCATGAATTCTCTTCAGTACCAGGAGATATTGGATGGAAACGTGATGCAGTCCGTCACACACCTGAGGCTTGGGAGACGTTGGACCTTTCAACAGGACAATGATCCCAAGCATACCTCCAAGTCCACTAGAGCATGGTTGCAGAGGAAAGGCTGGAACATTTTGGAGTGGCCATCGCAGTCACCAGACTTAAATCCGATTGAGAACCTCTGGTGGGACTTAAAGAAAGCAGTTGCAGTGCGCAAGCCTAAGAATGTGACTGAACTGGAGGCCTTTGCCCATGAAGAATGGGCGAAGATACCCGTAGATCGCTGCAAGACACTTGTGTCAAGCTATGCTTCACGTTTAAAAGCTGTTATAACTGTAAAAGGATGCTGTACTAAGTACTAAGATTGAATGTCACTTGGGGGTTGAATAAAACTGATAATGCTGTGAGCACAGAAAAGACATTTGTGGTTATTTCATTATAACTGTTATGTTATATTTGTCTGACCTACAAGTGCCTCTTTAATGTAAATGTAAGCAAGATGACTGAATGATCAAAAGCAATGTCAAACTGGCCAAAACACTCAATTTCAGTGGGGGTTGAATAATTTTGGACACAACTGTATGTTTGCCTTTAATAGTTTTGTCTCTACCTCTCTCCATAGCTAGGGTATAGCTCTATGTAGTTAGTTGCACTCTTCTTCTTCATGCTTTAGCCTCCATTCACCACATACACTGTATTCTGCTGTAGCTACAATGTAGACACACTATGATTTTCTGACCTACTGTATCTGATGTTCATCTGTTATGATCTGCACAAGTTTAGGATTAAAATGTTCTATGATCTGCAAAATGTCATTTTGATTGAATCACTGTCTGCCAAGCCACTGAAACTGTAAATTAAGCTATCTCATCACAACAGGATCAGTTATAGATCACACTCTCAGTGCTTAGATTGCAGAAACAAAACAGTCTTAACCTTCTAGCTGCTACGCATGTAGGACAGCTTGAACTGTTGAAAAACAACAGACTTACTGGCCAGACCATAGGTGAAAATAAAGGAAAGAAAGACTAAAAAAAGAAAACTAATGCAGCCACCACATCTAAGAATTATTATGCTGCAATACAATAAATGTCTGCTTTTGAGTTTAGTTGGATGTGTTTAGCCCTCGTTTGAGGGGGGCATATGAAAAATGATCCTTCTCAAACAGGATAGTGAGCAAACCTGTAGGTATATAAGAGAACCAGAACCTTCCTTAACTGGACGAGTGAGTTTGAGTTTACATTGCCTCCACCTGGGACAGGGCCTCTGTGAACAGAGAGGTTTCCCATCCTGGGAAATTAATCGGTAATCAAATCAAAATAATTGGAAGCAGAATTACTGGAAGCAGCATATCACTGTAACCATAAGCATGTAGATGCACATCAGTATGGAAATAATAGAAGCTTTAGATAAGAAAAGATTAATAATAGTACATACATCCAATATACAAACATATAAAAGGGCCCAAAGTCCTGTTGGAATTATATATATATATAACCAGGTATATATAGTTAGTAATAGAGATATAATTGAATATATGCATCAAAGGATGTTGCAGTAAAGTCCAGTTGCAGGGGCCTCTGAGGATGATCACAATGTGGCATCTGTCTTTGTGTTGGAGACATGAAGAAAAGATTAATGGTAATAAGGAGAACCTCCAAATGTTGTACAACCTGCCTGGATTGCAGCTTCTCACATACAGAAACTGTGGTGTGGCAGAGAAACTCAGATTCAGCCTATCTATTCTGCACTTTAGTCCCAACTAGAGATGAGCGAATCGAACATGGCGAAGTGGAATTCGTTTCGAAGATTAGGAAAAATTCGATTCGCGCCGAATCCGAAAATTAGCAAACTTCGGATGCACAAATCGAATTTTCCCAAAAATGGCGGTGACATGTGTGGCGACGGAGCGGGGATCTCTGGGAAGGCGCGCAGACAAGGCGTGCTGACCCATAATGCATTCATTCATGACATGTGATCGCATTAGCCAATCAGCAGCCAGCCAGCACTGTGTAATGGTGGAGCTATAAATCGCGGCCATCTTAGAATTCTCCATTAGCCTCCGGTCATTCAAGAGAGACAGACCTGTCTGTATTAGGGACAGAGTTAGGGCCACAGAGACTTTAGGGCCACAGAACCGTTACTCAGGGACACAGAATCGTTACTCAGGGACACAGAATCGTTACTCAGGGACACAGAATTGTTACTCAGGGACACAGAATTGTTACTCAGGGACACAGAATCGTTACTCAGGGACAGACACAGAATTGTTACTCAGGGACACAGAATTGTTACTCAGGAACACAGAATCGTTACTCAGGGACACAGAATCGTTACTCAGGGACACAGAATTGTTACTCAGGGACACAGAATTGTTACTGAGGGACACAGAATCGTTACTCAGGGACACAGAATCGTTACTCAGGGACACAGAATCGTTACTCAGGGACACAGAATCGTTACTGAGGGACACAGAATCGTTACTGAGGGACACAGAATCGTTACTCAGGGACACAGAATCGTTACTCAGGGACACAGAATTGTTACTCAGGGACACAGAATCGTTACTCAGGGACAGACACAGAATTGTTACTCAGGGACACAGAATTGTTACTCAGGGACACAGAATGGTTACTCAGGGACACAGAATCGTTACTCAGGGACACAGAATCGTTACTCAGGGACACAGAATCGCTACTCAGGGACACAGAATCGTTACTCAGGGACACAGAATTGTTACTGAGGGACACAGAATCGTTACTGAGGGACACAGAATTGTTACTCAGGGACACAGAATCGTTACTCAGGGACACAGAATCGTTACTCAGGGACAGACACAGAATCGTTACTCAGGGACACAGAATCGTTACTCGGGGACACAGAATCGTTACTCAGGGACACAGAATCGTTACTGAGAGACACAGAATCGTTACTGAGGGACACAGAATCGTTACTCAGGGACACAGAATCGTTACTGAGGGACACAGAATCATTACTGAGGGACACAGAATCGTTACTGAGGGACACAGAATCGTTACTCAGGGACACAGAATCGTTACTGAGGGACACAGAATCGTTACTCAGGGACACAGAATCGTTACTCAGGGACACAGAATCGTTACTCAGGGACACAGAATCGTTACTCAGGGACACAGAATCGTTACTGATGGAAACAGAATCGTTACTCAGGGACACAGAATCGTTACTCAAGGACACAGAATCGTTACTGAGGGACACAGAATCGTTACTCAGGGACACAGAATCGTTACTCGGGGACACAGAATCGTTACTCGGGACACAGAATCGTTACTCGGGGACACAGAATCGTTACTGAGGGACACAGAATCGTTACTCAGGGACACAGAATCGTTACTCAGGGACACAGAATTGTTACTCAGGGACACAGAATCGTTACTCAGGGACACAGAATCGTTACTCGGGGACACAGAATTGTTACTCAGGGACACAGAATTGTTACTCAGGGACACAGAATCGTTACTCAGGGACACAGAATCGTTACTCGGGGACACAGAATTGTTACTCGGGGACACAGAATCGTTACTCGGGGACACAGAATTGTTACTCAGGGACACAGAATCGTTACTTTCTGCTTCACAACCACTATTGAATTAAAGAGTATGTCAGACAACACGCAGAGGAGTGGCAGAGGAGGCAATGTTTCAGGAGCGAGCAGACGTGGCAGCAGAGGAAGGGGTCGAGGCAGCACTAGTCGCAGCCAGAGGCCAGTGCTCCCGGTGTCATCCAGCGGTTGTGTCTCCACCGACAACCCTGCCGTCATCGATTGGTTGACTCGGTCGTCTTCCTCTTCCCAAGTCACCTCTGACACCTACAGCCAACGGTCGGTGGGTACGTCAGACACAACCGTTAGTTGGCATGGCCCGGGAGCAAGCCCACTGAAATCACGTGTCCTCTACCTGCCCCTGTCCTTTGGTGTTCCCTCACCAAGCGAAGTATCACATGCTGTGGGCTCAGCCCCACTGTACAGTGAGGAAGAGCTAACAGAGGGCGGTCAGGAACGGGGGGAGACATCCGCCTCTTCAGCAGCCAGGCGAAGAAGTACTGGCGAGGAGAGTGGCTCGGTAGCCGGTCTAGAGACAGGTCTGTCTCCTGACCCACACGCAGCCGAGGGGGCTAGTAGTGACGCGGAGACCCTAATTGATGATGATGAGGCTGATCGCACTTGGCAGCCTCGTCGTCATCAGGCTATTGCTTCCGAATCATCAGGAGAAGAGGGTGCCAGCTTGGCAGCGAGCAAAACAGTCGGTGGGTTGCCCAGGAGGCAGCAGGGTCGCAGCAGTGTCAGTGGAGGCAAACGACCACGGAGTAGAGCACCAGCTCCACTGCAGCCTACCACCACGGCCAGTAGTGGTGCCGGTGTGCACGGAGGAAGTAGCAGTCAGCCAGTGAGGAGTAGCGGGGGCAAAGTTTCCTACTCGGCGGTGTGGCAATTTTTCGTCAAGCCGCCCGAGGAAGTAAACGTAGCCGTATGTCGACTATGTGGCCAGAAAGTCAAGCGTGGCCAGGGGGCCCATGTTGGGACTACAGCGTTGCGTCAGCATATGCAGCGTCGCCATTCGGTGGCCTGGGAAAACCGTGATAAAGATACGGCGGTTCTGCCTGCCCCAGCCCCCGCTCCATCACCCGCTCCGTTACTTGCTCCGTCACCCGACGTCAATCGCCCTCTATCAGCCAGTCAAGGCTCCAACACCTCTGCTGAGGGGAGTTGTCGCTCGTTGGCATCTTCCGCTCGTTCAGATGCTCCTTCTCCTGCTACTCCTCTTCACGGATTCCGTCAGCAGTCTTTCTTGGAATCTGTTTCCAAGAGACAACAGTTTGCGAGCACGCACCCGACGGTGCAGAAGCTGAACGTCCTCCTGTCCAAGTTGCTGGTGCTGCAGTCCCTCCCTTTCCAAGTGGTGGACTCAGCACCTTTCCGAGAAATGATGGCTTGTGCCGAGCCGCGGTGGAGAGTGCCAAGCCGGCATTTCTTCGCCAAAAAGGCAGTGCCAGCCCTGCATTCACATGTAGAAGAGATGGTGGGCCAGTCTTTGAGCATGTCGGTCTCTGCCAAAGTGCACGGCAGCGCCGACGTGTGGAGCTGTAACTACGGTCAGGGACAGTACATGTAATTTACGGCCCACTGGGTGAACGTGGTGCCGGCACAGCCGCACCAGCAACTTGGACAGGTCACGCCGCTTTTGCCTCCACGTTTGCACGTCCTTGGTCCAGCAAAGATGTCCGCCTCTACCACCTCTTCTTCCGCCGTGTCCTCAGCCGCCACCCCCGTGCCAAGTCCCATTACCCGACCGGCATATCACATGTGCAGGGCGCAACGGTGTCACGCTGTGCTGCACCTGGTATGCCTTGGCGAACGTAGTCACACAGGGGAGGAACTTCTGAGTGTAATGAACAGAGAAATCGACAGATGGCTGTCTCCGCGCAAACTGAAAATCGGAACCATGTTGACCGACAACAGAAAGAACATGGTATCTGCTCTGCGTCAAGGAAGGTTGTGCCATGCGCCATGCATGGCTCACGTGTTCAATCTGGTTGTCAAGCGGTTCCTAAAATCCACCATCCCACTGCAAGACATCCTTAAAATGTCACGTAAACTTTGCATACATTTCAGCCATTCCTACACCGCAAAGCACACCCTCCTTGAGCTGCAGCGGCAGAACGGAATTCCACAGCATCGCCTGATCTGCGACGTTGCAACAAGGTGGAATTCAACCCTACATATGTTAGACCGCCTTTACGAACAGCGAAAGGCCATCACCGATTTCCTGATGTTACAAGCGGATAAAGGTACTCCCCTGTGTAACTTAGATGTCAGCCATTGGCAGCTCATGCATGACACCTGCCGCTTGCTCAGGCCCTTTGAGGAGGCCACGCTATTCGTGAGTCGGCAGGACTATGGGATGAACGACGTCATTCCTCTGTTGCACGTCCTGGAACAAATGCTGTTAACAATGGCTGGTCAGGGTGCGGTAGACGTGGCGCACAGATCTCAACGCCACATGACCCCTGTGGGGGCAGGACAGGAAGAAGAGGAGGAGGTAGAGGAGGACATTGGTGCTCAGGAATTATTGAGTGAAATGGGTGTTTTTTCCACTCAGCGGACAGGAGTGGAGGAGCAGGAGCATCTGGTAGAGGAGGAGGAGGAGACAGAGGACCCAGACGCACCGTGGCAGTATGCTGTGGAGATGGAGGCAGGGAGTCCCTCGCATTCCTTGGCACAAATGGCCCATAGCATGCTTGGTTGCTTGCGTAGCGACAGCCGAATAATAACCATCAGACAGAGGGATGACTTTTGGCTGTCCACCTTGTTGGATCCTCGCTACCGTTCAAAAATGGTGGCCTTTTTCACACCTGCTGAGAGGGAGGTCAAAATAAAGTACTATAAAAACCACCTATGTAGTCAGTTGGTCTCTGCCTTTCTGCGCCAACGTCCATCCTCAGACACTGTGGGCCCTGTGCGCTCGCGTTCCGCTGCCATGGCAGCAGGGGAGGGGTGGGGTGGTAGGAGCAGTGGCAGCTCCACCAGCAGCGGCTGCCTCAGTCTGCAGTCGATGATGAGTAGCTTTCTTCACCAGCGCAGTGAGGAAACTACTAACCAGCCGCAGCAGCATCAGGTGGACCTGGAGCAGGACCTCAAACAACAGGCTCGGGCCTACTTGGACAGCACCCTGCCAACCGAGGTAGACAATCCCCTTGACTACTGGGCAACAAAACTTGACCTTTGGCCCCAACTAGCTGAATTTGCCCTTGAAAGGCTGTCATGCCCGGCCAGTAGCGTGGCATCGGAGCGCGTGTTTAGTGCGGCAGGAGGTATTGTAACTCCGCGGAGGACACGACTGTCCACCCAAAGTGTGGAGAGACTCACGTTTGTGAAAATGAATCAGGCGTGGATTAGTCTGGATTTCAAACCACCAGTTCCTGACACAACTGACTAAATCCGCCATGAATCATGCCCCAAACATGTTATTATTTTTAACATAGGCCTCTGTATGGCCTTCAATTTAAGCTGCTTACGCTTCGCCACTCTGCCATGGGCCCCTGTACCGCCTCCTCTTGCTGCTGCCAGGTCCAGAGTGTGTCATGGGTCCCTGTACGGCCTCCCATTACTGCTGACTTCATCGCCAGACTCTGCCATGTGCCACTTTCAGGTCTCCTTACACTGTTGGTGGGTTCCATTTTGTGATAGGGTGCTGTATGGCCTTCCATTGCTGCTGCCTCCACCGCCACCCTGCGCCATGTGCCTCTGTCGTCTGCTCACGCTGCTGACGGCTTCCGCTTTTTAACCGAGGCCTGTGTTTGGCTTCCGAATACTGCTGCATCCACCGCCACCCTGCCCCATGTGTCTATGTCGTCTGCTCACGCTGCTGACGGCTTCCGCTTTTTAACCTAGGCCTGTGTATGGCTTCAGAATAATGCTGCCTACACCGCCACCCTGCGCCATGTGCCTCTGTCGTCTGCTCACGCTGCTGCCAGGTCCATACTGATTCATGGCCCCCTGTACCGGCTCCTCATGAACGTGGTTCAGCGGGTTTGCATCACTTAACGGCAAATCGTTGACAAACGCTGGGACGTTCAGTGTTGTGCGCATTAAGCCAGACACCAAAGGGCAGCACAGACCTGTTATTACTCGCTCAAGCATGGCTGAACAAAACCAGTCTCTACCACAAATTGGACCCAGACCTGCCCAGGGTCTCGTAAGTAGATTGCACGGAGGAGTAGAGTTCGTTATTGGAATTAACTGTGAGGGACTTTTAAACCTAGGCCTGTGTATGGCCTTCAATTGAAGCTGCTTCTGCTCCGCCACTCTGCCATTGAACTCTTGATAGCCGTTAAGTGATGCAAACCCGCTGAACCACGTTCATGAGGAGCCGGTACAGGGGGCCATGAATCAGTATGGACCTGGCAGCAGCGTGAGCAGACGACAGAGGCACATGGCGCAGGGTGGCGGTGTAGGCAGCATTATTCTGAAGCCATACACAGGCCTAGGTTAAAAAGCGGAAGCTGTCAGCAGCGTGAGCAGACGACAGAGACACATGGCGCAGGGTGGCGGTGGATGCAGCAGTATTCGGAAGCCAAACACAGGCCTCGGTTAAAAAGCGGAAGCCGTCAGCAGCATGAGCAGACGACAGAGGCACATGGCGCAGGGTGGCGGTGGAAGCAGCAGCAATGGAAGGCCATACAGCACCCTATCACAAAATGGAACCCACCAACAGTGTAAGGAGACCTGAAAGTGGCACATGGCAGAGTCTGGCGATGAAGTCAGCAGCAATGGGAGGCCGTACAGGGACCCATGACACACTCTGGACCTGGCAGCAGCAAGAGGAGGCGGTACAGGGGCCCATGGCAGAGTGGCGAAGCGTAAGCAGCTTAAATTGAAGGCCATACAGAGGCCTATGTTAAAAAGTCCCCCCAGCAGCAGCGTGGGGAGACGACTATTAGTCGTCTCCCCACGCTGCTGCTGGGGGGACTTTTTAACATAGGCCTCTGTATGGCCTTCAATTTTAGCTGCTTACGCTCCGCCACTCTGCCATGGGCCCCGGTACCGCCTCCTCATGCTGCTGCCAGGCCCGTAATCTGCCATGGGCCCCCGTACCGACTCCTCATGCTGCTGCCAGGCCCGTAATCTGTCATGGGCCCCTGTACCGCCTCCTCATGCTGCTGCCAGGTCCAGAGTGTGTCATGGGTCCCTGTACGGCCTCCCATTGCTGCTGTCTCCATCGCCACACTCTGCAATGTGCCACTTTCAGATCTCCTCACACTGCTGGTGGGTTCCATTTTGTCATAGGGTGCTGTATGGCCTCCCATTGCTGCTGCCTCCACCGCCACCCTGCGCCATGTGCCTGTCGTCTGCTCACGCTGCTGACGGCTTCCGCTTTTTAACCGAGGCCTGTGTTTGGCTTCCGAATACTGCTGCATCCACCGCCACCCTGCGCCATGTGCCTCTGTCGTCTGCTCACGCTGCTGACGGCTTCCGCTTTTTAACCTAGTCCTGTGTATGTCTTCCGAATACTGCTGCCTCCACCGCCACCCTGCGCCATGTGCCACTTTCAGGTCTCCTTACACTGTTGGTGGGTTCCATTTTGTGATAGGGTGCTGTATGGCCTTCCATTGCTGCTGCCTCCACCGCCACCCTGCGCCATGTGCCTCTGTCATCTGCTCACGCTGCTGACAGCTTCCGCTTTTTAACCGAGGCCTGTGTTTGGCTTCCGAATACTGCTGCATCCACCGCCACCCTGCGCCATGTGTCTCTGTCGTCTGCTCACGCTGCTGACGGCTTCCGCTTTTTAACCTAGGCCTGTGTATGGCTTCCGAATACTGCTGCCTCCACCGCCACCCTGCGCCATGTGTCTCTGTCGTCTGCTCACGCTGCTGACGGCTTCCGCTTTTTAACCTAGGCCTGTGTATGGCTTCCGAATCCTGCTGCATCCACCGCCACCCTGCGCCATGTGTCTCTGTCGTCTGCTCACGCTGCTGACGGCTTCCGCTTTTTAACCTAGGCCTGTGTATGGCTTCCGAATACTGCTGCCTCCACCGCCACCCTGCGCCATGTGCCTCTGTCATCTGCTCACGCTGCTGACGGCTTCCGCTTTTTAACCGAGGCCTGTGTTTGGCTTCCGAATACTGCTGCATCCACCGCCCGCCCACTGCTGCTGCCAGGCCCGTAATCTGTCATGGGCCCCTGTACCGCCTCCTCATGCTGCTGCCAGGTCCAGAGTGTGTCATGGGTCCCTGTACGGCCTCCCATTGCTGCTGTCTCCATCGCCACACTCTGCCATGTGCCACTTTCAGGTCTCCTCACACTGCTGGTGGGTTCCATTTTGTCATAGGGTGCTGTATGGCCTCCCATTGCTGCTGCCTCCACCGCCACACTGTGGCTCCACACTCTGGTTTTGGCCCTGTGACTGCCCAAATGAGTGAAGTGTGCGGTGATTCTAAGATCGACGGCACTCATCTGCATGTCATACTGACTGACAGTATTAGTTCTCTTCCCCAGCAGACTCCAAGGGCATTTAAATTAAAGGTACAGTGTTCTGCACTAATATAAAGGCTCTCTGAAGCCTAGAAACACCCTTTTTATAAGTTAAATTCGCAGCGAATATATTCGCCTCGAATCGAATTTATTCCGCGAATTCGGCGAATCAGCCGAATCGAATTTTTGAATAATTCGCTCATCTCTAGTCCCAACCTAGTAGTTTCCAATCTATCATGCAACCAGACCTCTAACTACCAGAAGTGGACAATTGGATGTCTAACCTGGCTTTAGCCTAAGCTGGTTATGGAGCCCTAAGCTAAAACTAGCTATAGAATCCCAAACAAGAAGGGACAGAGTTAAATAAAAAAAAAGTAGCTGCATATAAACTCTATTGCAATATACAGATTCACTTACTAATATGCTATAATATGCTTACTAATATGTATTACTAATATAAGGTAAACACTACATACATACAGTAGTACAGACCTAGTTATCTGGCACTGTGCATGTGACATAATACCAATACGACAGAGATACTCTGTCCGTCATAAGGATTCAGATACACACTCAAGAAGCTATGGGAAGGCGCAGTTACATTATTAGCACACAGGAATACTTGCATAATAGTCCCATTTGGACTGGAATTAGCATCATGAACAGAATATAAGGCTGAAACTCTTTCTCTCTCTCTCCACCTCCTCCTGCTGTGTTTCAAAACCAGCCCCCCCAGTGACAGGATGTGCTAATGTGTAATCATACATAGCATTGTGATATTAGCAGCTAACAATAAAGGATAGCAGATCCCTTCACACTCCCCCCTTGTGAAATCTTTACATCCTGTCAAAGGCAACCTAATATGCATAATAAAAATCGATTTAAGAAAACAGCATTGTCCTATCCCCAATACAATGGCTTGAAAAACAACAAATTAATGGCAATACTGCCAGATGAAGCAAAACCAGGCAACACTGTAGACTAAATTGGAAAGTGTTCCTACCTAAGCATGATACAAGTGGGCTGAGTAATAAATTATCATAGGGCAAAATGGGTGGATGATGTCTGGCTCCCTGCCCTCTCCACAATTTTCTCTGAAGTAATCCTGTGTTTTCAGGCACTGAACAAGGACTATGAGTCAGCAGAAGGGATGGCACTGACTGTGTAGAAGAACTGGGTTCCAGACAAGAAGTGCCTATTAACTGAGGCACAAACACTGGAGATTCAGAGTTCAGTGGCTCTCTTGGTGGAAAGAGTGCTGTTGATTTGGAGGCCTCAGTAACTACAGTCCAATCACTCTCATAGGTATCAGGAAGATCAGAGAGCTCTTTCTAAAACTGGGGTGTATCACTCTCTGATGTATCATCTGAGCCATCTTCATCACTAACTTGAGAAATACAAGGCTTTGATCCTGCCTTCTGGTCCTTTTATCCTATATACTGGGATCCCAAGAAATGTATTCACTGCTATAAAAATCTCCTTCTGCCATCTTATGACCAGCTTATGTTTTCCAGATACTTCCAAGTTCAGTAGCAAGACTTGGTCACCTGGTTTCAGATATCTGTATTTCAGATGGAGATCAAACCTTCTTTTGTTCCCTTCATTCATTGTAGCTATGTTTTCTTCAGCTAAACAATCAGCAGACTTGAGGGTATCATTCATGCAAGCCACATATTGGTAATAACTATAATGGCTAATACCATTGGTAGAAACTCATAACAGGAGGTCAATGGGCAATTTAGGCTCCTTCCTGAACATCAGGAAATAGGGGGAGAAAGCTGTACTCTCATGCCTGGTGCTGGTGTAAGTATGGATCATGGTTTCAACCCTGCAGGTCCAACTACACTTGTCATCATCAGCATATCAAGCAGGATCCTGTTGAATCTCTCAGGAAGAGCATCATCTTCAGAGTGATAAGGAGTGGTTAGACTTTAGTAATTGTTCAGTAGCTAAAGTAGCTCTTTAATTAGCCTACTATCAAAATCTCTGCCCTGATCTGAGTGTAGTCTGTGGAGTAGGCCGTAATGGTACTGCCTTTAAAACCTGTGCTAACATTTCAGTAAATTTGGGTAGAGTACTATTTACATTGTCACTAGGGTGTTCGCTCTCATTATCCATCCTGTAAGAATAGTTAGCTGATATGGGCTCTTTTTGCTGCTCTGGGTTATATTGGATACTCCATAATACTCCATACACCCTCCTACTTTGATCTCTGCAGTACCTCCAAATGCAGCCCTCTTTCATGGAGGGGGAGTATGGAAAATGACTCTCCCTAAACAGGAGAATGTTCTAAACCTGTAGATAAATAAGAGAACTAGAACCTTTGCTAGGTGGAAGAGTGCTATTGATAATAAAGTTGGCAGTGCCTCCACCCAGGACTTCCTGGAAAATTAACCAGTAATCTAATCAAAAGTAATTGAAAGCAGAGGAACTACTTCAACCCACATATAACCTTAACCATAAATATATGCACATCAGTATGGAAATAATATAAGCGTATAAGAAAAGGATAAGAAAAGGATAAGAAAAGGATAAGAAAAGATAAATGCACATCAAATGTACAAACAGGTATTACTAGCAAAGGGCTCATCAAGAGTTCTGGTGTCCTGGGTATATATAGTTATTAATGGAGGAATGTTGCAGGAAAGTCCAGTTGCAGGGGCCCCTGAGGATAATCACAATGCGGCTTCTGTCTTTGTGTTGGAGACCTGAAGACAAAATCAGCAGTGATGGGTAGATCCTCTAACTGTAGTCCAGCCAGAAATTGTTGTGGCACTGGAACTGAGACTCAGCCTATCCACTCTGCACTTTAGTTCCTCCCTAGTAGTTTCCAATCTGTCATGCAATCAGGGGCGGACTGACAACTCATGGAGCCCCCGGGCGATAGGGGATCATGGGGCCCCTGTGTCCTTGCCCAAACTCAAAAAAGCTTATGAAAAGGTACCAGGGGCATCTCATGGGGCCCCCTACTGACCCCGGGCCCTCGGGCAGTGCCCGAGTTTCCAAATGGTTAGTCCGCCCCTGCATGCAACTGAACCTCTAAGTACCAGAAGTGGCCTTCAGATGTCTAACCTGGCTCTAGTTATCAAGCCCTAAGCTAAAACTAGCTATAGAATCCCAGACATGAAGAGACAAGGTTAACTAGAATAACAGGAACTACATATAAACTCTATTGCAATAAACAGGTTTACTTGCTAACACACTGGAATGTGACCAATACACATATATAGTAGAACAGACCTAGCTATTTGGCACTGTGCATGTGAAATAATAACAATAGGAAAAGGATACTAGGTCATAAGGATTCAGATACACACTCAAGACGCTATGGGCAGCTGCAGTTACACTGTTAAAATATGGGAATATTTGCATAATAGTCCCTTTTGGCCTGGAATTAGCAGTATGGACAAGACATTTGGCTGAGACTTTCTCTCTCTTCCTCCACCTTCTAGATTTCAAAGCGAGTCCTCCCAAAGACAGGCAGTGTTAGCACATAATTATACATAGCACTGTGATATCAGCATATGGCATGTGCCTACAGAAGGGTTAAACTTCTCTCCTGTGCTGACTTATTTTGCAGTTAACAGGGTCAAACCGTTATAAAGTTGATGTGTGGTGGATCTGAGGAACCGATTGGCTAGATTTTCCCACCAATTTTCTAGAGATCCACATAAAAAAGGCTCTTGAGTGCCAGAGAGCTCAGTGCTGAAACACTCCCAAAACATAGGCTGTTATGCTGCTAGACTGGGCCTCCAGCTGGGGGGGGGGCAGTTGGGGTTTCGTGAGGGGCTTGGAACCTGAGGACATGCTGGACTCTCTGACATCTATCAAGTTCTAACTGCCTTTAGCCCTATCGCTGCCAGAGCCATTTTTGCATTTTTTGCAAACATGTTTAAAAAATTATTTCAGGCTTGAAGATTACACAAACCTCCCCAAACATTATATATTTTCTGAAAGCAGACACTCTAGAGAATAAAATAGTAGTCGTTCCAATTTTTTTCACTGGATATTACTTCAAAGGTCTAGGAAATACAAACTGTCAGTTAAAAAAAACACACACTAAAGTGAATTTTTGGGCAAACAAACATAATAAGTTACCCAAATTTACAGTAAAATATAAACGACGAGATTGCGCCGAAAAAATAGATACCCAATATGCCAAACCTTAAATTTGTGTGCGCCTATGAAATGGCAACAAGCTTCAGTGGAGGCGATCGGCTTGGCTAGGATCCACCCACTCTTTCTAGATTTTTCTCCAAAGATCCAGAGCAGGGGTAAATTCCAGAGGGCTGGTCTGCAGAGCCTCTTAGCTCTGAACACAATTTGACCCTTACTAGCTATCACACCCAGGCTGCTATTCAGGCCTAGCTAGCAATTTAGAGTCTAACTCCTCCTAGCTACCTAGGAGGGCGCTACAAGTACATTTTAGTCCAGCATGTACTTTGCTGTCTAGCATGGGCTATATTGCCATTGCTAGGGACAACTGTGTGTGTATCATTACTTAAGTCACAGATAAAAGGCATGTAAAAAACATTGAAACATATCCACATAGTGTAAAACTGCTAAACTACATCTTTATTACAAAAGTAATGCACTTACAAGAGTATAAAAGTAAAGGCGCTTCACATACAAGTCCGTCCTGGGAGACACATAGAATACTTCCTGATTTACAGTATGCGATGACATTACGGACACAAACTCTGCCCGATGCGTTTTGTCATAATTGACATTGGGGATTTTTTTAACCACTTGCCGCCCGGCCTATGGTCAAATGATGGCCGGGCTAACACTTCTTTACTCCGGGAGGGCGTCATATGACGTCCTTCTCGGATCGCGCTTTGCGTGTGCCCACAGTGCCGCACTGTGGCAAGATCTGTCACCGGCTGTGTACCTCAGACTTTACTTGTAGCGCTGCACTGTTTATTTTTTATTTTGTTGGTGGTATTTGATCACCACTGGGTTTTTTTGTACCCCTTTCATGACAGATCTGTGTACTGGCCCCGTTGCCAGTACCATGTGACCTGCTGTGACCAATCACAGCAGGTCACATGACAGTTGTATGCAATGGATGGCTTCCTTTCATGCCATCCGTTGTATACAACTGTGTCTAGCTGTGAATGGTCACAGCGATCACATGCACAGGCTGGGCCAATCACAGCCCATCTGTGTCATGTGATTAGCAATGGCCAATCACAGCTAATCACAACAAAACCTGAATGAATCGATTTCATTCAGTTAAATGTCTGCTTATAGCAAAGAAATGCTTTGCCATAAGCAATCAAATTGTGTAAAAAAAAAAAATACTGATCACTTCCCCAAAGTAGTACAATATTACTATGGTAACATTATACTACATTAGTCATAGTGCAATATGAAAAAAAAATCTTAAAAAAAGAGAAACAATTTAATTAAAAAATAATAAAAAATTTTCATTTTTTTTTCGTACTGTCACCAGTCAGTGTCCCTGATCACCGCCACACCAGTTATATGATGACAATGTACTGCACTGGTGACAGTATATAAAAATAAATTGTGAAAATAATTTTTTTAATTTCATTTTCTGAAAAATGACAAAAAAAATTACAACTTCAAAAAACTCACCATGCCTCTTATGAAGAACGTCGGACTGTCTACTCTGCAAAAATGGGTCATTTGGAGGATATCTGTACTGTTCTGACATTTCTGAATCTCAAGAAATTAGATTGGCCGTCAGTACTTCAGGATTGATCAATTTTCAGATATATCCCACAGTTTGTGAACTCGATAACTTTCCTACAAACTAAATAATAAATACTGATTTAGGTTATTTTCACCAAAGAAATGTATCAGAATAAATTTTGGCCTAAATTTCTGAATAACACATTATTTATTTGCAAACTTTTATAACAGAAACAAAAGAAAACATGTTTATTTTTCAGAATTTGCGGTCTTTTTTGTTAAATTAGCAAAAAAATCCCAGCGGTGATTAAATACCACCAAAAGAAAGCTCTAGTTGTGTGAACAAAATGATAAAATTTTAGTTTGGGTAAAGTGTTGCATGACCGCGCAATTGTCATTCAAAATGTGAGAGCACTGAAACCTGAAAACTGGACTGGGCAGGAAGGGGGTAAAAGTGCCCGGTATTGAAGTGGTTAATATGTTTACTTGTACCCAGAGGCGGACTGACAACTCATGGAGTCCCTGTGTCCTTGTCCAAACTCAAAAAGCCTATGAAAAAGGTACCAGGGGCATCTCATGGGGCCGCTACTGACCCCGGGCCCTCAGGCACTGCCCGAGTTTCCAAGTCCGTATTTTTTATTTGTTGTGGTCAAATGGTGTACTAGCTGCTTTATTCACTATTTTTTTAGTTATTTATTCAAGCGCAATTTCCTTTCTTTGATACTTCCCCTGTATATCATCCCGCCATCTGAGAGCTCACCACCATCACGTGGCATGGCTCTATTGTAGGCTCTATTGTAGGGATGCATTCTGTAAAACAGCCACTAGATGCCGCAAGTAAACCCCGATCTTTGTCACTGAGAACGAATTGCTGTTCTGGTAGAATTTAATGAACGTGTATCGTTTTCATTGCGAGGTGCACTGCTGCAGCATGTGAGCGGCGGGGACTCTTGAGGAAGGATATTACTCAGAATGAGGGCAGGAGGCGGATAGGTCGGTGTATAGAACGTGTATGGGTGTGTTCTAGAAGAGTCCTCTCCTCTCAGCTGCCCGCTCCGTACAACTTGCATGAAACAGGATGAGGACTTGTGAAGTGTAATGTGAGCCTGTGAAGCCCCTGACATGGCTGGGAGACAGTCCATGGTGTGTGCAAAGAAAATATTTCCCTTCATCTCCTCTCTGGTGTCTGTTGGACTCTGGGAGTCTCTGCTGCAGGAAACCTCCAAAGAAGGAGAGGACCGCTCAGCTCCACACTCATCTACAGCTCCTCTGACCTGGTAAGAAGGACACAGTCCTCATAGTCACACCTCTCATAGGCATGGTGACATCAGGGCATGGGGGCAGGTTACACTGAACTTTGCTCTGGCCAGTCTGTGGATCATCCCTGATGTACTATGGACCATGACTGTGCACATCACTGGCATAAGATTGGACCATCCCTGTTGTACTATAGACCACCACTACTGCACTTCATTGACATACTATGGACCATCACTTATGCACTGTTTACCATCACTAATGTGCTATGGACCATCCCTGATGTACTATGGAACATCCCTGATGTTCTATGGGCCATCACTGATGTACTATGGACCATCCCTGATGTACTATGGGCCATCCCTGATGTTCTATGGACCATCCCTGATGTACTATGGACCATCCCTGATGTTCTATGGACCATCCCTGATGTACTATGGACCATCCCTGATATACTATGGACCATCCCTGATGTTCTATGGACCATCCCTGATGTAGTATGGACCATCCCTGATGTACTATGGACCATCCCTGATGTTCTATGGACCATCCCTGATGTACTATGGACCATCACTGATGTACTATGGACCATCCCTGATGTTCTACGGACCATCACGGATGTTCTATGGACCATCACTGATGTACTATGGACCATCCCTGATGTACTATGGACCATCCCTGATGTTCTATGGACCATCACTGATGTACTATGGACCATCCCTGATGTACTATGGACCATCACTGATGTACTATGGATAGGGTTGCCACCTCATCCCTTTAAAACCAAACGCATATTAATTACACAGGTTCTGAGGCTAATTTCATGCACATAAAGCACTAAGTGAGTTTAATTATCACCTTAATCAGCCGCAGTACCTGTATAATTATTATGTGTTTGATTTTAAAGGGATGAGGTGGCAGCCCTAACTATCGACCATCCCTGATGTTCTATGGATCGTCACTAATGTACTATGGACCATCACTGATGTTCTATAGACCATCACTGATGTACTATGGATAGGGTTGCCACCTCATCCCTTTAAAACCAAACACATATTAATTACATAGGTTCTGAGGCTAAATTCATGCATATAAGGAACTAAGTGAGTTTAATTATTAACTTAATCAGCCACAGAACCTGTGTAATTAATATGTGTTCGGTTTTAAAGGGATGAGATGGCAACCCTAACTGTGTACCATCCCTGATGTTCTATGGACCATCACTAATGTACTATGGACCATCCCTGATGTTCTATGGAGCATCCCTGATGTTCTATGGACCATCACTGATGTACTATGGATCATCACTGATGTACTATGGACTATCCCTGATGCACATTACTGACATAATATTGGACAATCCTTGTTGTACTGTGGACCATCTCTGATGCACCATGGACCTCCCCTGATGTTCTGATGAATTATGGATCATCATTGATGTTTTGTGGACCATCACTGATGTACTGTGGATAGGGTTGCCACCTCATCCCTTTAAAACCAAACACATATTAACTACACAGGTTCTGAGGCTAATTATAAGGCATAAACATAAGGCACTAAGTGAGTTTAATTATCATCTTAATCAGCCGCAGAATCTGTGTAATTTATATGTGTTTGGTTTTAAAGGGATGAGGTGGCAACCCTAACTTTGGACCATCCCTGATGTTCTATGGACCATCACTAATGTACTATGGACCATCCCTGATGTTCTATTGAGCATCACTGATGTACTGTGGACCATCCCTGGTGTTCTATGGACCATCACGGATGTACTGTGGACCATCACTGATGTACTATGGACTATCCCTGATGCACATCACTGACATAATATTGGACAATCCCTGTTGTACTATGGACCATCCCTAATGCACCATGGACCGTCCTTGATGTTCTGATGAACTATGGACCATCATTGATGTTCTGTGGACGATCACTGATGAACTATGGATAGGGTTGCCACCTCATCCCTTTAAAACCAAACACATACTAATTACACAGGTTCTGAGGCTAATTTCATGCACATAAGGCACTAAGTGAGTTTAATTATCATCTTAATCAGCCACAGAATCTGTGTAATTAATATGTGTTCGGTTTTAAAGGGATGAGGTGGCAACCCTAACTATGGACCATCACTGATGTTCTATGGATCATCACTAATGTACTATGGACCATCCCTGATGTTCTATTGAGCATCACTGATGTACTGTGGACCATCCCTGATGTTCTATGGACCATCACGGATGTACTGTGGGCCATCACTGATGTACTTTGGACTATCCCTGATGCGTATCACTGACATAATATTAGACAATCCTTGTTGTACTATGGACCATCCCTGATGCACCATGGACCGTCCTTGATGTTCTGATGAACTATGGACCATCATTGATGTTCTGTGGACCATCACTGATGTACTATGGATAGGGTTGCCACCTCATCCCTTTAAAACCAAACACGTATTATATACACAGGTTCTGCGGCTAATTCCAGGCACTAAGTGAGTTTAATTATCACCTTAATCAGCCACAGAACCTGTGTAATTATTATGTGTTCGGTTTTAAAGGGATTATGTGGCAACCCTAATTATGGAAAATCACTGATGTTCTATGGACCATCACTAATGTATAATGTACAGCGCTGAGCAAACCGTTGGCACTATATAAATACTGTATAATAATAATAATAATAATGTACTATGGGCCATTCCTGATGTTCTATGGAGCACCACTGATGTACTATGGACCATGCCTGATGTTCTATGGACCATCACTGATTTACTATGGACCAACACTGTTGTACTATGGACTATCCCTGATGCACATCACTGACATAATATTGGACATTCCCTATTGTACTGTGGACCATCCCTGATGTTCTGATGAACCATGGACCATCCCTGATGTTCTATGGACCATCACTGATGTCCTATGGACCCTCCCTGATGCACATCAATGACATAAGATTTGACCATCTATGGTGTACTATGGACCATCTCTAATGCACCATGGACCATCACTGATGAACAATGGACCATTGCTGATGTTCTTTTGACCATCACTGATGTTCTGTCGATCATACCTGATGAACTATGGACCATAACTGATGCACATCACTGGCATAAGATTGAACCATCCCTGTTGTACTATAGACCACCACTACTACACTTCATTGACATAATATGGACCATCACTTATGCACTGTTTACCTTCACTAATGTGCTATGGACCAAGACGGATGTACTCTGGATGATCACATGTGTGCTTTAGACCATAGCTAATGCGCTATAGAGCAACATTTTTGCACTATGGACCATCACTGATGTAGTATGGATCATTACTGATTCACTATAAACCATGACTGATGCACTATGTCATCCATGCACTATGAACTATAACTGATGCACTAAGGACCATCACTGTTGCACCGTACACCATTACTGATGCACTATGGATCATCACTTACAGTGAGGAACAGAAGTATTTGAACACCCTGTGATTTTGCAAGTTCTCCCTCTTAGAAATCATGTAGGGGTCAAAAACAATTCAGGAAATCACATTGTATGATTTTTAAAGAATTTATTTGTCTTGCACTGCTGAACATAAGTATTTGAACACCTAAGAAACAGCAAGAATTCTGGCTCTCAAAAACCTGTTACTGTGCCTTTAAAAAGTCCACCTCTACTCCACTCATTAATCTAACTTAGTAGCACCTGTCTGAGCTCTTTATAGACACCTGTCCACCCCACAGTCAGTCAGACGCCAACTACTCCCATGGGCAAGACCAAAGAGCTGTCAAAAGACACCAGAGACAAAATTGTGGACCTCCACAAGGCTGAAAAGGGCTACGGGGTAATTGCCAAGCAGCTTGGTGAAAATAGATCAACTGTTGGAACAATTGTTAGAAAATGGAAGAGGCTAAAGACGACTGTCAGTCTCCCTCGGAC
Organism: Staurois parvus; assembly: GCF_062004578.1. NCBI lineage: Eukaryota > Metazoa > Chordata > Amphibia > Anura > Ranidae > Staurois > Staurois parvus. Next base: position 8,642,267 of record NW_028317802.1, on the reverse strand, counting down.
TGGGGCTCCATGCAAGATCTCATATCGTATCACTGATGATAAGAAAGGTGAGAAATCAGCCCAGAACTACAAGGGAGGAGCTGGTCAATGACATGAAGAGAGCTGGGACCACAGTTTCAAAGGTCACTGTTGGTAGAACACTACGCCGTCATGGTTTCAAATCATGCATTGCACGGAAGGTTCCCCTGCTCAAGTCATCACATGTCCAGGCCTGTCTGAAGTTTGCCAATGACCATCTGGAGGATCCAGAGGAGGCATGGGAGAAAGTCATGTGGTCAGATGAGACCAAAATAGAACTTTTTGGTCTAAACTTCACTCGTCGTGTTTGGAGGAAAAAGAAGGATGAGTTGCATCCCAAGAACACCATTCCTACTGTGAAGCATGGGGGTAGTAACATCATGCTTTGGGGGTGCTTTTCTGCGAAGGGGACAGGATGACTGCACTGTATTAAGAGGATGAATGGGGCCATTTATTGTGAGATTTTGAGCAACCTCCTTCCCTCAGTCAGAGCATTGAACATGGGTCGTGGCTGGGTCTTCCAACATGACAACGACCCAAAGCACACAGCCAGGATAACCAAGGAGTGGCTCCGCAAGAAGCATATCAAGGTTCTGGAGTGGCCTAGCCAGTCTCCAGACCTAAATCCAATACAACATCTTTGGAGGGAGCTGAAACTCCGTGTTGCTCAGCGACAGCTCCAAAACCTGACAGATCTAGAGGAGATCTGTGTAGAGGAGTGGGCCAAAATCCCTGTTGCAGTGTGTGCAAACTTGGTCATGAACTACAGGAAACGTTTGACCTCTGTAATTTCAAACAAATGCTTCTGTACCAAATATTAACACTGATTTTCTCAGGTGTTCAAATACTTATGTTCAGCAGAGCAAGACAAATAAATTCTTTAAAAATCATACAATGTGATTTCCTGAATTTTTTTTTTAATTCTGTCTCTCAGAGTGGGAATGCACCTACAATGTGAATTTCAGACCCCTACATGATTTCTAAGTGGGAGAACTTGCAAAATCGCAGGGTGTTCAAATACTTCTGTTCCTCACTATATGCATAATGGTCCACCACTAAAGCACTATAGACAACCAGTGATGCGCTATGAATCCTCACTGATGCTTATGGACCATCGCTGATGTACTATAAACCATCACTGGTGCACCATGGACTATCACTGATGCACTATGAACCATCACTAATGTACTATGGACCACCACTGATGTACTGTGGACCACAGCTGATGCACTAAGGACCATCACTGTTGCACTATAGATCATCATTGCTGCACTATAGACATTATGGACCATCACTGGTGCTGTATTGACTATAACTGATGCAGTAAGAACTATCACTGTTGCACTATATACCATCACTGATGCACTATGGACCATGACCGATGTACTGTGGACCATCATGTTTGCACCACAGAAAATTAGTGATGCTCTTGGAGCACCACTGATGCAATATAGATGATCAGTGATGCACTATGAACCATCACTGACGCTCTATGGACCATGACTGATGTACCGTGGACCATCATGTACGCACCATAGAACATCAGTGATGCTCTATGGACCACCACTGATGCAATATAGACGATCAGTGATGCATTATGAACCATCACTGACGCACTACGATCCATGACTGATGTACCGTGGAACATGATGTACGCACCATACACCATTACTGATGCTTATGGACCATCACTAATGTACTATAAACCATCACTTGTGCACCGATGCAGTAAGAACTATCACTGTTGCACTATATACCATCACCGATGCACTATGGACCATGACTGATGTACCATGGACCATCATGTTTGCACCATAGACAGTTAGTGATGCTCTTTGGAGCAACACTGATGCAATATAGATGATCAGTGATGCACTATGGACCATCACTGCGCTCTATGGATCATGATTTATGTACTGTGGACCATCACGTACACACCATAGAACATCAGTGATGCTTTACGGACTACCACTGATGCAATATAGACGATCAGTAATACACTCTGAACCATAACTGTTGCTCTATGGACTATGACTGATGTAATTTGTATCATCACTGTTGCATTATGGACCACCACTGATCCACTATGAATCATCACTTATGCTTTATGACCATAACTGATGCACTATGGACCATCACAGGTGCACTATGGACCATCACAGGTGCACTATGACCATCACTGATGAACTATGGACCATCACCGATGCATTCTGACATCATGGATGCACCATGGAACATCATAGAACATCACTGATGAACTATGGACCATCATGGATGCACAGTGGAACATCACTGATGAACTATGGACCATCACTTTTGAACTGTGGACCATCACGGATGCACTATGACCATCACTGATGAACTGTGGACCATCACTTTTGAACTGTGGACCATCACGGATGCACTATGACCATCACTGATGAACTATGGACCATCATGGATGGATGCATCATGGAACATCACTGATGCACTATGCACCATCACAGATGCACCGTGGAACATCACTGATGTACTATGGTCCATCACTGATACAACACAGTACAGCGTCATCATATAACTGGCGTGGCAGTGATCAGGGACACTGACTGGTGACAGTACGAAAAAAAAATTGATACTTTTTTTACTTTTTTTATTTGTTTATTATTTGTTTATTTTTTATTAAAAAAAATTTTCTCTTGTTTTAAGTTTTGTTTTTCATATTACACTATGACCAAAGTAGTATAATGTTACCATAGCAACATTGTACTACTTTGTGGAAGCGATCAGTATTTTTTTTTTTTTACACAATTTGATTGCTTGAAGCAAAGAATTTCTTTGCTATAAGCAAGCATTTAACTGAATGAAATCAATTCATTCAGGTTTTTTGGTGATTAACCGTGATTGGCCATGACTAATCACATGACACTGATGGGCTGTGATTGGTCCAGCCTGTGCATGTGATCACTGTGACCATTCACAGCTAGATTCACTTGTATACAATGGATGGAATGAAAAGAAGCCATCCATTGTTTACGACTGTCATTTGACCTGTGATTGGTCACAGCAAGTCACATGGTACTGGCAACAGGGCCGGTACACAGATCTGTCATTGGCCGTGTCTGAGGTACACAGCCAGTGACAGATCTCACCACAGTGTGGCCCTGTGGGCGCACGCAAGGCACATACCGGGAAGGATGTCATATTGGCCCTGTGCTGATCACATGCACACTCCCAAGAAAAGGGCAGCTTGCCCCTAAGGCTTTGTTCTAATAGTAGATGGATTAGGAACAGCAGAAGGGGAGGATTAGAGCAGACAGGATCAAACAGCCTTTTTACACAATGCGGAGGATTAATCCTTTAGGTTCTGCAGTGAGTATAACAAGCATGCTTTACTGCATATACAGACTGATTTTACTGTTGTGGGTTTAGTAACACTTTAATACAGGTATGCAGAAAGATCTTTAAAATGGCCATATACTGTTACAAAGAGAGAACGCCAGATGACAGCACTCCTGGGGAACCCAGGGAAGCCTGTTTAGCAATTTCACACCTTTAGGATACCCTAAAGGTATCAAACGCATCAATAGGCTTCCCTGTTTGTTTGTTTTTTGTGATGTGGTCTAGCATTATAATGCTTTTAACAGTTTGAATAAAAAATATTTTTTTTTATATGACATTGGTGTGCAGTCATCCAACTTTCTCTCTTTGTATGCACACAATCAGGAGCTGGACCTGCACCCACTGGCTGTAAAGACAGATTGACTTGGAGCAGCGATTCCTTTTTTTTTTTTTGCATTTGTTGGCCATATACTGTTTTTTTTTTCTTTTGGCGAGCTGAGTGGAAAAAAGAAGGTAGATTTAGGAATACCCCCAACCACCTACACCAGATAAACTAATGATAGGATGCAGCTGATTTGCCGATTGATAACAATTTTACAACATGTACCTTTAATAGAAGTTAATTAAACAATTGGTTGGTTTTTTTTTTGGGGGGGGGGGGGGAGCCAATGCATTGATCAATTTTGACCAGCTGAATTTCAATCAGTGTATGACCAGCTTTATTTGCACTATCGTTTGGCAACAGAGTCCCTTTAACTTGACTGTACTGTTCTGTCTTCTGTGTGCAAACACGTCTTAATTCAGATTGACAAAGTTCTTCAGTAATGTAAGCCAGTCGTTAACCAGTCCATCTGTGTGCATGTATTCCGAAGCCTTCCCCAGTCATACACTATTTCTATTATACTCATACTGTGCCACTTTATTTGTGTTTAACTGACGCTGATACTCAGTGATGATCACATATTCATCCCCGAAAGCAGTGGCATTAGACAGATGATCTGCGTTTCCCATGGGTGCGAAATGATCTCTCTCAGACTGGAAGAGACAGGCAGGATCATGGGGAAGGAGGGAGAGAAGGAGGAGGGGTTGTGCTATACGGCCTGCAGCTGCCTCAGTTGTTGCTTTTAGCTATCTGACCCTACCGGAGAAATGGGCATTGCTCCAGAGTTTGTGTGGAATCACCCTAAAAGCGGTCCTTGGAACTGTGGTTAAGGATGGGTTGCTAGGGGACGTGTGAGGAAGACAGCCATCCTCCGTGCACAGGTATCCAGGTAAGCACCAGTAACTGTAGATACTATTTTCAGCAGAGCATGATTATAACACACATCCTGTGTTAAGGTCGGGATTAGCTCTGCAGAAACCACTGAGCACGTCACCGCGTATAACTGCAGCATGCACCTGAGTGATGAAACACTGAGTGCTTTAAATGAATTAAACAGGATATGACAATATCAGAAATGCAGTCAAGGTCACACATGGTTTTCAGATACAGTTTCAAGGACATGGACAATTGCAGTGGTTATGATTGTAATTCCAGATAGGAAAATGTTAAAATTGCAGTAATATTTGTTTTTCCGCTCTGCAGCAAATGATGATCTAGTCAGTTCATAAATAGTCAAGTCCACTGTCACCACAATATACAGTATAATCCCCTAAGCAGAGGGTTTGCATATACCACAGACCTGCTAGACTAATTTAGCTCCTGGTGCTTGTACGTAAAGGAATACTGAGATGTCTTTATGGGTGCTGGAAGCTCCTGAGCTATTGGATTTTGGAGGAGGGAAGGGTGGATCTCTGTTAGGTGAAGAGCAAACAAACTTGCAAATAGCTGCACATTGTAGAGCCAAGCAGTCTTGATGTCTTCCCACATATATTTGTAAAGCTTGGCAACATTCTTTGTTTCCAGAGACAACTTGCTTCTGAAAGACCTTCCAAAAAAAGACAAGCATAATCTGAGAATTCATCTTTATGGATGCATCCAGCTATAGATGGCTTGATGAAAGCACAGGGTATTCCTAAGCTTGAGATTGTCAAACCATTTCTGCTCTGTGAAAGGGCAATAAAGAGCACCCCTGGCAGTCAGAGGCACAACTGCATGATGGTCATAGGCTTTCACTTTGCAATACATAAGAGGGACAGATCCAAATCACCAGGTGCTGGCACGGCAGAGTGACTATCATTGGTGGCGGTTTGGAGACTAGAGTGAGTAAAGATGAGTGTCTCTATGACCAACCCATTCTTTCCATTTGAATATAATCAAATGATGGTACACAATATACATGCATATTTTTTGCAGCTGGAACTATCATTTTGATATTTGGCACTGCTGCATGTTTATCCTGCAGGTTTAAAATGTATTTTTGCCGTGCCTATGCAAGGTAAAGCTATAGGTTCATTGAATTGCTACTACACAGACACACCACATAGGGCTCATACATACAGGCATATCGTTTTTATACAGGAAAAAGTTGTTCATATGCTGTATGTATGTAGGGTTTATACAAAGGTTTGAATGCAAAGAGCAATATGTACAGTGCTGTGAAAAAGTATTTTCCCTATTTCCTGATATTGTTTTGCATCTTTGTCACACTTAAATTATTCAGATCATCAAACACATTTTAATATTACACAGAAATAACCTTAGTAAATACAAAATGCAGTTTTTAAATGATGATTTCATTTATTAAGCTGTCCAAACCTGCCTGTCCCTACGTGAAAAAGTAATTGCCCCCCCCCTGCTAAATCATGAATGTACTGTGATGTTTTTTGGAAAACTGAGTTTAATTTCACTTGCCACACCCAGGGCTGATTACTGCCAGACCTGTTCAATCAATCACTTAAATAGAAGCTGTCTGACAAAGTTAAACAAGCTAAAAAAATCTCAAAAAGCATCACAATCATGCCACAGTCTAAAGAAATTCAAGGACAGATGAAAAACAAAGTAATCAACATGTATCAGTCTGGAAAGGGTTACAATGCCATTTCTAAGGCTTTGGGACTCCAGCAAACCTTGGTGAGAGCCATAATCTACAAATGGAGAAAACTTGGAACAGTGGTGAACCTTCGCAGGAGTGGCCAAAAAGATTTTAAGAGCACAACAATGGCTCATCCAGGAGGTCCTAAAAGAACCCAGAACAACATCTAAAGAACTGCAGGCTTCACTTGCCTCAGTTAAGGTCAATGTTCATGATTCAACAAAAAGAATGAGACTGGGCAAAATGGCATCCATGAGAGAGTTCCAGGGTGAAAGCCATTGCTGACCAATAGAACACAAAGGCTCGTCTCACATTTGCCTATTTGCCAAAAAACATCTTAATTATCCCCAAGACTTGTGGGCCAATATTCTGTGGACTGATGACAGAAAAGTTGAACTGATGTTTAGTGTGTGTGTGTAGCCTGGACTCCTGCTCCCTGCACTTCACTACAAACACGGAGGATACTTGCAGCAGGAAGTGACACTAAGATAGAGCTGCAATAATCCACAGATACAGTAACCGTAGGAACATAGAGGTGGACCAGGTGAATGTCATGGCTGTGGCAGGGAGAGGACGAGCAGGATGGCAATAGGGTGGCCTTGAGATGGCGGTGTGCTCCGCTCCTCCTAACACCAACAAGAGGGAAATAGTTTGGTCCGCACGGCAAGCATTAATGGCAGCAAAAACTCCTTAGGGCTCTCTGCAGGGGGCACTCTGGAGGCACTATCTTAGTACCTCCAGATTGCCCCTTTTACATCCTCCAGAGCGCCCCTTTACAACCTCCAGTGTGCCCCCTTTACATTTTCCAGAGTGCCTCCTTAGTACCTCCAGAATGGCCCCTCTAGATTCTCCAGCGTCTCACCCCCCCCTTAGTACCTTTAGAGTTCCCCCTTAGTGCCTCCAGAATGTCCCTTGACATCCTCCAGAGTGCCCACTTAGTACAGTACAGTACAGTAGTGTAGTACGAAAGGCATGTTCTGCAGGTACTAAGAGGGCACTCTGGGGGATGTAAGGGGGCATACTTGAAGCACTAAGGGGGTAATGTGGAGGTACTAAGGGGGCACTCTGCCTGAGGATGTAAGGGGCATTTTGGAAGATGTAAGGGGCACTCTGGAGGATGTAAGGGGCATTTTGGAAGATGTAAGGGGCACTCTGGAGGATTTTGTAAGGGGTCATTCTGTTGAATGCAAGAGGGCACTCTGAAGGATCTAAGGGGGCACTCTGGAGGTACTAAGTTAATGCCACCAATCTGCCCCCCTAGATCCTCCAGAGTGCCCCCTTTAATCTTCCAAGTGCCTCTTTAGTACTACTAGGGGGGCACTCTGGAGGATGAAAGGGGCCACTCTGCAGGATGTAAGGGGGCACTCTGAAAGACGTTACAGGGCACTTTAAAGGCACAGATGTAAGGGGGCACTCTGGAAGATGTTAGAGGGCACTTTGGAGAAACCGATGTAAGTGGGCACTGATGTATGGGGGCATTCTAGGGGCACTGATGTAGGTGTGCTCCATCAGTAAACTTTTCATGCTTTGTCAGTAAAATAAAGTCATCAGGGGTTGGCAACACGTCACGGGAGTAAAAGGTCCTGGGATCAGTGGGAAGGCTCCTGGGCTCAGAGGGGGGGTCGGGGACCCTTCATGGTTTTTTGCACTGGGGCCCTGAAGGTTCTATTTATGCCTCTGTCATCTGTCAAACTTGGTGGTAGTGTGATGCTCTGGGTCTGCTTTACAGCTTTAGTACCTGGCCAACTTGCCATAATTGGGTTATGCAGCAGAACAATGAACCAGCAAGTCCACCTCTGAATGGATCAAAAAAACAAAATTAAGGTTTTGGAGTGGTCTAGTCAAAGTCTAGACTTATATCTGATTGAGATGCTGTGACATGACCTTAAACAGTCCATTGATGCTCAAAAACCTTACAATGTGGCTGAATTAAAACAATTCTGCAAAGAAGAGTGGACCAAAATTCCTCCACAGCGATGTGAAAGACTCATTGCCAGTTATCACAAATGCTTATTTGCAGTTGTTGCTGCCAAGGTTGGCACAACCAGTTTATAGGTTTAGGAGGCAATTACTTTTTCACATAGGGCCAGGCATGTTTGGACTGCTTTTTTTCCCTTGATAAATGAAATCATCATTTAAAAACTGCATTTTGTATTTACTTGGGTTATCTTTGTGTAATGTTAACATTTGTTTGATGATCTGAATCATTTAAGTGTGACAAATATGCAAAAAAAAAAAATATCTGGAGAGGGCAAATCTTTTTTCACAGTACTGTAAATGTCAACAATGCGTAGCAGCTAGCACTACAGCTGATTACACATCAGATCAAAACTCCTTCTGGATGAGCATTTCGTACAGGGTCTCACATAGGCAGAATGACCTCAGTCAATTCTGAATAAGTCATGCATGCAACGCATTCCCAGAATTACCTCTGCTATTTCTGAATACGTTATGCATGCAGCGCATTCACAGAATGACCTCAGCCAATTAAGAATAAATCATGCATGCAACGCATTTGCAGAATGACTTAGGCTGATTCTGAATGTCTGAAAGCACAGGCCACTCTGTAAATGCACTGTTGACCTATGAATGACTCATTCAGGGTACAATCAATGGCAGCGGTGGGGCTGGCTACATATTGTTGGTATGCATTATACATATTGGTCCTGAGCAGCAGCGGCAGGCAATAGTACACATGTAAACATTAGCAAAAACATATACATGTGTACAGCTTAAAACACGGTCCATATGCTGGATCATGAATGCAGAATTTTCTAGTTTTGCTTTATGCAGCTAAACACTGCGGACCAAAATAGACTAGTGTGCATGGGCCAATAGAAAATAATACTGCTGTGCTCAGATCTGTATAAATTACAGGTCTCTAGGCAGAAACTGTATACCTGTGGACATAAACCCTTACGTAACCTGCTGTTTGCTTCCACAGCCCACTGTTCCTCCACTGGATCATAGTGAAATACTCCATACTTCTGGGTAAGGGGAACCATGTGATCCTTTCCTCTTCCATGCCCCAAAACAGCAATGAATATCTGAATGGCCAGTTGCCAAGCACCAGTGCCACATGGAGAAGAGTGCTTAGCCCCGTAGAAGCTTTGTCCAGATTGACTTGATTCTTGATTCACATTACGTCAGGTGAATGGAGTAGCCAGCGAGCAAGTAGAACGTTAGTATATCCAATAGGGAAGCAGTGGCTTTTCCCTGCATAGGCAAAGCACAGGCTCATATTACACAATCCTAGCCTAAGGACATTTACACACTCGTGTCTTGTAGTGCAAAATGTTTGTCGCTTTCCTAAATCTAGAGAGCTGTGGTGCTGCCTACAGCCACCCATACATGAATGGCCACTTGAGAAATGCGCCATATGCGCATGCACGGGTAAACGTTAATGCAGAAGCCATCAGCATTTACAGGCAGCCAGCCACGTACAATCATTAACTTGTATGGGCAGCTGTATACAGCATCGTCGTTCCCCAGCCGCAGCAAAACACCAGAAATGTTATGTTACATTGACTCCAGAGCATGAGGATTTGCCTGTTCATGAGACACTGCTTAACCATTTGCCGTCCTGGACCAATTCTGACATTTCTCTTATACATGTAAAAATCTGCATTTTTTGCTAGAAAATGACTTAAAAACCCCAAACAATATATATTTTTTGAAAGTAAAGTTCCTGGAAAATAAAATGGTGGGTGTTTATTAATTTATATCACATGACATTTGCACAGCAGTTTATCTAATGCAAATTTTCACGAAAAAAAAAATTTGAAGAGGATGTTGACCCTGTAAACAAATGTTTAAAAATACTGTAGTTGTTGACTTTTAAAAAAAAACACACATACCTGTCCCAGGATCCAGTGATATGCTCACCTGACCTGGCTCTTTCTCCTGACTTCGGGTCCAGGAGCATGCATTTTAACTGTGGGCAGCCAACTGTGACTCGCAGCCGGCTGTCCACTGCACATTGGCAAACCACGCTGCACCCCATGATTGGTCCCTCAGTCTCCTGGGGGCTCTGACTTGTCCCAAGAGACTGCGGGAGAAGGTGGGGGAGGAATTTCGTTCTATTCGTCTAGGCGGCCGGAGCAGAAGTGGGAGTGGGTACGGTCACAATCAGGATCAGAATGGAGAAGAAAGAGGATCTAAGCGACTTTGAACATGGCACAGTTGTTGGTGCCAGATGGGCTGATCTGAGTATTTCAAAAACAGCTGATCTACTGGGATTGTCACACCCAACCATCTCTAGGGTTTACTGGGAATGGTCCGAACAATAGAAAATATCAAGTGAGCAGCAGTTGTGTGGACGAAAATGCCTTGTTGATGTCAGAGGTCAGAGGAGAATGAGCAGACTGGTTACTGCAACATTCAGATGGTAGGGTTAGAATTTGGCGTAAACAACATGAAAGCATGGATCCATCCTGCCTTGTATCAACGGTTCAGGATGGTGGAGGTGGTGTAATGGCGTGGGGGATTTTTTCTTGACACTAGCAAGGTGTACCTAATAAAGGGGGCAATGAGCGTATGTACAGTGGACAGGAAGAGGCCATACATGTGTCAGTTTTTTTTGTTCAGTCAGCAGGTTGAACAAAAAAACTGTAAAAAAACAAGCAAAAATTCCCAGCTCACGTACCAGCCAGTCTGCAACAAACCAAATTAGCCCTGTCTAACAGTTCACATTAAAAACAAGGGGTTTAGTTTGCATATATTTGGACAATGGTCGTTGAAGGTATCCTGCACCAATTCACCAACTGTACAAACAATTAGCAACCACCTCAACCTATAACTAGCATTTGCAGCAAGGAGCATATGGAAGGGAAACGCATGTCAGAAAACAAACAAAAATTCCTAGCTCACTTACCAGCCAGCCTGCAACAAACCGAATTAGTCCTGTCTAACAGTTCACGTTAAAGGGGTTTAGCTTTCACACATTTGCAAACATATGCGTAAGCTACAGTGCCCACGTCACAGCACTCCAGTGTACTGCAGTCCCAACTCTATAATTTTGTGAGTCCCCCAATTTGGAGCACATATATAGTAATGGATAGATTAAAGGCAGGTATGCCTGGAGGGAGCCTACCTCCAGGTATACCTGGCATACCTCTACCTGATCTTATTCCTACATCCACACATTCAATGTGGATGAGAGAATACTCCCTGCTGTGTCACGGTATTTTGACAGCTGGATTCCTCCGCTGATCAGCGCAGCAGCCTATTGGATGTGTGGACTGATCAAGCAAGAATTTAGCAAAAAGCTGGTTCATGAGAAGTGGATCGATAGATCATCTACTGATGAAAAGGAATGACCATATATAGATTGAAATTAGCCAGTCTTACTGTCTGAGAGTGAATTCACACAAGGGTCGGTGCGGTTTTCAGCTTCGCTTTCAGTGCAAATATAAAGTAGTTGTTCAGTGGTTTAGGGCCAGTTCAGATGCAGTTCAGGACAGGATTTGAAGAGAAAAAACCATGCTGAAAACGTGTTCATAAACGAATGATATGTGCGGTTTAGAAGCGTTTCCCATATAAGTCAATGAGCCTGAATATACACCTGAACCGGATCGCACTGCTCAAAAAATGTACAGGACCCTTTTTAAATTCACACTGAATCCACACTCCGGCTACACCACATATACAGTTGCAAGAAAAAGTATGTGAACCCCTTGGGATTACGTGGAGTTTTGCAGGAATTGGGCATAAAATGTGCTCTGAATGTCATCTAAGTCACAACAATAGAAGAACACAATCTGCTGAACATAATACTACACAAACATTAGATGTTGCCATGGTTTAAGTGCACATAACATGTAAACATTCACAGTGCAGGGAGGAAAAGGTATGTGAGGCCCTAGCTTAATGACTTCTCCCAGAGCTAATTGGAGCCAGGAGTGAGCCAACCTTGACTCCAATCAGCGTGATGATATTGGATGTGTTGCTGACAGCTGTCCTGCCCTTAAAAAACACACACCTGTTTTGGGTTTACTGGTTTCAAGAAGCACTGTCTGATGTGAACCATGCCTCGCAGAAAAGAGCTCTCAGAAGACCTACGATCAAGAATTGTTGACTTGCATGAAGCTGGAACGGGTTAAAAAAGTATCTCCAAAAGCCTTGATGTTCATGTGTCCACGGTAAGACAGACTGTCTACAAATGGAGAAGGTTTAGCACTGTTGCTACTCTCCCTAGGCGTGGTCGTCCTGTAAAAATGACTGCAAGAGCACAGCGCAGAATGCTGCATGAGGTAAAGAAGAATCCCAGAGTGTCAGCTAAAGACCTACAGAAATCTCTGGCACATGCTAACATTTTTGTTGACACATCTACAATAAGGAAAACATTAAACAAGAATGGAGTACATGGGAGGACACCACGGAGGAAGCCATTGCTGTCCAAAAAGAATATTGCAGCACGTTTGAAGTTTGCAAAAGAGCACCTGGATGTTCCACAGCACTACTGGCAAAATATACTGTGGACAGATGAAACCAAGATTGAGTTGTTTGGGAAGAACACAACACTATGTGTGGAGAAAAAAAGGCACAGCACACCAACATCAAAACCTCATCCCCGCTGTAAAACATGGCGGAGGGAGCATCATGGTTTGGGGCTGCTTTGCTGCCTCAGGGCCTGGACGGATTGTTGTCATTGATGGGAAAATAAATTTCAGAGTTTATCAAGACATTTTGAAAGAAAACGTACGACCATCTGTCTGCCAACTGAAGCTCCGCAGAGGATGGGTGATGCAACAGGACAATGACCCAAAGCATACAAGTAATTCAACAAAACAATGGCTGCAACAGCACAGAATACGCCTTCTGGAGTGGCCCAGTCAGAGTCCTGACCTCAACCCGATTGAAATGCTGTGGCATGACCTTAAGAGAGCGATCCACACCAGACATCCCAAGAATATTGCTACACTGAAACAGTTTTGTGAAGAGGAGTGGTCCAAAATGACTCCAGATCGTTGTGCAGGTCTGATCTGCAACTACAGGAAACGTTTGGTTGAGGTTATTGCTGCCAAAGGAGGGTCAACCAGTTATTAAGTCCAAAGGTTCACATACTTTTTCCTCCCTGCACTGTGAATGTTTACATGTTATGTGCAATTAAACCATGGCAACATCTAATGTTTGTGTAGTATTATGTTCAGCAGACTGTGTTCTTCTATTGTTGTGACTTAGATGACATTCAGAGCACATTTTATGCCCAATTCATGCAAAACTCCATGTAATCACAAGGGGTTCACATACTTTTTCTTGCAACTGTATGTGAACCACCACAGCAAAAATCAATATTCTTTTATGTCATGCGAATCAGATGCGGTTCATGCATCCAATCCGCATATATGTGAACCATTGTATGTACTCCATACAATCTAACAAATGGGTCTACCTAAACAACACTTCCAAATTTGTCTACATTAGGTAAGTTCTTGCACTGTATACTCCTTGACTAATCTAAAGCCAATTGTATAAGCAGATTGGAATCTGTTTGGCCAGCTGTAGTTTAGCAGTCTGGGAACTGGTTAAAAGAATGAACTCTTTGGGACCCTGAGAACTTATCTCAACAGTTGTTAATAAAAGAGGTTAAGTGAATGACATTAAACTTGGTCATGAGAAAGGAAATTGACAGATCTGTATGTAAACCTTAATATATTGACTCAAAATAGGTGCTGACTAAAAAATATATCCCAGTTTCCCTTTATTTGACACATTCAGTAAAAGTGGAAAATATGCCTTATATTTTATATAACCTGAAATAAATAAATAATATTGGACAATACCCCGTGATGGGGGTCAGTCTGAACATTTTCTAGGTGAAGAACTTAATTACTACTCTGGACATTTGTCTTTATTCTTAGATGAATGTTGCTCGCATTGCATTCAAGGAAGCAGAATGTGTCTGCAATTAGGTCTGCATTGTTCAGATCAATTGTTAAACGTTTCCTGCCATTATTATTATCATGGATGTTTGTTCAATTATTTATAAATCATACACATATTCTCATAATTGATGGATCAGGGTTGAGAAACCATCTGTAAGAACAGAGTGGAAAAGATACAGAAAGTACAGAGAAGAGTTTTTTAATGACACAACTCTGCCAAAGAATATTTTGTCTGAAAAGGTCACACAACAAACCCCTGTTATAATTGTAAAAATCTTCTAGGTAACCCTGAGTCCCTTCTGGTGATTGATAGTTATAGCTTCTTAAAGTCAAACAGGCCCAAACCCTCCCGTATACTACTTGACCTGAGGATGTCCCACCTCCGCCTTTTATCTGAGTTATGCCCAATGGGCTGCCCATGCTCCTGCAGCTTTCATGCGCACCATAGCACACTTGGAAGCCCTTCAAGGAACTTAAAAGAGATGTATTGGCTTTAGAAAAAAAAAAAGAAATTATATTCACCTAGGTGGATGCAGCATCTATGTCCCTTGTCAGCTCTGCACTGTCCCTTGTCAGCTCAGCTGAGAAGCCAATTGTCCCATTACTTTTGGTCCCTTAACAAGTGGGAGGCACATATGCAAACTGTTGTAATTCCTACACCATTCACCTGATTTGGATGTAAATACCCTCAAATTAAAGCTGACAGTCTGCAGTTAAAGCACATCTTGTTCGTTTAATTTCAAATCCATTGTGGTGGTGTATAGAGCCAAAAATGTTAGAATTGTGTCGATGTCCCAATATTTATGGACCTGACTGTAACTGCACTCCCGTGATCCATAGGAGAAATACAGCCAAAAAAGCTTAGGCTTTTTTTCTCCTTTAAAAAATAACTCCACTTTTGTTGAGAAAAAAAGTCCCCTTTGAATAATCTATGTACATTGTAGGGATTTTAACAAACTTTGTTGCAAATTCCTACTTTTTGTTATTCTGAAATAATAGCTGTTTGTGTCCATTTGCAGAGTTAACCTGAATGGGAGTGATTTTATAATTATCAATCAGCTGCTGCATCTGCAGGGCTCTAATGAGGGAAATTGCAGGGTCATAACCCTTTAGACTGGATTGCCCTTTGGGAGTATCTCGCCAAAAATGACATTTTTGTTGCATGGGATTCCTAAAATTGGCTTGTATCCTAGTGCAGACTTCTGAGAAAATCAGTGAACCAATCACACAAGCAGGAAATTATGTTTCTGGAGGGAGTTCTGTACACCTTCTATGTACAGAATGCCCCCAGGTAGCCATATTGCATTGCATCTTACAAAAAATGACAGTGCTGCAGCTTGAAAAGGAAGGGGATTTTGTAAAACCATTCAATTACAATATGACTTGTGTCGCAAATTGTATACATAATTTTTTTTTTTTTGCTATTTTTGTCCCACAAAAGTGGAGTTACCCTTTAAAAAAATGTTCCCCTGAAAAATAATGTCATATTGTAATATTAAGCATCACATATTACCACATTATGAAATACTTACCTTAAAATGAAGCCCTCCAGCGGCACTCTGTCGTTGCTGACAGGGCTTCCATCTTCACCCGGTCTTCCTTCCTGGTTTGCCATTGCTTGACTGGCCCATCCGCAATGACGTCACTTCTGCGTATGCGTGCGTGAGTCTCGACCACGGCACAGAGCTTTGAAGGAACAGCACGGGCATGCTGTTTCTTCAGAGCGCATGCGCAGGTGACATCATCGGCTGCAGGGACGCTGAATATTGAATGAACAGTGCATGTTTAGGAGATATTCCTTGTACCTACCTACATGTAAGCTTTAATATAAGCGCACCTGTAGGTACAAGTGTCAAGTGGGAGTTTACTTCTACTTTAATTCTCTTTGAGGATCTTTGCCTACACACCCCTCATAGCATGTACCGAATCTCTCTCCTTTATAACATACTACTAACCCATGCTTTTCCGCAGCTTCCATTTTATACACTGTTTTTTCCTCAGCTTCCATTTTATACACCATTTTTTCCTCAGCTTCCATTTTATACACTGTTGAACAGTGATTGTATCTGATAGGATGCAGTCACCATGCAGCCATTATTTTCCACCTGGCTCAGGCCATTTTTGTCAAACTGAGAGGTGCTTGCAGGGTCACCCATGGCCGAAATTGGAGTCATGTATGGCCAGTCTAACTGATCAGGGTTCAACACAGGCTGAGGACACAGGAATTTGGCAGGATCAGCAGACATATTTTGAATTTATAGAACTGTCATAACAAAACAAACACTTTCAGTGGTATATTTAACAGACCAAAAAGCAGTAAATAAGGGCTTATTTGCACTTGCATTGATTGTAATCCACTTTGAATCACTTTTCATAGAACAGCAAGGGAGTGGCTGAAAGATATTCAGGAGGTGATACTGCCAACTCCTGAATGCGTGTTTTTTGCAGCTTAATATGGGGGGGAAAAGACTCAACTGCTTATTTTTACTGCCCCCAAACGCACGTGTAAACACTTTAATCTGGTGGTCTAGAGCAGTTCTGAACTGCGTGACTTCAAAATTTTGAAAATGCTGCCTGCTAATTGAAAAATTCTGTGTCCTTTCATCATTTGTCACGCTTGTATGGCTGAACCCCCTCCTTACTGAGTTTTTCCTTTGTCCAGACCCCAATGTACTGTATGAGTATCTAAAGGGATTAAATATCTCAACCAAATTTGTGTAGATGGTCCCCTTCAATAAAACATTGACTCCCTAAAGACAAGATATGCTCTTCCTAATTCATACCCTTCCGGTACCTCCAACTAAGCCATATATTTCAGTTGCAGTTTCACAAGTCACCTTTGCAGTCTGAGGGATTGAATCCATATTACATGATAAAACTTTGGTGAAACCACTTTCTATTACATATAAAGCTTGTTATCCAATTATTCATGAAGATCTTGATAAGGTATTGTCTTGCTGGTGTGAGGAGGTACCAGAGTTGGATACTTGAGACTGGGTGGAAATATTGGAATATCCTATACAATAACTGGTCTCCACTTGGGACCGATTAATTCAATTTTATCCTTTAATAGGTTGTAAAATAAAGAAATTTCCGTTTGTACTTTTATTTGTGATTTTATAATACTGCCACGTGTTCCTATCATGTTTAATGTCCAACCTTGAATTACTATCCAGATATTGTGAGATTTGAATATACTGTATGTAAACTTCATTTGTAGGGTGGCAAGTAGTAATATCTAATGTAAGTAAGCTGAAAACGGATAAGGGGATTAACAGTGACATTAAACATGTATCTAGTGCTGGGATTGATTGTAATCCATGCCAGGCCCTTGTTGAAGCACCTATTGAAAACATTTGAGATGGTGTTATTTGTGTAGTATTAGTTATCAGAAAATTGTAAAACTCTTTACCTGAAATTTGACATCTCTCTATTTCGTACCATAGCGGTGTAGTGTTTAGGTCAAACCAACCTTTATGTTGTCTCAGTACAGTAGCAATATAGTAATTTCATAGAGCAACATAGTCTAGGCCTCCTGTTAATCTATGCTTGATCAGACTAGCATGTGCATATCTTACTATTTTACATTGCCATCTGAAGCAGTTCACTATAAGGCGATACTAAACGTTCATTTTTTTTTTAATAACAAACATGTTATACTTACCTTCTCTGTGTAGTGGTTTTGCACAGAGCAGCCTGGATCCTCTTCTTCTCAGGTCACCCGCAGGCTCTCCTGGCTCCTCCTTTCTGTCGGGTGCCCCATAGCAAGCGCTTGCTATGGGGGCACCTGCTGCTCTGTGTGTCCATTCATACACAGAAACCCTTAAGTGATAATGAATAATGTGCATAACCTCAAGTGCTTACTATGGTGAATACAAATGTAAATTCAAATCAATGAGTATGAAATAAAACTGTAGCCGATAGTGCACACAACCCATATCTCAGTGGGCTAAATAATGAATAATATCAATGAAAATATGCTGCGCTACATATAACAAAATGCACAATACCTAAACCATATATCTATACATAAAGCAGTGATGTCAAAAACAGAAATTAAGTGCCTCAAAAAGATATTTTAAATAAAATGGATTAATTGTCCAAAATATGAATTTGGTTAAAGTCCAATAATTTAGGTATTCTCCTGTGACCCCCTCCTTGAAATAACTACCACTGTGTGCAGTTGTCGCAGAAATCCAGTGCAAAATAACCTCCACCATATATCTGCTCACCTCCAGCAGTGTGACCTCACATTATACAATGTTTAGGTCTAACTGCACTTTTGGTCCCAAATGTATTGACGATGAAGATCAAATTGCTGAATGATAGCTCCAAAAGATGCTCCCTCCAGATAACCGCATTGGCTGACTGGCTGTGATTGACACCAGCGGGAACTAATGGCTCCTGCTTGCTGTCTCAGCCAATGAGGAGGTAGGGACAGCTGAGGCTGTCGTGCACATCACTGGATCTCGATGAGGCTCAGGTAAGTATTGAGGGTGCTGGAGGCACTGCTGCACACAGAAGATTTTTTGCATTCATGCATAGAATGCATGAAGGTAAAATACCTTGAGCCTTTACAGCCACTTTAAAGCAGTAAAACAAGATGCAGCCAATGGTATGGGCAAAGTTCTGTATAAGTAGAAAATTAGGGAAGTATTTGCATCTTGAAAGCTGCCAGTCTATCTGACCAAGATAATTGTGTTTTAAAAGCCAAATCAGTTATTCAGAAAGGGTAAATAGTTTTAAAAATGTGAGCTATGGGATTTGTAAGTATAATGCTTAGATATGCAATGCCAGTCCCTTGCAAACCTAGAGATACAGTAGATTGTAGGGATTGTATGGTTAAAAGAGGTTCTGGAATTAAACATAAAACAATCATACTCACCTAGGTGAATGCACCATCGATTCAATGCTGCATCCATGTCCCGCCCCGCTAACACCCAGAACTGAATGATCAAAGACCGTTGATTGTTTAGTTCTCAGTCTTCATTGAGCAGAGAGCTGCTGATTGCTGGCCCTCTGTTCTGCCCCTCCAGCGCTCACTGAGTAGGATGATGGGAATATTGGTATGGCAGATAAGTGTATGTCCCCATTGGAGGGCTCTCGCCTTGTTTGCTGTCTTAGTGACGATTTTTACAAGGACGAGCCATGAGAAAGAATCATCCTCAATGGGAACAGAGTGAGCAATAAAACCTAATAAATCTTCTAACCTTGGCCAAAATGCTTTGGCTGGAGCTCTATATAATGTTTAGGTCTATTTATTTATTTATTTATTTATCGAGTTTATATAGCGCCAAAGGGTTTGCTCAGCGCTGTACAATAGAGGGGGGGACAATACATGAAACAGTACAGTAACATCAAACAGCACACAAGGGGTAAGAGGGCCCTACTCTTTCGAGCTTACAATCTAGGAGGGAGGGGGTAGAGGTACAGGAGGAAATGGCTGTGGGGGATGGAGTGGTAGGAGGAGGGAAGGGCAGCGGCTGTTAGGTGAGGGTGGGGTAGGCTTCCCTGAAGAGGTGGGTTTTCAGGGAGCGCCTGAAGGTGAGGAGGGAAGGTGACAGTCTGATGGATTGGGGTAGTGAGTTCCAGAGGATGGGGGAGGACCTGGAGAAGTCTTGCAGTCGTGCGTGGGAGGAGACCAGGGAGCAAGATAGAAGGAGGTCCTGTGAAGAGCGAAGGGTACGGGTAGGGTGGTACCTGGGAATCAGGTCGGTGAGGTAGTTAGGGGCAGTGTTGTGAACGGCCTTATAGGTCAGAGTGAGCAGTTTGAATTTAATGCGTTGGGCAATGGGGAGCCAGTGGAGGGAGAGGCAGAGGGGGGTGGCAGAGGTGGAGCGGCTGGTGAGGTGGATGAGTCTGGCAGCTGAGTTCAGCATGGTCTGAAGCGGGGAGAGTTTGCACTGGGGTAGGCCGGTGAGGAGGGAGTTGCAGTAGTCAAGGCGTGAGATAATCAGGGAGTGTACGAGTAGTTTAGTGGTGTCTGGGGTAAGGAAGAAGTGTATCTTGGCGATGTTCCGGAGGTGGAGCCTGCATGTATTTGTAAGTGATTTGACATGAGGTTGAAAGGAAAGGTTTGAGTCTACTGTGTCTACTGTGAAGTAAAAAAGCAATGCGACATGGCAGTCTTTGAGCAATAACTAAATAAAGGAAAAACAATCTTCATGTCTATAGTGGACATCGCTGCTGCTTGGAAACAGGGTTTCCTTTATTTGACTGAAATGAATGTGTCTTTAACCACTTGCCCTCCAGAGGATTTACCCCCCATCCAGGCCATTTTTTGCTATACGGTGCTGAATTACATTAACTGACAATTGCGCAGTCAGACAATGCTGTACATGAATAAAGTTTATGTCCTTTTTTTTCCACAAACAGAGCTTTCTTTTGGTAGTATTTGATCACCTCTGCATTTTTAATTTTTTGTGCTTTAAAGAAAAAAGAACGACAATTTTGAAAAAAAAAAACCCAATATTTTTTACTTTTTTCTATAAAACATATCCAGTAAAAAAATAAAAAAATTAAGTTTCATCATAAATTTAGGCCAAAATGTATTCTGCTACATGTCTTTGCTAAAAAAAAATCCCAATACATGTAAATGAATTAGTTTACATGAAAGTTAGCATCTACAAATGGTGTTATATATACTGGAATTTTTATCTTTATTTTTTTTATACTAGTAATGGTGGCAATCAGCGGCCTTTAGCGGGACTGCGGAACTGCGGTGGGCATTCTGACACTGGGGGGAACTGACTGCCAATGACACTAATGCAGTGATCAGTGCCAATAAAAAGCACTGACACTGGTCAGGAAGGGGTTAACATCTAGGGCAATCAAAGGGTTAACTGTGTGTATTTTACTAGGGAAACATGCTGCTTTGTATCTTTCTTCCCTGTAGGTCTCTCCCCTGTCAGCTTTCCCCGCCGATCACCAGGTGCCGGCAGGGAATCTCCGTCCGAGACCCGGTGATTGACATCCCTAGCCGCCAATGGTGTGCTCCCCCTTCCTGGGAATCCAAAGCAGCCCTGCCACCCTGTAGCAGTAGTTCTAGGGTGGCGGGAAAGCGGTTAATGAAACTCTTTTTTCTCTGTTATTTACGTAACAAAAACTGAAATCCAGCTGGAACATTGTTGCTACTTTCCAGAGATTCCAATAATATACCAGGAATGTAACATTGCATTAAGTAAGTTTGTTTTGTAATTAGTGCAATTGGCAGTAGGTTTCCATAATAGAATGCCAATATGGAAACTGATATTATGAAAACAAGAGATGTCTTCTGGTTCGATCACAGTGTGAGAACCGCTTGAGACATCAGTGTTAAAGGGTGAAACATGGAAAATGAATGCAGAGAAGCAGTTCAGGGAGAAGCAGAAAGTAACTTGTGGAGTTATTCAAGGACTTCCTGCTAAGTTGTGTATGGCCATGTCAGACCAGCAAGGCATCATTCCTCTTCTTTCTCTGGCCGGTGGCATTTTGCAGCCTTTTGTCAAGCAATGGATCTGCCATATTAGCAGGTAAGTATCCTATTGTATGATCTTGTTGCTGGTAAGTTGTGAAAGGATCACTAGTATGACATGGGCTTGAGTCTTGCTATACACAGGCTGATATCTGTCTATGAACAATCGATTTGGAGACTCCTATCCATATTTTCTAGCACTGGGATCCACAGCTATTTCAAGGGACTCTCCCATCGGAAAGATTTGGCACACATTTTCTTGTATTGATACTTTCAAATAACTTGGAAAATCACTGTGTGTGATATTGATAACTTGCCACCCCTGATCTGATTGCCCAATATGATGCTTAGGTGGATGTAAATCTTTGCATATGCCCAGTGAAGTGACTATCTTCAGATGATACACAGGGATAAAACAAATCCTTCTACATAAGCTGAACCTGTTTATCTGCAGTATTCTCTTCTCTACATTAGTCAAAGTCCAGAATTTATAACGGCTTGTCTGAGCTTTCAAAAAGCAGGGGGTAGAGAGCTGTATATTTGCAGTCTTTTATTCTCTACATTAGTTAAAAGTCCAGAATTTATATGGCTTGTTTGAGTTTTCAGAGAGCATGGGGCAGAGAGCTGAAATTAGTTTTATACAGGATTTATATAGCATCAACAGTTTGCGCAGCGCTTTACAAAATGAAGGTAAACATTACAGTTACAATACAATTTGGTACAAGAGGAAACAGAGGGCCCTGCTCGTTAGAGTTTACAATCTAGATTATATACTTCAGTGTTCAGTGGGAGCTGATTGGAGGGAAGGGACACCCCTTCCCCCTTCATACAGCACACAAGTACAGAGCTGAGGCTGTCAAGCACAGGCTGTTGGCTGGAGCCCCCTCCCCTTACACCTTTCTGCTCTTGTTGTCAGGAAAGCTTGTCAGAATCGACACATGCAGGTAGCAGAGGACTGAGACAGCAGACAGAAATGTTAGTGCTCTGGATTGAGACAAGTATATGCTATAGAGAGATATGCTTTGTTCATATTTCATGTCTGAGGTTTACAACCCCTTTAAGCGTGGATGGATTTGAAAGTTTTGAATGGAGAGTTCAGTAAGGACTGTAGGGCACAATTAACCTGCTGTTATGTTTTAGGATTAGAAGAGAAAACCCACTCAAGTAAAGGGGAAAATTAAAAACTTCCTGCAGATAGCTTTGCAGGTTCGATTTAAGACAAGAATGCAAAACACAGTAGCTACTATGTTGCCCACTGCAAGAACCTAGGATATTATTATTGGGAACTTGAAAGAATCGAATCCTGCCCCTTTATCAAAAATGTAAAAATCCATTTTGTAAAGTTTTAATTCATTTGAGTTTTGTTATTATTGCTCATTGGATGGAGCCCTCAGAGGAAAACCCATACTTCTGAGGAGACTTACCAGGGTCTGCTGTGTCCATGGTCAAACAGGATCCCTTCACATCTACAATGCCTTGAAAAAGTATTCATACCCCTTGAAATTTTCCACGTTTTGTCATGTTACAGCCAAAAATGTAAACGTATTTTATTGGGATTTCATGTGATAGACCAGCACAAAGTGGCATATAATTGTAAAGTGGTAGGAACATTTTTTCTAAATTTTTTACAAATAAATATCTGAAAAGGGTGGCATGCATTTGTATTCAGCCTCCCTGAGTCTATACTCTGTAAAACCACCTTTCACTGCAATTACAGCTGCAAGTCTTTTTGGGGATGTCTCTACCATCTTTGCACATCTAGAGAGGGACTTTTTTGCCCGTTCTTTGCAAAATAGCTGTGAATAGTCTGTGAATAGCAATTTTCAAGTCTTGCCACAGATTTTCAATTGGATTTAGGTCAGGACTTTGACTGGGCCATTCTAACACATGAATATGCTTTGATCTAAACCATTACATTGTAGCACTGGCTGTATGTTTAGGATTGTCCTGCTGGAAGGTGACCCTCAGCCCCAGTCTCAAGTCTTTTGCAGACTCTAACAGGTTTTCTTCTAAAATTTCCCTGTATTTGGCTCCATCCATCTTCCCATCAACTCTGGCCAGCTTCCCTGTCCCTGCTGACAAAAAACATCCCCATGACATGATGCTTCCACCACCATGCTTCATGGTGGGGATGGTGTGTTCATGGTGATGTGCAGTGTTAGTTTTCCGCCACACATTGCATTTTGCTTTTAGGACAAAAAGTTAAATTTTTGTCTCATTTGACCAGAGCACTTTCTTCCACATGTTTGCTGTGTTCTCCACATGGCTACAAACTGCAAACAGGACTTCTTCTGGCTTTCTTTCAACAATGGCTTTCTTCTTGCCACTCTTCCATAAAGGCCAGATTTGTTGAGTGCATGACTAATAGTTGTCATGTGGACAGGTTCTCCCATCTGAGCTGTGGATCTCTGCAGCTCCTCCAGGGTTACCATGGGTCTCTTGGCTTCTTCTCTGATTGATGCTCACCTTGCCCGGCCTATCAGTTTAGGTGGACGGCCATGTCTTGGTAGGTTTGCAGTTGTGCCACACTCTTTCCATTTTTGGATGATGGATTGAACAGTGCTCTGTGAGATGTTCAAAGCTTGTGATATTTTTTTATAACCTAACCCTGCTTTAAACTTCTCCACAACTTTATCCCTGACCTGTCCAGTGTGTTCCTTGGCCTTCATGATGCTGTTTGTTCACTAATGTTCTCTAACAAACCTCTGAGGGCTTCACAGAACAGCTGTATTTATACTGAAAATAAATTACGCACAGGTGGACTCTATTTACTAATTAGGTGACTTCTGAAGGCAATTGGTTCCACTAGATTTTAGTTAGGGGTATCAGAGTAAAGGAGGCTGAATACAAATGCATGCCACACTTTTTTGATATTTGTAAAAAAAATGTTTAAAATCACTTATTTCCCTTCAACTTCACAATTATGTGCCACTTTGTGTTGGTCTATCACATAAAATCCCAATAAAATACATTTGTTTTTGGTTGTAATTTGAAAAATTTCAAGGGGTGTGAATGCTTTTTCAAGGCACTGTATCGTTTTCTTGCATGTGAAAGAGGAGAACAGATAGATGATCTCCAGGCAAGAGCTGGCAGCTCATCTCTTTAATTACTGATGCATATGAATCACTAAAGTTTTGTGCAGGTAAGACTCTGAATCCAATAAGCCTCATCTGCAAATTAGATATCAGTATTTCAAGTACTGAGTAGCCAAACCTAAATGCATCCTGATCCATACCATTTAGACTTTTTTATGCACGTTCTTAGATAATTTAATATACAGTACGTCTAGTTTAGCATCCAGATCAGCTGCTCTTAAAGGCAGCAGTTGGCCAATTACATTAGAATGTTAAGTGATCTTTCAGAAAGTTTTTAGAATGGATATTAGCTGCAATATGGTTGGGATCTTGCAAAAATAGCAGACACATATAGCAGAGCTTTTTGAGATGAATAGGCCAAATTAGCTGATATCCTGTGGTCTTTCTGATGGTTTGTCCTGGCGTACCTAGACATTTACACCTGTATGATACATACAGTTGCAAGAAAAAGTATGTGAACCCCTTGTGATTACATGGAGTTTTGCATGAATTGGGCATAAAATGTGCTCTGAATGTCATCTAAGTCACAACAATAGAAGAACACAGTCTGCTGAACATAATACTACACAAACATTAGATGTTGCCATGGTTTAATTGCACATAACATGTAAACATTCACAGTGCAGGGAGGAAAAAGTATGTGAACCTTTGGACTTAATAACTGGTTGACCCTCCTTTGGCAGCAATAACCTCAACCAAACGTTTCCTGTAGTTGCAGATCAGACCTGCACAACGATCTGGAGTCATTTTGGACCACTCCTCTTCACAAAACTGTTTCAGTGTAGCAATATTCTTGGGATGTCTGGTGTGGATCGCTCTCTTAAGGTCATGCCACAGCATTTCAATCGGGTTGAGGTCAGGACTCTGACTGGGCCACTCCAGAAGGCGTATTCTGTGCTGTTGCAGCCATTGTTTTGTTGAATTACTTGTATGCTTTGGGTCATTGTCCTGTTGCATCACCCATCCTCTGCGGAGCTTCAGTTGGCAGACAGATGGTCGTACGTTTTCTTTCAAAATGTCTTGATAAACTCTGAAATTTATTTTCCCATCAATGACAACAATCCGTCCAGGCCCTGAGGCAGCAAAGCAGCCCCAAACCATGATGCTCCCTCCGCCATGTTTTACAGCGGGGATGAGGTTTTGATGTTGGTGTGCTGTGCCTTTTTTTCTCCACACATAGTGTTGTGTTCTTCCCAAACAACTCAATCTTGGTTTCATCTGTCCACAGTATATTTTGCCAGTAGTGCTGTGGAACATCCAGGTGCTCTTTTGCAAACTTCAAACGTGCTGCAATATTCTTTTTGGACAGCAATGGCTTCCTCCGTGGTGTCCTCCCATGTACTCCATTCTTGTTTAATGTTTTCCTTATTGTAGATGTGTCAACAAAAATGTTAGCATGTGCCAGAGATTTCTGTAGGTCTTTAGCTGATACTCTGGGATTCTTCTTTACCTCATGCAGCATTCTGCGCTGTGCTCTTGCAGTCATTTTTACAGGACGACCACGCCTAGGGAGAGTAGCAACAGTGCTAAACCTTCTCCATTTGTAGACAGTCTGTCTTACCGTGGACACATGAACATCAAGGCTTTTGGAGATACTTTTTTAACCCGTTCCAGCTTCATGCAAGTCAACAATTCTTGATCGTAGGTCTTCTGAGAGCTCTTTTCTGCGAGGCATGGTTCACATCAGACAGTGCTTCTTGAAACCAGTAAACCCAAAACAGGTGTGTGTTTTTTAAGGGCAGGACAGCTGTCAGCAACACATCCAATATCATCACGCTGATTGGAGTCAAGGTTGGCTCACTCCTGGCTCCAATTAGCTCTGGGAGAAGTCATTAAGCTAGGGCCTCACATACTTTTTCCTCCCTGCACTGTGAATGTTTACATGTTATGTGCACTTAAACCATGGCAACATCTAATGTTTGTGTAGTATTATGTTCAGCAGATTGTGTTCTTCTATTGTTGTGACTTAGATGACATTCAGAGCACATTTTATGCCCAATTCCTGCAAAACTCCACGTAATCCCAAGGGGTTCGCATACTTTTTCTTGCAACTGTATATGCCCGCTATAGTGAAAACAGCTTTGCTTTTACCATCTCTTAGGTTCACACCAGAATACTTTGCAGAAACCCATATTTCATGTACATTTCCCATACCATGTTCAAAATGCACAGGATAGGCGATCTTTTGTAAGTGTCAATACATTTTTAAAGATACCGCAAATGCCTGCATCGGATCACATTACCGTAGTATCACGCTTTACAACTGCAGTGCGTTTTTAAAAGTAGTGCCTGCACTACCTTTGGTGTGATCCAGTGGATTTTCAGCCCATTCACATGAATGGGCTGAAAACTGCACTGCACTGAGTCGCACAGAAGCTGGTCTGAACTGGCCCATAGAAAAGACAACTGCAAACAGTGTTTTGTTTATTTTTGTTTTTGCACAGGTGACCACAAAGAAGTCAAGTTCCAGAGTGGCCGCCACCACCTTTTGTATGCTTCCAGGCTTCGAAAAACATTAACAGCTTATCCACTGCATTAAAGAAAAACATAAAAAAAATAAAATGTAACCTGTATGGCTTTGTGTCCAAATGCACAAAATAGAAGTCCTTACTTGCAAAGCTGTCAACAGATAGGGTCTCTCTGCAGGGCAACATGCTCTGTCTTTCCAAAAGGTTTGGAGGAGTTTGAGAGAAGGCTGTGAAGGAGGTTGCCTCCTCTATGAACAATAACCACAGCGGCAGAGATGTCTTCAGTTACTCCTGTTTTTCTCAGAAACACATCAGCCTTTCCTATCCAAAATGACTTTCTTGGTGATTCACTCATGTATTAAACTGATGTATCAGAGAACGTTTAGGGCCCGATCTAATTAACTGATGTATTAGAGCACCTTTAGGGCCCGATCTAATTAATTTACATGGGGCCCTTGGCATGTTTCTGACCATAACCCCAAAAATGCCTGCTCTATACACAGCAGATGTAACTTTGTGTTGCATAGGTCCACACTTTGTGTACAACGTTTGTGATACACCTAGCAGGCCCTGCTACCAGAAGAGTGTTCTCTTGATGGGTAGAGCACCCCCACCCAATTACAGGGGCATATTGGAAATGTGCTTCTGCATCTAGCCCATATGTAAAGAAGCCTGAATGTTCAGAATGCTAATCTTTTACTGTCATTCAATCTCAAAGATTTAAAAAGCATTGCACACTTTCAAATATTTTCATTGTTTTTAACTTAGTAGTCATATTCCCTGTGTTGTTTGTTTGCCCTACCATGTGCTGATGGGCTCACATGCAGTTTGTAGTGTCATGGCTGATTGATTCCCCTTTGTCCATGCATTCATTTACCTAGCTTGGCCCCATTCACTAAAGGGACAGGCAACTTCTTGTTCTAGGTCACAGTCCATTCCTTGCCATTTCTTCTCTTTTCTTCCTTCATCATTGCTCTGCCTGCTTGTGTCTTTCAGATCTAATTACTATGCAGCTTTCACTTGCACACTAGACCAAGAGAACCAGGGATTCTGGGATATGTAGTTTCTTCACTGGAAATGTTAGTTCTTAGATTACAAACAGAAGTCATGCATTAACCTGTGCAATGCCATGCAGTATGCCTCATTGCCCCTTTGAACACAAACAGAAATTGCTGATGAAGGAATGTGAACATTTACTCTACTATAGGCGGTATGTAAAAGGCAACAAATGACACCAAGAAAGTACATGATCAATGTACATCTTATGCAGGTGGAAAACACTTGGTGCAGGTAGGAAAGATTATAATGCCTTTCAGATAGTTTGTTCCATAAAATATAATATTCTACCAAATGGGTCTGTAGCATCATGCATGCTGACTGCATGAATGAACCACCCAATGCTCTCCACCACAACTCCCATGCCAACTACTGTACTTACTGCTCAAATATTTTAAATGCAATACAAATTTTATTGGATACTAAAAATACGCTCTATAAATAAACAATATCTAAACAAGAAAATGTTACCCTAACATTTTAAATTTTACCCCAGGGGTTGCCTTTATTCGGCCCTTGGGGCACTATTCCTCCCACTCACACCAATGATGGGACACTGTTCCTTCCACTGACACCTGAGATGGAGAACTAATTCTCCCACTGGCATCAGTTATGGTGCACTAATCCTCCCAATGACACCAATTTTGGGGTGCTTTTTCTCCCACTGACACCAATGATGGGGCACTATTCCTCCCACTGACACCAATGTTAGGGTACTATTCCTCCCACTGAAACCAAGATTGGGAACTATTCCTCCCACTCATACCAATGATGGGGTACTATCCCTTCCACTAACACCAATGACGTAATTTTTGTTATTCTCACTGACCACCAAGCCTATGGCATTGTTTACTCCCACTGATTTGATTTATTTAAGGTATACTTATATAAGTCAATTTACACGTCACTTTACATACTTATTGTACATTCACATCAGTCCCTAAGTCTCAAGGGGCGTACAATCTAAGGTCCTTAACTTACATTCATACAGATACTAGGGCCAATTTAGACAGGATGCAATTAACCTACCAGTATGTCTTTGGAATGTGGGAGGAAACCAGAGTACCCGGAGGAAACCCACGCAGGCACAGGTAGAATATGCAAACTCCAGGCAGGTGATGCCGTGGTTGGGATTCGAACCAATGACTCTAGTAATGCCAGGTGGTAGTGCTAACCATTTAGCCACTGTGCTGCCCGATGCCAAGGCATTTTCTACTCTCACTGGCCACAGTCTGGCCCCCCCTAATGTTTGAAGGGCAGTAAACTGGGCCTTTGCTTTGAAAGTTTAGAGACCCCTGCCCTAACCCATAAAAACATCTAAAATCCGCCCAAGAAAGTTCAAAGAAATCCCTCCAAATGTCAGTAACAGAAAATGAATATATGATATCTCTAAATAACAACCACCCAACAGAGACCAGGCAGTTCAGTCTTTGTCAAGCACACAGTTTTCACAAAATTAATGGAAGCGTTAGCACTGCAGTCTTCATGAAACTCAGGGTGAGATTTACTAAAACCAGTGCAATCAGAATCTGGTGTAGCTGTGCATGGTAGCCAATCAGCAGGTGTAAAATTGGTCTTAGCTTTCTGTTGGCACTCAGGAAACTCAAATCAGGCCAGTCTATCTCTACTCGCAGTGTTTAACTACAGCCAACTGCCCTAAACACACCTGAAGGAAAGATACACCACTGCCCTTTTTTAGCACAAAACATACAAAATGACAAGTCTGGGACTCGGTACGTTACTCCAGTGGCCTGATGTCACCCTTTCTGCCTTTGCTCCCAATTGTTAATAATCCTCTTTTCCCACCGGGTTTGGATCACCCAAGGGTGTTCTCTTGGTGGGTGGCTAATGGTTTTTCGCAGGTGCGACACTTTTTGGTTTTTCGGTCCTTCCCCACCTGGGATTCTCTTCGGGAGTCCCGGGATGTTCCCCCGGCGGAATTTTTTTGATACCTTCAGTTGCGGCACTGGCTGCTCTCGCTGCGGGGCACTTCTGCTTTCCCATACCTGAAATCTGCCTTTGAACAGCTTTGCCAGCAGCGTCCGGGTGCCCCGGGCCTTATCTCCCTTCTTTATGCAGGTTTGAACAGACGCTCGTCGCATACTTCTCTTTCATATGTTGTTCAGTGGGAGCGCGACCTGGGAGTGGCTGTGGATCCGGAGGACTGGAATAAGGCCTGGTCACTCATAGCTAAATGCTCATTTAATACGTCCACGCTGGAGGCAGCCTATAAGGTATTGTTTCGTTGGTATTGAGTTCCGGCTCGTTTGACCCAGGCTAACCCTGCCTGTAGTGATCAATGTTTTCGGGGTTGTGGCCATCGTGGCGATGTCTTGCATATCTGGTGGTCATGCCCAAGACTGGTTCGTTTTTGGTCTCGTGTGTTTGGCCTCCTTTTCACTTTGTTTCATCTCTCTATACGCCGGGATGCTCGGTATGCCTTGCTTGATTGCCCTTGTCAAGAGAACCAGAGAGCACACAGAGACAGATTGCACGGAACCCAATGTGCTTTTATTGGGGAGGTTTTTGGGGCACAGACAACAGTTCCTTTAGTCCACAGATCCACACCAGACACAGCAACACAGTACAGTTCTCTGGAAGGCAATATGGAACAACAGGGGTATTGTAATCCACAGGGTTAGTCCACACAGGAGGCTCCAGGCAGGGATGGGTTAAGTCCAGGCAGGTTCACGGAGAACAAGGGGTTAAGTCCAGGCAGGGGATAGATCCAGGCAGGTTCACGGAGACAGCAGAAGATTCCTCCACAGTGCAGGGATTCCAGGCAGCACAGACAGTCCAGGAGATGAGGAGGAGGACGGGGGATTTTCGGATGAGAGAAGCTGGCCCTCAGCAGCCAGAAGAACACAATGGGGGTTTTCCTGCTCACCCTTAAGAATAGAGCTGGTAACCGGATACTTCCTATCGGGTTACCATGGCGACGGGCCCTGTCTCTCAGGTCTCCAGACCTGCCCAGGAATTCATGCATGAGGGGGAAGGGAGGAGTTGGCCTGTTTGTGTATTCCTTCAGCAGGAGGCCAAGCTGCAAGCCAGGGGGGTGAGGGGCTGCTGAGGTCTGCCTGTGTCAGGTACAAAGAGGACTAGAAGTCCCAGCATGGATGGGACAGAAGGGTGGCAGCCGGCAAACCTGGGGGATGGGGAAGGAAGGACCAGCTCCGTGACAGCCCTATACCGGGCTTCTTGGCTCATCAGCAGAAGTTGGCGTCCTATTTGTTTTTATCGGCCACTAGAACAATTGCTCAGGCCTGGAAGAGTCTGTTTGTCCCTCTTCAGGGGGTGCGGGATCGTATGACCACTATGATGCTCAACGAACAGATGTTGAGTATATGCAACAACGCCCAATGTAAATTTTTGAAAATATGGGAACCGTGGTTGCAATATGCCTTTCCCACACTCCCTCTGGCTAGTATGGGGATGTAATGGCGTTTTGCATTGGCGTTCGGTGGTGGCGCTCTTGGACCCCTGCTTTTTTTTTCTCTCTTTTTCTGTTAGTTTTTGGGTGACAGCTGCCTTTAGTTGTTATAGTCAGAGTTTCATTAATGTTGTTGTAACTTATGTGCCATTGATAGCCCCTGCGTGGGCGTACCTTCTGCCTTGTTGGAGTTAGAGCACTGTTTCTCTATTATGTTTTTTTTTTATCGGTGCAATTGATAGCCCCTGTGGGGGCGTGTTTTGTTGCCTCTGTTTTATACTAATTAAAATTTAATAAAAACCATTGAAATATAAAACATACAAAATGAGCCTGATGTACTGGT
Organism: Staurois parvus; assembly: GCF_062004578.1. NCBI lineage: Eukaryota > Metazoa > Chordata > Amphibia > Anura > Ranidae > Staurois > Staurois parvus. The sequence continues at coordinate 8,610,225 of NW_028317802.1, read as the reverse complement.
ACATTGCTCTGAATAGTCGTAGAAAGTGCACATTCCTCACTTACCTGGTGACCTTCCTCTGCACTGTTCTTAGTGCCTCATCATCCCAACGCATACTCTTGGCTACTAAGTGGAGATGTTGGCATAAACATGGATTGCATTATCTGTCCATTACAGTCTAAATCCACTGTGCTGATGGTGAATGGTGCCACTGTGGCTGGGTGCCTCATTTATCGGACTTCGCTCAACACCTGCTTTCATAACTAATTAAAATAAAAATATGTTTAAAGAGGGCCATATGCAGTACTGAAAGAGAAATGCTTAAGGAATGTGTTATTTTTACAACTGTACAATTATCTGCAGAGTTTACAATTGTGAGCAGTAAATATACTCTGTTGCAGCTTAGGCAGCTAATTCTTTGTCTACATGAAAAATGACTCTGTATTTTACATTAAACAGATGGCTTAGGCATACAACTGAGCTCTGTTTTTCAGATAAAACACAGAAAGTTCATTAAAAAAAATAGAAGAACAAATACTGTACATTTCGTGTACTTCAGCTATTTATAAACTTTGGTTCCCTGTTGATTTCCATCTTTGTCTTTTTACCGTATGCTGAATAAAAGAAATAAAGAAAGAAAGAAAGGCAGCCTAGAGGATGATTCTTGCAGGTTAGGACCCATGTATAACCAGGTAAAAAATGCCTTTTATACAATATATATGAAATATAATCAGTCATATTTTTGAGGTATTCATTTTGTTTGGGATGGGAGTGGTGTTCCTACTTTCAATCTGCCAGAGAGGCCAAAGCTCAAGGCGATGTGTGAAAGTCTTATGTGCAAGAACTTGCATGAGGAACAGTATCCTGGGTTTGGGGTGGCTATGGAAGGCTGGTGAGAAATATCTGATTCTGGTATCTGATATATGGATTGTAATGAGTTTCAACAGTCACAGTTAGAGTTATATTAATATTTATCACCTTCATTATAACTTGATCCACTAAACAGATTCTCCAGGGTGGAAGGATGAGCAGTTCAGTCTAGGCTTCTCATTGCATGGATTCAAGCTCTGAAATTTATAATTTTCCCTACCATAATGTATTGTGTTTCAAATCAATGGTTACTTTTTCTGGGACATTCATACCTAAACTCTCCAGGATCCAGCCACTCAAATTAGTCTAGATTAGTAAATTAACATTCAACCCCCCCCCCCCCCCCCCCAGTCTGGATTTCTTACCATCTGTCCCTTCTCAGAGGCTGTGATTGACAGCAGCAGGAACCAATGGCTCCCACTCCTGTGTCTGAACTAGTGAAGAAAGAGAGGGATGCTGCTCTCGTGCATAGCGCTGGATCAACATCAGGTAAGTATTTGGGTAGGCTGAGGGGGAAGCTGCTCATGAAAGGTTCTTTACCTTGATGCAGGATACAACCACTTATAACCTTTACAACCACTTTAAGATCAGTTTGAGTGTCCAATTAACTGTTTCTTCCACATTATGGTCAGTGTTTCTCAAAATCTGGATAGCCTGTAGCTATATTTTAGAGCTCTGCCATAGGAAGCACTATTATTGGTGGCAGTGGGTAGTGGAGGGGCACAGCAAGCCTTCTAGTACTAACTATAATACTGTGCTTTCTTGTATGTGTATCAACAATGACACGTGAGGATAAAAGACCCCCTCCCCCCCCCCCCCCACACATTTTGTCAGTTGCTAGGGTGCCATTCTAGTTAGCTGCTGGCAAACTCTAGAAGAGAAACTGGATAGATGAAAGAGTAATTTCATGGTGCCATCTTCCCAGCACCTTTGTATGGATTAGGTAGGGAAAAGAAATATTTGGAGAAAGGGAAGCCATTTTGACCAGCATGTGCTGATCCACATTTGGAACAGAATAGTATGATCTGTAAATAACAATTAAAAGGAATGTAGCACAAGAGGACAACGTTAACGTTTAGTGAACCATTCTAGAAAAATAGAAACAAAGGGGTTGATTTACTAAAACTGGAGAATGCAAAATCTGGTGCGGCTCTGCATTGTGGTGCACTGAAATTAAAATTCTGGTGCCGAAACTTCAGGATGCACTTGGCCAAAAACCGAAACCAAAATGGGCAGTTTTTAAAATTAGTATATAGTTTTGGAAAAAAATACACTTTAATGATAAAAAAAACACAATATACCCCATTTTTTTTTGTAAAATATGAAAGAGGATGTTACAACGAGTAAATAGATACCCAACATGTCATGCTTTAAAATTGCACACTCTCATGGAATGGCGTCAAACTACAATACTTAAAAATCTCCATTGGTGACACTTTAAAAATGTATACAGGATAGCAGAGTACAGTTACAGAGGAGTTCTAGTGTTAGAATTATTGCTCTTGCTCTAATGTTTGTGGCAATACCTCACATGTGTGGTTTGAACACTGTTTACATATGTGGGCATGGCCTACGTATGTGTTCACCACGGGGGGACAGGGGCACTTTAAACTTTAAAAAAAAAAATGTATTTAATTTTTTTTTTTTTTTACACTTCCTTTAAAAAACATTTTTAGTCACTTTATTCCTATCATGAGGAATGCATACATCCCTTGTGATAGAAATAATTAGTGAAAGGTCCTCTTTATGCAGAGATATGGGGTCCTAGGGCCGTGGTGTTGGGGTCTCCCCAGGATGTGAGGAACTCAAGGTGACCATCCCAGAGCCCAGAGGAGAGACATCTGTTGCAGACCCTCACCGCAGACCTAAAGGGGACCTCTAGAAGTTATAGAAGAGGTTGCTTCATTCCAGGCTGCATCTTTCTCCAGAACTGAGGGAACCTTGGGCTTATGTGATTTATATGCGCATTTATATTGCGCCTCTGGTGAGTGTGCAATTTTATCATTTCTTTTCGCACATCACCGGACTACAGTTACTACTGAGATTAAGAGAAGTCACCTATTAATACACCTGTTGAATTTCAATATTGGAATAATTCTTACCACTGTGGGACATTTACCACTTTGATATATGGTCATACGGACGTTTTTCATTATTATTCTTTTTATGGTGATTCATGTTGTGTTTTACTGGTATTAATAATTTAGGTCACATAGATTTAGCGCTGCACTACTTGTTTTATAATGTTTACAAGGCGACTGAACCTGAAGTGCCATCGCTTCAGTCCTCCAAGGTCATAGAGATGAGTGGAGGCCATCTTTCCTTCACTAATCTCCATGCCCAGCGTCAGGATCGTTCGGTGGTTTCTCAGGTAAGTCTGAGAACTACTGAGCAGTGGCCGGCAGCGGTGAGGGGGCAGGGTTATTTTTGGCACCTGCATCGGTGCTTTTTTTTCATATCGGCCAATGGCCAATAGGGGTGTTTTCAGCTGAAACATTTTGGCCACCAAAATTTCAGTGCACCCCTAGCTCTACACGACAGTCAATCAGCTTCTAACTTCAGTTTGTTCAATTAAAATTTGACAAAAAAAACAACTGGAAGCTGATTGGTTTCTATGCAGAGTTGCACCAAATATTGCACTCTCCAGTTTTAGTGAATCAACCCCAAAGTGTCAAGCCAGCACCTTTTGGAATGGATAGGGAAAGGCAGAAATATTTGGAGAAAGGGAAGCCATTTTGATCAGCCTGTGTTGACCCACATTTGAAACAGAATAGTATGAGTTGTAAATAAAAATTAAAAGGAAAATAGAGGATAAAATTAAAGTTTTATGAGCATTGTAGAAAAGTAGAAACAAAGTGTCAAGCCAGTGAGAAGAGGAAAAAAAAACAATAATAGTGAGTCCCATCCACCAATAAAATAAGCAATGAATGTAGAAATAGCATGGTCCATAGCATATGTGACTTGACTTAATGTAGTCTGCAGACTGAAGAACTTTGAAAACCACTGATTGTGACAGCAATAGTTTTTGATTTGGATATTAAGTGAGCAGATTTTGAAGTTGGTTGGAGTTGTCCTTTGCATATGTCCCTGAGGAATACAGTGTCCTCGTTGAGAAAGCATATTCCAGCTACACTGTCATGAAATAATTATTCTTGGAATACATTTTTTTTCTTTTTCGTGCGTAGACACAATATGGATTATGAAACACTTCGTTCTTCTCCAGAGGAAGTGCATAATTTGGTGATTAAACATCCGCAGCAGAGACGTAAGGATAATGCGAATGAGCAGGGGAAACCTTTGAAGTCTTTCTCGTTTTATGTGAACAATAGTTTATGGCTGAGAATCATAAAACATTTTGTGCTGCATTCATTAAATAGGTCAGCGATGATTCTTCAAGCTATTTTTAAAATGGTTTGGTTAAGGTTTAGAAAGATAAATGTAGATATAATTGTTCTCTTTAAAGAATATGTGTCACCTTTGTTCAGGTCAAAAATGCTATCCTTGAAAGGAAGGGGATAAAATCTCTTTTTATCCTGTCTATGTAAGTTGGGAGATTTAACTTCCTGTGTCAGAAAAGTGAGGACATCTCTCCAAAGTTAAAAGAAATCCCCTATAAAGCAGTTATCCCCATTGGAAGATTTCTCCTCACCTCGTGTTCTGGAGACAACTGTAAAACACTGGATTTCCTTAAAAAAAAATGTGTGCCATTGACAAACAGATGGGGAATCTCCTCAGCAATAAAAACCTACCATAGCATGTAACCCATCCACACTCCATCCAAAACTACAACACTTCTGATTGGAGATATACTTTTTAAGTGATTGTCAGCAAAAATTACCAGTAGTGCTAACATGTAAACTTTTAATAAACCCAAAACCAAAAATGCAATATATTTCAGCTTACCAATCATTAGATATGATTGCATAAATTGCATGAAGGTAAAAAAAAACCTTGAGCCTGTATAACCACTTTAAATGGTTTTCCTCATCCCTATAACTGATACATCTGGAAGAGAGCTTGTTCTTTTGAAAAACAGCAGACTTACTGGTGGCTTATCCAAAAGGAAATAGAAGAAAGAAAGCCTAAAAAAGAAAACTAATGCAGCCATCACATCTAAGAATTGATAAGCTGCAATATATATATATATATATATATATATATATAGTTTTGGGTTTAATACTGCTTTAACCCACCTGCCCATGAAATATCTAGAACAGCGTTTCTCAACCTTTTTCAACACAGAGGAACCCTAGAAATAAGGTTCCGGTCTCAGGGAACCCCAGATTAAAATGATTTTATCTACAACTCCTGATACATTCGTGTGACGGTCAGTGGGAAGAATGCCCCTTACACGTAAGGTTAGAATTACCCTCTTATAGATAGCCAAAAAGATCAGTGGTGTCAGTGGGAACTTATCTGAGAGACAGAAATTGCTTATTGCTCAAGGAACACTTAGCAACCTCTGGAGGAAGCATAGAGTTCCATGGAACCCTGGTTGAGACGCCCTGATCTAGAACATTAACAACACATCGAATACCGCTGAGGTCGCTTAGAACAATCGTCTTTTGTTCACATGGTTTACATTGTGTTTTTTTAACATTTTGCTTCATCCAATTAAAGTATATGTAAACCTAACAATGAACTCCTTTTCTTGCACACTTTTGATCTGTTAAACCTACCACTGAAAGGGTTTTGTCCTGTCTGTTCAATAAATGCAAAAATACCTGTGGGCCCTGCCAGAAATCTTGTGAGCGGATATCCTGTGCTCTCTGCTGATTGTTATCAGTCAAAACATTGTTCCTGGCTGTCTCTGTGAGCTACTTAACACCTCCTCATCTTCCTATTCTAGGGTGACAATACTGCTTCTACTTAGATACAGTACAGAGAGTGAACCTTGTCACCCTAAGGTCATATTGTAATGGAACCGGACCCCGACCGCACTAGGGTATTTCCGTTAGACTCCCGCTTCCCTGTCCGAACACAGATCCTCGGACACCACCGCTGATCATGCAGGAAATAGAGAGCTTCCTGTCTTCTTAAGACAGGAAGTCAACTGCTTTATTTTAACACAAACACAAGATATATACACAGGGCGGGGAAATACAACCAGGAACAGGAAACACATCAGCAGGCTGACCCATCAGGGGGAAGGACTGCTGGTAACACCCGCCACCAAACCAAGACACACAATAGAACAAAGGGATATACCACCTGGCAGTAGACAGTAGGGAACACATACATCCCATAATAGTTTGCTGACAAGCAAGACACAATAGAACAATGGGATGCAGCAAGTGGCAGTGTACAATGGACAACCCCCACACCAATACACAATATCAGGACAGACCACCCTGTACTCTTAACAGGCACAGGGTGGGTTACACATAAGAGCAGGGGTGGCCAACCTGCGGCTCTCCAGCTGCTGCAGGACTACAAGTTCCATCATGCCTCTGCAAGTCAGTAACTTCACATCTTTGCAATGCCTCATGGGAAATGTAGTTCCACAACAGCTGGAGAGCCACAGGTTAGCCACCCCTGCATAAGAGGAACAGGAGTCCCCCCACCCCCAAAAGTCACTCCCATCACACCTCTTCACATGAGCGGCTGGGGGCAGTAAAACAGGCGGCTGACCCTTGGCTTTTCTGCCCCTCCTGAAGCCCACCTGAACTGTAAAATACATCCAGGGAGGCTGTTCACATACCGCACCTGTCGAAAATCTAATGCAGTATTCAACTCAATGGGGCTGCGCTATAATCATGAGCAAAAGATTGATTTACATTTGCGGTGCATTTACTTCATTTTAAACCTCCAATCCCCTCCAAAAAAAGGCATTCAGGAGGTGGCAGGATCATCTCCTTAACACCTGACAGCGGCTACTTAGTTATACTCTGAAAAACAATCCACCATGGATCCCCTTTTCAGAGCATGAGCTATTGGGAACCTAGCCTAAGACAAAAATTGTATTGCTGGCCAATTCACAAGATTAAAGTTGAATTACATAAAAAAAAAAAAAGCAAATGCAGACACCACAACTAAGGACTGGTAAGCTGAAATATACTGTGTTGCATATTTGTTTTTGGGTATAATTTGTCTCAACCTTTGTTGCTGTCAGTTTTTTTTTCTGGACAACTTCATCTGCATGTAAATTAAAAAAAATAAAAAAAGGCTTGTGGAGTTAATAAAATATAAATATGAAAAATACTGAATTTCATCTTCACAGTAACATTATGGACATTTCGTTTTCAGAACACAGTATTTATTGTGATAGTGGTCCTTTATTATTGGTGTTATTTCAGGTGGTGCTATCATTTTAAAATGTCAGCAAAAAAGTTGGATCTCCAGTTATTTTGTCCTGACCTCTGACCCAATGAGTACCCTTTTTCCAAAGATCATTTGCTTTTCATTTTGCAGATCAACATGGTAGAGCACCAGACAGAGGATGCGAATCAACATCAACAGCAGAGCCCTTATATGCTCTTCCTGCTGGTTTTAGTCTTCTTCATCACAGGACTTGTCGGTTTTCTGATCTGCCATATCCTGAAGAAGAAAGGCTATCGATGTCGGACATCACCAGAGGAGCTGGATCCTGAGATGAAGGAAGATTTGAGTAGAGAACAAGAGAGTAAGTATGAGAAACAGACAGATGCACCATTATTAGTATGTCACAACATTCACAGGGCAGTCCAGGACTGGCTACAAAACATATAGTTTTGTATAAATATGTGTATGTGTCTGGATTTAGGCATGCTTTGAGTGAGGCCAGAACATACCCTGCTTTTTTGTAGTATATAATACTGGGAATAATAGCATTTTTACAAGTTTTTGAAAGTTATTAATTACTTTCAGTTACTCTAGAACACGGGTGTCAAACTGGCGGCCCTCCAGCTATTGCGAAACTACCTTTGAGAGTCATGCTTGTAACTGTCAATCTTGCAATGCCTCATGGGACTTGTAGTTTACAACAACTGGAGGGCTGCCAGTTTGACACCTGTGCTCTAGAAAGGGAAACTCCGTTGACCCTATAAGCCCATTTTCCTATTGTAGATCAGTGGTTTTCAACCTTAGGGAGATCATGGCCCAGTAAATGCTTCCAAAACCTTTTATGCCTCAACATGCCCATGATCATCAGGGAGATCACGCTTGGCCTGTTGCTGACCCTTGTTCTTAAAAACTAAGTTCAGCTTCGGGAACATGTTACATGTTCCCACTCCTGCAGAGGCTCAGCATTTCGAGTCCCATGTGTGACAGAGAAGTACACCGTACCAGCTGTCACTTTTTGAAAAGAGTGCAGCCGTACAAAGCTCCACCCACACACTGCATCATTCATTTACAGAGTTCTGTGAATGAATCAACTACAAGTACCAACATCCTTTGCGGATGTCGGCTTGTAGTTCTCAATTAACTATCACGGCACTGTTGAGCACAGTGGTAGTTCATTGATTCTTCCTGTCAGTGTGAAACTGCCTGCCTGTACATCGTACAGAATACATTGACAGTCTGCAGGAGTCCTGCATGGCACTAGCCTTCTGATGATCGCTGGTGCAATGCTTTCCAGGCTCCTAAAAAAAATTGTAAATGCACATTAGTTTACCTGAAAAATAATGTCCATTTATTATTTTTTTAAAGGTGCATTTATCCTTTAATCTTCCCCACTGTATCCATAACAAACAAAAGAAAATCTACACTCTAAATCCATAACTTATTATGTTAAGGAGCTATAGGGCTGATCCATTAAAACTGCAGTCAAGAAAAACAGCACACAATGGCAGTTTGCAACCATAGCAACTTCTTGTTTAACATTTTCTTATAAATAAGCAGTGAAATCTGATTGGTTCCTGTTAGTTAAAACTTAGATTGCACGCTTCCTTCCCAACCTACCATGTATGCTGCAGCTCAGTTAAACTTGGTGGCCAGAGAAGGCTTCTGTGTATTTTTGGCACAGCTCTATGCTGATCATCAAGTTCCTCTTTCCCCTCCAGACCCGGACTGGATCTCTGCCTGCAACTGGGGCTCCACTGCAGTTCCAGTGGCTTAAATGTGCACAGAAAGGGGTCAGCATCATATACAATGATGTCCTCTATGACACCGAGATCTTCATTGTTGTGCATTCCCACTAGTCATTCCCATTACCATTCCCACTGGAATGATGGCAAAGCCACGAGGCTTCCTCCAGTCAGTTCTCGCTGCTACTCTCGCTTTACTTGTAAGGAAGCTGAAGCCTTGTGTTTATCAGCCAGTGGGCCAGAAGGACCACCACTTCTCCACCCCCACTCCAGGAGCCTGCGGAAGTGTAAGACAGTGCTCTCTTGCTGAGCAGCAGCCCCCATCTGTTCCAAGTCTACCTATCAAAGAAGACAGGAGACTAGGACCTAGCATGAGAATGAGTGCAGCCCAATACTAGTTGTTGAGAACCTTGTCACTAAGTATAAATAAATGAGAGTTACAATCACAAAAAACTTAAGTTTCTTATATGCTTACATGCCCTGTTTCCCTTTTCAGAAACTTTGTCCTTGCCTTGCCTTGTGCCCTTGAAAATGCTAGGTTATTCGATTATTCCAAGAAGAGAAAATTTCTTAGCTTAGTTACTGGCTTTCCATCCCTCCTGAAACATCAGATCTCTCAGCTGTAGCTCCCAGCGTGTCCTCCCAAGGGCTCTTTTGACAGCCCGAGGCCCTCATAGAGTGCTGGCCCAGCAGGTGAGAGAAGTTGCCGAGGATTCAAGTGCTGCTTTTGTCCATGCAGCTGCCCACACCTTATATTAAGCAGCCGCCTGCTTTTTCTTTCCAACCAGCAGCTCTTTCCTTTGTTCACATTTTTGCACAGTCATTGGACATGTGGTTGTAGTTTCTATGGCAACCGATGCTTTCTCCACTCTCAATATGTTCTCCTGTGAAATTATGGGACATAGTACTGGGATGTCAGTATTCACTACCTGCTGGGTGCCACTGATGTCAAAGACAAGATGGCAGCACCCAGAAGCAATCGTATCACATTTCAAAGGAGAGGTTTCTTTGATGTAATTCAGCATCAGAACTTTCAGGATTTTTTTTTTCAACAAAGCTTTTTCTAAGTCAAGATAAATTACAAGAAAGGTGATAAAATATACAATAATCACTGTGTCATAAAAGAATAAAGCAATAAAAAGACAGATAAAATCTCATATTAATGTAACAGATAAAATCTTACATTAACATGGTTTGCCATGCATTCAGACACCATACCATGTTTGCCTCTGTGGGGCCATAAAACATGTTGCCAAAAAAGATGTAATACGGTCTGTAGGTGCTGAAACTCCCTTGTGGGGAGGCACTTATGGACTATAGCCCAGGCAAGATCTTTGTGCGCATTTGAAAGAAACTTCCCAAACACGTCCCGGCAAACCATCTTAGACTTCACCCGTGAGAAATTTTAGACCTGTAAAACATCTTCCACCCCTCTAAGAACCGCCATTACCTTCTTCTGGTTGCTGGATGCTCCATGTCAACATGTTTGTGATTAAAAACTAGTTTTGCCTTTTTTAAAACCGCATAGTGTTTAGGGGGCGATAAAAGCACAGAAGTGTTTAGGGAGACTCTGGCCAATTGTCTAAAATATCATCCCCTCAGCGTTCTTTAAAAAGAAGCTAAAAATGTCATCAGATTTGAACATTTTTAAACACCAACAGAAATATTTAATATAAGATTAGTTTTGCTTATCCTTCCCCTCACTCGCCTCACACCTGTACATTAAATGCTGTTTTAATTTTTCCCTATTAAAATTCCATAAAAAGTTAAAGCAGTTCTATGGTCACAGCATGCACTTTTATTTTTTAACATCGGCATTGTAATAGCAACACAAACAATAGCTATTTTTTGACAATCCAAAATAAATGTACTTGAAAAATCTTCTTTCATGTTGTGAGTTTTACCTCTCTGCTGCCTATCTCTTTCCGCAACCTCCTGGATTCCCTGCATGCTTTGCAGCTTCTCCTATGCTGTTCACTGTCAATTTCTAAGGAATAAATATTCTATGGTACCTTGCTGCCTGCAAGCAGCGATTCCTGTACTGACTTCGCCTCTAGAAACTCCTCCTCAGCCTCTGCAGTTCAGAATGCATGCTCTGTGAAATATGTTACACAGCAATGCCTAAGAGCATAGTGAATAGGTGTCATAGAATTCAAGGAAGTAAATGTGTGGGGATCCCCACAAAGTAAGTTTACAAACTTCAAGATCATTCGGATTAATAGAAATAGGCTAGAAATAATTAAAATATGATGTATGTATTTTAATGAGTAGATGATTTTACATTTTGACCATAGAAAAAACTTTAAATCATGGACATGTAAGCTTAAAATAAACATCTGAGGAAGGGAAAACCATGGCTACATACAACATAATTGGCAATAAAAACATTTTTATTATTAAAAACTTTCTTTACATAGTTTTTCAGGAACTAAATACAATAAACACAAACTGTATTTGATTAACTAAGGGAAAAAGGGGGACAGAGCTCTCCAAAGGGGAGGGGGAAATTGACCTTTATTTCCAGGGTCTTTTTGCCAGTCGTATGACACACGGCGTGTTTTTTACCCTGTGCCTTTTCTCCAGTGGTAGGCAGTCTACTGAGTGTGGCTAACATTGTGACATCTGTGAATGACACAGGTATTGACATGATAGCAGAACAGAGTGTTGTGTCTTCTGCACATAGCTTTAGAGAGGATATAATTATTGTAGGAAAAGATTTTTTTTGTTTTTGTTTTTTGGAGCAAAACGGGCAGTTGGCTTTTTAGTTTAGTTTCCAAAGTGGAGTTTCACTTTAAAAATTTTCACAGTTCTAAAAATCTTTGCAAGCCGTTACTGCGCAAATGTTTATAAATGCACCTTTCTATACATGTTATTGTTTCTCTTTCAAATCATTTTTACTGAAATTTAAGATCAAGGGGGATCAATTATTAAAGAAAATACACTGAGCAGTTAAATACAGTATACTGTGTTGAATAATATAGAGATTAGTAGGGGCAAAGGAGAAAGGCTTGGAATTCCAGACTCTCATCAGTGTGATTTTGAATACTTTGTATCCTAAAAAATACAGACCTCCTACATACATGGAGTTCAGAATGTGCTGAGGTGGCTAGATAACCACGGTCATTCCTTTGTAGCCTATCACACTGAGTTCTTCTAGAAGGAACCAGTCATCTTTGACCTAAAGTTAGGTGACCTGCTTGGGTACACACGGGAGGGATATAGAGCTGGGGGATATAGGGAGGGTTTGGGAAGGCACAGAAATGATTTTAGAAGGGTAGAAGTTGTGTAAGAAGAAAAGGGGAAAGTAGGAGAGTGAGCTAGTTGTGTACAAAACAAGGGGAAGATAGGAGTGTTGGATAGAGTGGGGAATAGGTAGGGTACAGAAACAGGAAAAGGGGAAAGGTGTTTGATCCAAATGAGTGAAGGATAGTAGAAAAAAGAGAGACAAAAAAAAACTCACAATGGAGTTTCATATTGAAAGGGTTCACATGAGTAAAAAATATAAAAAGCTTAATTTGTATTACAATCATTAGACATTACAAAATACAGCAATTAAAAACCACAATAGTTAACAATCACAAGGCTCCTTAAACCGCATTTATTTCCCAAATTTGTGGTAAATCATCCATCACCAGAATATGACTTGCGAGTGGGTAACATTAATGGGAAAGGAGATGTGGTAGACCCTCTACATGTTTCACAACGTAGTCACTTCTTCAGGAGGGATGAGCCTTAAAATCTCTATATCAGGATATAAATGAAGATTAGCCAACATGTCACACTAAAGTGTAACTAGTACAAGAAGTATAATAATAATATAATATAATGTAGTATCACTGTTGGGAAATAGCAGCTTACCCAAATTGTGGGGGACGAAGCCTAAGCGGGTGAAGGATAGGTCTGGGTGGGGTAGGGGATGGCATGGGGATGGGCTCTGGGAGAAAGATAAGGGACCAGAACTCCAATGCACTATTTGAGGAGCAAATTGAGTATGGGTAACATTCTCCATGCCTATCCAATGTTGAGGGTCCACTCATATTTGAAAGAGAAAATAGGCTAGGGCCAGACAACACCTGTGATGCTCAAAGTTGGTAGGCTAACCTTGACTAGACAGAGGACCAGTATGTGGCTACATGAGGTGGCAGTATGTTTCACTGTATTTGAACACATGCATGTAAAGCATGAATGTGTATCAATAGCCAAAACTTGTTTTTTTAATGTGAAGAATATTTCTAATTTACATTACAGCAGCAATTTCCAACCTTGTTTATGGCGTGACATACTGTAATAAATCTTTAAATGTTTGTAACACAGAGCATCATGCATTATGAAAACTCTAGGATTATCAGTGTTAACAAGTGTGTTTGCCTCTGTCACAAGGGAAACGAGCAAGAGTGCTATATAGAACAATGACTAAAGAGAATTACCAAGATACTTGGGGAGCTTGTGCAGTATGACATATCTGGAGCTTCTCAGGAAAAGTAATTAAGCACTACCATATCCTTTCATGATGTTGACACTGTCAACTAAGGAAGGAAAGGTGCACATCATATAATAAGAGCTGACACAAAATCTAAGGTGGAATATACTTGCATAGATCCGTTCCCTAGTAAAGTAACTATTTTTAGTGCTCTGGGAAAAACGTTAAAGGATTTTGTTGCATGTCAATAGAGGGGATCAGTCATATGACAATATGAAGTCAGCTTACAACTGATTATTCCCTTGTTAGATTGCATCATGTTTTCCTGAGAAATTTATAGGCTTCAATTCAAGCACATGAAAGTATGCTTCATGCATACTAAATTACATGTTATTTTATTATGACTCAAGGCAAGTGTGGCTCATGGCATCTCAAAAGGGCTGCACAATAAGTTTAGCCTAGGTAGTGCTACAGAAATGCAGGATGCAAACTGTCAGTCTGCTTAGATATTATGCTGGAAACAGGTACTGTATGTTACACAAGACTGTTAGGCTAGGTTCACACTAATGCAGTGTGGTACATCGCATGTGATTCGCACAGGAACCGTACCATTTTCCTGTGCAAATCACGTGCGATTTGTGTGCGGTGTGATTGGAGCCATACATTATGTATGGCTCAAATCACACCACATTCACACCAAAAAGGTGCAGGACCCTTTTTTGGGTCCGCACTAGAATCAGATCGCATGGGTATTCACACCTATGCGATCCGATTCCTCACATCACACCACGTTTTGCGGATCGATTTCTTGGTGTGGTTAACTTAACATACACACCCGCATGAGGAAAGATTAGAGGAACTGAATTTATTCTCTCTTGAGAAGAGGAGATTAAGGGGGGATATGATGAACATGTATAAATACATCAGTGGTTCATATAGTGAACTCGGTGTAGAGCTATTCACCCTGAGGTTATCACAGAGGACAAGGGGGCACTCTTTATGTCTGGAGGAAAATAAATAATCTCCAAACATGGAAAGGTTTCTTCACAGTGAGAGCTGTGAAAATGTGGAATAGACTCCCTCAAGAGCTGGTTCTGGCCAGCTCAGTGGATTGCTTTAAAAAAGGCCTGGGTTGTTTCTTGGATACACAGAATATAACTGGTTACTAACATTTATAGGTAAAGTTGATACAGGGAATATCCGATTACCTCTCGGGGGATCAGGAAGGAATTCATTTCCCTGCAGGAGCAAATTGCATCGTGCTTTGCTGGTTTTTTTTTGCCTTCCTCTGGATCAACTCTGTGGGTATAGGATTATAACTTTTTTTTTTTTTTTTAATGGTTGAACTGGATGGACTTTTGTTTTTTTTCAGCCAGACTAACTATGTAACTATGCATTGGTTCGCATGAACGGGGTGCGATTCTGATACGGTGCGCAATTTGCACAGAAAACGCTGCAAATTCCACACCGCATCAGTGTGAACCCAGCCTTACTGCCATTACAGTCCCTTTACAAATCAATACTCCCATATTTCTGATCCATTCAACCCCTTAAAAATTACTGGTGATTTATTTGATAGGCTTGTCAGTATGACCCATTATGAAAGAACTGTGAAAAATATACATGAAAAAAGGGCAACATATCAGAACAAAAAGTTTAAAAAATAAACCATACCATTTATCTATTTGAAACATTCTTTCAATAGCCTAAGTAAGTACCCTGGCAAGGAGGAAGCCTGCTTACAGCTTGCTGGGAACAGGGCTGCACCACAAGTACCAAAAAGCCTAGGATCCAGGGCCTTAAACAAATCCTCTGATGAGAGAAAAGTGTAGGCTGTCCTGAAAATGCTAGCTATTTGCCTGTCATGCCGGTGGATTCAGTACTTGCTGAGTCACTGACCCAAAGTAAGTTTGCAAATGAGCTCTCACTTATCTGGCTGTATGCTGCAATATCTACATGTTAGGGATAACTGCCAGGCAATAAGCATTTTGAGAGAGGCTAGTAATGGTAGCTTCCATATATGCTGATCAGCCATAACATTATGACCACTGACAGGTAAAGTGAATAATGTTGATTATCTTGTGACTATGGCACCTGAAAGTGGGTGCGATATATTAGGCAGCAAGTAAATATGGTGTCCCTGAAGCTGACGTGTTAAAATCAGAAAAATATGGGTAAATGTAAGGATTTGAGCTACTTTGACACGGGCCAAATTGTTGTGGCTTGATGTCTGGGTCATAGTAACTCTGAAACTACAGCTCTTGTGGAAAGTTCCCAGTCTGCAGTGGTCAGGACCTACCAAAAGTGGTCCAAGGAAGGAAAACTGTTTGAACTGGCAACAGGGTCAAAAGCGACTAAGGCTCAACAATGCATGTAGCGAGCGAAGACTGTAGCTCAAATTGCTGAAAAAATTAAAGTGGAGCTCCACCCGATTTTTTAACTTTTTCTTATTGTTGTCATTTATAGTTTGGGAGGTTTTTTTCTTTTTTTTTTTTGGAAAAGTTTACATACCTTTTTTAGTCATCAATCCCAGGAATCAACGAACATCCCTCGCTTGTAGCATCGCCTTATTTCCGAACAACTTGCACTGTGCAGTGTCCTTACTGCGCAGGCGTGAGATCAAGAGGTGCATGCTGGGATAGCCTGCAGCACCTAATCTAGGAAGTGAACAGTAGCTGGCTTCAGATGCCCACATCCATCATGGAACCTGCCTGCTTCCGAGATCTATGTAAGATAATTTAGATTATTTACATAACAAGCATGATATCATACTTAGCTCATATTTAAATGCAAGTTGCAATAATTACGAGGGAGCTGTTTAAGAAAAAAATGAGGACTGGAACTCTGCTTTAATGCTGCTTCCTAAAGAAAGGTGTCAGAACGTACAATGCATTGCAGTTTGTTGCATTCGGGGCTGTGTAGCCGTAGATCGGCCAGGGTGCCAATGCTAAAAGTGGCTACAATCAACACATGAGCATCAGCATTGGACCACGGGGCGAGAAGGTGTCTTCAAGGTGTTGACTAGGCCTCCAGATTTAAGTACAATAGAACATTTGTGGGATATGCTAGAAAAACAAGTCCGATCTTTGGAGTTCTCACCTCAAAACTTACAGGACAATAAAGGATCTGATACTGTCGCTTGGTGTCAGATACCACAGCATTCTTTCAGAGGTCTAGTGGGGTCCATGCCTCAATGAGTCAGGGCTGTTTTGGCAGCAAAAGGGGGACCTACTCAATATTATGTGGGTGGTCATGTGGTGGGTGGGCATATTGTTATAGCTGATTGGTGTATCTCACAGCACAGGTTTGCATTCTATTTTTGCGAACCTACTGCAGTTTGATGGGTCAGGGCTGTAGACTGAGCCTGTGCTAGGTAGCAGTGCTTGAAGCTGTGCAATAACATGGACAGATATCCAATACTATGTACAGTATATGCATTATGATATGCAGTGATTGAGTACAGGAATATAACGGGACAGGATAAGCAGATCTTTAGAGAAGCATACATGGTTAACATATTTAATGCATGGTTGTAGCGTAAATGTGTTTAGGGATTATATGAAAACAGAACTGATCTGTTTGTCTTGTGTACAGTCATAGATGAGATCTCGAATGAAGACACCGTTGAACGTATAGTCAAGTGCATCATACAGAATGAAGGTAGGCACTTGTAGCCTGTATTGTGATAGCTTCATTGTTTAAGTTAGCAGGTACTCAATAGACTTGTTTTTATTTTTCTCTACTTAAGCAAATGCAGAAGCACTTAAACAGATGCTGGGGGACACAGAAGGAGAGGTGCTCATCGGTCCCAAGTGAGCATACATTATTTATCAGTACATAAGTTGTTTGGTAATAAAATACTCTCAAAATACTCTATTTAAAAAGACATGGCAAAGACTGGTGATGATGTGCAAAAAAGTAAAAGTTTATAACTACCAATCAAATGTTGGTTTATTAAGTAAGGGCAATGAAAAACTATTTTTATTTGGCTGCGTTGTATTAATGGATAAAAATACTTTTAAATGATCCCCTCTCATCTGCACCCCCATACTTGTCAATGTTCCCACCAGAAGTTGCACATTCACTGCTTCAGAAGCCAAGCTGTACTTTATCCATACATGTGCACCGCAATCTCTGTTCATTCATATAAAAAGTCAATCCACTGTGGGCCTCCACAGACAGCAGTAATACCTAAAAAAGGTCTCTCACCCCTTCCCCTGAAACATTTTTGGCTAGGGTTTAACTTTAAGTTCTGATAAAATTGTCAGAACATTCTGAAACCATAAGTTCAACGTGTTGTTTTTTGAATTCTCAGTGTCAATTATTACATATTTAGACTTTTCCCCCCTATTTTACCCCAAAAAATATTTATTATGGGTAATGAGTTTTATATGATTTGGTAGGCCTGCAAAAGGCCTATAAAGAAAGCTCTGTTCAGTTCCTCACACAGAATTGAGTTGGACTGTGTAGATTTAAATAGATCATAGAAGAAAATAAAAAATAGTTTTCATTGTTTTGACAGCTATAATCTAATAAAAGGAGATGGCTGTTTTTGGTAAAGTGGTCACATTTCATGACATTTTAGTTACATAATTCCATAGTTGGTAAGGTTGAAAAAAAGACAAAAGGCTTTCTGGTTCAACCAATAGAGGAAAATATAGTATTTATAAACATCTGGACATGAGACCTTATTTATTGAACCCCAGATAAAATAAAAAAAAAAATAGGAATTGTATTAACAACCTTCAGTTTCATAGAGTTACCTAGACTTTCCTATTGCAGCAGTTATGCAGTGTCTGCATAGGACTGTGCAGTGCAATAGGCACCAGAGCTGAGCCGGCCATACATGGATCAAAATTCGACCATTTCAGCAGGGGCAGGCTGGTTCATGTATTGGCAGGCTAGTCCATCTATCGGTTGACCTATGTATTACCAGCTTGTTGGAAAATTTTCTTTCGATTAGTGCCCCTGGCTACACTGCTCAATGTATTGATCATCAGAGGGAGGATCCTCCATCCACATTGAGTGTGTGGATGGGAGAGTCAAGTTATTTTCTTTCATTCAACCCACTGGTTGGATGACAAAAACTGACTCATGTATGGCCAGCCTTAGACCCAATGATGTTAGTAATCAGCACTCAGTAACAGACCTGGCTGGACACACCCCAATCTACCTCTGCCGTACAGGTCTGTGAGAGGACACTTGTAATGAGAGGTGTAGTAGGAACTCAGCTCTGCCAGCATAGAGCACCAGAGTGGAAGTGTGGAAATCAACATTTTCTAAGGAAGAAAAAGTCAGTCACATTAGTCAACATAACTAGTGGGGTACAGAACCATAAAGAAGTAAAAAGATTTGAGACTTCATTGAGCTTTAACCCTTTCACTGCTGGCTATCAAATGGAAGCATTTCAGCAGCAGTGCAACCGCCCGATTGCTTCCAAAACCACCAGTATGACACTTTGTCCCCTAGGTGATGAAAAAAAGAAGTTAAGTAAAAAAACATTTTTTTAGACCCAAGCACATAAAATCCCTCCCCCCAAATTTTTGAGGCTCCCCCCCACCCCCACATACACACATGTACAAACATAAATGCATGCATCGGGGGGGGGGGGGGGCTATGCACGAAAACGTCAATTGTGATACACGTTACATATGACCACGCACACCAGAGTCAAAGCAATATTTCCAAAGCTCCTATGTGATGCTAAACTGATGACCTGTAGGGACCTTTACAGCGGTGCCTATGGAAAGTTTGTTCATGGACACACACAATTGTAAGGTTTGACATTTTACCAAAACATTTTGGTTTTATATTTTACCAAAAAATTTGATAATTTATTGTGTTTGTGTGCCCTAAAATTAACTTTACCTTTACGCTAATATTTTGTAACAATTAAAATTGGAGCTACCGATATTTTATTTATGCCAACCCCGTGGCATGCTCTTCCCCAGTTTGAGGTCGAGAGCCATATCAGAGGGCTCTGAGGGCCACATGTGGCCCGTGGGCCACAGTTTGAGCACCCCTGTCCTCTTTCTCAAGATGAAGCAGAGACCTAAGACATCTCTGCTTCACCTTGATAAATTGGGCCTCTGTATCCTTAAAACATTGGTACTGATATGGGACTCTACTAAATTGTTGTCTGATATATCATCTCGGTGTGCTGACTCTGCAAGCTGGGTGTTTATTGCTGTCTGTGACCCCATTGGTGAGATTTTCCTCATTTTCTGTCCCTGAAAAGCCTATACAATAAAATATATAATTTTTCCTTCTGCTTCCTAATAGTGCATTGTGAAAGTTAAATGAGGGGTGACATGTACAGAAGAATTTTTTTTCAGACATTTTGATAAATAGAGCCAATTATTTTGTAAAAGAATTTCTGTGATAAGAAACTCTTAATGTCTTTTTTTAGAATTTTTTTAATACAGTTCTTTTTCTAAAAAATCTTTTTCTTTTTCAATGCATATATCTCATTGTTTTGCAGAATTTAAATGTATCTATTTCTGCTTAATGGATCAATGTTTTTGGAATATTAAATCTTTTTTCATCCTTGCTATAATGGATTAATTGTAGGATTCCATCTTCTCTATTGAATCTATTCTCTCTGCTTATCTCTTTCAGTCATTAATTACCGATACCATTACATAATGAATTCTAAGAATGTTTTGTCTGCGGCATTTACTGTCCTCACCAACATGACTTTATCATATTATCATTGATCTCTATTGAAATCCAACAGCAAGAACATTTTTTTAATCTCTGTGTTCTTGAAATAACTTGAAGCAATTACTTGAAAGCTCATGATTTGATTAATGGCAGAGCAGTGAAAGACTGAAAAACACTAGGTGCAAAATCGCATGTAAAATACATGAAAACACATATATACAATGCATGGCATGGCAGCAAAAACATGTTTAAACACAAATGCATTTTCCAAATAAAACACATGCATTTTTGAATGCCTTAAGTGAGACCAGGCAATAAAGCTTTGTATAGGTCTTCATTGACCCTGGCCATTTATATGTATATGATGATTAGAAGTCAATAGATAGATTTGTATACAACCAGCTTGCCCATACATGCATAAATCCATGTAAGGCTGTCTTTCCTGGCTGGATCACCAGATGAAAATAGAAGAAAGCCTAAAAAGTAAACAAATGTAGCCATCACATTTAAGAATTAGCAAGCTGGCATATAATAAATGTTTCCTTTTGGGTTTAATACTGCTCTATGTTGCAGGAAGTATTATTTTAGAAGTGTAAAAAAAGTGAGTCATCTTAACTGCCATGTGGTAGCAATGCAGAACACAGAGCAGGAAGCTCAGGAAAGTGGATGTTATTGATAACACATATTTTTGCTTTTTACTATTTTGCAAGATTTGTAAATAGCCCAAATGTGAGTTTCCTTATGTTTGGTTAATGCTATGATTCTTTTAGAAAAGGTACCCATTGACCATAGTTCCACAGGTTCTTTTCAGTCTTTACCAACCTTAATTTCCCAGTGCCTATACAATCGTTTAAGTTTATTATGGTGCTGTAGTTACTACTGTACACATGGGTTGAATAAATGTGGCCAATGGTGGGATGTAAAAAAGTGATTGATCTCTATTCAGGATCTCTGTAAGTATCAGTGAAACCCTTACTGAACAACATGTCTGGAATTAGAACAGTATGGGGTTGATTTACTAAAGGCAGATTGGTTGTTTGCTTTATAATGTTAGTTGCACTTTGCAAGGGAACTTGCCCCAGAGCTTAGTGAATGAGGTAAAGCTCTGCTGACTTCCATCATCCAATCCAACTACAACTTCTCTTGCAAAGTGAACAGCCTATATGGCTTTAGTAAATCAACCTCTATGTGATGTAAATAAAAAGACACAAAATAAATCGTTTTTTAAAAAACTGTAATGGACTCAATATCTACAGTATAAAAATATAGGTATAAATAGTATATTATAGAGTAAATACACTATCAGATCTTTGTCCTGATATAGTTTTTTTTCTTTCTTTTTTTTTTTTACAATACACAGTTAAAATACCATGTTCTCATGAAAACCTATTGAAACCTAGGTTAGATTTGAGTACTATATCCCAAAAAATTATAAAGGCCCATATCTATTTTTGAATGATATACACACACAGTGATTTATTAATAAAAATCACATAACCTATATTAACCAAAATAGAGGAAAATTCGTCAAGTGAGGCTTGTAGAGTGCATCCCTAACCCGGAGTCCAGGTAATACAACCTTGTATTATTTTTATAACCTATATAAGGTAAAAACCCTCAAAAGCATTTCTTATATAGATAGAATTCTTTATTGCAGCTTCCAAAATCTCAGGTGCAATCATATTGAAACTGGTGTAAACATTGCCCCCACTGTAAGCCTTTGAAAAGCTAGTAATGACATAATTACGGTAAATTCACTCATAACAGGCCATTAGGCGCTGGTAATGATGTCGTCTGCCTGGTTGCCATGATTTTCTCCAAGATCCATCTGAATTTGTGTGAATCACAGACATATTCAACCTGCTTCCACAAATGGAAGGATGTGGCCTCATTGACTTCAATAGTGTTGCTACAAATTGAGCTCAATACCTGCAGGTTACCTGTTAGTCCTCATGCACACTTGATGGCTGTTTTTGGAATTGACGTTTTTTTCTACAGCTTGTAAACCCCCCAGCATGTTATCCTATGTGTCCATGCACACATAGACTGTAATCAATCTTTTTTGGCTGGAAAAAAAACCCATTACTAGTGGGTTTCTAGAGGAGTTTTCTAGCTGTAAAAATGCGGTAAAATGCCGCAAAACTGCGTTTTTAGACTTTTTTTGACCAGGAAAGAAAAAAATTTTTTTGTAAAAAAAATGCTAAACAACGTTAACGTTTAGCTGGAAAAAAGCTGGAAAACGTCGCTAATCGCAGCTAAACGCTAATGCAAAAACTCTAAAAAAAAGCTGAAAAACTCACATTTTTTAAAGTTTTTAACGTACAAAGCTAATGTTACCAGCGTTATCAAAACACCCGGTGTGCATGAAGCCTTAAGGTTCTTCTTATCCAATCATGTAGCTGGCCAAGAACACATGTAGCACAGGCCAAGAACACAGATGGAGGTTTAAGTAGCACCTGACTGGTTTCGCCAGTCCCATCTGACTGTGTCTCTGGTTATTATTGCTGCAGCATTTTGAGGTTCATATATTAAGAGCGAAGTAATTCAAAGGACATTATTACCACTTTCCAATTGTTTGTCATTAGTAAATTCAGCCTGATTATATTATCACTGGCATTTGAAAGGTTTGTTATGTAGATACTGTTTAAACAGACACCTACTGATTGCACCTGAGAATTTGGAGCAATTGTATGAGCTTGGATTATGCCTGATCCTGCTTGATCCACATGATGAATGTCCATGTGGAAACTGCAATATGGAATTCCATTTATATAAGAATTGCTTTTGAGAGTTTTAACCTCATACGGCTTATAATAATACAGGATTGATGCACTCATTTTTTTTTCTTCAATTTTGGATAGTAAAAGTCATGTGATTTGCATTGAAAGGTCACTGAATGTGTGTACGTAATTCAAAGATGTATATGGGCCTTCATCTTTTTTTGGACCTAGGATTTAATAGGCATTTCTGAGACAGTGGTATAGTACATTGTAAAATAAATATCTACATAGGGACACAGCTCTGAGGGTGTAATTTACTCTATTGTATACATTTTATACAGTGCCTTGAAAAAGTATTCATACCCCTTGAAATTTTCCACATTTTGTCATGTTACAACCAAAATCATAAATGTATTTTATTGCGATTTTATGTGATAGACCAACAAAGAATGGCACATATTTGTGAAGTGGAAGGAAAATGATAAATGGTTTTCAAATTTTTTTTACAAATAAATATCTGAAAAGCGTGGCGTGCGTTATTCAGCCCCCTTGAGTCAATACTTTCTAGAACCACCTTTCACTGCAATTACAGCTGCAAGTCTTTTTGGGAATGTCTCTACCAGCTTTGCACATTTAGAGAGTGAAATTTTTGCCCATTCTTTTTTGCAAAATAGCTCAAGCTCTATCAGGTTGGACAAAGAGCATCTGTGAACAGCAATTTTCAAGTCTTGCCACAGATTCTCAATTGGACTTAGGTCTGGACTTTGACTAGGCCATTCTAACACATGAATATGCTTTGATCTAAACCATTCCATTGTAGCTCTGGCTGTATGTTTAGGGTTGTTGTCCTGCTGGAAGGTTAACCTCTGCCCCAGTCTCAAGTCTTTTGCAGACTCTAACAGGTTTTCTTCTAAGATTGCCCTGTATTTGGCTCCATCCATCTTCCCATCAACCCTGACCAGCTTCCCTGTCTCTGCTAAAGAAAAGCATGCTGCCACCACCATTTTTCATGGTGGGGATGGTGTGTTCATGTGATTACAGTGTTAGTTTTCTGCCACACATAGCGTTTTGCTTTTAGGACAAAAAGTTCAATTTGGTCTCATCTGACCAGAGCACCTTCTTCCACATATTTGCTGTGTCCCTCACATGGTTTCAAACTGCAAACGGGACTTATGACTTTCTTTCAACAATGGCTTCTTCTTCTGTGGATCTCTCCTCCAGAGTTACCATGGGCCTCTTAGCTGCTTCTCTGAAGAATGCTCTCCTTGCCTGGCCTGTCAGTTTAGGTGGACGGCGGCCATGTCTTCGTAGGTTTGCAGTTGTGCCATACTCTTTCCATTTTCGGATGATGGATTGAACAGTGCCCTGTGAGATGTTCAAATCTTAGCATAATTTTTTATAAACTAACCCTGCTTTAAACTTCTCCACAACATTATCCCTGACCTGTCTGGTGTGATCCTTGGCCTTCATGATGCTGTTTGTTCACTAATGTTCTCTAACAAACCTCTGAAGGCTTCACAGAACAGCTGTATTTCTACTGAGATTAGATTACACACAGGTGGACTCATTATTGGACTCAATTATTTACTAATTAGGTGAAGGCAATTGGTTCCACTAGATTTTAGTTAGGGGTATCAGAGTAAAGGGGGCTGAATACCAATGCATGCCACACTTTTCAGATATTTATTTGTAAAACATTTTGAAAACCATTTTTCATCTTCCTTCCACTTCACAGTTATGTGTCACTTTGTGTTGGTTTATCTCATAAAATCCACCAAAAATACATTTACATTTTTGGTTGTAACATGACAAAATGTGGAGAATTTCAAGGGCAGGGTAGTTGAATTTATATCGCCTGACGGCCGGGACATGTAGTTCTGGGCGCCGGGCAGGTAGTTTTTTTTCTACCTTTAGCCCTGCTGCGGGCAAGCAGGGCTTACCTGTCAGGTGGAAGCATTCGGGTGGCAGCACTGTCGTCCAAATGCTTCCAATCAGCGCCAGCCTCCCTGCCCCTCCTTGTGAAGCTCCCCCTGTCCACTGTCTCCAGGGCTCTGCTTGCCCATCTGTGGGCCCGGGACCTGCTCACCGCCAGCTAGAGTGGAGGGAGGAGAGCGGAGACGTTTTTGGTTGTAATATGACAAAATGTGGAAAATTTCAAGGGGATGAATACTTTTTCAAGGCACTGTATAGATTTATAGATATTGATAGAGTCTATTGCAGCCTTTAAAGGAGAAATTGAAGGGTGTTTTTTTTTCTTTAAATCATACTTACCTAGGTGGATGCAGCATCGGTCCCCCGCTGGTTCTGACTGAGAACTGAGCGATCAAAGTTAGCTGATTGCTCAGTTCTCAGTGCTTCGTGAACAGAGAGCTGGTGACTGTCAGTCTCTGCTCTGCAACCCACTCCCAGCGCTCACTGGAGCGCTAGCCTGTGGAGGGGGAGGGAGTGGCTGGATCGCTGAGAGGCTGAGCTGGGTACAGGTCCACACATCTAGGTGCATCCTGACTTTAAAGTCGGGATCTTTCCCCACCCTGAACCGGATGAGTGACGTCAGCTGACAGCAGCCTGCTGTCGGCTGAAAACAGGTCACAGGAGTGCAGAACGAACTGCATTCTTGTGACCCACAGGAGAACTACAGCCAAACGAGCTTTGGCTGTGCTTCTCCTTTAAGACAGTTTTTTGTTTCTTTTTCTTTACAATCCAGTATATACCATGGGCTCCAAACTGAAGGATTTGTTTCTTTGTTAATTTTGTCAGACAGCAGGTGTTGCGCAATACTAATTAATACAAATCTTTAGAAAGTATAAATCTTACTAGTTGCTATAGGTTAAGGCATGCAGATCTTGATTTAGACTCTTTTTGTAATTATTTCTCACAGTGAGTTTGACAATTTCAACAATTAATGGAATCATAACTATAATATTTATCTGCTTTTAACTAGTCTTTGTCCACATCGTGAGAGCCAGGATGCTGGCCCTACCCACCATCATACAGTTCACCTGGGGTCAACACAGGCTCCCTGCATTCACTGTACCCGTAAGAAAAGGAGCCTGCTCCACCGCATGGGTCGGTCAAAGGAAAGCAGGGGGAAGTCACATCCTGGAGAGGTCACGGTCTTCTCTGTTGGAAGGTATCCTAAAGTGTTTTAGAATATAAACAGAAAATATAATTGTTTCATTACCTTGGAGGGCCTAATTCTCTTGTAAATTGTGTGTTTAAAAGTAGGCTTATTTCTAGGCTAGTTTCTAGTGAGCTTATAGTTTGATTATTTATTATTAATGGTTGCACTTTGGGACTCTTGCTCCTGAATGTTTTTTTTTTTACTGAGGTAAAATGTTGCCCATTATTTACAATGTGCCTTTGCACACAGGTGTGTAAAGAAGCACCACTTATTCCTCTGTAAAAAAAAATAGGAATCCTGCATTTTTGGTTAGTAATTTACCCCACATATGCGCATAAATATTAATCGCATGTTCTCAAGTATGTGCATAAATTTGTGTGATTACATGCATAACAAGCACCTTAATTTACATTAAGTAGATGCTCAAACATCAGTACCATGTGCAAGAGGCCTAAATAAAAATATATATAACAACACTTGCGCTCAGATTTTAAACCACAAAAAAAATAAATAAAATGAAATAAAACAGAATAAAAGCAGCTTGCAATTTTAAAGGCAATGTTTTAATATAAATTGAAAAAACTGCACCGCAAATTATACAATAACACTAGGTCAAAATAAAGTCCATATAAGTCCCCAAATGAATAGAAGCAGGTGCATAAAAAAGTTTGATTCAAAACCGTCACCATACACCCGAAACAAATTGGCCTCTTACCAGACAATTTGACCGTACAAAATCGGTCAACAAGCGCAGTGTGATATAACATCAATACAGCAATCGATCCTCAATAGAAATCCCCTCCAGGATGAAAGGTAACTTCTCAAAATATGCAGTGTGCTTTTGGGTGCCTTTCATTGTTAATGGCAACTCGAATGCAGTTAGCAGACATGCGTTTTGCCGCACATTTTGTCATTTGACAAATGCGCTACAAATTATTATTATTATTACTATACAGGATTTATATAGCGCCAACAGGTTGCTCAGCGCTTTACAATATAACAGGAGACAATACAGCAACGAAACAGTTCAATACAAGAGGGATTTGAGGGCAATGCACCAAAATGTGTACTGAAAAAAATGCAGACTGCTCCATGACCAAAGAGGTTCATTTTGTTTTTTTGGGCCCTTATTTATGCGTATTAGGGTGCAGTTTTTAAATGGCCAGTTTTGGCTGTTTTTTCAACATACATTTTGGCGTTTGTTTTTCTAAAATGCATTTTAGCAAATTTTTTAATGTGCATTTTGGTGCTTATTTAACGGGTATTTTTGCTCCTTTTTAAACTGCATTTTTGTGTGCGCTGCAGAAATGCATGCAAAATGCATATCATGCTTGTGGTGCCATTAATCGTTTACCGCTTCCCGAGCGCCCTATAGCAGAAATACTGCTACAGGGCAGCACGGGTGCGCAAAATCACGTATATATGTGATTTTGCATTTCCGGGTAGGGGCCGCACGAGGTAAGCGTGCGCCCTACCCGCTCCGCCATTCGCTCCTGCGGCTGTCAATCACCAGGTCTTGGCCGGTAATTACTCGCCAGCGCCCGGTGATTTCCAAAGATCTCCAACGGGGAGGAGGACTGTTTTGTTTACTAACAGTTCTCCTCCCTGTGAGCTCTGGTACACTGCTCTGAATGGTTGTTCACAGCACAGCCATCCAGAGCAGTGTGATTACAGTGAAGCACACAGACACTGCCCACTACTATAACACTCCCTGCACACAGTTAATCCTTTAATCACCCCTCATGTTATACCCCTTCCTGCCCAGTGCCATTAGTACAGTGTCAGTGCTTTTTTTTAGCACTGATCACTGTATTGGTGTTACTGGGGATGTCAGTGACACCAAGTCAGTTCCCCCCAGTGTCAGAATGTCCGTCACAGTCCCGCTATAAGTCGCTGATCGCCGCCATTACTAGTATTGGGATTTTTTTTTAGCAAAGACATGTAGCAGAATACATTTTGACATAAATTTATGACGAAATTAGATTTTTTGAATTTTTTTACTGGACATGTTTAATAGTAAGACGTCAAAAATATACAGTCAGGTCCATAAATATTGGGACATCGACACAATTCTAACATTTTTGGCTCTATACACCACCACAATGGATTTGAAATGAAATGAACAAGATGAGCTTTAACTGCAGACTGTCAGCTTTAATTTGAGGGTATTTACATCCAAATCAGGTGAACGGTGTAGGAATTACAACAGTTTGCATATGTGCTTCCCACTTGTTAAGGTACCAAAAGTAATGGGACAATTGGCTTCTCAGCTGTTCCATGGCCAGGTGTGTGTTATTCCCTCATTATCCCAATTACAATGAGCAGATAAAAGGTCCAGAGTTCATTTTAAGTGTGCTATTTGCATTTGGAATCTGTTGTTGTCAACTCTCAAGATGCGATCCAATGAGCTGTCACTATCAATGAAGCAAGCCATCATTAGGCTGAAAAAACAAACCAAACCCATCAGAGAGATAGCAAAAAAATTAGGCGTGGCCAAAACAACTGTTTGGAACATTCTTAAAAAGAAGGAACGCACCGGTGAGCTCAGCAACACCAAAAGACCCGGAAAACCACGGAAACCAACTGTGGTGGATGACTGAAGAATTCTTTCCCTGGTGAAGAAAACACCCTTCACAACAGTTGGCCAGATCAAGAACACTCTCCAGGAGGCACATATGCAAACTGTTGTAATTCCTACACCGTTCACCTGATTTGGATGTA
The DNA here is from genome assembly GCF_062004578.1 of Staurois parvus. Lineage (NCBI taxonomy): Eukaryota > Metazoa > Chordata > Amphibia > Anura > Ranidae > Staurois > Staurois parvus. Next base: position 8,581,728 of record NW_028317802.1, on the reverse strand, counting down.
AATACCCTCAAATTAAAGCTGACAGTCTGCAGTTAAAGCACATCTTGTTAGTTTCATTTCAAATCCATTGTGGTGGTGTATAGAGCCAAAAATGTTAGAATTGTGTCGATGTCCCAATATTTATGGACCTGACTGTAGTTTTTTCCCCAAAATTGTCAGCCTTTTTTTTATAGCACAAAAAATAAAAAACGTACAGGCGGTCAAATACCACCGAAAGAAAGCTCAATTCATGGGAAAAAAAGTATGTAAATTTCATTTGGGTGCTGTATTGCTTGACCGCGCAATTATCAGTTAAACTAATGCAGCGCCGCAATGCAAAAAATGGCCTGGTCAGGAAGGGAGGTAAATCCTCAGGAGGGCAAGTGGTTAATGGCACCCCAAAAGTGTCTATCAGATGTGCATTTTGCCAAAATGCGCATAAAAATCACATCAAAATGGACATTAAAAAGTGCCAAAATATGTGCTAAAAGAAGAGCCAAAATGTGTGTTACAAACCACACCACAGTGTGGGTTAAAATAACCTATGCCAAAATGTGTGTTTAGAAGAGCGTGTGTTAAAAGAATGCCAAAATGCTCAATAAAAGGGTAAAAATACATGTTTAAAGAAAGTGCCAAAATGTGCGTTAAAAAAAAAGGATGTTAAAAAAAGCACCAGTGCTCAGTGCCTATTATCTTCATGTAATTACATGGTCTGTTTAACCTTGGTTTCACTTCTTAAAGTCAGCTGCATTGTAATCTCACAATATCTCACAAAATCACAGGAAGCCCTCTCCCTTCTACACAGATCTCAGCCATTCTCAGTGGAAAAACTTCTCTCTTCTCCTCCTGAGAACAAATGTTCTGGGCTTCATAAACAGGGTGTCACAGGAAATGATTTTTCTCTGAGAACAGCTGAGAACTAAAATGATAGAAATTCTCTCTGTTTAATAAACATACACCTATGTTTGGAGATACTGTATCCATTATCTTTTTTTCTAGATTCAGGGTTACCCACATTGGAAAGAAATCAAGTATTCAGTTATCACAGGATGATCCCAACATTGGTAGTGAGCCCATATCATCTGACAATGCTGAGGAACAACATGCTGCAAAGTCAATAAATGGTGTCACTACATATGGGGCCTCGGTGGGCTTGTCTCAAAATGGACCAGAATCATTGGGGTTAACAAAGCTGGAAAGCCAAAAAGATGCAGAGTCCAGATTGGATGACCATAATGGACTTAAAAGTTTAGAGGAGAAAACGGAAAGGATCTTAACAAATAGCAAAGGATTCAAAGAGAGACGAAGCAGTGCACCGGAGCAGACAGCAGTACATCAAGAAAGTGTGGATATACTTCTGCTTCGAAGAAGAGAACAAAGCAAAGAAGAAGCAGAATCCGCAGAAGAGCAGGTATAGCTGGTGGTATTAAAACATGCCATTTTATATGCATACTTTATAAATAAATAAGATTACAGTTATAAATGTGAACTTCAAAAGAAGGTACGGAGATTAGCATAACAAAAGTTTAATATAGTGTGGGAAAGATTAGAACCGTCGTATGGCTGTTTCTGCTATCTGGGACTCTCTGAGATTTTCTCTCACTTTCTGCCCCAGTGACAGCGACAGAAATCTGCAATGGGGACACATACAACAATTAAAATCTGAATGAGATTCTATCCTTCCTTTGCTTCTTAAAAAAAAAGTGTTGATATTGGAGAGTTCCTCTGTCTTCCTATCTGATAAAGAGCTCTCAGTCAGAAGGAGGTGCAGGTACATCTCTTTACAGGAGTCCTGAATGACAGTAAAACCCAATAAGGAAGCTACCCATTCCTCTATCCAAAGCTGATAGAAAAAAATTTGGCTGGATATGCCCTTTAAGAACCCATTCACACTTTGTTGTTCTGGTTTGTTAAATGTATGCGCATTAGTGCATGTTATGTAAGTTGCGTTAAGGCAGCCCATTGAAATTAGTGGGCTGCCAACACACCAGAATGGAGAAAAAAATTGGGCAAGTGGTATTTTTGCATCACACTACAAGGCACAGTAGTACATTATCGTGTGTCATGGTAAATTGCAACTCCTGTGTGTCAGAGCTTTGGAGTGCCATTGAAAATGAATGACACTAGAATACATCTTGGATAATGTGTTGCGGTAATACTGGTAAAACAGATACAGTGAGGCAAATAAGTATTTAGTCAGCCACCAATTGTGCAAGTTCTCCCACTTAAAAAGATGAGAGAGGCCTGTAATTGGCATCATAGGTAGACCTCAACTATGAAAGACAAAATGAGAAAAAAAATCCAGACAATCACATTGGCTGATTTGGAAAGAATTTATTTCCAAATTATGGTTTAAAATAAGTATTTGGTCACCTACAAACAAGCAAGATTTCTGGCTCTCACAGACCTGTACCTTCTTCTTTAAGAGGCTCCTCTGTCCTGGCACCTGTTTGAACTTGTTATCAGTATAAAAGACACCTGTCCACAACCTCAAACAGTCACACGCCAAACTCCACTATGGTAAAGACCAAAGAGCTGTCGAAGGACACCAGAAACAAAATTGTAGACCTGCACCAGGCTGGGAAGACTGAATCTGCAATAGGCAAGCAGCTTGGTGTGAACAAATCAACTGTGGGAGCAATAATTAGAAAATGGAAGACATACTAGACAACTGATAATCTCCCTCGATCTGGGGCTCCACGCAAGATCTCACCCCGTGGGGTCAAAATGATCACAAGAACGGTGAGCAAAAATCCCAGGACCACACGGGGGGACCTAGTGAATGACCTGCAGAGAGCTGGAACCAACGTAACAAAGGTTACCATCAGTAACACACTACGCCGCCAGGGACTCAGATCCTGCAGTGCCAGACGTGTTCCCCTGCTTAAGCCAGTACATGTCCGGGCCCGTCTGAAGTTTGCTAGAGAGCATTTGGATGATCCAGAAGAGGATTGGGAGAATGTCATATGGTCAGATAAAACCAAAATTGAACTGTTTGGTAGAAACACAACTCGTTGTGTTTGGAGGAGATAGAATGCTGAGTTCAAAGAACACCATACCTACTGTGAAGCATGGGGGTCGCAACATCATGCTTTGGGGCTGTTTCTCCACAAAGGGACCAGGACGACTGATCCATGTACAGGACAGAATGAATGGGGCCATGTTTCGTGAGATTTTGAGTGCAAACCTCCTTCCATCAGCAAGGGCATTGAAGATGAAACGTGGCTGGGTCTTCCAACATGACAATGATCCCAAACATACCGCCCGGGCAACGAAGGAGTGGCTTCGTAAGAAGCATTTCAAGGTCCTGGAGTGGCCTAGCCAGTCTCCAGATCTCAACGCCATAGAAAACCTTTGGAGGGAGTTGAAAGTCCGTGTTGCCCAGTGACAGCCCCAAAACATCACTGCTCTATTGGAGATCTGCATGGAGGAATGGGCCAACATACCAGCAACAGTGTGTGCCAACCTTGTGAAGACTTACAGGAAACGTTTGACCTCTAGCATTGCCAACAAAGGATATACAGTCATGGCCGAAATTGTTGGCACCCTTGATATTTTTCCTGAAAATCAAGTATTTCACACAAAAAAGGTATTGCATTAACACATGTTTTGCTATACACATGTTTATTCCCTTTGTATGTATTGGAACAAATATAAAACAGAGGCAGAAAAGCAAATATGACATAATGTCACACAAAACACCAAAAATGGGCTGGACAAAAGTATTGGCACCCTTAACTTAATATTTGGTTGCACACCCTTTGGAAAACATAACTGAAATCAGTCGCTTCCTATAACCATCAATAAGCTTCTGACACCTCTCACCCGGAATTTTGGACCACTCTTCCTTTGCAAACAGCTCCAGGTCTCTCTTATTGGAAGGACACCTTTTCCCAACAGCAATTTTAAGATCTCTCCACAGGTGTTCAATGGGATTTAGATCTGGGCTCATTGCTGGCCACTTCAGAACTCTCCAGCGCTTCTTTGCCATCCATTTCTGAGTGCTTTTTGACGTATGTTTGGGGTCATTGTCCTGCTGGAAGACCCAGGATCTTGGACGCAAACCCAGCTTTCTGACACTGGGCCCTACAGTGCGACCCAAAATCCTTTGGTAATCCTCAGATTTCATGATGCCTTGCACACAGTCAAGGCACCCAGTGCCAGAGGCAGCAAAACAACCCCAAAACATCATTGAACCTCCACCATATTTTACCGTAGGTACTGTGTTTTGTTCTTTGTAGGCCTCATTCCGTTTTCGGTAAACAGTAGAATGATGTGCTTTACCGAAAAGCTCTATCTTGGTCTCATCTGTCCACAAGACGTTTTCCCAGAAGGCTTTTGGCTTACTCAAGTACATTTTGGCAAACTGTAGTCTTGCTTTTTTATGTCTCTGTGTCAGCAGTGGGGTCCTCCTGGGTCTCCTGCCATAGCGTTTCATTTCATTTAAATGTCGACGGATAGTTCGCGCTGACACTGATGCTCCCTGAGCCTGCAGGACAGCTTGAATGTCTTTGGAACATGTTTGGGGCTGCTTATCCACCATCCGGACTATTCTGCGTTGCAATCTTTCATCAATTTTCCTCATCCGTCCACGACCAGGGAGATTAGCTACAGTGCCATGGGTTGCAAACTTCTTGATAATGTTGCGCACTGTGGACAAAGGCAAATCTAGTTCTCTGGAGATGGACTTGTAACCTTGAGATTGTTGATATTTTGCCACAATTTTGGTTCTCAGGTCCTCAGACAGTTCTCGTCTCCTCTTTCTGTTGTCCATGCTTAGTGTGGCACAGACAGACACACAATGCAAAGGTTAAGTGAACGTCTCTCCTTTTTATCTGCTTTCAGGTGTGATTTCTATATTGCCCACACCTGTTACTTGCCCCAGGTGAGTTTACAGGAGCATCACATGCTTGTAACATTCTTATTTATCCGCAGTTGTGAAAGGGTGCCAATACTTTTGTCCAGCCCATTTTTGGAGGTTTGTGTGACATTATGTCGAATTTGCTTTCTTTCCTCCCTTTTTTTGTTTTGTCCCAATACACACAAAGGGAATAAACATGTGTATAGCAAAACATGTGTTAATGCAATACGTTTCGTGAGAAATACATGATTTCCTGGAGAAATATCAAGGGTGCCAACAATTTCGGCCATGACTGTATAACAACGTATTGAGATGAACTTTTGATATTGACCAAATACTTATTTTCCACCACAATTTGCAAATAAATTCTTTCCAAATCAGCCAATGTGATTGTCTGGATTTTTTTTCTCATTTTGTTTCTCATAGTTGAGGTCTACCTATGATGCCAATTACAGGCCTCTCTCATCTTTTTAAGTGGGAGAACTTGCACAATTGGTGGCTGACTAAATACTTTTTTGCCCCACTGTAGGTGTAAATGGGCCCTAAAGCAAACCTGGAGGCTTCAATTCTGACATCCTGTTGTGAAAATGCTAGTTGCCCTTACTGTCATACTGATTCTCTTGCTTTTATGTGTGTGGGTTTTTTTTTTATAAGGATTTCTTCATTGTTACACAGCATAAGTAACAGTTTCAACCAAACAGCAGTAATGGTAGGGCAATAAGAACAAAATAGTAGCCATAATGCACTACAAATAGCTATTACAAAAATATGAATGGTTCTGGTTACCTGATTAAATGACAAGAAAATAGAAAGGGATAGGGAGGGACAAGCCAAAAAGGGAGCATGGGGAAAAAGAAGGAGGAAAGGACGTGGAAAGGGAAAGGCAGGATTGGGAAAAGCACCAACCAGACAAAACCTTTATCAGGACATTACTGAGAGACCTTATCATAATCTTAGGACAATTTCTATTCATATGTGTCAACTTAAGCTGTGATTCCTTCCTGCTGAGCCATTGTGTTCTCCCAGCAGGGGGGAGTTGTCTCCCTCAGCAGAACACAGTGATTACTAATAATTGCATGTAAAATCCTACAGGCTGGTTGTACCCATGGTGATCTATTGATCAACTTGGGTACATTCAGCCTGCCTATATATGGCTTGAATCTCGAGTGGTCCCTGCTGAACCAGCTTCTATAGCCTGCTTAACACAGAGGTAAAACAGCATTAAAAGACAGCTTCCAGGAGGTCACCGCGTGTGGTAGAGGCTACTTCCATTAACAAAGAATTTCTTTCTGAGCATAGTATAATAAATATAGGATCAATAATTTTGTATGATGTGATCTTTGGTCATCATAATGTATACCCAACAAAGCCAGTTCAGGAGACATCGATATGTTCATTTGCAGATGGGAAATAATAAGATCGAATATATCCATCCAGAAGTGATGCACTTTGGTACAAGTCCAAAGCATATGTAGATACATACCAGGAATTAACTGGCATCAAGGACAAGCAGAGAATCCTGCTATATGTTTGAGTCACAGAACAAGTCAGGAATTTTGACTTTTTTGATCTGTATTCTTTCTCTAGTAAATGGCAGACAAATTATTAAAACCAAGGGGGATCTACAGAAACACTATGCAACTAACATTTCTTAGAAGGAGGTGAGAAATGGCAGCCCTCCTAGTCTTGTTGTGACAGGTCACAATACCTGTCTTGTAGATGAAAGTTGATCTCCATGTTCCACAACAGCCTTTTGCCTGCAGTATTAGTAGCCCAGCATTCACTTAATGGGAGCTGTTATTTGTATAAACCGCCTTTGTTCTGAGAAGTAACATAATCTTCCTGCAGATGAATGTTCCTTTTTCTGGAGAATCTCCAACTTCGTGATTGTTTTTCCTGTTCATTTCTCCTTTATGCTGCAAATGCTCCCAGGCCTAGCTCAATGACATTCTCAGAGTAGCAGTCTATACACTCCTACAATGCTGAAACACAAAGACCTCATGCGTACTTGCGCCTTTTTTGGCGAATGCCTGTTTGATCAAGGTGTATGTATAGCCAAACCTTTTTTAATTTTGAATTGAATAGATCAGGAAAGGAACAGAACCACTGTCAAGTTTTTATTGGCTGTCTGGGTCCCCACTGGGGGGATGCATACTCTTAATTGGTTCTGCTGGCTGTTTTCACAGAGACAGAAAAGAATGGGATATCCAAAATTTTAGAGTTGTCCCTAGACAAGATGTGAGGGTAAATCTTTCAATGGGGACACCCACTCAATGACAACTGTTTAAGGGGGGGGGGGGGAATTTCACTCAGTTTATAGAGATTTATTGTCATTTTCTGTTTGGTCTCTGGGACAGGAAAGGAAATCGGGAAATCTCCCTAATAGCACGCAGACAGCAAAAAAATAACCTGATGGGTTTATTTCTCTTGCTTATACTATCCAAAACTAAAAAAAAAATTTTGAATAAACATACACTTTGTACAGTGTGTTGGGTTACAAACACATTACAGGACGTAATTATAAGTCCTCATGCACACTGGACGTTTTTACAGCTGCTGTGTTTGGCTTTTGCCATTTTTTTGCCGTTTTTTTTCTACAGCTAGTAAACTCTCCAGCATGCTATCCTATGTGTCCATGCACACATAGACTGTAATCAACATTTTTTGGCTGGAAAAAAACCCAGGACTAGTGGGTTTCTAGAGGAGTTTTTTAGCTGTTAAAAAGCTCTAATGATGAAAAACACTGTGAATCACAGTAAAACACTGCAAATCTGCATTTTTGGACTATTTTTGAATAAGAAAAAAAAATTATTCTCTGGTAAAAAAAAAACGCAAATGTAGGAAAACGCTGATAAACATGGCAAAACACTGCTAAATGCTAATGCAAAAATGATAAAAAAAAGCTGAAAAACTACGTTTTTAACGTGACTTTAGACAGCTAACGTTACCAGCGTTATCAAAACACCCAGTGTTCATGGAGCCTTAATGTGTCACAAGTAGGACTGACCTAGACATTCCTTGGCAGCCATACACATTAGGTAAGTGACTGTTAGAAACTGAAAGCCTGTAGAGTGGTGGTCAAATGGTTAGTACTCTTGCCTTTTGGATATACAGTCGGTCCTGGTTTTGAATCTCACCTGAGACAGTATCTGCATGGATGTTGCACTTTTTCCTTGTGTTTGGGTTTTCTTACAAAAGTTGCCCTGAGTTTGTAAGGGAAATTTCATTGTTAGCTCCTTTTGGGCACACAGACCAATGAGAATGTGTGTATGCTCTGCAATGCGCTCTGCAATATGGTAATGCTATATAAATGCTGTGATCGTAATTATACATTTTTCTCATATACAGCTGTCCAGATGTATAAATTATGTTAAATTGGTTCCTTTACCTCATGATAGCAAAAATGTTTGAATACCAATGGTGAAAAAAATGCGTAGGTGTGGACCAGAATATCTTAATTGTGCAGTACAGGAAGACAACAAATGCAACTCCCCTGGGACTTTCTTGCAGCAACAAGAAAGATTGTATGAAAAAAAGTATCCAAAATATCAGTAGTTTGTAGTTGCTGACTTTTAATTTTTTTCAAGTGAGACTGGAGCTCCGCTTTAACTTGTTTTTTTTATTTTATTTTATTTTATTTTCCGATTCTTCAGTCAAACCCTCACTGTCTTCTAATAAAAGCGTAGAAGCAGTGTATCCAAATTAACACAACCTTGGTAAAACTTGGGAACAAACCCAGACCCCATGCTAAGGGGACAGCCTGTAAAGTTGCTTGGGGCACTGGATCCTGCATTGACACTTACCTTGGCACTTGGTGCAATGCAGTGTGTACCAAGTGGCCTATTTGACTAAAGCAGAATTCTTTGTCACATTTCCTCAGACAAGTCACAGCCTTAATACAGCAAGGGTTCACAAATGCCATGTCTCTTCTCTTACTCCTGTTTCCCAATAGATTCTGATATGCCAGTCATATGGGTTGCAGACACAGAAGGAAATTAGGAGGATATTGAAGAAATATTAGAGGAAGCTGCAGAAGATTTGTTTCCCCCAAATCTGTTATTTTGTTGAGGAAGGAGCATACTTGCCAACAGTCACGAATTGCCCGAGACAGTCCCAAATATTGGACCAATGTCCCGCTGGAAGCTCGTCCCAGGCAGAATCCCGAATTTTTGGATGTATCACGGACAGCTGACAAGGACCGTATAGACATACCTAGACCACTCCCCTACTCCACCTCTAGGAAGTCAGGTGGTGCTTTCCTCTTTACAGGATTGGTCAGTATTTGTGAGGGGGTGTGGCCAGCTGAGGGTTACCATCGGTGTGTGTGGGGGGGGGGAGGAGAGTTGTGTGTGTGTGTAGTGGGGGTTCAGAGTTGTGTGTTTGTGTGTAGTGGGGGTTCAGAATTGTGTGTGTGTTTGTGTGTAGGAGGGCGTGCAGAGTTGTGTGCGTGTGTTGGGGGGGGGGGTTGCAGTATGGTGGCACATACTTTAACCTACCGCGCTATAGCTGATCACGTGATGCGGTAAATGGCCAATTACAGCTGCCTTTTACCACGTGATCAGCTGTGTCCAATGACACAGCAGATCACTGGGTAAATACAGTTGCTGGTTATCGGCTGCACTTTCCGCATGCTGTCACAGCGTGACGAAAGTACTGCCGATAACCAGCAATTGTCAGAGAAGCGATCGGCATTGATCATCAGGGCAGTGATAATCAGTGCCCTGATGATCAGTGTCCAGCAGTGCCGCTCACCTGTGCCACCCACCTGTGCTCATCAGTGCAACCCACTTGTACCCATCAGTGCCACCCACCTGTGCCCATCAGTGCCACCCACCAGTGCCCTGCAGTGCCACCTACCTGTGCCCATCAGTGCCACCCACCGGTACGCTGCAGTGCCACCTACCTGTGCCCATCAGTGCCACCCACCTGTGCCCAGCAGTGCCACCCATCAGTGCTGCCCATCAGTGCCGCCTATCAGTGCCAGCTCATCAGTGCCGTTTATAAATGCAGCCTATCAGTGCCTCCTATCAGTGCCTTATATCTGTGCCCATCATTTCTGCCTATCCGTGCCACCTCATCAGAGCAGCCTCATCAACACACATCAGTGAAGGAGAAAAATTACCTGTTGCAAAATTTTATAATAGAAACTAAAAAAGCCTTTTTTTGTTTATAGTGCAAAAAAATACAGTACACCCAGTGACGATTAAATACCACCAAAAGAAAACTGAAAATTGGCCTGGGCAGAAAGGGGGTAAAAGTGCCCAGTAGGCAAGTGGGTAATATTTATGGTGGAGCATACTGTAATATTTATGATCTGTTCTTCACTTATCTTGTCCTGCACTCCCGTGATGTCCGTCCTGCAGTGTCCCCGGCAATGTCCTCCGGCGGATGCCGGCATCTGTCATCTGGGTTCCATCCCATGCGACGTCGGGACGTACGGGGGACGGAATGGCAAGAAATTTGAAAATGACAAAAAGTGACATTCACTAAATACACTAAAATCACATAGTAAAACATTACTGTATAAAAGCATTTCACATACATTTTGTCCCTAGTGCTTTGTCCTGTGCCCTGCCTGCATTTTTACTGTTCTTTCTGCCTGGAAACTGAGAAACGTCCATGGTGTCCAAAAAGTGTCCCTTTAGGTCAAAAGCGGTTTTAGACTAGCTAGAGAACAGTGATAGTAAATCAGAACTACTTGCAGAATTGAGTGATAATGATTCGTGGGGAAATTCGTCATCAGACTAAAAACGATTTTGTGACTTTGCTCAGTGATATGCAAACTTGGCGCCATATTTCAAAATTCAGTGTTTTTGGTTTGATTATATTATTGAATTAAATTTATTATTATTTTATTATTATTTTTATGATTATTTATTAAATTATAATTTATGATTTCGTGTTTCAAATTGTAACATACTCGGGATGTTTACTAGACTCTTGTTTGGACAGATTTCAGTGAGTTATTCCTAAAAATTACAGGCCTACAATAAAAAAAATACATATTTCCATGCAAAAAAATGTACCGCTTTGAGCACAGAAATATGGACTTAATCAGACCACTAGGGAGGTTAACCTCCAAACATGGAAAGGTTTCTTCACAGTGAGAGCTGTAAAAATGTGGAATAGACTCCCTCAAGAATTGGTCCTGGCCAGCTCAGTGGATTGCTTCAAAAAAGGCCTGGATTCTTTCTTAGATACACAGAATATAACTGGTTACTGACATTTATAGGTAAAGTTGATCCAGAGAATATCCGATTGCCTCTTGGGGGATCAGGAAGGAATTTTTTCCCTGCAGGAGCAAATTTGATCATGCTTTGTTTAGTTTTTTTTGCCTTCCTCTGGATCTACTGTGGGTATAGGATTATAACTTTTTTTTTTTCTATGGTTGAACTGGATGGACTTTTGTCTTTTTTCAGCCAGACTAACTATGTAACTATCTCTGTAATATATGCACATTGTTCTGTGTCTTATACCTTGGACCATGCATGTACAGAAGAGTACCTTCTGATCTGCCAGAAATGCACTGTACACACTTTTTTGTGGACTGAGTGGTGTCAGCCCTGCAGAGTTGTCTTTTGTTAAAGCGGAACTCCACCCAAAAGGGGAAATTCCAGTTTAAGCCTATGTCTCCCACTCCCCATTAAGGATTGGCACCTTTGGGGAGCGGAGGGGGGAGCAGGCACCCGAATTTGACAGGTACCTGATCCCACTTCCGCTGCGATCACCTAGGCGATCGGAAGCGGAAGTTGTCCTCCCCCCCTCCCTCCCCATAGTCTTCTGGGACACATGACAGGTCCCAGAAGACTACGGGACCATTCACAAAGCGCAGCGCTTCTTGCGTATGCGCAGTGGGGAACCGGCTGTGAAGCCGCAAACTATCACAGCCGGGTGCCCACACTAAAGATGCCCGGCATCACGGAGAGAAGATAGCCAGTGAAACCAGCGGTGTAGAAGACACAGTTAGACCGAGGACAGGTAAGTGTTTGTATTTTACAAGCCAGCAGCTACAGTTTTTGTACCTGCTGACTTTTATTTTCTTTTTAGGTGGAACTCTTTAAGTCACTTATACCTTTTCACTCTCCACATATCACAAAAAGTGTATACATGGCAGTTCTTAATTTGTGACATGATCAAGAAATATTTTTATTTACTATAAAAAAAAAACACTTTTCTTGGTATGTGTTATATCTAATAGACTAAATGGCTAAATGGTTAGCACTTCCGCCTGGCAGTACTAGGGTCATTGGTTCAAATCTCAGCCACAGCAACACCTGCCTGGATTTTGCATGTCCTCCCTGTGCCTGCGTAGGTTTCCTCAAGGTACTCCGGTTTCCTCCCACACTCCAAAGACATGCCGGTAGGTTAATTGGATCCTGTCTAAATTGGCCTTTGTATGTGTATGTATGAATGTAAGTTAAGTACCTTAGATTGTACACCCCTTGAGGGTTAGGGACTGATGTGAATGTACAATATATACAGTCAGGTCCATAAATATTGGGACATCGACACAATTCTAAAATTTTTGGCTCTATACACCACCACAGTGGATTTGAAATGAAACAAACAAGATGTGCTTTAACTGCAGACTGTCAGCTTTAATTTGAGGGTATTTACATCCAAATCAAGTGAACAGTGTAGGAATTACAACAGTTTGCATATGTGCCTCCCACTTCTTAAGGGACCAAAAGTAATGGGACAGAATAATAATCATAAATCAAACTTTCACTTTTTAATATTTGGTTGCAAATCCTTTGCAATCAATTACAGCCTGAAGTCTGGAACGCATAGACATCACCAGACACTGGGTTTCTTCCCTGCTCTTTCATGCTCTGCCAGGCCCCTACTGCAACTGTCTTCAGCTCCTGCTTGTTCTTGGGGCATTTCCCTTCAGTTTTGTCTTCAACAAGTGAAATGCATGCCCAATCGGATTCAGGTCAGGTGATTGACTTGGCCATTGCATAACATTCCACTTCTTTCCCTTAAAAAACTCTTTGGTTGCTTTTGTAGTATGCTTTGGTTCATTGTCCATCTGCACTGTGAAGCGGCGTCCAATGAGTTCTGAAGCATTTGGCTGAATATGAGCAGATAAAATTGCCCGAAATACTTCAGAATTCATCCTGCTGCTTTTGTCAGCAGTCACATCATCAATAAATACAAGAGAACTAGTTCCATTGGCAGCCATACATGCCCACGCCATGACACTACCACCACCATGCTTCACTGATGAGGTGGTATGCTTAGGATCATGAGCAGTTCCTTTCCTTCTCCATACTCTTCTCTTCCCATCACTCTGGTACATGTTGATCTTGGTCTCATCTGTCCATAGGATGTTGTTCCAGAACTTTGTAGGCTTTTTTAGATGTCGTTTGGCAAACTCTAATCCAGAACTTTGTAGGCTTTTTTAGATGTCGTTTGGCAAACTCTAATCTGGCCTTCCTGTTTATGAGGCTCACCAATGGTTTACATCTTGTGGTGAACCCTCTGTATTCACTCTGGTGAAGTCTTCTCTTGATTGTTGACTTTGACACACATACACCTACCTCCTGGAGAGTGTTCTTGATCTGACCAACTGTTGTGAAGGGTGTTTTCTTCACCAGGGAAAGAATTCTTCGGTCATCCACCACAGTTGTTTTCCGTGGTCTTCCTGGTCTTTTGGTGTTGCTGAGCTCACCGGTGCGTTCCTTCTTTTTAAGAATGTTCCAAACAGTTGTTTTGGCCATGCCTAATGTTTTTGCTATCTCTCTGATGGGTTTGTTTTATTTTTTCAGCCTAATGATGGCTTGCTTCACTGATAGTGACAGCTCTTTGGATCTCATCTTGAGAGTTGACAGCAACAGATTCCAAATGCAAATAGCACACTTGAAATGAACTCTGGACCTTTTATCTGCTCATTGTAATTGGGATAATGAGGGAATAACACACACCTGGCCATGGAACAGCTGAGAAGCCAATTGTCCCATTACTTTTGGTCCCTTAACAAGTGGGAGGCACATATGCAAACTGTTGTAATTCCTACACCGTTCACCTGATTTGGATGTAAATACCCTCAAATTAAAGCTGACAGTCTGCAGTTAAAGCACATCTTGTTCGTTTCATTTCAAACCCATTGTGGTGGTGTATAGAGCCAAAAATGTTAGAATTGTGTCGATGTCCCAATATTTATGGACCTGACTGTAAATATATATGTAAAGCGCTGTGTAAATTGACGGTGCTATACAAATACCTGAAATAAATAATAAATAGACCCCAGCTCCCCTGCACTCTGCCATGTCTGGCTAATTAGGAGCAATAAATGCTTTTCTCACTCACTGTTCACTCTTTGTTAATTTCCTCCATTGTCTGCAGATAGCACCCCCACCCCACCCCAGCAGTTATAATTACCACGCAGCCTCTCTCCAACACCCTGGCAAACGGAATAGGGATTTTGAGTATGAGGGAGCATATGACTTCTCCCATGTGACAGTGCTTGTGCCTGACTGGCCAATCACCAGAACCAAACACTGTCATGTGGGGCCCAAAACGCCATGTTCTTTTTAAGCTCCAACATCAGACCCCCCCCCCCCCTCAATAAAATCTCTAAAATGGATTCCTGCCTCAAAAGTGAACTAAAAAAAAGACATATTTACTAGACAATGGAGTCCAGCATTGTGAAGGTTCTCCCTTTGTCCCTCTTCTCCAGTGCTGCTATCTTTTCTGGAGACATGCCATGAGTGTCTGCCCATGTGCAACATCTTGCTAACGGCTTCTAGGATGCGATGTCATACATTCCAGATACCAGTATGTGAGTCATGCATGCACACTGTGGTGTGTCTGTTCAGCCCGTGATGTCATCCTGCCTTACAATTTAGGAAATAAAAAAACAACAAAAAAAGTTTTTATTTTTTTTAATATTATTTTTCAACTAATGTATAGAGGAAAAGGCAGGGGAGAAGAACTTACAAAATGAGTAAATGTCTGCTTTAAGCAAGCTGGGATGCTGCAGTGGAGAGCATGGCTGGGTAAGTATAAAGTCCATAGGGATGAGCTATCTGCAGACACTGTCATTATTCCCTGATTGGGTGTTTTATTTATATGTGGCAGTTATTAAAGTTCCTTTTGTTAATAATAAAACTAATTCTGCATGTTGCTCTTTATGCTAGTCGATGTATTTGTACTAGTAGTGTATATTACTTTGTCAATTAAAGTGATACTAAACCCAGGACCCTGCATTTACTATACCAGGTCTCCCACAGTACACACAACATGGAAATGCAATTGTTTTAGTAAATACAAAACTGCTAAATGTATTTTCTCATCAGCAGTTAAAGCAGTCTTGTGACTTCAGCAGAGCACTGGTTAAAGCTTGTAGGAGGAATTTTTTTCCTGCTCTAGGAGCATGTGAAACCCCTGACCCTCTGTCTGGACAGTGCTGATTGGCCCTGTGCTGCTGATCACATGCACTCTTGCAAGAAAAAAAAACCTCTCTAGCAATACACACCAAACTGACCATGTGCATGTGACTATGGATTCAGTCTGTATCAGTTGGTCATTTTAACAAGAGGAGGGGCAGAGAAGGATCAAACAGCTTTTTTACACAATGCAGAGGATTAACCCCTTAGGTTCCACAGTGAGTATAACAAGCATGCTTTACTGCATATACAGACTGGTTTTACTGTTGTGGGTTTAGTAACACTTTAAGTTGTTTTGTGTTTTTGTGTAATCTTATGTTATTTTTAGATATAATTTATTTTAATTATGATCAGACTCTACAAATTGTTAGCTTGCGGTGAGATTACAGGAAATATGATACGACCAAAACAACAGAGGATGGATATTGAAGCTACCTTGAACAGCTGCTGTGCCTGAACCTGGGCAGTAATAGCCATATGGCCAGCCTGCAGACACTGCTGAATAATCCTTTTCTGTTATTCAGACAACCTTTTGCTCTTGTTACTGATAAAAAAAAAGATATGCAGACCAGTAAGGATTATGCTTACAAAAAAAAAGATTTCCGGGGGAAAATTAAAAAAAAAAACTATTAAAATGTTTGTCATTCGTACAGTAACATTTAGATCTAATTTACACGGAGCTTTAGAACACCACTAATACAGTCATTCAGCATTTTGTATGCCTGTAAAAGCACCTCTATGTTAGCATATATGGCTATGCACACACAGGCATTTACACGCATATTAGAAGTTGAGCATTTATGGGCAGAAATAAAAATGCTCCAAGGACGCATTCTGAAAGGAGCTTTTGAGTTTGCAAACGTGCATGTGTGTAAACGTATTCCAATGACCAGAATGAATCAATATGCCATATGTGCATAATGGCTCAAAAATATTGTAACAGTAGAGGTGTTTTTCTGTCAAATTCTGGCAGAAAAAGTGCTTTCTTCATAAGTCGATGTGCATGAGGCCCTTAAGATTTCTAGCTTCTGCAGCCTTTCTAGCTTCTTCAGGTTTCCAGAAGATACTGTATAAATATAAGATGCTACCATTGTCATTTTCAGTCAGAATCCAGTTTTTTAAATCCCCTTCTGAAGTTTATGCATTACAAGGATTTCAGCCAACTTTCTGGAGATGTTGCTGTAGGCCTTGTCAGCATTTTCTAAAACTGACTTCTAAGTGGCAGAGTGATGACTTCTTGAGAAATTAATGTATATGTATTTTATTCTTTTTCACAAAAGTGTATTTTTCCTTCAAATGTCTACAAGAGTCTTAAGCTGGCCTTAGATGGATTGAAATTTGACCGGTTCAACATATTTTCTTTTTCTTTTTTTTTTCCTATCGCGGTCCCCCTGGAGCCCTTTTCTTTTCTTTTTTTTTGTCTTCTTTCTCTTCATTCCTCTCTTATCTTCTGTTTAGTCTGTCTTTACGATATTTGTGCTGATTGTGACTTCTGCCAGCAATACTATATCCATATGCTGGACTCCATCGGGTGCACAGAATATATAGTATCAATATGCATTCAGTGAGGCTTCATTTTCCATCTTTCCCGCCTTCTGTATGCAGATATAGTGACAACTTTTTCTTTTAGTTTATTATGTCATTGGTCTCTAGATATCTACCATTTTTGCAACTTATTGTTTTGTTTTCCATTTTTATATACGTCACTTGTGTACGAAGTTTATTTTTTTGTCTTTCCATCAGTACATTCTCTGTATTATTCATCAGAAAACTTGTATGTTTTATTTCTGTCGGTCAGTACATCTGTTTTTGACTGATTTTCTGATGTTATCTATTCTGCAATAAAATTCCTTGTAAAAGAAATTTGACCGGTTCCTAGAATTTCGGTCTATCTATTGGGCAGGCTGGTTGTACTGAAGTCAACCTATTGATGAAGTTCAGTACAACCATCCTGTCTGCCTTTTTTTGTTTGATCACTGCCGGTGGCTATAGCTGGCAGCAGTGATCATTGTATTGTGATAGCGGGAAAATCTCACTGTCAGAGTACAATAGCGCAGCGGAAGGGATTCCCCCATCAACACAGTCAATCAAGCAATTTTCTTTCCTTCAACCTGTGGTTGAAGGAAATAAAATTGCATAATGTATATCCTGTCTTGCACTATAAAACCTCATTCTGCTTGCAGGGTAAAGGTAAATCAAGGATTTTGTGGCCTCCGTGACCAAAGTTGGAGCTCTGCCACACCTACCACCCACAATACAATGCAGTGCCTCTTTAACAAGCAGGCCACCTGCCAAAGTGACATTTATCTACATTCCCCGTTTGACAGCTAGGAATGCCTACAGTTGTGGTCTGCTAGTTGTTAGACCATGCTGTTTTTGACAGCTCTTTCTCAATTAATGATCAGGAACCAACTATGGTGATCACCATGACACAATGACTTCCAAGGCATTGTGCAAGAGGCAACAAGGAGGGTGTTCCAAGATCACCTGGTTAAGGTGGTATTAAACCCAAAACCAAAAATTGAATATATTGAAGCTTACCAATCTTTAGATGTGGTGGCTGCATTAGTTTTTTGGGGGCTTTTTTCCCCTCTGTTTTTATTTGGTGATATGTCCAGTAACATACCTCCTGTACTAGAGTGCCCCCACTCTAGATGAAAGAGCACAGGGGGCACCTTTGGACAGCAACACTGTCAGCCTGGGGGAGGGGCGTGTTAGATGTTCAGTACAAGCAGATTTAGATACATTAACAAATCGAAGCCAAACTCCAGCTCACACTGCAGTTAGACAAGCAGTTACAGCAACCTGTTTTTTTCCTTGTGGGATAAAGGTTTTACATAAATAAAAACTGATCATTGTAAGCACTTCTGTCAGTGTTAAATGGTTTGTCTCATCCCTGTAACTTCCACATTTGCAGGACAGCTTGCTTTAATAAAAAACAACAGACATACTGGCCAGATCACCAGGTGAAAATAAAGGACAGAAAGCCTACAAAACGAAACTGATACAGCCATCACATCTAAGAATTGGAGGCATTAGGGCATCTTTGTACTCAGGGGCGGACTGGCCATTTGGAAACTCGGGCACTGCCCAAGGGCCTGGGGTCAGTAGGGGGCCCCATGAGATGCCCCTGGTACCTTTTTCATAGGCTTTTTTGAGTTTGGGCAAGGACACAGGGGCCCCATGATCCCCCATTGCCCGGGGGCCCCATGAGTTGTCAGTCCGCCCCTGTTTGTACTAAATGTAAAGGGATGCTGTGTTCGTCATATTACAATACTAGATAGGACTGAATCTGTAATATTATTAGTTTGTTTATTTTTTATAGTGCCAACAATTTACGCAGCACTTTAACATACTGTTCACTCACATAAGTCCCTCACCTCAAGGAGCTTACATTCTAACTCATATTTATACATACAAATTTAGATAGGAACCAATTTAGCTATTAGTTAGTCTTTGAAGTGTGGGAGAAAACTGGAGTACCCAGAGGAAACCCATACAGTTACAGGGAGAATATGCAAACTACATGCAGGTAGTGCCATAGTTGGGATTCGAACCAACGTACACAGACCATCTGACTTACAGTACTGTGCAAAGGTTTTAGGCAGGTGTGAAGAAATGCTGTAAAGTAAGAATGCTTTAAAAATATATATATTTTAATTGCTTTTGTCAATTTACAAAATGCAAAGTGAGTAAACAAGACAATTTAAATCAAATCAATATTTGGTGTGACTACCCTTTGGCTTTAAACCAGCATCAGTTCTTGTACTTGCACACTTTGTACACTTGCATAAAGTCAGGAAATTTGTACAATTACAGGTGAAACTCGAAAAATTAGAATATCGCGCAACAGTTAATTTATTTCAGTAATGCAACTTAAAAGGTGAAACTAATATATGAGGTAGACTCATTACATGCAAAGCAAGATAGTTCAAGCCGTGATTTGTCATAATTGTGATGATTATGGCTTACAGCTCATGAAAACCCCAAATACACAATCTCAGGAAATTAGAATATTACATGCAATCAATAAAACAAGGATTGTACATAGAACAATATCGGACCTCTGAAAAGTATAAGCATGCATATGTACTCAGTACTTGGTTTGGGCCCCTTTTGCAGCAATTACTGCCTCAATGCGGCGTGGCATGGAAGCTATCAGCCTGTGGCACTGCTGAGGTGTTATGGAAGACCAGGATGCTTCAATAGCGGCCTTCAGCTCTTCTGCATTGTTCGGTCTCATGTCTCTCATCTTTCTCTTGGCAATGCCCCATAAATTCTCTATGGGGTTCAGGTCAGGCGAGTTTGCTGGTCAATCAAGCACAGTAATCCCACGGTCATTGAACCAGGTTATGGTGCTTTTGGCAGTGTGGGCAGGTGCCAAATCCTGCTGGAAAATGAAGTCCGCATCCCCATAAAGCTCGTCTGCGGAAGGAAGCATGAAGTGCTCCAAAATCTCCTGGTAGACGGCTGCGTTGACACTGGACTTACTGAAACACAGTGGACCAACACCAGCAGATGACATGGCTCCCCAAATCAACACAGACTGTGGAAACTTCACACTGGACTTCAAGCATCTTGCAGTGTGTGCCTCTCCATTCTTCCTCCATACTCTGGGTCCTTGGTTTCCAAATGAGATACAAAAGTTGCTCTCATCAGAAAAGAAGACTTTGGACCACTGAGCAACAGACCAGGTCTGTTTTTCTTTAGAGGAAGATGAAAGAGAGCGCACAAACCTTGCGCATTACCTCAATAAATATTGACTAATTTTATTAATAAGGAAATATACTCACAAAATGATTGTGATGTATATATACTCACAAATGAAATATACTCACAAAATGATGAGCCTGTTTAGTGAACTGCTGTAATACTGACACTCAGTGGCTTAATATCTCCTTGCCATGGGAATTCTGCCATACTGAAGTTTCTATCTGCCAAACCCAGCTCTGATGAAGAAGGGAGCACCCTTCGAAACGCGTTAGCCTTCATACCCCCCTTTTTGATTTACCTGTAACCCTGTTTGGATTATGGTTACTTATGCCTGTTATACAATCATTTTGTGAGTATATTTCCTTATTAATAAAATTAGTCACTATTTATTGAGGTAATGCGCAAGGTTTGTGCGCTCTTTCTTTCATCTTCCTCTACAGTTTTATTAAGCTTCCCCAGCTTCATGATAGAGCTGCACAACCTCTGATCACCAGTGGATGAATACACAACACGCTGCTTGTCACTAACGCTGGTTTGATCTGAGTCCTTGAGCGCAGGAGATAATGGATCTTTGCTGTTTTTCTTTAGCCCAGGTAAGACGCTTCTGACATTGTTTGTTGTTCAGGAGCGGCTTGACAAGAGGAATATGACATTTGAAGCCCATGTCCTGGATCCATCTGTGTGTGGTGGCTCTTGATGCACTGACTCCAGCCTCAGTCCACTCCTTGTGAAAGTCCCCAACACTTTTGAATGGCCTTTTCCTGACAATCCTCTCCAGGCTGCAGTCATCCCTGCTGCTTGTGCACCTTTTTCTTCCACACTTTCCCTTCCACATAACTTTCTATTAATGTGCTTTGATACAGCACTTTGGGAACATCCAACTTCTTTTGCAATTACCTTTTGAGGCTTTCCCTCTTTATGGAGGGTGTCAATGATGGTTTTCTGCACAATTGTCAGGTCAGCAGTCTTTCCCATGATTGTGATTCCTACTGAACCAGACTGAGAGACCATTTAAAGCAGGGGTGGCGAACAAGTTAGACACAAAGAGCCAAAATTTTAAACTGTGAAAGTCAGAGAGCCACACCACGCAGTGACCTGCCAAAACAGACAAACACTCACACAAAAACACATAATTAAAACCATATTATTCACCATAACACTTTCTTCCCCTTACAAAACAACAATGTGTTCATTTCAAGGTAAGTGTCCACCCTCAACACACACATCAAATGCAACTTAGCCAGAGTTAACACATCAACTACCCTGGAGGTTGCTGTGGCACCTGTCTCTCTCTCTCTCCCTTCTCTCTCTCACTCTAACACACAAGTATACAAAAAAAAAATTCTGAACTAATGGACTGCAGACACAGTACAGGAGATGACCAGAGACTGCGGAAAGCACAGGGATGACCAGAGACTGCAGACAGCATAGGGATGACCAGAGACTGCGGACAGCACAGGGATGACCAGAGACTGCGGACAGCACAGGGATGACCAGAGACTGCGGACAGTACAGATGACTGCTAACCTTTGGGGAGGTGGGGAGCGGGTAACTGAATTTGACAGGTACCCGCTCTTACTTCCGCAGAGTTTTTGTTTGATCTTACCTGTTCCTCGATCCAGCCGCGCGCTGTCTTCCCGGCTTCTGTAATGGCGCTCGGCATGACAGCCGGGTGCCCAGTGCGCATGAGCGAGAAGCACTTGCGCTTTGTGATTGGTCCGGCGGCTTCTGGGATCTGTCATGTGTCCCAGGTACCGCCTTACCATTCACAAAAAGCACCGCTTCTTGCACATGCGCACTTGGCACACGGCTGTCATGCCCAGTGCCCACACTACAGAAGCCGGAAGACAGCGCGCCGCTGGATAGAGGAACAGGTAAAAATAAGAGAAACATGAAACTTGGCAAAGAGCCACAGTATACAAAATATGATAAGAGGCAAAGAGCCGCATTCCTTTTGGCCGGGAGCCGCACGCGGCTCGAGAGCCGCGTGTTCGCCACCCCTGATTTAAAGGCTCAAGAACCCTTTGCAGGTGATATGGCTTAATTAGCTGATTAGAGTGGGACACTTTGAGCCTAGAATATTGCACCTTTTCACAATATTCTAATTTTCTGAGATTGTGGATTTGGGGTTTTCATGAGCTGTAAGCCATAATCATCACAATTATGACAAATCACAGCTTAAACTCTCTTGCTTTGCATGTAATGAGTCTATCTCATGTATTAGTTTCACCTTTTAAGTTGCATTACTGAAATAAATGAACTTTTGCACGATATTCAAATTTGTCGAGTTTCACACACACACACACACACACACACACACACACATATATACAGTATCTTACAGAAGTGAGTACACCCCTCGAGTTTCACTTGTAGAGCCAGGTGTATGTTTAATCAATTATGCCAAGTAGGTGCAAATGATCTTCAATTTCATATGTAGGTTGAAACACAGTGTTTAACTGAAACAGAAACATCTGTGTAGGAGGCTTCAAATAAAGTGAGGAACGGCCAAAATCTTCTACTAAGGTGAGGTTGTGGAAGACAGTTTCATGTCACAGGCTATCACTATGGCAAGACTGACAACAGCAACAAGACACAAGATTTCAGAGCAGACTGGGTTTTCAAGAAGTGCTGTTCAAGCTCTTTTGAAGAAGCAGAAAGAAATGGGCAACTTTGAGGTGTATAGATGTAGTGGTTGTCAAAGCAAACTTAATGCAGCAGAAGAAAGGCACATCATGCTTACTTCCCTTCGACATCAGAAGATATCCAGCAGTTCTGTCAGCACAGAACAGGAGGAAACCAGTGGAACTCAGAAACACCCATCTACTGTCCGAACACGTCTGGCCAGAAATAGTCTTCATGGAAGAATTGTGCCCAAAAAAAACATACCTCCGACACGGAAACAAAGCTGAGAGACTCAACTATGCATGAAAATTTAGGAACTGTGGAGCAGAAAAATTCCAGCAGGTGCCCTGAACTGATGAGTTGAAATATTTGGCTGTAGCAGAAGGCAATGGAGTTGGAGATTTGGTCAGGATCAATGGTGTACTCAATGCTAAGAAATACAGGCGAATACTTATCCATCATTTCATACCATCAGGTAGGCGTGTGATTGGCCCCAAATTTATTTTACATCATGACAAAGACCCCAGAAATACAGCCAATGTCATTAAGAACTATCTACAGCATGAAGGAGAACAAGGAGTCCTGGAAGTGATGGTTTGGTCCCCACAGAGTCCTGATCTCAACATCATTGAGTTTGTCTGTGATTACATGAAGAGACAGAAGGCTTGGAGGCAGCCTATATCCATAGAAGATCTATGGTTAGTTCTCCAAGATGTTTGGAACAATCTATCTGCTGAGTTCCTTCAAAACTGTGTGCAAGTGTACGTAAAAGAATTGTTGCTGTTTTTTTGGTTTGCTTGGGTTTTTTTTATAATTCTTTTATTTTTTAAAGACAGACGGTTTACAAAGGCATGCAAATCACAGATATCTGACATAGGAAACAAGGTTCCATGTTGAAAGAACTAGTAACAATGTGCAAGACAGCACATACATGTTAAAGAAATGTAAAACATTTCAATAATAGTATTCAGAAACATTGCATATATAAATAATATTATAAGCATTAAGTGATTGAAACTAGTTGAGGATGTGTTTGACAATACGCCCTGGCAAGCTGTAATTACATCACCCAGTTATTCCAGAAAACAAAATGGGGCACTGCCAAAAAGAACTAAAAGGGTGAAAGAGCACATGCCATTAGTGATATGAAGAAATAATGGACAAAGGAAGGAGTCAGGACAAGAGGGAGAGGGGGTGAGGAAAGGGGTAGGGCTTGGGGGAGGAATAAAAGGAAAATGACAGCTAGGAAGAAAGAAGATAAAAGGAAGGGAGTGGAGTGGAGAATGACAGAGGGGGCAAGAAAAGGAGGAGAGTCATCCTCTTTCAGGGAGGAGGCTAGGAGAGTAGGAAAATCATGTAGGAAGAGTAAACTCATTGAGATAGGCATTGAGATTGGTATAGACAAAATACTGCCAAGGTCTCCACATTTCGTTGAAGGTCTCTTCCATGTTGCGCAGAGTAGCTGTAAGGTCTTCCATATCTCTGAGTTCATTCTTTTTATAAAACCAGAGAGATTTCATAGGGGGATTGACATCTTCCCAATGGAGCAAGACACAGTCCTTCACTGTGTTCAGGAGCTGCATGGTGAGAGCTGCCTTATATTTTTTGAGAGCTCCTACAGGTGCAATGGGCAGACAACATTGGTCAGCTGTTTAAGTACGCTGGTCACCTTTCACCAAAACAGCTGAATGTTCGGGCATTGCCAAAAGATGTGGACCATGGAACCACTCTCCGCAACCACATTACCAACACGAGCTGGAGGGTGAGAAGGGATTATGGTGGGAACCCTATACCATCTGGTAAGGATCTTGTAACTGGTCTCTTGTACTCTAGTAGCGATGGAGGATTTTTGGGCAAAGTGGAGAATTCTCTGTTTGGTTGTGAATTGCATACCCAATTCAAATTCCCATTTCGAGATAAAGGGTGGAACTTAGTCCACTAACAGACAAACTAGAGAGGCATATATCAAAGAAAGGCAATGTCGAACAGGTTCCCCTTTATGGCACAAAGTCTCAAACTCAGTAAGTGCATGGGTAATACCTGAGGATTGAGCTTGTTACAGAGAAAATGACGCAGCTGGACACCACCCAAGAAGTTCAAGGGAGGGTCCGCCAGGCAGGTAAGGTCCATAGAGATTAATGCACCACCTGAAGTTATGAAATCTGTCAAGTGGGTATATCGATTAGATTTCAAGCGGTGGAACTGCACATTATGAAGTCCTGGGATTAATTTTGGGTTGCCAAGAATGGGTATTAGCGGTGAGGGGTGTAGAGATTTCCAAACCGTAGGATGCACACATAGTTCTTTAGGCAGAGGGGAAAAAATCCATGGCCAACTCACGGCTGTACCTTGGGAGTTGTCCAGTTCTATGGTGACCCAGTGCTTTGCTGCACCGTGGCAACCTGGTTAGATGTGCCGCCCGATAGTAAGCATGGATGTTGGGGAGGCATACTCCACCAAAGAGCTTAGGTAAGGATAGGCTCTGCAAAGTAAGGCACTGTTTCCTGTGGGACCAAAAAAAGTCATGAAACATGGAACTGACTTTCCTGAAACAGAGAGGGGGGAGCTGTATGGGAAGGGCTTGCAGCAAATAAAGCACTTGGGGGTGCACCATCATTTTTAGCGTGCTGCACCCTGCGAACCACATTAATGTTTGCGAGTGCTAGAGCTGTAAATCTTCTTTAATCTTGAGTAGAAGTGGCTCAAAATGTTAAGCATATAAGTTAGAGGCGTTTGGCGTAATGTTCGTACCAAACTGCGTCCGTGGCTCATCGAAAAGAGAAGAAGGGCCGGAAGAGAAGGACAGCGAACTTTGCTGAGATCAGTAGAAACGTTCAGAGTGGAAGACTTTGCCAAGTTAATTTTTAAAATACGACAAAGTCTCAGAGAGCACGTAATAAATTACGGTAGGTGAAGAGGTAAGCAGGTCTGTGACAAAGAAAATCACATTGTTAGCCAAAATCACTACCTTATGAATTCCTGAAGGTTTGTGGTATCCAGCAATATTAGGGTCGGCATGGACCAAGCAAAGAAAAGGTTCCAGGGTTAGAATGAATATAAGGGGAGAAAGGGGGCACTCCTGCCATATCCCGTTGGTAATAGGAAAGACGTCTCATTGACTTTCATGGCTGTCAAAGGGTGAGAGTAGAGAGCAGAGATCCTGCAGAGCATGGGGCCCCCACCCTGATATGTTCCAGGGTCCCTTGCATAAACTGCCTGTTGACTCTGAGAGTAGAATAAGTGGGTTTTAGATGTCTTAGCGGCATGGATCAAATTGGGACAAAGCCTGACTGATCCCTGTGTATTAGTCGAGGAATATGTGAAAGCAACCGATTGGCAAGGATTTTTGCAAAGAGCTTCAGGTCGGTATTTAGTAAGGCTATTGGCTGGAATTGATGCCATTTTGAAGGCAAAGGGTGTGCACACCAAATATTGATTTGATTTGAATTTCTCTTCTATTCATTTACTTTCTATTTTCTTAATTGATAAAAATAAACTATATTTAATGTAACAAAAATGTAACAAACAGTGGTGGTATCCCCCTTCAGAACTTACAGGTATCACCTCTCCTGATGTCCGGGTGATTTTCATATGATCTAATTGCAACTCAGCTTCCTCATCAGTGTTCAGAAAACAAGAAGACTCCTCTGCTCCCAGCACACCTGACCTGACAGTCCCATTGTTTGTTTTATGGGCACAATAGTGCCATTTGTCAGCTAATTTCCACTGCACCTTTGGGCATTCATTTCATGCCAAGTGTTTTATCATGTGTGGCTTAGTGCTATTTGTGCTTTCACCCTGTTGAGGGACACACGTTGTATGAAGAATTTAGTTTGTGACAATTATACACAGGAGGATTCACTAGGGGTGAATTTGAAGCCTCATTTTGATGTAATATTTTATATAAATACAAGTGTGGGAGCGCAGCACCATTTTTGTTACATTTTTGATCCTATTCTATCCAGGTGTATAGCCAGGTGTCAGCGGCAACCCACACCTAGAACATTAGTCTATTCATGGTAGCTCAGGTGGTTTTCCATTGTTTTTATACCAAAAATAAACTATTAACACTTCTATTTCAGAAAGAATTTTCAATTTACAGCATTGTTTCCCACCTGCAGTACAGTAGTGTAGCGCTGACTTTTTGAACATGCATTGGACTGACCTTTCTCTATATCTGCAGAACAAAACCAAATTAAACTCTGCAATAACGTTTGTAAAAATCTTTGCAATGAATGTGATTTTCTCAAAAGATTTTTATTACCTCAGCTTCAGGTTTTTTTCTCACTTCAGGTATATATGACGACTTTGATTTTGGTTGTACATGTTTCAAAATATATATTATATTTTGTAACTGAGCCATACACAGGAATAATATACAGACAGTCAGGAATTGTTTTCACAGATATAATAGCAAGTTTCATTAATGTCATGTATACAGACCGGTTTCCTAAGAGGAATAAGGAAAAACTCACACCCACTTAACAGGAAAACAGACCATGATATTTATTAACCTTACAGGCAGAAAGGCTTTGCTTTTGTCATCTTAAGATCTTTGAACAGACCTGTGATCTATAGTATATATAGTATATTTAGAATAATTTCATGGTGGTCAACCATCCATGCCTTTCCTGTACATTGCATTGGCTTCAGCCAGGTCTACATTCCACAATATAGAGTGTAATCTGCTGTCTGTGGTAATGGATGATCTGCAGTGGTCTGGAACAGAGCCCAAGCACTGAGTGTGCCTGGAGATACTAATTGCTGTTAATGGCTCTCCCAGCACACAGAGGAGAAAACGAGACTTTGGGCTCGTATTATCACTGTAGTGACCTTTATAGGCTGTTTCTGGGCTCGTTTGTGTACTCTAAGTGAGAATCCACTATAGATTACATGCTGCTGAGAAGTCAAGGTGTTACAATAAATAAGCCATCCCTACTAAATGTGCATATTTTTTAGCAGCATTGTGGGCGCTGTAAAGTTATACTGCTGCTTTAAAAATGAGCCACTTGGGTTGCCAAAATACCATGTATCATAAACAGTTGCTACTTTTTTAAGCTTTGTCTAATGCTGCTGACCTTCTCCAGTCCCTTTGCAGCTTTTTCCTATCTACATTCATGTACTCCAGCAATGGCTGCATGGAATTTCTTGAGGTGGGTTACTTGATGGTAACAAAAGTGAACAATGCCAGCAGAATGTTTATTGCAATGGTAATGTTATGGAAATGGAATCTGCATTGAAAGCTGGTGGGACAGGGTGACAATATAAAAGCACAATTGGAAGACAGAACATTGTCACCTTATAAGAGGAAGTGCCTAAACTAGGATGGTAGGGTTACCAGGTATTCTTTTAATGAAAGCTGCAGATTTAAAGTATTGCTAAAGGCAATGTGGAAAGTGGAGTGGAGAGGGATTAGAACACTTGCCAAGTTTTTATTGTTGTCTATGTTCTCCTAGATTGTAAGCTCCAAGGAGCAGGGCCCTCCTTTCCCTCTTGTATTGAACTGTATTGTTGCTGTATTGTCTCCTGTTATATTGTAAAGCGCTGAGCAAACTGTTGGCGCTATATAAATCCTGTATAATATAATAATGTTTCCATTATAGAGACTCACCCTCTATATTTGTCTAGTTATTACCGAGATTGAAAGTAAAAGAAAATCCAAATTTTGGGTTAGCGTCAGAAAAAAATAGAAGGGAAATCTTCCAGTAGGGACACTAG
Organism: Staurois parvus; assembly: GCF_062004578.1. NCBI lineage: Eukaryota > Metazoa > Chordata > Amphibia > Anura > Ranidae > Staurois > Staurois parvus. The sequence continues at coordinate 8,553,441 of NW_028317802.1, read as the reverse complement.
TTCTCGTTGACAACCAAGGATTCCCTCACTTTGGATGGTTTTCCTCTCATTTTTTGGCTGTGGGGAAGGAATGAACAGAAATCTCCTCAATAGGACACAGATGGCAAGAAGAAACTGACAGGTTACAACCCTCCCTTAGGCTGAATTTTTGTCCGATAAACAAAAAATCAGTTGTTGGTGGCAGCGATGCTGCCACCGATGTCCACGAAAAACTGAAGTTTTTCGTGGATTTTCCAGCATGACCAATAAAAGTAAACGAGAAGATCCACTAAAAACGGCCAGACAGGGTGACAATATAAAAGCACAATTGGAAGACAGAACATTGTCACCCTATAAGAGGAAGTGCCTAAACTAGGATGGTAGGGTTACCAGGTATTCTTTTAATGAAAGCTGCAGATAAAAGTAAACGAGAAGATCCACTAAAAACGGCCGGACGAAAATTCGGCTGGTAAACGACCCATCTATGTCCTGCAATAATCTATCCAGAATGAAAAAGAACGTTATGCCTTTAATTCTACTTTACAATTATTTGGGGGAAAATGAAATTGCAGTGTTAAAGATTGTATGACATTGTAGTGATTTTGGGGTTAATTTACTAAAGGCAAATAAGCTATTTCCCTTTGCAAGATAATTTTCCCTTAGCGTAATGAATTAGGTGAAACTGTGTTGACTTCCATCATCCATCCAGGTCCAAGCAAAAAATCCCTTGCAAATTGAACAGCCGATCGATCTTTATTAAATAAACTTGTTGTTTTACATATATTTTATTGTTTCCTCAGAGAGAAAGTGCTTATAGGTGTGAAATGCTAAGAACTGCATTCTGTACCATTCAATGAAAGACGTTTTCACAGTCAGATTGTGGGAAAATCCTTTCTGTTCTTGAAGAATAATTTTAATATATTGGGGGGTTAGTTGTGTTTTAAGCCAGAACAAGCCGAAACAAAATTTACTCCATCCCTGACCCACTAAACATTACCACCCTTACTCTCGGTATGCACTGCATCAAATGGAAACACTTCACACAGCTAACTGATGACAAAGAGCAGCCACCCACAGAAACCAACCTGAAGTCACATTCAAAGCAGTGGAAGATGATTTGGTTTAAATTACTACACATTGATTTGTTATAGAACAGCCCCAGCATACTAAATGTTATTTGTCTTTGTAAATTGTCCACCTAATAAATTATATCATGGGCTGGAAAAGATTTTTTAAAGTTCACATTATAAGAAACAAATGAATCTGTCATCTGCTTTGCCTTTCCTTACTACCATAATAAAACTGTAACCCTTTTGTTTATTCCACAGGTTAAAAGTGAACACTCTTCTCAGGAGCAATGATATGTAAGTATTAGATTATCTCCACTACTCTGATAATAGGCATTGCTGGGAAAATATCTGCAGATTTTACAGAGCATGTAAAGGTGATCAAGCCAATACTATGTGTAGGTTTATACAAAGTATACAGACCCTGTACAGAAAAACAAAAAAAATAAAGGATTATTAAACATACATTTTTTTATATATTGCAGCCTACAATGTGATGGTTGCATTAGTTTACTTGTTTTCAGGTTAGCGCTACCCCTAAAGGAGCCACTGTAATTTAGCTGGTTTCTTCTCAAGATTAGTGCAGAGGCAGCCAGGCACATAGCAACAGATCACTCACTCTGACTCAGTCTAGGGGATGCCTTTATTACTGAAGAAACTTGGAGGGGGTTTAGGGTGATATGGGATACTCCAGGTTCACTGAATATTTACAGGAGGACACTTCACTCCCCTAAGTTTCTCTGAGCAGTCTGTATGCAAGAATAAGTATAAATGGCAGAAACTGAGCCCTGTTTTTAGAAACTCTCCCAGGTAGAAATACCATCAGCTCGTCCACCCAAGGGATACAGCACACAAGAATCCTGAGCTCAGGTCAGTACACACAATGTCACAGGATCATCGGATGTCTCCTTGCAGTATCCACCAAACACTTTTCAGCAAGGGAGAGGTTAATGCTCACAATGCCACAGGACAGCCAGACCCCTTCTAACTTCCACTGGGCTCTCTTCAGTGAGCTCTGCAGACCAGGTTCCTAGCTGAGGGTTTCCTTGACTAGTTTTTTTTAAAAAAAAGGGATCCTCAGGAGTAGGCCCTCCAGCTAGCTATGCCACATCTGTGACCCCATTGAATAAAAAGATGGAGTCAGGATAACTGCTGCAGATGTGGGGGGTAGCCACCTCCCACCCAGAAATGTTTCAGAAGCCTCTGGAAGGTAGGGGAGGGCAATCATACCCACAGTCTGTGAGACCCAGAGAAGCCAGAGGTAATCAAAAACTGCTCCACTGAATACAGAAGAGACAAAGCCTAACATCTTAGCAAATGAACTAGGATGGTGCTACACAGGACATTTTCAGCAAGTACAGAACATACTTGTTGAGCTTGCCAGAAATGCATGTCCTTGTCACTTCCTGGAAGCACAAACAATGTTATCCTTCTTCTGTAAACTAATCCCTCACCTCCCATGTATTGGAGATGAAGAGAGGAAGATATGTTTGAATGTCTGAAGTCTAACCTAGGTTACAACGATGGCTTCCTCCATTGATACAGTGGAGCTAGTGAGCATTGTCACTCTAGGACTTAAAGTTCTTTAATCATAAGATTACCAGGGAAAAAAGGAAACTCATATAGCCACCTCATCTAAGGACTGGTAGGCTGCAGTATGTTAAGTTCTTATTTTATAATACACTTACTTATTTTATTTATTACAGGTACTTCTATAGTACTGTCAATTTACTCAGTGCTTTACATATATTGTACATTCACAGCAGTCCCTGCCCTCAAGGAGCTTACGATCTAAGGTCCCTACCTCACATTCATACATACACACACTAGGGCCAATTTAGACATGAGCTAATTAACCTACCAGTATGTCTTCTGAATGTGGGAGGAAACCGGAGAAACTGGAGGAAACCCACGCAGACACAGGGAGAACATGCAAACTCCAAGCAGGTAGTGCAGTGGTTGAGATCTAAACCGATGACCCTAGTAGTGCTAACCACTTAGCCGCTGTGCTGCCCTTTATGCAACATCACTATATCAATGTCCATGATTCACTGCAGCCTATTATACAAAAATAATAATTTGCATTTGTGAGGAGTGCAATGGAGACAAGCCTTTAGACAAACTAAGTATAAACGTAGCTCACTTACTCCAATTCACATACATTTCCCTGACACGGCATAATATCCTCAATCTTTTTTTCAGGTGTACATAAAAAGTAAACTGAACCCAAACCCTAATTGCAGGCATCTAGAGGTTCCTTATGTCTATTAGAAATTTTAGAGGCCAAAAATGTGGGGTGATCTACAACCCTGGCCAAAAGTTTTGAGAATGACACAAATATTTATTTACCTGCCAGAAAACACATGCAGTCATCATTGCTTTGCACAAAAAGTGATTCACAGGCAAGGATATTGCTGCTACTAAGTTTGCACCTAAATCAACCATTTATCGGATCATCAAGAACTTCAAGTGGAGAGGTTCACGTGTTGTGAAGAAGGCTTCAGGGCGCCCAAGAAAGTTAGCACACGCCAGGACCATCTCCTAAAGTTGATTCAGCTGTGGGATTGGGGCACCACCAGTGCAGAGTTTGCTCAGGAATGGCAGCAAGCAGGTGTGAGTGCATTTACACGCACAGTGAGGCAAAGACTTTTGGAGGATGGCCTGGTGTCAAGAAGAGCAGAAAAGAAGCCACTTCTCTCCAGGAAAAACATCAGGAACAGACTGACGTTCTGCAAAAGGTACAGGGATTGGATTGCTGAAGACTGGGGTAAAGTCATTTTCTCTGATGAATCTCCTTTGCAATTGTTTGGGGCATCTGGAAAAAACCTTGTCTGGAGAAGAAAAGGTGCGTACCACCATCTGTCCTGTGTCATGCCAACAGTAAAGCATCCTGAGACCATTCATGTGTGGGGTTGCTTCTCAGCCAAGGGAGTGGGCTCACTCACAATTTTGCCTAAGAACACAGCCATGAATAAAGAATGGTACAAAAACATCCTCCAAGAACAACTTCTCCCAACCATCCAAGAACAATTTGGTGATGAACAATGCCTTTTTCAGCATGATGGAGCACCTTGCCATAAGGCAAAAGTGATAACTAAGTGATTTAGGGAACAAAATATTGAAATTTTGGGTCCATGGCCAGGAAACTCCCCAGACCTTAATCCCATTGAGAACTTGTGGTCAATCCTTAAGAAGTGGGTGAACAAAAAAACCCCGCAAATTCTGACAAACTCCAAGCATTGATCATGCAAGAATGGGCTGCCATCAGTCAAGATGTGGCCCTGAAGTTGATTGACAGCATGCCAGGGCAAATTGCAGCGGTCTTGAAAAAGAAGGGTCAACACTGAGAATATTGACTCTTTGTATAAACGTAATGTAATTGTCAGTAGAAGCCTTTGACACTTATGAAATGTTTGTAACTATACTTCAGTATACCATAGTAACATCTGACTAAAAGTTGTAAAAACACTGAAGAAGCAGACTCTGTGAAAATTAAAAGTTCTCAAAACTTTTGGCCAGGGCTGTACTGTGTAAAGTCCAGCTTCACTAGACTTAAAGCTGTGATAAAACCTATGCCTCTTTATTCTTCTGCATTCCAGGCATTTGGCCTAAACCACAAGTACCACTTGACACAGTGCAGAAGAATACAAATTGTCTGACAGTATTTTCTAATAGCATGCTGCATTACTCTTGCCATCGATTTTTACAAGATTCCCTGTGCCTTTAGAGCTCACATACCCCCAAAACATCAGTATGCCACCACCATGCTTCACAGTGCGGATAGTATTCCTGTACCTATAGGCCTTGATGAACCCTCTCCAAATATACCGCTTATGGTTGTGACCACAAAGCTCTATTTTGTTCTCGTCACTCCAGATTACAGTCTGCCAGAAGCTGTGAGGCATGTCAAGATGTTGTCGAGCATATTCAAACTGGGCTTTTTTGTGGCATTGGGGCAGTAAAGGCTTCTTTTTGGCAACTCAACCATGCAGCTCATTTTTGTTCCCAGTATCCTTGTATTGCGTTCCTTGAAAAAAACTACACCGTCTCTTCCCAGAGCAGCCTGTATTTCTTATCTGTGGGTTTTTCTTTGTATCCCAAACTTCTGGCACTTGTGACTGCAACCTTTCTTGGTCTACCTGACCTTGGCTTAGCATCATGAGATCCCCGAATTTTCCACTTCTCAATAAGTGATTGAACAGTACTGACTGGCATATTTAAGGCTTTGGATATTTTTTTATATCCTTTTCCATCTTTATAAAGTTCTATTACCTTGTTACGCAGGTCAGTATCTAGCCTGCTCAGTGCATCCATGTCAGAGCTAACAAGCTCACTGACTATTTATACACAGGCAACAATTGCAATTTAAAAAGCCACAAATGTGGGAAATTAACCTTTAATTGCCATTTTAACGTGTGTGTGTCTCCTTGTGCGTCTGTACCAAGGCCAAACATTCCAGGGTATGTAAACTTTTGATCAGGGCCATTTGGGTGATTTCTGTTATCATTGGGATTTACAAGGAATCAAACAACTTTGTGACAATAAATGGCTTCATATGACCACTATCCCTAAATAATTGGCACGAACAGTCACATTTTCTATATTAATGACAAAATCTCATGATTTATGCCAGGGTATGCAAACATTTGAGCACAACTGTAAGTATGCAATACAGATAATTCCTGGAATTTAGCTTTGATAATCTTAAACTGAACCTGTACTTTGTGAAGTGCAAAAGCAACAGGTTTGCTTCAATAACCCCTTCTTCACTAGCATATATAGTTACATAGTTCGTAAGGTTGAATAAAGATACCGGTCCATCCATGTGTGTATGTTTATGTCACCATTTCCAATATCCCTGTATATTGCGTTAGTTAAGAAACACATCTAAAAGTTTTATTAAATTATCAACACTCCCCGCTGACACCACCATCTGTCGAAGGGAGTTTCACATGCTTACCAATCTAACAGTAAAGAACCCCTTGCGCAGTTTAAAGTAATCTTTAAACTTCAATGAGTGGCCGTGTGTCTTCTTAAGAGAATTAAGACTGAATACATAGTTACAGTTACATGGTTCGGTTCAACCATTAAAAAAAAAAAAAAAGAAAAAAATTGATCCAGAGGATGGTAAAAAACCCCAGCAAAGCACGATCCTATTTGCTCCTGCAGGGAAAAAAATTTCTTCCTGATCCCCCGAGAGGCAATCGGATATTCCCTGGATCAACTTTACCTATAAATGTCAGTTTGCAGTTATATTCTGTGCATCTAAGAAACAATCCTGGCCTTTTTTGAAGCAATTCACTGAGCTGGCCAGAACCAACTCTTGTGGGAGTCTATTCCACATTTTCACAGCTCTCACTGTGAAGAAACCTTTCCATGTTTGGAGATTAAATTTCTTTTCCTCCAGACATAAAGAGTGCCCCCTGAATAGTTTTCTCCCTATGACCATTTAGATATTTGAATTTGTGATCATATCCCCTCTTATAAGTATCTCTTCTCCAGGGAGAATACGTTTAAAGCTTGTAATTGTTCCTCATAACCGAGGTCCTCCAGCCCTCATATTAGCGTTGCTCTTTGGACGCTCCATTTCCAGCATATCCCTCCTGAGGATTGGTGACCAGAACATGACAGCACACTTCAGATGTGGCCTAACTAGAGTTGTGTAAAGTGGTAGAATTATAGATTTATCTCTTGAGTAATGCCCAACAGAAAATGATCAATCTGGAGGAGTGGGTGTTCGTAGGCAGGTTGCTTTTGCATGCAGAGTGCCTTAGGTAATGCCAACATGTGAAACTGAGCCTTCGTGACTAAAATAATTAAAATTTAATAAATGAAAGGGGCAGGCTGGTAAAGAAAGGGCTAGGTGATGCTTGATGTCATCCAGCCAGGAAATAAAATAGGCTCCATATAATTTGCTGCAGCTTCTAATGTGCACTGTAAGAGTGCAGTGAAATCAGAATAAGCAATTTCAGTACAAGAGAGGAGCCTGTACAAATGTGCAAGACTGATGGTATGGGAGTTCAGCTTTAAAGGGACCTGTTCCATTGTCCATTCAGGGTAAGAAATAGGTCCACTTTAATTTCAGGTAATCCAAAAATCTAAAACAGGAAGAATCTGCAAAGACTTCACCGTATTCAATCACAGTCTGTACTGTTACCCCTGGTTCACATATATGCGGCCATGCGGGCCTCATTTTACGCAGGCACGAGAGCCCATTCATTTGAATGGACTCCCGTGCCCGTGACACGCAGGGAAGAAATCCCTGCACTTCTTCCGAAAACGCAGTCCGCACGGGAACCTCGGTTCCCAGTACAGTTGCGTTTTTCCAGTGCGGGCGGCGTGCCATTAAAGCTAGTGGGTCCGCATTCCTCTGTGTAGGTGGTGCGGCTGCACAGATTTTCGTGTCGATCCGCAGTGGCACCACCCGCACATATGTGAACCTAGTCTAAATGTGTATGTATAAGAAAGACTAATAGAATTGTTCTTGATTTAACCTTTATTCCAATTTCAAGCTGATGTATTGTAGTATAACATCCTGTATATTTTCTTCTGACCTTTATGTTTATAATGTTCTCCTCATTTCTCGATCACAAATTGCCATTTCTCTCACTTTATTGCCTCAGGCAAGTGGCACATTAGGAAGAAGACTGATGGGGCTGACCTCTCCGCTGGTGGATTCAATTAAGAACAAGGTGAAGCAGAACCCGAGATATGCCGGAGAGCAGAATAGGCTACTGTAGCAAATATGACAAGAGGAATATATGACATTTATTGTAAAAAGATAAAAAAAGACACAGAATAGAATATAACAGGCTTGTCACTGACACTGAAACCATTTTCGGGGAATATGGCACCATGCGTACAGCTACAAGTTCAGACATAACAGAACTGACTACTTTCTCATAGACTCCTCTGTTAGGGGCCTGTGTATGCAAAATGTCCTGACAAGAACATGTCTTGTTGACCCAAACAACCAGTCAGTTTCCAGTTATCATTTTAGAAGTGCAAAGTTGACATGAAACAAGGATTCTAATTGATTGCTATGGTCAAAAAGAAGTATACTTGATTGTACACATTTAATACATAAGCCACTTTTTGTTTTCATTAAATTGTTTTAATTATAATTACGATTGTTTTTTAATGCATCAAGGGGGGTAGAATAAGGCCTGGCTGCCAAATCTAGGTAGCAATAGAATTTTGGAAATAATGTAGGATAAACTATTGATATGTAAGTATTAATATATCCATTTTAGGTATTTCTGCAAGGCTGATATGAAAGCAGTTAGTATGTTGCATTACAAGTTGTTTTTCAAATGGAAATTACAGAAGCTTTTTAAAGTTAAAGTAGCAGTAAAGGATTACTGTTTTTTTTTTTTTTTTTACCTTAATGCATTCTTAGTATTAAAGTGAAAAACGACCAAGTGACTTTAAATGTCCCAGTGCTCACACACACTTACCTGCTGTCACTGATCCCCGCACTGGCACTGGGCACAGAGTGCCACTTCCCTGAACTTCCAGGTAGAAGAATACGTGACCTATGTATGTTGCATGCATGTATATTTTTTTATGGGCTTATGTAGGTGCCAGCAGGAGGGCATACACAAAGGTGTCTCCATGGGTCCCGATATGGGAACAGAGACACTTCAAAACAGCAGGCAGGGAAGGGGGCAATTTCGAAGGAAAAATTGAGGGAGAGAGCAAGAAAAAGAGATTGGCAAATGTGGTAACTGCTGAGGTTGCCAGCACTATGTACTTTTTTTTGTTTAGTTTTGTTTTTATGAGGATTTAGTAACACTTTAACCTCGCCAAAAAGAGGCCACCCTTGCAGACTTTTCCTAAAAATGTTGGTTACTTAGCTGACACGCTGATTCACTAGCTTCAGTACTTTTAGTCATTGACCCAGAAGTATGGAGATAAACTTGTCTGACTTTTATATTCTGCAGTGACACTATTGAAGTCAAAGACAGATGACTTCTAGCATTTTCAGGAGATCAGTGTCATCCTCCTTGTTTTCCTTCATCACAGGTATACTTTAGGAAGAATGTTGGAAGACCACAGGAGGGTGTCCTGGTGTTTTGTGTCTCGCCATGTATGGTTATGCTGTTGTCTATTATTTATTTACTAGATACAGTGTCTGTATTAAATCAAGCCTTGATGGTATATTTTTACTTTCTCTTTGGAAGAGATTTGAAAGCTGCTATTTTGCTTCTTCATGTCCTTTTGGGGATATGGCTTAAAACAGTATTAAACCCAAAACCAAAAATGTAACATACTGCAGCTTACTAATCATTAGATGTGGTGGCTGCATTAGTCTTCTTGTTTTAGGCTTTTTCCTTCTGTTTCCATCTGGTAATCTGGCTAGTAATACACCTCCTGTATTAGAGTGCCCCCAGTCTGGATGAAGGAGCACAAGGGCACCTTTGGACAGCAGCATTGTTAGCCTGGGGGGAGGGGAGTGTTAGATGTACAAGCAGATTTAGATACACTAACAAATTGAAGCCAAACTCCAGTTTACACTGCAGTTACACGAGCAGTCACAGAAGCATGTTTTTCCTTTTGGGATAGAGGTTTACGTAAATAAACAAAAGCTGATAAATTACATGCGTTGTCCTGCACTGCATAGTGTGAACCCGAGCTTACTCTTCTTACACCCCGGTCACATCGATCCTGACTTCACTGTAAGTCGCATGATTTCAAAGTCGGGATGTCATTGTGATTTGAGGTTCGATTTCCAAGACATCTGACACAGATGTCTATGCAAATCGCACCAAAAGTAGTGCATGCACTACTTTAGAAATCAGTGTGGCTCTGACCAAGTAATTGCGGACAATAGGGTGCGATTTGGTATGTAATTTGCAATTCGCATGCCAAGTCGCACCCAGTGCGACCGGGGTCTTAAGATAACAAGATCACACAGCGCAGCATGACTTGCGTGCATACAGTGGGAAGTCGGCTGTGAAGCTTCAAGGATTCACAGCTGGCTTTCCACACTAAACAAGCCGTCATCAAGGACCTGAAGATGGGTGAAGAACCGCTTTAGGTGAGGATGGCACTGGATCCCTGGACAGGTAAGTATCCTTTTATTAAAAGTCAGCAGCTACAGTATTTGTAGGATTTTAGTTTTTTGCAAACACCCTGAAGATCCTCTTTAACAGGAAAAAAAAGCAAATAAGAGGCTTTCAGTGTTAGGGTTCACATACACACAACGTGGTCTAGTTATCATGAATAGGCTAGTATTACATTATAAAAATGTAAAGTTATCCTGTTAATAAACACACATTGATAATATTAATTGCATTATAAAGCATATTTGTAAAAACGTTAACATTTCCCTTTAAAGACGAAAATCCATTCCATTGTGGCATTGAGAGACAAATATGAGACGAAATTACACGAGCTCTGCAAACGCATAAAGAACAAGACTAAAGAAGAGCTACCTTCAAACCAAAAGATGTACAGAATTATCTATAAGATATCCTCCTAAGCAGGAATAGTATAGAGAACAATCGTTTACAGTTGTTTTTACTCTTGCTGTGGTGCTATTTCAGGGTTACGTAATGAATTTTATATACCAAAACTGTTGCCATCCAGTGGGGCATGTACAGTATGCATCAGCATTCTTAAGGTTAATGTAGACTAGCCTCATTTAAAGGGCAAGTTGAACACAAATTTGAAGATTCCATTTCATTTGTTTAAATGGTGTTGCTTGGAAGTCTGATTAGAAGCTGTGTTGACTTGATTTAAAGTGTTACTAAACCCACAACTGTAAAATCAGTCTAAATATGCAGTAATGCATGCTTGTTATACTCACAGTGGAACCTAAGGGGTTAATCCTCCGCATTGTGTAAAAAGGCTGTTTGATCCTGTCTTCTCTTATTCTCCTCTACTGTCCCCAATCCATCTACTGATAGTACAGAGCCCTAGAAGCCACTGTACACATGCTCGGTTTAGTGTGTATGGCTAGAGAGGTTTTTTTTCCCTTTGGGAGAGTGCATGTGATCAGCACAGGGCCAATCAGCACTGTCCAGGCAGAGGGTCAAGGGTTGTGCAGCCTCATAGGACAGTCGGAGGAGAATGAAAACTCCTCCTACAAGATTAACCAGTGCTCGGCCAGACACTGATAGAAGTCACAAGACTGCTATATACTGCTGATGAGAAAAGGTATTTGGCAGTTTATATTTACTAAAATAATTGGACTTCCATGTTCTGTGTACTGTGGGAGACTAGGTATAGTGAATGCAGGGTCATGGGTTTAGTAACACTTTAAGTATCTTTAGATGCAGGAGATCCTATTAAAATCAATGCATATTGCAGGTAAAGCAGGTGAAATGCAGCTTTGCTTTGTTTTGCATTAGGAGCTTGCATTTGAATATGGCTGTGTTTACATGTCATCATTTATTAACAGTGGCTGCCTACATGAGCCCTTATAGAAATTAATGACTAATGTAAGATTTTTTTCAGCTGGTTCACCAAATTCACTTAAGTTAGCAAATATTCACCTATAGTGATAGCAAACCATTAAAAAGGCTCCAAATGACCACATACCAGTTCTGGTAGGTAGGTGGGATAGTTGGTTCGTCAAAGGAGAAAGGAAAAGCTCTTATATGGACATACTGTACTGTACTTTTTTAATGGGATAGCAATTACTACTTAATCTTTAAATCTTACTGATGTTACAGGGGGTGGAGATTCTGCCCCCATGAGCCATCATGGCCTTGAAAGCAGTAGATGAACAGTGAGAGGAGATGGGGGTCTTGCAAACATGAAATTTCAGTACATTCATAAAATTACATCTGATATCTAAGGCTTAGGCCGGTCATGGGGCCTCCACTTCTAACAAATACCAGATTAAGCCTTGCCCCCTCCAGCACTAAACCTCTCCACCTGTCATTCAGCTTTCAAATGTCAGAGCCTCTACTAAAGCCTTGTGCAAAGCCTGGATCCAAGGAGCTCCATAGTGGAGGCTTTGGCACTTGACAGTATGCTCATCTTAGGGCAGCTGTTTTCAGTGGGAGCCTCATGTACTGAAAATCTGTATGAAAGAACCCAGCACTTTCACATGAGGACAAAAATATATCATATATAAGACAATGGTCAGTTCATTTTTTATCTTTATGTGCATTTCCTGTTAAGAAGAACTCTCTTAGGGCTTGTTCACACTTGACTAAATTTCTAACGCTTAAAAAACGCCCCTATAGCATTAGTATGGGCATTAGACAGGCGTTAATGAGCTTTAGCATGGGCGTTTATAAGCATTAAAAATGCTCCCCAAACGCCCTATGCATGGTTTGAGGCATTTTATAAGCGTTTTACAAGTGTTAAAACTGCACCACAAACACCTATAATAAATTCGAATGGTATTAGCACACCGCAACCGCACTGCAAACGCCCTGCAAATGCCTGTCACCGTAGACTTGAATGGGAGGCATTGAAAGGCTTCAAACTCCTCCTGATTCGACATGGGGCTTCAATTTTGAAGCGTCAGGACGCTAATGCTTCATGTTTTGATAATGTGAACAGCACTGTGTGCTGCCCATAGTATCATTTCCATAGGCGTTCGAGGAGCCCCTCAAATGCCTGCACTCAAAGCCAATGTAAACTAGGCCTTACTATTGTGTCTTCATATAAATTTTATTGGCTAACTATATATTCTCATGTAATCCAGAATTATATATTAATATTAAATCTGAACATTTATTTCATAGTTGCCTAAAATGCCTAAAATGCAACATGCTTAAAGGGTAACTCCACTTTTGGGAAAAAAATAACAAGTAAAAGAAAATATATACAGGTGTACTCCAGTTTACGAACTTAATGCATTCCTCGGGACTTTTCGTATTGTGAAAAATTTGTAAACCAAAAACGTGGTTTCCCATACAAATACACTGAAATCCAATTAATCGGTACCGGAGGTCAGAAAAAAGTAAAAAAAAAAAAGTCCTTTATCTGTTCAAAACTATTTATAAAGTGCACTTTAAAGGCATAAATACTGTACAGGGACATGATTAAAAATTAATTTGCAAATGCATTGAAAACCAATTAATCCGTTTCAGAGGTCAGAAAAAAGTAAAAAAAAGTCTTATCAGTTTAAAACTGTTTATAAAGTGCACTTTAAAGGCATGAATACAGTACAGGGACATGATTAAAATAAATTGTAAATGCATTGAAAACCAATTAATCCGTTCGTATTGCGAAAACAAATTCATAAACTGAGGCATTATTTTCAATGGATTTTCATTCGTAAACCGAAAAATATATTAACCCAGGCGTTTGTAAACCAAGGAATGCCTATATAGTATATACAATTGTGACACAAGTCATATTGTGTAATTGAATGTTTTAAAATTGCCTTTCCTTTTCAGTCTGCAATGCTGTCATTTTCTCATAAAAAGCAATATGCACAGATAATATACAGAACACCCCTCAGAAATTATTATTATTATAATACAGGACTTACATAGCACCAACAGTTTGAGCAGCAGTTTACAATATAAAGGGAGACAGCAGTAACAATATAATCAAAACAAGAGGATTAAGAGGGCCCTACTTATAGGAGCTTACAATCTAATAGGAAATGTAATTTCCTACTTGTGTGATTGGGTCACTGATTTTCCCAAAAGTCTGCACTAAGTCAGATTTGTGGCATCCTTTGCAACAAAATGTAATTTTCGGTGAAATTCTCCAAAAGGAAAATCACGTCTAAAGGGATGCAGACCCTGCTACTTTCCTCAGGATTCTGCAGGTCGAGCAGCTGATTGATAATTATGAAACCACTCCCATACAGATTCACTGTGCACATGGACACAGACAAACAAACAGCTATTTCTTCAGAATAACAAAAGATAGGGATCTGCAACAATGTTTGTTAAATTCCTTGCAATGTGCATGGATCACCCAGAAGGGAAAGTTTTTTTCTCAACAAAAGTGGAGATACTCTTTAAGAGTCTTATAAAAGAAATCATCTCAAAAAGAAAAAAAATACTCTTTTGATGTGTTTCCACTTGCCAATCTTTAGCTAGTGATTCAGTGCAGTGTTTCACTATATCAGAAACATGTTGCTAGCATTTCATAGTAAATGATTGCACAGTATTTTCAAATAATCCCTCTCAGCCTTACTTGTCATCTCTGTTGGTTTTTTTGTTGTTATGTACCTGTTGGAACTTCCTTCATTTTCTGTCCTGGTGACAGTTTTTGGCTGGAGTTCCACTCTAAAGGATAAGTGCACTTTTACATTTAAAGTAAGAATGCCTTTCTCTAAATCTCTGCTGCTGACAATTATCTAGTTGTACTTCTGCTGTGAATTAGAGTATCTAGTAGCTGGCATGATGGTTGCCTGCTTATCAGCCCTATTAACCACTTGCTCTCTAGAGGATTTATCTCCCTTCCTGACCAGGAAATTGTTTGCTATACGGTGCTGCTTAACTTTAACTGACAATTGCGCGGTCATGCACCCGAATTAAATTTACGTCCTTTTTTTCCTACAAATGGAGATTTCTTTCAGTGGTAATTGATCACCTGTGTGGTTTTAAATTTTTGCGCTATAAACAAAAAAAGACCGACAATTTTGAGGAAAAAACAATATTTTCGACTTTTTGCTATTAAACATGTCAAGTAAAAAAATGTAAAAAAGCAAATTTCGTCATAAATTTAGGCTAAAATGTATTCTGCTACGTCTTTGCTAAAAAAAAATCCCAATACGTGTAAATTAACTGGTTTACGTGAAAATTATAGCATTTACAAATGGCGCCACTAGCAATAGTGGCGATCAGCGACTTATAGCGGGACTGTGGCGGGCATTCTGACACTGGGGGGAACTGACTTGGTGTCAATGACATCCCTATTGACACCAATACAGTGATCAGTGCTAATAAAAAGCACTGACACTGTACTAATGGCACTGGGCAGGAAGGGGTTAACATGTGGGGTGATCAAAGGGTTAACTGTGTGCTGTTTCACTGTGTGTGTGCTTTACACTGTAAGCACACTGCTTTGTATGGCTATGCTATGCCAGGGGACAGATCTGTGTTATTTACATACAGGTCTCTCCCCCGTCGGAGATGCTTGGTGATCACCGGGTGCTGGCGAGGAATCACCGTCCGGGAGCTGGTGATAGACAGCCAAGGCCACAAATGGCGGCATGGGTAGCCCTCCTACCCGGAACTGCAAAATCACATATATATACTTGATTTTGCGCACACAGGCCGCCCTGTAGCAGTAGAGGGGGCAGAGCTGTGCTGTGTGTGTGAATGGACATGCAGAGCAGTGGCTCGGGAGCGAGCCTGCTTGGGTGCCCTCATAGCAAATAGGATTGGAACTGCTCTGTGCAAAACTATTGCAAAGAGCAGGTAAGTATGATAGTTTTGGGGTTTTTTAAATTCACTTTAAGGGGTTATTTGGAAGAAAGAATGGATAACAATACAAGACAAGGATTTATATAAGGTTAAAGATAAGAATAACATACTGTCTGTTTTTACAACATTATTGTAGCTTTATTGTGTCTCCGGACTCACAGCAATTCTTTGTTTGTGGAGCTGCCAAGGGAATGACGCTGAGATTGTAAAGCATGGTTTGTTATTTTCCACTGCAAAGCTGAGAGCACAGAGCACAGCTTTGTGGAATGAACCTCAGATAATATCCCTCATCTTTAGAATTACAAGACAAGGGTTAGCACAGATAAATAGCCGAAGGCCCTCCACACAGCGTGGCCTACAGTATTGTCAGGTCATGGGCCAGGAGGGAATCTTCCTGCCTTCCATAACAATAATCTTTATGTTCTTTCTGCTCATTAACAGTTGTATTTGGGTTATTTATTAGATTCTTCCAATTATACATTTTTTATGAAAAAAAAAAAAGAGTAGCACAAATAAGACGACTCAGTATGTAATGATGGACACAGTTTAAAGACCATTTTATGGCATTTCCCCACACAATATACAATACGATTCAGTCTAACCATACGTTTCATTTAACTATTGGTAGATGCTGTAGACCAGGGGTGTCAAACTGGCCGCCCTCCAGCTGTTGTCAAACTACAAGTCCCATCTTGCCTCTGCCTTTGGGAGTCATGCTTGTAACTGTCAATCTTGCAATGCCTCATGGGACTTGTAGTTTGGCAACAGCTGGAGGGCCACTAGTTTGACACCCGTGCTGTAGAGGTAAAGGACTGCACATTTTCTTTTCTTTCATAGATTGTGTTGATGAGATCTCTATGCTTCCTGGGCCTTCACACCTGCTCTGGCCATTTTACAGGGTTCCCACTCTTTCTGTCAGATGTATTATATCTTATAAAGAATGCAGCAGGAGGTGCTGGAATATGTGAAACTCTCAGCTAGGCAGGAATAGAGTCAGTCATTTTGGAATTGAGATCTCAATGCTGCAGAATTTCAGAATCCACCTATACCACTTAGAGGATGGTCTAACCATTTATATAATTTTAGGACACCATGTTACAATTTAATTTACAACGCAGTTTCATTAAGTTATTTAACCTTTGGACAACAATGACATCAGTTTGCTCCTTCACACTTTGATTGCCATTAGTATTCCATATGCCCCTTAAAAAGGGTAGAATGGTCCATTTATCACAAGGGATGTTTACAACCAGAAATATGGCTTGCTATCAATATGTGAGCCAGGTAGCTTCCTCAGTTAAAATGAATGTTGGGGACATACCTCAGCATGTATCCAAACACCGTAATCCAATCACTCTTTAAACAACCATCCCAAAACAGGGTGGGGCTTTTACACCCTCTGTGTATAATGTCACTTTAACATATCTGCCACAACAATTTGACCATTCAGATCTCCAGCCATGTAACTCAGTTATCACCTTTCCTAGATTGTATGGCATCATGATCATTAGATTGTGTAAATATGAACAGGCTACTTTCAAAATTTGTCACACGTTAAATCATGGTCTTGGGCAGTCAGTAGCTGCCTTGTAACAATTCATGGCACCATGATGATTAGGTTAAGGTGATTTAGTTACGCGTGTTGCTATTCTTGCTGTGGTATGTTCCTGAAACTGTGGAAAGTACTTGAATAAGTAGTGAAATGTCTTCTACTAATGGGAATGAGATTCAAGTTTGGTTTGAATTTGAGTTTGATCCAAATCCAGCCTATTCAGTTTGCCAAACAAATTGTCCCTGTTTGGCCATTTCGCCGAGCCAGTTCAACTGCTTCTGTAAACAAATAGCTGGGGATCATCTGCAATGTTATGATCATGTCGATACTAGGTAAATTATGTCACCCAAGATCCCCTCTGCTGTGTTTTACATATCGGCATTGATGGGGATCCATCATTTAGCAACAGCAGTGTGGCAGGGAAACTTCATTGGGAGGATTTACATCGCCCAATGACATGATGATGGAAGTACATTGAAAGCATTTTTTTGTATTCTTAATTTAATTTTATTCTATTTTTTTAATTTTTAACAAAAGACATTTCAGGGTGTCTTTTGTATTGCTACTAATAGACTTTTTCAAGGTGTCTCTTTTTTGGCAATGTAGTATAAGGGGTACTAATGTATCCCTGTACTCATTCCCCTGGGAGAGGGCAGATATATGGAGACCACTGTATTAGAAAGGGGGCTTTCATATTCTTTCAAGAACCGCCGTTAATTCCACATCTTTTTTGAGGACCTGAATGCGGGTTCAACATTGGAACAAGGTGTCTTGTAGGGCGGGACCTTGCCTGGGGTTCCATCACACCATGTGAAGCCCCCAAGCATGTTAAATGATGTTTGCATTTTCAACATTGCCCTTAAAAGAAAAGATGCTTTATCAGCTCAACATTTTCTTTTTTTTTTTTTGCATGGGTACATGTTCCCCATTGCAGTGCCCAACTTCCAATGTCTTTTGTTGAACGATATCTTGCTTATTAGCATTGGAAATTGTCAGAAAAAAATTGTTAGATGTACTTCCCTTAAACTTTAATAGGGTTTTCAGCTAAGTTTGGGGTTCCAGGACTTTCCGCTGGGTTTGCTAAATTTGGCTCAAATCAAACCTGGGCAGATTTACTCAATCCCTAGTGACTACTATGAGTTATATGGCTTGGATACAGGAAATACTTTACAGACAAATGGCTCTTCTTAAATAGGAGGTCCAGGCTCCACTAGAAAAAAAATAAAAATCAGCAGCTACTGTAGCTGCTGACTTTTAATATAAGGGCACATACCTGTCCAGGGGTCCAGCGCAGTCGTCACTCTGGCTAGTTCTTCACTAGCTTCTGGGTTACTGGTGCCGGATTTGCAAGTGAGAAAAACCAGAAGTGAAGTTCACAGCCAGTTTTCTACTGCAAATGCACATGTTGCGTTGCGCCTTGAGATTGGTCCCGCAGTCTTCTGGGACCTGTAACTGCGGAGGGAAGGAGGGGGGCGGTGGCGAACTAAGCCGGAAGTGGGAATGGGTACCTGTCAAAACCAGATACTCATTCCCCCTCAAAAAAAAGTGCCAAATGTGGCTGTGGATATGGGAGGAGGAAGACAAGTGGAGGTTCTCCTTTTGGTTGGAGCTCCTCTTTAAATAATACAGTGTATTTGGGTAGGTGAAAAAACAATGTCTTTTCTTTGTTTAACAAATTTATCAGCATTCATCATTATTGATCTTCATATTCTGGGGTCTATGTGTAATTCTGTACTTTACACCAATAAGGTGTCAAGTGTTATATATGTGAATCCAAATCCATCTGCTGGTATAATTCTCCTCGCCGGTTCTCCTTTTCCCCAGGTTCCTACACCTGTGCCACTGACATTCCTGAACCAATTTATAGGACCAAATATAGAAGCACCAAACCCTTTTTAGTTGAAACACACAGAGGTTTCTAGAAATGTAGGACTGGTGGCCAGTACACACTAAAGATCTGTATTTATTGTATAGAATGCATGCATGCACTTATATTTTATTCCCAAAGTCATTTTTTCTAATTGACCATAGATCACTTTGACATGAAGAAAACAGGGTGGTATTATAAGAAAAATACTGTTGTGTGCCTAATATACTGTATTCTGTTTTTTGTACATGTGGGCTTGGGCCCACACTATTGATTGTTAGCAATTTTATACAGTGATTAAATGGTGTCAGCTATGTTATGTGTAAATGTTGAGAACATTTTTATGCACTTGCGAAAAAAAAAAAATCAAAAACACCTTTTATTGTGCCATTAGCCACATATCCCAGCTAACGTGTAGAATGTTATTTTACCAAACTATGCCATGTGAGATTGGTGGTGCCATGCATGTAACATTTGGACTGTTGACATTGCAAATTAAAAGATCTTTACCTGTGAAGTTTGCTCTTTTTTTACTCTTTTTGTCAGTGTTTGCACATACAAAAACTGCTTGATGTTATGAGATATGTGCAAAGATGTATATGTTACATCAAAAAATAAGGTATAATTGTGAAAACAAAAAGAAGAAACTCCAACAGCAATGATTTGTCCTTGGACATCCCCTCAAAACATTTGAAATAATGCCAAGTAGTTGCATATACAGATGATATATTCATAAGGTAGACATTTTACTAGCCAAACCATTGGTATATCTGTTTATCCAACCTCCCATGACTTTGTTTACTGACGAAACATGACAGAAACTCCTATTAGAAACTAAGAGAATTAGATAGTTAAAGAATATAAACAACCTGCCTGGCTTTAACAGAACAAATGGGAACATTACCAGGATTAGGAAAGACCTGGGGCACCCTGGGATGGAGCAGGAAAAAAGCCATGTGGTGCACACGGCACTCCAGCAAACAGTGGTTATGGTCAGGTTACGCCTAACAGTGCAATGTCTTAAAGAACAGTGATAGGTAAAACAGAACCTGAGCCTAGTCACTGTATACATTGCACACCTATGCCACAGTCTTTGTACCCATAAAATACACCCAAGTACTATGCCACAAGTCTCAGACACACATAAACCTCAGGACAAAGGATCATTTTTAAAAAATTAAAGTTTCAGTCAAACTTGCTTTTCTGCACACAAAGCTGTCCTCAACATATTCTAAGATAACACTTTGTCTGGTTGAGGCTACCTTCAGAACTTCGTTGTCTCAACAGTTTCTGGTTTTAATGAACACTGTGGTCATGACTAGGTACGCAGAGTGCACAGGTCAGGAGTAAGTAACCTACAACACAGCATATAGAGTGTAGCAGTCAGCCTGGGGGGGAGGAGAGAGAGAAAGGCGAGAGATAGCACAGAGACGGGGAGAGAGATGGGGAGAGGTGAGAGAAAGTAGGGAGCACGAGAAGTGGGAGACAGAGAGACTTGGCAAGACAAAGAGCAAGCATGATGCAGCAAAGAGGGAGAAGAGGGGGGATGGGGGAGAGAGAAGTGAGCACGAGAGGGAGAATGAGAAGAGATGGAGAGAAGAGCACAAGAAGGCAGTGAAGAGAGAAAGAGGAAAGCACGAGGAGAGAGAGAAGATCATGAGAAGAAAGAAGGAATACAAAAAGAGGGAAAGCATGAAAAGAAAGAGGAGAGCCAGATGTGGGGGGATGGGTTGGAGAGAGGGGCGCAGGACAGCTTACCTAGGTAGAGGCACAAGTCCAGGAGGATTTAAAAGGGGTCCTTCATTCAGCACCAGCTTAGGAAGAGGTTGCCAAAGCAGGGCAGAGGGGGGCTAGTGCAAGCTAGAAAGCTACTGAACAGCGCAGTTGTCACACTTTCAACTTAGCCCTGTGCCTCGCTCAACATATTCTAAAGCCGTGTATACACTTTGAGGTTCTCAGAATCCTGCATCCACACAATGTGGATGCAGGAATTTCCCCTGCTGTGCTATTGCATTTTGACAGCAGGGACTCAAACAATTCGGCTTCTGTTGAACAGTGAGGGCTACACATAGATCAAACTGCCCGAATTTCGATATGTGCATACCCAGCTTAACTCTGCTTAACAAGTCCCCTCTAGCAGTAAATAAACATGCATGCACAGTTCTGGAGTCATTCAAGTTCACCTGAGTCTAAGTATTGCGTGAGTCACAGAATGCTGGAATTCAGCCAAACTGAACTTCCAATTCCAGAACTGTGCATGCGCAGTGTTTACTGCTAGAGGGGACTTTTTCTTTTTTTTTTTTTACTGGTGTTACTCCTGTCCATGGATTTTTATAAACAAGAGTAAACCATCCTTAACCTCTTCCTGACTATGCTATAGCCGAATGATCGCTACAGCGCAATCGTCCAGTTCTGGGAGGGTGTCATATGTCCTTCCAGAATGCGCCCCCTGCAAACCGCAACGGTGTGCACCTGGCACTTTTTGTGATCTCTGTGTCCTTTGGACATAGGTGATCACATGACATGGTAAAGGGCCAATCACTGCAGCCTTCTACCACGTGATCAGCTGTGTCCAATCACATTTGCTGGTTATCGGCAATACTTTCTTCACGCTCTCACAGTGTGAGGAAAGTACTGCCTATAACCAGCAAGTCTGAAAGGAGGCATCTACACGGATAATCAGTGCCCTGATTATCAGTGCTACCAATCTGTGCCCAGCAGTGCCACCAGTCAGTGCTTTTCATTGCCGCTTATCAGTGCCCACAAGTGTCGCATATCAGTGCCACCTCATCAGTGTTGCTTATTAGTGCAACCTCAGCAATGCACATCAGTGAAGGAGAAAAATTACCTGTTTGTAAAATTTTATAATAGAAACTAAGAAAAACCATTTTTTTCTTTTAATTTTCAGTATTTATTTGTTTAGCAAAAAATAAAACACTCAGTGGTAAATACCACCAAAAAAACTTTGTTTTTAGAAGCGTTAGTTGTGTGGAAAACATTATAAAAATGTCATATGGGTAGTGTTGCATGACCGCGCAATTGTCAAAGTGCGACAGCACTGAAAGCTGAAAATTGGCCTGGAAATGAAGGGGGTAAAAGTGCCCAGTAGGTGTTTAATTTATGGATGGCTGGCAACCCTGCAGCCCGCCTGATTGGCTCCTTGTGCTGCTCCTCAATTTCCCATTTTCAGTCTTGAATATATTTTACATTTATTTTCTGCTTTTGGGGATAAATGCCAGTTCAGTAATGAACGTTTACACACTTTATTACGGTTTGCTCCCCAAAATAAAATATTTATCTATTTAATATATATTTTTCACAACACTTAAGTTAGTGCAAGAAATTTAAAAAGGTACCCTTAGCCTTTCTTATTTTGGTATTTACATTGTTTAGATGGCAAACTATTTCTTCTCATAAACAGCTTCTCCTAATGTCTATTGGCTTCACTTTTCAGACGCCAGCTGCTCCAACTAATATATCCTTGCTCTGTATATATTTCCTCAATGGTCTTATGTGCATTTATTATTTTTGTTCAAAAGGTGAACTTATCCTTTCAGTAGTGATCCAAGCTTGCAATAATGATGAATTAAGTAATGCAATAGGCGCAGGGTAGGTGGTTAGTGATTGGTTTAAAAAAGTCTGGAAAGTGCAAACTGGACCAGGTGGCAGCTAGATTACACTCCAGAGTTGTCTCTGGAGGCTGGCAGACTGCATAGCACAGATGTTGGAGTCCTTTGACTCCAACCTTCTGGAATTTAAAGTAATGAAGAGAAGATCTAGAGTGGTCCTTTTAAAGGAAAGATGCTTTAATGTGTTCACATTGCTGGATAAATACAGGGATGTTGATACCCTGCAGAAGTTCTGGTTATCTAAGGCACCAATTAAGGAGCTGTATACCCAACTCATATGGTACCTTGAGCCCTCAAACCAGAGAAGCCATGCCATACCAGCCATGACTAAATTGTTGGCTGCAATACATATTTTTGGGGAAACATCCCATCAGATAGTAGCTAGTGAGATGGTGGGAATTTTGCAGGCTTCGTTTTCCAGTCCCATCACCAATGTACTACAAGACATCCAATATGCTTGTGAAAATTTACCGCACCGAAGTATATCTCGCACAGTAGCATAAGACCATTGGTAAAAAAGTCCAACTGATTGTTAACAGAGATAACCATTAAGGACAGAAATAGGAACACAGGACATGCACTTTGTCAACACAGCAATGGCCTGACAGACTGCAAAAGAAGACTGGTTTTATCGGTAAGTAGACTAGGAAGGTCTCAAGTGGTTTAAAGAAATGTAAAAGCGATAGTAAAGGTTTGCTTTTTTTTTTTTTAAATAAACATATACTTACCTGCTCCATGTAGTGGTTTTGCACAGAGCACCCTGCATCCTCTTCTCGGGTCCCCTTGCAGTACTCCTGGCTCCTCCTTTGTCGGGTGCCCCCATAGCAAGCAGCTTGCTATGGGGGCACCAGAGCTGGTGTGTGCCTAAGCCGCTGCGGTGGGTGTCCATTCACACATGGAGCTGCTGTTTGGCCCCACCCTCTCTCTCATTGGCTGACTGAGCCATTGGCTCCCGATTGCTGTCTCAGCCAACGAGGCAAAGACTGCCGCTGGATCACGATGGGGCTTTGATCCTTTACAACCACTTAAGTGATCCCATACTAGAAACCTCCTGTTTAAGACCTGTCAGGTTTGTGAATTTTCCCCCAGACTGGTATGCATGACTCTGCAGCAATTATGGAGGGAGAGGAATCTCTCTGTCAGCCACCTGTAGGCTGCAGCAACCCAGGAATTGTGATGCAGGTCATCTATGCGTCCAAGAGAGACCAGGTTCAACCAGGTCCAAAGAGGAAGCAGTACCCTGTGGATAACTTCAGATTCTGCAATACATGCCAAAGGAAGCACCCAAAGCAGGAGTCAGTGCATCTGCAACATTACAGGAGTTAAAAAGGAGTCAACCGATCTGGAAGCTGCATGAAAAGCCATCGACCTTGGCAGAAGAAAGAACTTGGACTAATCATTCAGAGAAAAAATCTCCATGGATGAAGGTAAGCTTCTCTCAGAGAAGAGGTCCATCACCCAAAAATACTAGCAAAAAACCTAAGGCTACCCAAGAGTAAGAGGTTATATGATATGTCCGAGCACCTTTTTTGCTGAAGGCAGCTGCATACAGTATATCCTAGTAGTAATGATTTAAAGAGGCCTGTGTCCTCCAAGTTCAGGAAAAATATAAAAGCATTCTGTATATGAAAACACTGCCCTAGCATGTAACATTCTCCTAGTTTAACCCTAAAACAGGTGTTCAGTGTGTAGCAAAAAGAGGATAATTTAGAATGAAGTATGAACACCACTATCTATAGAAGTCTGCTGCATTTTATGTTTTATCCATAAAATGTACAGCACACCCTATGGCCTGCAGTGTCATTCAGAGTGTTATATACACTGATAGGAAGAGCCTGGTCACATGCCTCTTCAACGTTGGTTCCCTGCAACTCTCAGCATGTTTTGAAATGAATGCAGTTTTGCTTGAGTCCTGATGCAAACACTGCAATATACACAAGACTTAAAACTTTCCTAAACATTAATAGCCTATCCCCAACACGTGTGCATGCCTTCTGACCAATAACATTGAACTAAAGTGACCGTTTCAGGTTCAGATTGGGTTTAATGCCATCAATGACACCTATAGGTCTAAGGGCCCTTACACACCCAGGTATCCAGCTGCTGTGCATGCATCCCAACATTTCTGTGCACCCAAGAAGCCCATGTGTAGTATCCAGCCTGGCTGCCTACAGCCTGTCAAAGTCAAGGACAGGATGTGGGTGAACGCTGTACTGAGTGGTACATGGGAGTAGATATTTGGTACCCTGGGTATTCATCCTTGAATAAATAGGGCCCAAAATGTGAGTACCATTCTGTACCAGCCAACCAGCTACAGTGACAGATTTTGACAGGCCGCAGGTAGCTGGACACCGCATCTGTGCCTTTTGAGTGCACTAAAAAGCTGGGCTGCGCACACAGCAGCTAGACGCCCCATGTGTAAGAGGTCCAAGCCAAATCAGTTCCTTGGCTTTACAATCCTGCTACAGGAGTATTCAGTAAGACCACTTTGTAGCGGCAAACCACAAGACAAATTTTTATATTGTATTTACATGGAAAGTGCAGTGACATTGCATGTAATATTACTGGCATTTCCTGTATAAACTGTTAACAGCCATATTATTATACAGGATTTAAATAGCGTCAGTTTGCGAAGTGCTTTAACAGCCATATTTCCATAGGTCAGAGTTGATAAAGCTCATTTCTTTATGAATCACGGATCTGAAACAAGAATGCAGATATGTTTGATTTTACTTTTACTTTCCTGATCTGAAAACTTGATCTGGGTCCAAGTATTGGAGAAAGTCAGCATAACAGCTAAGCAAACAGCAATAGCAGCCTCCCTTTTTCTTTCAGACAGGTTTCTTTTACTTTAATAAATGGATTGTGATCATGCAGCAGCGATCCTCTGTCTTAATGTGCTCTTAAGGATAATGCATGTTCTGTGGTATGTGGTGACTGTCTTAGTACTGAGCAGTTCTAGTTTGGTAGAGGGTTATTCCTGGATGTCGGATTTAATAAGCAACAGATGTAGTACATCGCATGAGCATCAGGAGGTCAAGTTCACAATTTGGTCACATTTTTCCAGTGAGAGGACTCCTAACACTCCATACAATATGCAGCCTAGGAACATCATTGATATCTCAGCAATATTCATTATGCAATGCGGGTTTGGATTGCTGCTAAAATACACACAATGCTGCACGGGGGATAAGAAGATTCTTGCTGAAACAATCAACAATTGTTTTGCTTGTGACTATATTATATTCTAAATGAATCTCTTTCAGAAGCTCAGAATACATATAGAGTGCAATGAGTTCCAGTAAAAAAAGGCATCATCAGCAATATGCCTTAAAGTGGTTGTTCATACAGTATTTCATGCTTGAGATTTACAAAGCATACACCTACAGTGGGGAAAAAAGGATTTAGTCAGCCACCAATTGTGCAAGTTCTCCCACTTAAAAAGATGAGAGAGGCCTGTAATTGGCATCATAGGTAGACCTCAACTATGAGAGACAAAATGAGAAAAAAAATCCAGACAATCACATTGGCCGATTGGAAAGAATGTATTTGCATATTATGGTGGAAAATAAGTATCAATATAAAAGTTCATCTCAATACTTTGTTATATATCCTTTGTTGGCAATGACAGAGGTCAAACGTTTCCTGTAAGTCTTCACAAGGTTGGCACACACTGTTGCTGGTATGTTGGCCCATTCCTCCATGCAGATCTCTAGGGCAGTGATGTTTTGGGGCTGTCGCTGGGCAACACAGACTTTCAACTCCCTCCAAAGGTTTTCTATGGGGTTGAGATCTGGAGACTGGCTAGGCCACTCCAGGACCTTGAAATGCTTCTTACGAAGCCACTCCTTCGTTGCCCAGGCGGTATGTTTGGGATCATTGTCATGTTGGAAGACCCAGCCACATTTCATCTTCAATGCCCTTGCTGATGGAAGGAGGTTTGCACTCAAAATCTCACGATACATGGCCCCGTTCATTCTGTCCCGTACATGGATCAGTCGTCCTGGTCCCTTTGCGGAGAAACAGACCCAAAGCATGATATTGCCACCCCCATGCTTCACAGTAGGTATGGTGTTCTTTGGATGCAACTCAGCATTCTCTCTCCTCCAAACACGACGAGTTGTTTCTACCAAACAGTTCTATTTTGGTTTCATCTGACCATATGACATTCTCCCAATCCTCTTCTGGATCATCCAAATGCTCTCTAGCAAACTTCAGACGGGCCCGGAAATGTACTGGCTTAAGCAGGGGGACACATCTGGTACTGCAGGATCTGAGTCCCTGGCGGCGTAGTGTGTTACTGATGGTAGCCTTTGTTACATTGGTCCCAGCTCTCTGCAGGTCATTCACTAGGTCCCCCCGTGTGGTCCCCAGATTTTTGCTCACCATTCTTGTGATCATTTTGACCCACGGGGTGAGATCTTGCGTGGAGCCCCAGATCGAGGGAGATTATCAGTGGTCTTGTATGTCTTCCATTTTCTAATTATTGCTCCCACAGTTGATTTGTTCACACCAAGCTGCTTGCCTATTGCAGATTCAGTCTTCCCAGCCTGGTGCAGGTCTACAATTTTGTTTCTGGTGTCCTTCGATAGCTCTTTGGTCTTTACCATAGTGGAGTTTGGAGTGTGACTGTTTGAGGTTGTGGACAGGTGTCTTTTATACTGATAACAAGTTCAAACAGGTGCCATTGATACAGGTAATGAGTGCAGGACAGAGGAGCCTCTTAAAGAAGGTACAGGTCTGTGAGAGCCAGAAATCTTGCTTGTTTGTAGGTGACCAAATACTTATTTTCCACCATAATTTGCAAATAAATTCTTTCCAAATCAGCCAATGTGATTGTCTGGATTTTTTTTTCTCATTTTGTCTCCCATAGTTGAGGTCTACCTATGATGCCAATTACAGGCCTCTCTCATCTTTTTAAGTGGGAGAACTTGCACAATTGGTGGCTGACTAAATACTTTTTTGCCCCACTGTATATCGTGTGTACTTGTCTTCCAGGACACCAAGTCATTTCAGTCTACTGCCGCCTTTCTCTGCAGGAGTCACTTCTGACAAGTTTTCTTGACAGCAATTACAAAAAGTGATGGGGAGAGAGCTGTAACATACAGCCTGTGATTGAGTTCTGTTCCTGTGTGCATGGGGGAGGGGGTATGTCCTTTTCCCTCCAATCAGCTCCCAGAGCTCTTTATAGTGAAAGTTAAGCTCCCCACCCCCTACTTTCTGAATGCTCAGACCCTAAACACAAATGTGCTTCTGTACTCAGCCCCAAGCAAAGATTTGCATGCAAAAAAGGAGTCCTCAATTGGCTGCAGGGGATTATTGGAATACCAAATGAGCCACACAAATATACATAAAATATATATTATTTATTCATAAAGTGCTAAAAACATGTCCATCAGGCTATCTAATTTGATCCATATTACAGCTCTAAAACCATAACAATGGTGTGCATAACCATCATGAGTTGCGGCTGCCCCAACCCAGGGGTAAATTTGAAGCGGTTAGCCCAGAATCAAAATGAGCCTGAAGTCTGCTGCGTTTCAATATTTTCTGTTCCTCGGGTGCTATTTCTTGGACCTTTTAGTAAAACAAACACAATAAGCAAAGTGATATCAAAACTTTGCACTTGCCTGAAGACAATATAAAGGCCGTTGCCCATGGGAATCATCTTACGTGAGATGCATTGTCGTCTATGGGGCCCTGCACACAGCTGAGTCAAGATCAGTAATACAGCATTGAGCATAGAGTAGTAAATCAAATGTAGAAAATTTCTCATTTGTTCACCAGTAGTTTACTTGCGTGTTTACTCATTTTGGCCCCATTGCACACAGGCATTATAAGTACAAATGAGATTACAATACTGGCAATGAGCAAGAATTTTACTCATCTCTTTGCTTACACACCTTGTTAAAGTTTTTGTCCCATTTCTCACCAGCGTCACAAGTTCATGAACATCAGTAAATTATGACGCCCATGTACAAGGGGACTAAAAACGACATACTGCATTGTTTGCATCACACCAAAGTCATATGATCACAAGCGGCCTGTGTGAAAGAAGCTAGAACCATATGGTATGTGCATGGAGCAATCCAGTCCAGTAGGCAGGTGAAAAAGGAGATCCTGGCAGCCACGGGGATCCCATAGGGGCACTATATGGAAACAAAATAGGGGAATAAATCTACCTACAACAACCACCAACAAAAAAGGACAGAAATACAACCCCCCCCCCCCCCCGAAAAAAAACACAAAAAAAAAAAAACGAACCTTAACAGGGCATAAGTAGGTCCAGCCAGGAGCCTGTTTATCTGCAGCTTTCTCATCTACAGGTATTCAAAGTGTAGATAAACAGGTACAACTTATGTAGGAGGATTTGTGTCATCTCTATGTATCACCTGAGGCCAGTCACTTTACTGGGTAGATGCAAGGGTTAACAACCCCTTTAAAATCGATCTAGATCCTAAATAGATAGGATTCAGTTGCCAAGAGCATTTTTTAATCTAAAGAAACTGTTTTAAGCTTTTTATTAAACCTAATTTGCATCTCAGCTCAAAAAGAAAGCAGTTTTATCTACTTCCAGGCTATGTTATCTCACTCCAACAGCAGCTGCAAATCATTGCGCCACACACGCTTCCATGACTGTGCTGTGTGGGTGTGCCCACTTGCAGTCTTCAGAGGCACGTGACAGAAAGACAATGTAGGCACACAACTTGCGAGACAGTTGTCACCCTATAACAGAAAGTATGTTGGGTAAAAAAAAATATAGAAAAAAAAAAGGCACGATGATATGATTACCATGGATTTTTTTAATGAAAACAGCAGATTTAACATGATTGAATACAGCCTTTGAGATAGCATAGCTGAGATTTTAGTGAAAAGCTAGTTTTGGGAAGAGCAATTAAAGCTGTTGTAAAGGCTCCTTTTCTTAAAACATGTTATACTCACCTGCTCTGTACAAAAGGTATTGCAGAGTGGTCCCCAACTCCTCTTCTGGAATCATGCACTGGCGCTGTCCACTCCTCTTCTGTGTGCGCCCCCAAGCTGTGTGCTGTGGAAGCACTTGTACAGGCGTGCTCCCGAGCCAGGCTGTGTGCATCCATAGACACACTCATTGTGGCTTAGCCCCACCCATGCTCCCTCCACAAAGGATTTGACTGACAACAGAAGCCAATGGTTACAACTTCTGCCTTTGTCCAGTGAGAAGAGAGCACAGCGATGCTGCAACAAGGCACAGAGCTAGATTGAGAGAAGAGTCAGGTAAATGTCTAGGGAGGGGGTGGGGGAGGGAGTAAGTAGTAAGGCATTTTTACCTCAATGCAAAAAATGTCCTGCCTTTAGAACCACTTTAAATAGTATTACTGACCCACAAAAGCATCTGGCGTATGCAACATGCGAGTAAACATGCTGCTTGACAGTAGTAATCGATGTGCTGGTGCAGCCGCAAACAATGCACACATTTGAACTGCAGTTTTAGGTTGATCAGTATCGCTTCTTTTACAACATCACTTTATCCCCCCCAACAGTAAAGCAGCCTGCCTTTGGGTGGCATGCCATTCAACACAAGCGCTCAATACTCATTTGCATTCAGCTGAATCCACCGATCACTCTTCGATATCTAAAAATGCCTCCTCCAACACGATCAATTCAGGAACACGCAACCTATTCTGTGAATTGCAATTTATGATATCCATTTGTCTTTAAACAACATTTTCTGCTCTGTTGCATGTATGAAGTCTGAAGAAAAAAAAAAAATGCCAAAGTTTTAATTGAATCTCTTTTCATAAATGGGGCACCTAGGATAACAAAAAAATGTAAACTAGAACTATGGCCTATTAAAAAGGTGCAGCAGAATTTCGTTAAGTGCATTTGCACTTTTTTTTCCCCTCTTAGGGCTCGTTTACACTTGTTCTGCCCTCTGAGAGGAGATCCAATGCAGATCTCTCCTTAGACTGCATCTGACAGGCTGTGAGAAGGCACTGTGTCACCTCCTCGTCACCAGTTTTAAACCCTCCCTCCTAGATTGTAAGCTCCGAGGAGCAGGGCCCTCCTTTCCCTCTTGTATTGAACTGTATTGTTGCTGTATTGTCTCCCGTTATATTGTAAAGAGCTGAGCAAACTGTTGGCGGCGCTATATAAATCCTGTATAATAATAAAATAATAAGGCCTGTTGCTGGTACACACTTAATTTCTTTTTCTTCGTTCAGCACACTGGGTTGAATGGGAAAAATACGAAGATCTCAAGTGGAGCTCGCTATGCATACTGACCTGATGTTCATACAGCCATCTCCCTGCTGAGCTGCTGTGTAGTGACAGGACTCTTCTCTCCCCCCAGAACACACTGGTCAGCGCTCGCAGCCATTGGCTGCCAGCACTGATAGGCATGTTGGAAAACCAGCATCCGGTCTGCTTGGTTTCTGTCAGACAAGCGGGTATAGACATGGCCCAAATGTTGGCTGGTATCTATTGAACTGATGAAGCTCTCACCCCTTCCTTCTGAGGTTTTTTGTAATCTTTTTTCCCCACTGGCACATACAGTAGATCTATACACCCATGAAAAGGTGTTCTGCTGGGTGGTACTGCCTGTCGATGAAACTGAGGAGAGAATGTTTGCCACACCGCAGTATGCCTACACCCCCAGTTCGTAGTCTTTGCAGCTTAAGGGAGAGTGGATGGGTGTGGTAAAAACATGGCTCAGCCAGGTGTTTTACACCCCCCTTCCCCACCAACCGCAAGTGTAAACAATGTCTTCGCTCCCTTGGAAATGGAAATTACCAACTGATTCTGCCAGTGAAGTCCAGCTAATGCAGCTTCCTGTGTCTGGGTGGCAACAATGCTCCATGGCTCTTACATTTAGAACACAGTTGTCACTCATGTGGGCTATGCCTGCTTGCACTATTAGCATTGTTGCTGCTTATTCTCAAGCCTGTAGCTTGAGATTCAGCACAGTCTGATGCCGACTCTCCCACTGAGCTGCAGGGCCTTGGAGAGGAATGAATTAGAGGATTTGGCTTAGTCAGGAAAGGTAAAGAAAGTTCTTTAGTTTCCCTTGAGGCCCTTGCATCACATAGTAACTGTATGTGGGATCTCTTTAGACATACATGATCCTTTGATGTATTTTCTGTATCCTGGATCTAGATATATCCAGTCTGATATCAGTTGACACGGTGGTCCCAGGTTCTCAGCACAGGAACCCATCATCAAACTCTGCACACATTTGTTCCACCGCCTTCTAGCAGCTTAGTCATCTTTTGTTTAATCCTATGAATATATATTGAATTTCTTCTTTTTTCATAATCCCTAGAATACTACTTCTCCATATAAAATACAGAAAAAAAAAAAGAAGATTCACATTTTCAAAAAGTACAATAATAAGAAAAGAACACTCAAGCTGCAGAGACAAAATTAAACTTGGTGACAGGTCAGATAGAATTACTGCCATATTCAAGCACTTTAATTATGATAAATATTTTTTAATTTTCTTCTAAAGCCTTTAAAATACAATAAGCATAAATTATTTTAAAGCATGAGAACATTTCCTTTTGAAATCTAATAAAAGTGCAAAGATGGGGTATAAAAAAAAAAAGAGAAGACGTTTCACATAGGGAGTCAATTAAATATGACCTTCTCGGCAAGTCTTGTGAAATACTGTATTCAGAGGAAAATTTCACTCTTTGGTAAAGTCTTCCAGTTTCACAAAGTCCCAGAAACAGGTAAACTGAAAGGCTGACATTGGTTTCATAGAATTCTTGCCACAATCCAATTTGCATAGATCGTAGTAGGCTTGTTGATATTCTTGACATGCAAGGCACAAGCCACATAATCACAGTCAGTGGTCAGCAGGTAGGGTGTCTGGGGACTTGGTTGGAGGTGGAGGTGCTGCTCGCATCTACAAGTGGAAGTGAAAAAAAAAAAAAAAACTGAGACCCTATGCATAATGGATATCACAACTGATGCACTAAAGTCAACCTGTTAATAACACATTTATTTTTAAACAGAAGCCTAAAGCATTACAAAGTTTCATAAGCCCAGAAATAGCTTTACTGAACGTCACAACAAACATTTCAGGGGTACAAAAGGGCCCTTTCATTAGGGCTACAAATGAAAGCTATTGCCTGACTATAGTTCACACAGGCAGCTATGCTAAACTATTATTCCGGAGTCTGAACCCATAGACCCTGTATCCACACTGTAAACAGTGGCTTTATATGGGTGTCTGCTGAACCCCTCCTGAATCAAAAGCTCCCCCTGCTGAACCCCTCCTAAATCAAAAGCCCCCCCCCCTCCCCCCACCATCATCCAGTCTGTTTTTGGTACGAATCTTCTGGTGTTAAGTTGGTTTAAAAAAAAATAAAAGCAGTAAGTTCCTTAAGGGGACTGTTAATAGTCTGTCTCAAGATTTAAACAATGAAACATTTAAGTGTTCATTGTTTAAACCTCACCTGTATGTAAAATCTGTATTTATATACAGTATGTACAAGGAAGGAAATAAGTATTTGATCCCCTGCTGATTTTGAATGTTTGAACATACATTTCTTTGTGAGTGGGCAGTCTAAAAATCAAATGGTAGGTGTATTGTACCACAGAGACAGAATAGCAACAAAACATTCAAAAGAAATGCATGTCTAACACATTATGCACTGATTTGCATGTTCATGAGGGATATAAGTATTTGATCCCCATCACAAAACACAACTTTGTGATTGCCAACAAGGAATTTGCCACCAAGTACTGAGGTCAGACGTTCCTGTAGTTGGCCACCAGGTTTGCACACATCTCAGGAGGGATTTTGGCCCACTCCTCTTGGCAGATCCTCTCCAAGTCTTTAAGGTTTGGTGGCTGACGTTTGACAACTCGAACTTTCAGCTTCCTCCACAGATTTACAATCAAATTAAGGTCTGGAGACTGGCTAGGCCACTCCAGGATCCTAATGTGCTTCTTCTTGAGCCACTCCTTTGTTGCCTTGGCCATGTGTTTTGGGCCATTGTCATGCTGGAACACCCATCCACGACCCATTTTCAATGCCCTGGCTGAGGGAAGAAGGTTCTCACCCAAGATTTGACTGTACATTTCCCCGTCCATCATCCCTTTGATGCGGTGCATTTGTCCTGTCCCCTTAGCAGAATAACACCCCCAAAGCAGAATGCTTCCACCACCATGTTTGGCAGTTGGGATGGTGTTCTTGGGGTCATAGGCAGCATTCCTCCGCCTTCAAACACAGAGAGTTGATGCCAAAGAGCTCGATTTTGGTCTCATCTGACCACAACACTTTCAACCAGTCCTCCTCTGCATCATTCAGATGTTCAGTGGTAAACTTCAGATGGGCCTGGACATGTGCTTTGAGCAGAGGGACCTTGCGAGCACTGCAGGATTTCAATCCTTGTCGGCGTAGTGTGTTACCAATTGTTTTCTTGGTGACTGTGGTCCCAGCTGCCTGGAGATCATTGACAAGATCTTCACATGTAGTTCTGAATAGCAACAAAACATTCAAAAGAAATGCATGTCTGTCTCTCAGTCTTACAATACACCTACCATTCGATTTTTAGACTGATCATTTCTTTGTGAGTGGGCAAACATTCAAAATCATCAGGGGATCAAATACTTATATCCTTCACTGTATATAAGCGTTTGCAGCATCAATCCAAAAAAGCCAGTTATCAGGGCCATAACCATATGTGATGAGGCCTTGTAGCAAGAAGGATCTCTAATGTCCAGTTCGATTTTAGAGCTAGAAAATTACCAGCACACTTTACCAGAAAAAAAAAAAAAAAAAGAACCCATTTGCAAATTGTAAAATTTTGTGGGTTAAACACAAACCTGTGTTTTTAATGCAAATATATGTGGCAGCCAGACTGCTTCGTTTATGCAATGTGGTCCCCAACTTTAATCTAGTAGAGCCTTCATTATAAAGGATTTATATAGGGTCAACAATTTACACAGCACTCTGCAACATAAGGGCAGACAGTACAATTAGAATACAATTTAATACAGTATGAGTCAGAGGGCCCTGCTCGTTACCGTTTACAATCTAAAAAGGGAGTGTCAACAGATACAAAAAAAGGTCATATTGTGGGGTATGAGCTGATGGAAAATTGAGAAATACAGTTAGGCGGGGGCAGGGTAGGCCTCTCTGAAGGAGGGGGGGGGGGGTTTTCAGGGATCGTCTAAAAAGTAGACAGTAGGAGATAGTTGGACAGATGGGGTTAGGGAGTTTCAGTGGATGGGAAAGGCTCAAGAGAAGTCCAGGAGGAGAGCATGGGGGGAAGTGACAAGGGAGCTAGAGAGCAGGAGGACTTGGGAGGATTAAAGAGAACGATTAAGTTGGTATTTTGAGACTAGGTTAGTGATGTAGCTGGGGGCAATGATGTGGATGGCTTTGTAAGTTGTTAGTATTTTCAACTGAATTAATTGGGTGAGCAGAAGCCAGGGGAGAGACTGGCAAACAGGGGTAGCAGACACTGAACGCCTGGTAAGGTGGAGGAGTCTGGTAGCAGTTTTCATGATGGACTGAAGAGGGGATAGCCTATGTAAAGGTAAGCCAATGGGGAAGGATTTGCAGTAGTGAAGGCGAGAGATGACCAGGGACTGGACTAGGAGCTTGGTGGTATCATTGGTTAGAAAGTGGCGTATTTTAGAGATATTGAGGGGGAAGGCTTTGGAAAGTGATTGGATGCATGCATTTGGTGTAGAGTTGTTCACTTTAAGGTCATCACAGAGGACAAGGAGGCATTCTATTTGGAGGTTAAATCTCTTCCTCCAGATGTAGAGAAAGGCTTCTTCGCAGTAAGAGCTGTGAAAATGTGAAAGACTCCCTCAAAAGCTGGTCCTGGCCAGTTCAGCAGATGGTTTTAAAAAAAGGCCTAGATTCTGTCCTAAATGTACACAATATAACTGGATACTAAAATTTATAGGTGATGTTAATCAAGGGAATATTCAATTGTTTCTTGTGGGATCACGAACAATTTTTTTCCCCTGCTGGAGCAATTTGGATAATGCTTTATTGGGATTTTTTTACCTTCTGATTTTTTTTTTTCTTTTTGCCCTGTTGGGAAAAACAGGAAACGAGATTGATTTTCTCCAAAATTAGGAGAGATCCTCTCTTAAACAGCAGTCCCAGAACAGGCGTACCCATTGGATGATTTCCCCTCTTCATTCCTCTTCGGGTGAAAATTGTATAATTTTTTGTCATGATGACAATGGTCAAACAGAGTGGGTGAATCTCCTCAGTGGGGACACATGCTGTAATAAAAACCTCACAAACTTTTCATGGCGTCAATATGCAGGTTTCTATTCAAACACTTACTGGTCTCAAGCGTGTTGCTGAAAAATCCGGAGAGCTCTGCGCACTCCCTGAACCGTTCTGTCTGGAGTCTGGAAAATAAATACAGCAGTATTGATTGCTAATGACTCCTGCAGTCCCTGTGTCATTACCATGCCAAACTCCTTACACTTGAAGATTTCCAACCCAAGATTGTCTACTGAAGGAAAACTGCAGGGGCTGCTACTGACAACATTTCCAACATTGTATTAAATGACTATTCAGCTTTTAAAAAAGGCAACATCTGTACTTAACTGCATTAAGTCTCTTGATTAGCAAATATTAATTGGCAACTGTATTTTGTTGCAGGTATTTATATAAAACCAACAATTTACATATATTGTACAGTCTTATGTACAGTTGTCCTTTACTGCTTATCCATCCAGAGGTGGAGGATTTCATTACTCATGGTGGCCTCAAAGTGCTGAACAGAGTACAGCTCATCCATAGGTATGGAAACCTTTTCACCAAGACTGTACTGTGCAGATCACTGGTACAAGGAAAAGGGCAAGTATTTTACCAAGCAGGCAACACTCAAGGGTATTATTGATGAATTCTTGGCAAACATCTTAGAAAGAAATAAGGCACATCCATCCTGTAGCACGGACGTAGGATAGCTATAGCTTCCCTATAAAGTAATCCATTCACCAACTCCCTAAAACAACTGAAATCAGCCTGCAAAAGATGATGATGAATACTTACCTTTTTGGCAGGTTCCATGTTAAATCTTTGCTCTCTTGAAAATCTACAGCTGTCCCTCATCCAACATTTCCAAGTCTATCAGACCCCAGAGCCATAAGTGGGTGCTGTGTTTCTTCTCCAGGACACTGTAATGACTAGCCAGGGGACCAAGTATGTGACCCATGGAACACTATAGTTTTAACCCACCATACAAATGTCCGTATTAAACCAGCAGCTTTTAGATTTACCTTTGGGAGAAGGCAATGCCGCCTTTTGAGCTTATGAAAAACACAAAACAAAACCAAAACAAACTTTACAATAAAAATCAAAGCCCAACTTAATAAAAATCATTTCTTGGATACAATTCAAGTTCTCCAAGTGCAGCTGCTCCTCCCTTCAGCTTTCTAATGACAAGACGAGAAGCTGCCTTTGATTGACCATGGGACAAACAGAGGACTTCCCTGCTTCTGATCGGACTATATAACCCTGTGCCCGTTTCCTTGAAAGCAAGAGGTGTTTATGGGTTTAGTGCCATAAGCCAAAAGATTTGTAGATAAATGGGAGTGTGGATAGCAAAAAACATGTATGTACAATGCTGTGAAAAAGTATTTGCCTCCTTCCTTATTTTTGATTAACATTTGTTTGCTGATCTGAACCATTTAAGTGTGAAATACGCAAAAAGAAAATACAGTTTTTAAAATTAGGATTTCATTTATGAAGGACATTCTATATTTACAGTATCTCACAGAAGTGAGTACACCGCTCACATTTTTGTAAAAAAATTTTTTATATCTTTTCATGTGACAACACTGAAGAAATGACACTTTGTACAGCTTGTATAAGTGTAAATTTTCTGTCCCCTCAAAATAACACACAGCCTTTATTGTCTAAACTGATGGCAACAAAAGTGAGTACACTCCTAAGTGAAAATGTCCAAAATGGTCAATATTTAGTTTGGTCACCATTATTTTCCAGCACTGCCTTAACCCTCTTGGGCATGGACTTCACCAGAGCTTCGCAGGTCGCCACTGGAGTTCTCTTCCACTCCTCCATGATGACATCATGGAGCTGGTGGATGTTCGAGACCTTGCGCTCCTCCACCTTCCGTTTACTGAGCACTTGTGGGGCATCCTCAAAGGTTTAGGTCTGGAGATATGCTTGGCCAGTCCATTACCCTCAGCTTCTTTAGCAAGGCAGTGGTTGTCTTGGAGGTGTGTTTGGGGTTATGTTGGAATACTGCCCTGCGGCCCAGTCTCCGAAGGGAGGGGATCATGCTCTGCTTCGGTATGTCACAGTACATGTTGGCATTTATGGTTCCCTCAATGAACTGCAGCTCCCTAGTGCCGGCAGCACTCATGCAGCCCCAGACCAGGACACTCCCACCACCATGCTTGACTGTAGGCAAGACACTTGTCTTTGTACTCCTCACCTGGTTGCCGCCACATACGCTTGACACCATCTGAACCAAATAAGTTTATCTTGGTCTCATCAGACCACAGGACATGGTTCCAGTAATCCATGTCCTTTGTCTGCTTGTCTTCAGCAAACTGTTTGCGGGCTTTCTGCATCATCCTTAGGCTTCCTTCTGGGTCAATGGCCATGCAGACCAATTTGATGCAGTGTGCGGAGTATGGTCTGAGCAGTGATCGGCTCACCCCCCACCCCACCCCTTCAACCTCTGCAGCAATGCTGGCAGCACTCATACTTTTTTCCCCAAAGACAACCACTGGATATGACGCTGAGCACGTTCATTCAATTTCTTTGGTTGACCATGGCGAGGCCTGTTCTGAGTGGAACCTGTCCTGTTAAACCGCTGTATGGTCTTGGCCAACGTGCTGAAGCTCAGTTTCAGGGTCTTGGCAATCTTCTTATAGCCTAGGCTATCTTTATGTAGAGCAACAATTCTTTTTTTCAGATACTCAGTTATTTGCCATGAGGTGCCATATTGAACTTCGTCACCAGTATGAGAGCACGATAACACCAAATTTAACACACCTGCTCCCCATTCACACCTGAGAACTTGTAACACCGAATCACATAACACTGGGGAGGGAAAATGGCTAACTGGGCCCAATTTGGACATTTTCACTTAGGGGTCTACTCACTTTTGTTGCCAGTGGTTTAGACATTAAT
Source organism: Staurois parvus (assembly GCF_062004578.1). Taxonomy (NCBI): domain Eukaryota; kingdom Metazoa; phylum Chordata; class Amphibia; order Anura; family Ranidae; genus Staurois; species Staurois parvus. The sequence continues at coordinate 8,514,870 of NW_028317802.1, read as the reverse complement.
GGCGGTGTTTTGAGTTATTTTGAGGAGACAGCAAATTTACACTGTTATACAAGCTGTACACTCACTACTTTACATTGTAGCAAAGTGTCATTTCTTCAGTGTTGTCACATAAAAAGATATAATAAAATATTTACAAAAAAGGTGAGGGGTGTACTGACTTCTGTGAGACAGTAATGACTCTTAATTATGTTCATTTTATGCAAGAGGCAGATTACTCACTTTGAAATATCTATTAGATTTGCCCTCCCAAGGACCAAAGGGTACGTTTACCTTAATTTGGGAAGCTACACAAGGATTTGACCATACAAGTAGTATTTAATGTTAATTAGACTTGAGGGGGTATTCAAGGTAATGGCATCCATAAGGTAAATTTACCTGATAAACCATAATGACTTAAAAAAGACCCTACTTGCCATTACTGGAATTTAATGTTGAGACCAAAAGTGTTTGGTCAGCCAATCAAAAACTCCTTCCAGCTTTACTCACTGATATTTCAGAGGGAAGCTTGATTTGTTATATTATTCATTATGGAAGCACAGGTCTGGATTATAACACATTATTGCATGCATGGAAGTTACCCAAGTGCATATTATAGATTGAATATATGCTGGATGGTGTGTCTCTATGCCTGCTATGAAATGAATGACAAATGGCACTATGAAGGCTGGTGTCCATTGTATTATCTGCAAATGCTCTGCTGAATTTTGTCATTTGTTGCAAATATCTTGTGGACTGTTCCGGAACCTAATAAATGTCTCTCTGGGAAAGAACCGTTGAACTTGTTGTGTGGAGATGCTTAATTATTATATATATATATATATATACACATATACACACATACATACACACACACACACACACACACACACACATATATATATATATACATACACACACACACACACACACACACATACATATACACACACATTATCTTTTATATATATACGCACAATTTATTAAAGGGAAAAAAAAAAAAAAGCTGAACAAACCTGCCTGGCTTTATGTGATTGCCCCCTAAACCTACTAACTGGTTGTGCAATCTGTGGCAGCAACAACTGCAATCAGGTGTTTGTGATAACAGAGATAGTCTTTTACATCACTGTGGAGGAACTTTGGCCCACTCTTTGCAGAATTGCTTTAACCGCCTCCCACCCAGAATTTATGGTTCAATCAATTATGGCAAGTCGTCCAGGTCCTGCAAAGCAACCACAGACCATCACACTACCAACATGTTTGACTGTTGGTATGATGTTCTTTTTTTATAAAATGTTGTGCTAGTTTTACATCAGATAACAGGAGTAAACCTTCCAAAAAGATTCAGCTTTTGTCTCAGTCCACAGAATATTTGCCCAAAAGTCTTGGAGATAATCCAAATGTTTTTTTGTCAAATGTGAGAGGAGTTTGTTTTTTTTTGTTCAGCAGTGGCTTTTGCCTTGCAACTCTTCCATGGATGCCATTTTTGTCCAGTCTCTAATTGTTGAATAATTAACAGTGACCTGAGGCAAGTGAGGCCTGCAGTGATGTTGCACTGGGTTTTTATGACCTCCTGAAACTCATCATTGTGCTCTTGGGAGTAATTTTGGTAGGCCGGCCACTCCTGGGAAGGTTGACCACTAATCCCAGTTTCTCCATTTACAGATAATGGTTCTCACCATGGTTTGCTGGATTCCCAAAGCCTTAGAAATGCCTTTTTAACGTTCCCAAACTGATACATGTCAATTGCGTTGTTTCTCATCTGTTCATGAATTTCTTCAGATTGCAGCATGTGTTGCTTTGAGATCTTTTAGCGTGCTTCACTTTGTCAGACAGCTTATATTTTGGTGATTTCTTGATTCAACAGGTCTGGCAGTAATCAGGACTGGGTGTAGCAAATTAAATTTAACTCATCTTTCCAAAAAAAATGTGCTTAATCACAGTTCATTCATGATTTAGCAAAGGGGGCGCAATTACTTTTTCATACAGGGCCAAGCAGGTTTGGACAGCTTTTTTCACTTAAAAGCGGAGTTCCACTCACTCCATAAAAAATAAGTCAGCAGCTACAAAAAACTGTTGCTTCAGCCACTGACCTGTCCAACAACACTGAAAACAGCCACTGACCTGTCCAACGAACCCACGGTGCGCCTGCCGCAACCCGTTTCACCGGCCGTCCTGTATTCCAGGCACCGGCATCTTCAGTGTGGGCACCTGGCTGTGACAGCTTGCAGCTTCACAGCCGGGTGCCCACTGTGCATGCGCAAGTAGCGCTACGCTTCCTGAATGGCCTCGTCTTCTGGGACCTGTCATGTGTCCCAGAAGACTACGAGGAGGGAGGGTAGGACGACAACTTCCGCTTCCGATCACCTAGGCGATCACAGAGGAAGTGGGAGCGGGTACCTGTCAATTTCAGGTACCCGCTCCCCCAAGGTGCCAATCCTTAATGGGGAGTGGGGGACCAATCTTTAAAGCCGAACTTCCCCTTTAATTAAATCATGATTTAAAAACTGCATTTTGTATTTACTCGGGTTATCTTTGTGTAATATTACGATTGGTTTGGTGATCTAATCATTTTGGTGTGACAAATATGCAAAAAAACCTAATAAAATCGAGAAGGGGCAAATAATTTTCCACAGCACTTTAGATTTCTGGTAGAAAAAGGGCACAAATACCTGGTTCTGCAGCAGCTGTTCCTTGTAGCGAGGATCTAGTGATGGAAAGTGGAGAAAGCATTGGAGGAAGGCAGGTAGGTGGAGCAGGAGAAGGAAGATCCTACAATTGTATAAAATTGTGATACATTAAAGGATTTAGCACAAAAAGAAACATATGGCCACAACCACACCATGCACCCCATTCCCCACTCAATTAATCCAATTTATTACAATGAAAGATTGAACAAATTGCCTGTAGCAGTTTTCAGGGACTTTGTAAATGTTTGTTCTTGGGTTAGATATTCTGTTTGCGAGTACTGAGGTGTGGTGAATGCATTAGTTTTAATTTAAGCCTTCACTCACTTTTTTTCCCCATCTGATCCTGTCATCAGCCCATAGTTCACCTGATCCTGTCAAAGTATTAAATCCAAAAGCAAACATACTGCAGTTTACCATTTCTTACATATGATGGCTGCACTAATTTTCTTTTAGGCTTTTATCAATTTGTATCTGGTGATATGGGCAGCAAGTCTTTTTCAAAAGAACCAGCACTGCAGCAGAAGGCATCAGTTAGAGATGTGAGACCATTTAACAGTAGCAGGGGTGCTTACAATGATCAGTTTTTATGTAAAACCTTTATCCCAAAAGAAAAAGAAAAAAAAAAAAAAAGGGTTTGCTGTAACTGCTTATAAAGTATTAGCTAGAGTTTGGCTTCAATATATTTATATCTGTTAGTACATTTAACACTCTCCTCTCCCCAGACTGACAATGCTGCTGTCCAAATGTGCTCTTTCATCCAGAGTGGAGACACTAATACAAGGTATTATACTAGCCAATCATCAGGTGAAACAGAGGGGACAAAGCATGAGGAAAGACACATATCTAATAAGTGGTAAACGGCAATACATTACATTTTGGTTTATAACTGCTTTAACACATTTTTTCTTATGGTGACAATGCTCACTTGCTGCCCTGTCTGTGGAGGAGTGCTGTTACCCTAGGTAACTTTTCTGATTTATGCTAAAAAATACCTGGTCTCATCTTCATTACATGAGGAATGGAGATTTGAAGCTCACAGAAGATACATATTAACAGCATAGGAAGTTAAAGGGCACTAGAATTATGGCAATATCAACAGGTTTTCAGTACCTTACCATTTACCCAAAAAAGGAAATGAATGCAGCTATCACATCTAAGAAACCATAAGCTGCAACACAGTAAACTGCAGCCAAAACCTCTTATTTTATATTGAGCAAAGAACAGTCGGATCTATTGTTACCTGTGTGCCCGTTGAATAGATGTTCCCAATTCATACTTAAAACCGCAACAGCTGAAAATGACAGAACATTAGAAATCTGTACCTGGTTTGTTTCTGAATTATCCCCCGACAACTCTTCCACCATAAGCGATGGAAACACTCCAACACGTCCATTGAATTCTCCCATCCAAAAGCCATCATCTATTCCTTCCTCTTCTTTACGGACGATTTGAATAATGGATCCTTCCAGAAAACTAAGCTCTTCTTCACTCTGTCCTTCGTAATCATACAGTGCTCGGGCAAGAGATACTGGGAAAGTAATTAGTAAGAGACATAATTGATTTAGAATTTCCTATATTGCCTTGCCAGTTTCGCAAGACTCTTTAAATAAATGGCAACCAATGGGTCATAATGAAATTAAGCAGGCAATAAAAAAAAAAAAAAAAAAAAAACACAACTACCTTTTAGCTACAGGTAAAACCACATTACTAGTACGCCAACATGTTTCGGCTATAGCAGCCTTCCTCAGCCTATGAGAACAATAAAGATGGGATTTATGGATTGCACTGAGTGCCAGCTTAATTCTATTATGGATTACTTTGCTTAAGTGTGGGAACACTTGCCAGAGCACCACTTCAGCCACAGGAAAATGAATAGTCGGAGCAAATTGTATATTCACTGCTAATGGGTCAGTTGAGAACAATTGCTGTTATTACATGAAACCAGATTCAGAATTTTGTTGCTGTAAGTTGCAGTAAACTGTACAATTTTAATGTGTTACTAAATCCAGGACCCTGCATCCACTATATCTAGTCTCCCACAGTACATGGAAATGCAATTATTTTAGTAAAATTATATATATATATATATATATATATATATATATATATATATACACACATACACATACACATATATATATATATATATATATACATACATATATATACATACATACACACACACATATACATACACACACATATACATACACACACATATACATACACACACATATACATACACACACATATACATACACACACACACACACATATATACACACATATATACACACAGATACATACACATACACACACATACACACACAGTTGTGTTCAAAATGATAGCAGTCAGACATCACGAACCTGATCAATCACTGTTTTTGGTAGAAAATATATTTCTACATGGCAAATAATTTACTAACAGGTGTAGTAGAGTAATAGAAATCCAACAGACCCAACAGTCATGACATGCATGCTGCTGATTCTGTGTAATTAAGGGGCATGTTCAAAATAATAGCAGTGTGAAGTACTATTAGTGAGGTCATTCATTCTTTGAAAAACAGGTGGCAATTATTGCCCTTATTTAAGGAAGGAAGGCAGCAAATGTTGTACATGCTGGTTACAGTGCATTTCTCTCTGAAATTGAGGAAAATGGGTCATTCCAGACATTGTTCAGAAGAACAGCGTACCTTGATTAAAAAGTTGATTGGAGAGGGGAAAACAAAGAAGTGCAGAAAATGATAGGCTGCTCAGCTAAAATGATCGCAAATGCTTTAAAATGGCAACCAAAACCTGAAACACGTGGAAGAAAAGCGAAACACTACCATTCGAATGGATAGAATAGCCAAAATGGCAAGGACTCAGCCAATAATGAGTACTGTTACAATTAGAAGACACCTATGTGAAGCCAAGCTATCTGCAAGAAGCCCCCGCAAAGTCCCACTGTTGAAAAAAAGACGCGCTGAAGAGGTTACAATTTGCCAAAGAGCACATTGACTGGCCTAAAGAGAAATGGCGCAACATTTTGTGGACTGGTGAAAGTAAGATTGTTCTTTTTGGGTCTAGTGGCCGGAGACAGTTTGTCAGACGACCCCCAAACACTGAATTCAAGCCACAGTACACTGTGAAGACAGTGAAGCATGGTTGCGCAAGCATCATGATATGGGGATGTTTCTCATACTACGGTGTTGGGCCTATTTATCGCATACCAGGGATCATGGATCAGTTTGAATACATCAGAATACTTGAAGAGGTCATGCTGCCTTATGCTGAAGAGGAAATGCCCTTGAAATGGGTGTTCCAACAAGACAACGACCCCAAACACAAGTAAACGTGCAACATCTTGGTTCCAGACCAACAAGACTGACGTTATGGAGTGGCCAGCCCAATCCCCGGATCTTAATCCAATAGAAAACTTGTGGGGTGACATCAAAAATGCAGTTTGAGGCAAAACCAAGAAATAGAGAAGAACTGTGGAATGTAGTCCAATCATCCTGGGCTGGAATACCTGTTCACAGGTGCCAGAAGTTGGTTGACTCCATGCAACACAGATGTACAGCAGTTCTCAGAAACAGTGCTTATACAACTAAATATTCATTAAGTGATTCAAAGGAAAGCAAAATCTTCAAACATTTTTCAGTTTATATAATGAATGTTTGAGTTTGTAAAGAAGAATACAAACACTGCTGCTATTTTTTTTTGAACAGTCTAATATTCACTTTTCTTCAATTTGTTTTAGAGGAACAACACAAATTTTATATTTTTCTTCATGTTTGGATTTGGAATAGAATGTGTAGTGTTCCCAATGCATTTGTGTGTATGGAAATAAAAGCTAGTAGAAGGATTTTGAGCTTTATTCACTTTTTTCAACACACTGCTATTATTTTGAACACAACTGTATATATATACAGTTGTGTTAAAAATAGCAGTGTGTTGAAAAAAGTGAATAAAGCTCAAAATCCTTCTAATCGCATATATATATATACACATACATACACACACACATATACATATATACACACATAGCTATATATATATACACATAGCTATATATCTTTTCTCAGCAGGTAGAGCAGTCTTGCTGAGCACTGGTTAAAGCTTGTAGGATTTTTCTCTTTCTGCTCTAGGAGGATGCAAAACCCCTGACCTCTGTCTGGACAGTGCTGATTGGCCCTGTGCTGATCACATGCACTCTCCCAAGAAAAAAAAAAAAAGCCTCTCATAATACATAAACGGAGCATATGCAGAAGGGCTACAGGTTCAGGCTGTCTTATCAGCATGGACATCTGAACAAGAGGAGGAGCAGAGAAGTTAGGATCAAAACAGCCTTTTTACACAATGCAGAGGATTAACCCCTTAGGTTCCACAGTGAGTATAACAAGCATGCTTTACTGCATATACAGACTGATTTTACTGTTGTGGGTTTAGTAACACTTTAATAGGTGCTTCAATGCACCACTATAGCAGTGGGTAAGAAACTCATACCCCAATGCACATACAATGCTTTTAAAGAAATTCTGTCTGCCCATAATCACATCACAGACACTGCTACCAATCTACATAAATATAGCTACAAAGAAACATTGTTGTCCACAGGCACTCTCAAGGGTCAACATAAGCATTAAACGCACATCCAAGTAAAAGAAAATTCAGAGCAAAATTAAATACAGATAGCTCTTGGCCTGTCATTTTTAGTCATTTTTCAATATCCTGAATCCTGTGACAACAGCAGCCATTTCCCATTCCAGACAACATCCTACATGCCATTTTGCTATAAACATTTGAAAGTCTCAGAACAAATACTTCTAATGGTGACAGTTTCAAAATAAATGGCCTGTAGCTATACCTTTAGATGAGAGACTACTTGCAATTATAATCCTCAAATTCGCCTTTAGATTTTTTTTTTCTATCAGACAAGAATATGAACTGTAATGTACCTCCTGCATCAGCCCATTCCAGCTTGGATATTGCAGAGAATGATTTTTCTGTACATAGTCCCCTGTCATGACCAGTGTCCATGGAATGTGCAGCACTCTGTTTAATGAAGTTAATGTATTTTTCTGGTACATAGCCAACCTGTCCACTCTTGTTTCTGGCCTGTAGCATAAAGAGAATAGTACATATTGTTACCTGCGCATCTCAGAGCATAGAAGACGACATTTTATTTGTACTTTGTTTTCTTCACAGCTTAAAAACCTGTGGCTGTAAAGCCTATAAAACACTCAATTACTGTTCAGAGAGCATAACCATTAAGACAAGGATATTACTGAAACAGAAGCAACCAATTCAGCCTTTTTTTTTTTAAACTTTACACAACATGGAATGGTTGCACTCACAGGCATAGGCAGTGACTGAGCAGTCCAATTAATCTCATTTGAGGTCTCTGTTTCAGCTGTTAGTGAGCAGTAGTCAATTTTTAATTCTTAAAAAGTGTTACTAAACCCAGGACCCTGCATTCACTATACCTGGTCTCCCACAGTACATGGAAACACAATTATTTTAGTAAATATTAACTGCTAAATACCTTTTCTCATCAGCAGTTAGAGCAGTCTTGTGACTTCAGCAGAGCACTGGTTAAAGCTTGTAGGAGGAATTTTCTTTCTGCTCTAGGAGGATGTGAAACCCCTGACCTCTGTCTGGACAGTGCTGATTGGCCTTTTGCTGATCACATGCACCCTCCCAAGGAAAAAAAAAAAAACCTCTAGCAATACACACCAAACTAAGCGTGTGCATAGGACTATGGATTCAGTCTGTATCAGGTGGACATTTCAACAAGGAGGAGGGGCAGAGAAGAAAGGATCAAACAGCCTTTTTACACAATGCAGAGGATTAACCCCTTAGGTTCCACAGTGAGTATAACAAGTATGCTTTACTGCATATACAGACTGATTTTACATTTGTGGGTTTAGTAACACTTTAAAGTGTTACCAAGCCCTGGACCCTGCATTCACTATATCTGGTCTTCCACAGTACACACAACATAGAAATGCAACTTTAGTAACTATAAACTGCTAAATAACTTCTAATCCGTGTCCAGTTGAGCACTGGTTAAAGCATGTAGGAGGAGTTTTCATTCTTCTGACTGTCCAATGAGGCTACATAACCCCTGACCCTGTCTGGACAGTGCTGACTGACCCTGTGCTGATCACATGCACCCAAAGAAAAAAACCTCTGGCAATACACACTAAACTGAGCATGTGCAGAATGACTCCTAGAGCTACAGTCAGGTCCATAAATATTGGGACATCGACACAATTCTACCATTTCTGGCTCTATACACCAGCACAATGGATTTGAAATGAAACAAACAAGATGTGCTTTAACTGCAGACTGTCCGCTTTAATTTGAGGGTATTTACATTCAAATCAGGTGAACGGTGTAGGAATTACAACAGTTTGCATATGTGCCTCCCACTTAAGGGACCAGAAGTAATGGGACAATTGGCTTCTCAGCTGTTCCATGGCCAGGTGTGTGTTATTCCCTCATTCTCCCAATTACAATGAGCAGATAAAAGGTCCAGAGTTCATTTCAAGTGTGCTATTTGCATTTGGAATCTGTTGCTGTCAACTCTCAAGATGAGATCCAAAGAGCTGTCACTATCAGTGAAGCAAGCCATCATTAGGCTGAAAAAACAAAACAAACCCTTCAGAGAGATAGCAAAAATATTAGGCGTGGCCAAAACAACTGTTTGGAACATTCTTAAAAATAAGGAACGCACCGGTGAGCTCAGCAACACCAAAAGACCCGGAAGACCACGGAAAACAAATGTGGTGGATGACCGAAGAATTCTTTCCCTGGTGAAGAAAACACCCTTCACAACAGTTGGCCAGATCAAGAACACTCTCCAGGAGGTAGGTGTATGTGTGTCAAAGTCAACAATCAAGAGAAGACTTCACCAGAGTGAATACAGAGGGTTCACCACAAGATGTAAACCATTGGTGAGCCTCAAAAACAGGAAGGCCAGATTAGAGTTTGCCAAACGATATCGAAAAAAGCCTTCACAGTTCTGGAACAACATCCTATGGATAGATGAGACCAAGATCAACTTGTACCAGAGTGATGGGAAGAGAAGAGTATGGAGAAGGAAAGGAACTGCTCATGATCCTAAGAATACCACCTCATCAGTGAAGCATGGTGGTGGTAGTGTCATGGCGTAGGCATGTATGGCTGCTAATGGAACTGGTTCTCTTGTATTTATTGATGTGACTGCTGACAAAAGCAGCAGGATGAATTCTGAAGTGTTTCGGGCAATATTATCTGCTCATATTCAGCCAAATGCTTCAGAACTCATTGGACAGCGCTTCACAGTGCAGATGGACAATGACCCAAAGCATAATGCAAAAGCAACCAAAGAGTTTAAGGGAAAGAAGTGGAATGTTATGCAATGGCCAAGTCAATCACCTGACCTGAATCCGAATGAGCATGCATTTCACTTGCTGAAGACAAAACTGAAGGGAAAATGCCCAAAGAACAAGCAGGAACTGAAGACAGTTGCAGTAGAGGCCTGGCAGAGCATCACCAGGGATGAAACCCAGCGTCTGGTGATGTCTATGCGTTCCAGACTTCAGGCTGTAATTGACTGCAAAGGATTTGCAACCAAATATTAAAAAGTAGAAGTTTGATTTATGATTATTATTCTGTCCCATTACTTTTGGTCCCTTAAGAAGTGGGAGGCACATATGCAAATTGTTGTAATTCCTACACCGTTCACCTGATTTGGATGTAAATACCCTCAAATTAAAGCTGACAGTCTGCAGTTAAAGCACATCTTGTTTGTTTCATTTTGAATCCATTGTGGTGGTGTATAGAGCCAAAAATGTTAGAATTGTGTCGATGTCCCAATATTTATGGACCTGACTGTATACACACACACACCATGAAAAGTTTTTGTTGAATTATTCACATTTCTTGTCACTATAGTTGAACAATCGTTGATTAGACCCCACTAGCCATTAAAAAAAAAAAATCAAATGTTCTAAAAATGAAAATCTTCAAATTATAGTCTATTGTACGGCCAATTTAAGCAAGACATATCCAGATCTACAGTGGGAATGGACCTAAAATTGAAGGATTCTAAAGAGAACCCTCACAAAATGAATAGAAAACCAGTAAGAGCTAAGGCGCAGCCAAACAGTTAACTGGGTGTTTTCAAAATAGACACACACACGTAACAAGGGTTATTCTCTGCTTGCCTACGGTTTGTTCAAAAGAGCATTGGAAAATATGTGATTATATGTACAAAGTTAATCACACCAATGTACCATAAGTTGTAGTAATTCTTATGCAAACCTGAAAAATGTAAGGGCTCCAACAGTTACACTTGATTTTCAGTAGCAGGAAAGGAGGTCAGAGTCTCTACTGAAGTAGAGGACCAGCCAGTGAACAAGACTCCCCCTTGAACAAGAAATACTGGCAATGGTAATTATTACGTGAGACATGACTAAATTAGTACATATCTTGCTACACTGTAAATTGCATTGATGGTTTTGAAACAAAATGACGAGAGTCAGGATGGTTATGAACTGCTACACTGCAAGACCATGTGCAATGTTCACCTATTTTTGCAATTATCACTTGTTTGTGATCCAACAGTGAATGGTTTTAAAAAAACAGCGGCAGGAGCAAAGTCTGCATAGATAAAACAAATAAAAATCACTTTTGTATTTTAGGAATACCTACTATCCTTTATCTGTCAAACTCCTATGATGTAGTAATCATTTACAACTTTCATTGCTGGCTACCGCTTCATATAAGAAATTCAGAACCAAGGAAAAACACGAGATAAGAGTGACAAATTCTCAGAGGTAATAGGGAAGAATAATGAAATGGAAACATTTTCAAACTGACCTTCACCCATTCTTCAACATCTCCATCTTCAATGACCTCCAGCACCTCACCTTGTGTGATGGACAGTTCATCTGGCTGGGCAGCCTATCAGGATAAAAATACAAAGAATAGTATTACAAACCTAAGAAACGTAATCTCGAAGGTGTGAAACTGCCTACAAACAACCCAAGTACTGCCAGGCTGAAGTGCTAACCATTTAGCCACTGTGCTGCCATTTCCCAATTATGTACAGTATATACCATTGTAATACTAGATAATAGCTAGAGAAGAAAAAAAAAAAAAACTCCTAAAAGATGAGAAAATGAGAAGGTTGTGTGTAACAATACCTTTGATAATCTTATTCACAAACAGAGAAAGTATCCTAAAAAGGTAGGCAAACTGTAGATTAATATTGATTTGGGGTTCTGATATAATAAGTGGTGATACAAGTTATTTGTGGGGAAGATGGGAGTGCCTCAAATCCTATTTGAACCAACCGCACACTGAAATAATTTGGCTATGTCAGTTCACTGCAAAAGTGTTCATAAACATAAAAAACAGATCTCCACCACTCCACAGCCAATACTTAGTTAAATTTTTTTTTGGCACTTATTCGGTCCATTAAAGGCAACATAAAATTCTATAAATAAATAGGTAGTGCAAACTTTTATATACTCTTAATCTTTACTACGTATAAATCGACAATGAGGATTATATTCACTTGTCTGTAGTATAAAAGCTAGTTGCCAGAACATAGGCGAGCCATTTGAAGTGTTCTACACCTGTAATATGAATTTGTATTTAAAGATGGGTCGCGTGTTCTATTTTGGTTAAGGATGGACATTGTAGTCATCTGGTAGTAACCAAAACCCGTTAAAGTAGTATTATATCCTCAGTATTCAATAACACAATAGAGAAGACATCAGCTTAAGGTCTCATGGTGGCATATTAAAAAAGAGATAACAGCACCCTAAAAACAGGACTAGTATAAATACATACTGCAAAAATATAGATATCTCTCTCTCTCCATATAAATAAATGAAAATGTAATAGGTACTGTATATATGCTATCATGTTTGACCTGGGATAAACTTCCATTGTAGCGGTTGCAGTAAAATATGCAGCTCAGTATCTAGGCAAGTCTAAGGTCTCAGTTGGATGCCAGGGTAGAAAATATGTGTCTTTCTAGGTGTAAAGATATTCCACTGGAATCAAAAATGGATGATTAACATTGATTTATTGAACTACAACCACCCTATTTATGAAGGTCTGAATATAAAAAAAAAAAATTTGGGTCCAACCATGAAGTGCATTAGAGGTGTATAGTAAATAATTGTAATGTCATAAATTTAAAAACAGACAATTAAACAGTATTATGGTAGCGCTGTATTGTTCTGTAGGTACGGGTGTTTACAACAACTGAGAAGGCCCTGAGTGAGAAAAGAGAGAAGGGCAGTAAGAATTAATTGATCCTGTCCAGGGCTTAGAGTCAGGTGTCTTCTCTAACTTTAGGCAGCTGTGATCTCAGTGAAGAGAGAGTAGATCCAGATAAGGATGATTTGTCAGCTCTTCCTTTCTTATAGGGTGTTTTATTCGGTGTGTTACGAGTTGGAAGCATACGCAGGGAGTTTAAACTCCTCATATCATGCGGTTACCTTGGTGTATGCGATTTTCAGAGCAGAGCAAAAATCACTTAATTTCTCCGGTGACCTGAGGAGATGGTGTTTGCAGCTTGTTGTAGCCTGTAGTGCAAATGGGAATTTCAATCTATAATTGATTCCTTTAGCTCCCATAACTTCCAACAGTGGGCAGATTGTTTAAGGTGATCGGAGACAGATCAAGAAAGAGCTTAATGGTGTTCTCATTAACATGATATTGCTTTGTTTGGCCTTAGAGAGAATGTCCTCTTTCAGCTGGAAGCTGGAGAGACAGCATATGATATATCTGGGTGGCGCATTCTCTGCAATTCTAGGGCATAGAGATCTGTGCGCTCGATCGAATTCAATAGATGTCAAGGTCCCTTTCAAGTACCCCACTAAAAACCTTTTGTAAGGCTGGTTTGATTTGGTCAGGAATCACAGATTCAGGGATCCCCTTCTTCCCCTTTTATCTAGGTCTTCCAAGTGTCTGTTGATAGTAATAAGATGTTGAGAGTGAGTTACAGATATTTCCTCTAATCTGGCAATAGCTCTTTGTTTCCCCAGTCTGTTGCAGCTAGTTGATCAGAAAGTACATCAGAAAGTACAAGGAGATCGGCTTTTTAAATCAGTGACAACTGCAGTGAGATCTGCAGCTATAGCAGTCATATCAGAAAGAGTAAAAGGGATGATCTGCATGATCTGTCTTACTCCTTCCTCGGGTGCTTGCGTAGTTTTCAGTGCTGTCCTTCTCATGGTGGGCCGCCACCATCTCTCTCAATGAGGTGCTGCGTCTAGGTGTCTGCTCTGAAGATCACCGGGATATGGCAGGCAGCAGAGTCCGCAGAAGTGCTCTGTGAGCGGGTGTGTGGAGCTGGCTTACAGAGTTCACCCATTACCTGGCGGCTTCTGACCAATCTGCAGGCTGTGGAGCAGTGTGGGTCCTGGAGCTCGGTCATTGTGCAGCCGTCCGCTTCAAGCATCAAGCCCCCCCCCCCCCGAATTATATATAATTATATATTTTTAACACATATGGTATGCAGAAGTAATACAAGATGGGCTTTTGATGACAGTAATAAGGTGGTATTAAACCCAAAAGCAAAAAAATATATATTGTGGATTACCAATTCTTAGATATGGTGGCTGCGTTGGGTTTCTTTTTAGGCTCTTTTCACTTTGTGATTGATCCTGCCAGTAAGTCAGTTTTTCAACAGAACATACTGTCCTGCAAATGTGGCAGTTTGTATTGAATGGTTTGTCTCAACCCTCTGACCTGATTAGTTTTATGCAAAACCCAAAAGATTTAAAAAAAAAAGAAAAAAAAAAGGTGTGACTGTTTAAAGTGTGAGCTGGAGTCTGACTTCAAGCTGTTTGTGTATTTAAATCTGCTAGTACAGCTGTACTATTACCCTTCCCCAACACTGCAATGCTGTCTGTTCCACTTTCCTCCAGAGAGTAGACACCCTAATGCTAGAAGATTGGTACTGGCCAGACCAGTTGAAGCTAGGGGAAAAAAAAAAAAGAAAACTAATGCAGCCTTCCACTCATTAGCCTAAAGCAAAGCCGCAAAATTACAAAGCAAAGAGAATGGGGTGCTTACTGTGGCAGCGCTCCTCTTACTTCTCCTACCTTATAACTGTATAAAACTTGGCAAGGTGATGGGTATGAGCGAGAACCACTCAGAGAAAAATTGGATTCTTCAAATATCTCACTGCCATCATCCTCAAACTCTGAGAAATCAAATTCTTCCATCTAACAAAAAAAGGGAAAAGGAAAAGGGCTGTTCATTGTTAAAGAAGGAAATTGCAAACTCCATTTACATTTAACAAAGAAAATCATTCAAAATTTACTCTTCAGCACACTAATTATCTGCTTGGAAACTGCCAGTTGAGTAACGATCTCCAAAGTAGTCAGTTTTCCTTACAGAAAGGAGCAAATTCAATTCCTGCCCTAAAGTCAAAATCATTTAAAATGAATATGTCAAAATGATCAATGGGCCCAAAACAGAAATACCACCACAGTGTGACATATTGAGGTCCTTACCAGTTACCTACCTTTAATACTCGGGTTTCTGGGAACCTCCTGGTGAACTTCTCCTGCCTGACTTTGAGACAACTTCGCCCCCACCCCCAATTACTGAACTGTCCTATGTGAGCCTTGTTTATCACATGTTAAATGATAGTAGATAAAAATCCATTATAGCACAAAGAAACAAGCCAGTAGATTCTAGAGTAGTGAAGTCCTAGCCGAATAGTTCACAATGCCAAATGAGGTATAGCAGCCGGTTTCAAAGGACTTATTGCAGCTCCTCAGCAGATATAGGGAATATCTGTAGTAATGTAAAAGACACAAGAGGGAACTTCTAAGTACAGCAGATTAAATTAGTAAAAAAAAAAAAAAAAAAAAAAGCCACTCACATGAAGTAGGAATAAAAGCAAATTTCAAGCTTAAAAAAGTCATCCATGAGGACTTGGGTCCTCTGAAGCAGTTGGGAGCACCACCACCAGTGTTAGGAGATGCACAAGCCCAAAACTTGATACATCAGCATCTAGCAGTGTTGCTCCCATCTGCTTCATATTGCCCAATTTCTCATGACGTGGTAGCTTTTGAGCTCGGTATGTGCTTTTATCCCTACTTCATGTTGGAACAAACAAAAGATTTCCTTTGGATGATTTGGAGCAGGGCATAAGAATGGTAAGACTAAGCCCCCTTTAGGGTGGAAGACATACCACCTCAGGGAGAAAAGATGGTCTAGGGCACGGGTGTCAAACTGGCGGCCCTCTGGCTGTTGCCAAACTACAAGTCCCATGAGACATTGCAAGATCGACAGTTACAAGCATGACTTCCAAAAAGGTAGTGGCATGATGGGACTTGTAGTTTCACAACCGCTGGAGGGCCGCCAGTTTCACAACCGCTGGAGGGCCGCCAGTTTCACAACCGCTGGAGGGCCGCCAGTTTCACAACCGCTGGAGGGCCGCCAGTTTCACAACCGCTGGAGGGCCGCCAGTTTCACAACCGCTGGAGGGCCGCCAGTTTCACAACCGCTGGAGGGCCGCCAGTTTCACAACCGCTGGAGGGCCGCCAGTTTCACAACCGCTGGAGGGCCGCCAGTTTCACAACCGCTGGAGGGCCGCCAGTTTCACAACCGCTGGAGGGCCGCCAGTTTCACAACCGCTGGAGGGCCGCCAGTTTCACAACCGCTGGAGGGCCGCCAGTTTCACAACCGCTGGAGGGCCGCCAGTTTCACAACCGCTGGAGGGCCGCCAGTTTCACAACCGCTGGAGGGCCGCCAGTTTCACAACCGCTGGAGGGCCGCCAGTTTCACAACCGCTGGAGGGCCGCCAGTTTCACAACCGCTGGAGGGCCGCCAGTTTCACAACCGCTGGAGGGCCGCCAGTTTCACAACCGCTGGAGGGCCGCCAGTTTCACAACCGCTGGAGGGCCGCCAGTTTCACAACCGCTGGAGGGCCGCCAGTTTCACAACCGCTGGAGGGCCGCCAGTTTCACAACCGCTGGAGGGCCGCCAGTTTCACAACCGCTGGAGGGCCGCCAGTTTCACAACCGAACAGTTCTTTACAAAAGAGGGCTGCCAACTCAAACATGTCTGACCGATGTTAGAGCAACCAAAAAGGGGGGTTTAATATGAGATACGCCTTGAAGAAAGGTCTTTACAAAAGGAAAAGCGAAGCAAGAGGTCTTTGAAAGAATGGGCAAGGCCAAGACCTGTCCTCGAATGGAATTCTCATTCGTGCTACTCGTGCGCAATCTAGGCGACCAGCACTCACCAGATGTAATGTACTCCTTGCAATACCCAATAAAGCTCTGAGCCACCCCCACGCTCCTACCTTCCCGGGAGCAGATTTCACCGTTGTTCCTTGAATAGCATCAAATACCCATATGGCTCCCACTATGGTCTGAATCTGAGGAGAGTGCCACTGCTCAGGCACAGTGCTGGATCAAGATCAAGCTCAACAAGCACACAGGGGTTTTTTTTTTGTTTGTTTTTTATCCTTAAAAATAATTCTAAAAGCTTTTTTTTTCTAAATAACAAACATGTCTATACTTACCTGTGTGCAGTGGTTTTGCACACAGCAGCCTGGATCCTCCTCTTCTTGGGTTCCCTGCAGGCTCTCCTGGCCACTCCCTCCTGGCGGGTGCCCCCACAACAAGCAGCTTGCTATGGGGGCACCCGCTGCTCCATGTCTCCATTCACACATAGAGCTGTGACTCTGCCCCATCCCCTCCCTCTATGCTGTCAATCACAGCCAATGGCTCCCTCTTCTGTCTCAGCCAATGAGAAGAGGGAGTCCCAGGATTGCCAAGACTCCAGTGCACATCACTGGATTGAGAGGGGGCTTAGGTGCGTATTGGGGGGGCTGGGGAGGATGCTTCACAAAGAAGGTTTTTTACCTTCATGCATAGAATGCAGAAGGTAAACAACCTTGAGCCTTTACAACCACTTTAATGAAGAGAAAGAATTAAAGTAAAAAACTTTTTAGAACCATATTAAGCATAGTGAATATTTGGGATTTGGCACTATATAGGGATTATGCATAACTGACAGTAAATGTTATATTTATACTCAGAATCCCATTTATAAATGGTATTTGTTGTAAAAAAAAAAAAAAAGAAAGTTACTTTTCCTGTGTGGTTGCTAAGAAGAACGTACCAATTATAATTACATTTTTTACCAACACTTTCTTTAACCAGCTCTAAAAATATAATTTTATAGGATCAGACCTAAATGTTTACATTGCCAGATGCCAAGACAACCATGAAACCTTTGAGGAAATATCCCATATGAACTCAGAAGTCGATAAAGAAATATAACAAACAAATGAGACACCTAGTGGCAGCTTGTGGCATTGCAAAAATACTAAAAAAAAAAAAATTTTTTACAGGGTAATATTCTGTGCTTTCCTATAAGTATTAGTGGCAATTGAGCATTTGCTGCAAGAAAACAGGAGATAAATTTAATGTGACAATATAATTGTTTTCTCTAGTTCATTCAGAATGTAAAAAATGAACAGGGCAGCATATCGAAGATAAAGTTGTGGCTGTTGGTGGAGACATTTTTCTGAACATTGCTGACTGTCAATGACTCCTTGATGAATTCCATTTACACCCTTTAGCCTAAAATGATTGATTAAATCAAAAAGATGCACAGCAATACTGACATCTTTATAAGCCTGTAGAGGGGATGTGATAAATGGCAAATGATCATTTTGTTGGGGTAATTCAAGTTCCAGAAAAAGATAAGTGAAAAAAAATAATGCCCTGTGCTAGTTCCCATTGGCAATGGAACCCAAACATCTGCAAGATTATCAAGTGCTGAAAGAAGTGACTGGACTTATTGCAAAGTGTGGCATTCATATGGCCACCTTATGTCATAGGTCTTAGATTCCCATTTAGATACATATTTGAGAACGGTATTCGTAGTTTTTAGGCAAGTTAGCATAGTTTAGGATGACAATGCCTACAGTGCAATATACAGAACTTACAGTGGGTGACATCTCTCCATTTGACATCCGGGCTTCGCTCAGACGTCGCTCTTGCTCAAGCTCTTCATTAGCCTGTGTCATAGCACCAGATAGCCATGTGTCCACATCCACTCCGACCTGGCGCAACAACTCCACCCGGGCATCTGCTTTTACTTTACTGACCTAATGTATAAAGAGAATCCAGGACACAAATATATATTGACACAGTTACTGTGCTAATGACAACATACAAAAATTCAGTTTTGGCAAAAGTGTACATATATACACATAATTTTTTTCCTTACATACATGCACAATTCTATGCCTGCTTTTTAAAAGTTTGCTATGAGAGCCTACTTTGACCACAGAGACAAGGGAGACCTTGGATCCAATCAGGCAGAACTCATTCTACAATTTGTTCTGTCCTATAACTTTCTGTGAAACTGAAGCCCGTAAATTCAAAAGGTAAAGTTGTAAAATACTGCAGATTTCCAGTCCTTCAATATAGTGACTGCACAATGTTTTGCAGCAAGTACATCAAAATACTATTATTGATCTTCTTAAGAATCCAGTGTTCTTATCACTTCTTGTGCATTAGCAGACAGCTTAATCAGCCTTAGTAATCTGAACTAAGAAACACCTCCCCCTTTGTAATGGAGATAAGGTGTTCATAGAGGAGTAGAACAATGTCACCCTACAGTAGAGGAGCAGTGTCACCCTACAGTAGAGGAGTAGCAGTGTCACCCTATAGAGCAGCCTAGAGTGACAATGCTACAACTTCAGAAACCGTACAGTGTGAGCATTGTCAACTCTGCAAAGGACATGTTACTGGCATTATGACTGGCTGAAATAGAATAAAAGACTTGAAAAATGCACTACAACAATTGTATTTTTGAGTTTAGATACATTATCAGGTACAGCAGTCGTGCAATCGCCCTGTTGCCAACAGTCTGAATTTTGAAAGACAACTATTTTCAAAAAATGCCTGGATTCTTAGATACACAGAATATAACTGGATACTAACATTTATAGGTAAAGTTGATCCAGGGAATATCTAATTGCCTCTCGGGGGATCAGGAAGGAATTTTATTCCCCAGCAGGAGCAAATTGGATCATGCTTTGCGGAGTTTTTTCTGCCTTCCTCTGGATCAACTGTGGGTATAGGATTATAACTTTTTTTTTTTTTAATGGTTGAACTGGATAAACTTTTATCTTATTTCAGCCAGACTAACTATGTAACTGTCGACGCCTTTGAAAATGAAGCTAAGGTTTTCTCATCTATTGCTTTTTAATCACAAAGTGGTTCTTCTCTATTTCTTGGTTTTGCCTCAGAAACTGCATTTTTGATGTCACCCCACAAGTTTTCTATTGGATTAAGATCCAGGGATTGGGCTGGCCACTCCATAACGTCAATCTTGTTGGTCTGGAACCAAGATGCTGCACGTTTACAGGTGTGTTTGGGGTCGATGTCTTGTTGGAACACCCATTTCAAGGGCATTTCCTCTTCAGCATAAGGCAGCATGACCTCTTCAAGTATTCTGATGTATTCAAACTGATCCATGATCCCTGGTATGCGATAAATAGGCCCAACACCGTAGTATGAGAAACATCCCCATATCATGATGCTTGCACAACCATGCTTCACTGTCTTCACAGTGTGCTGTGGCTTGAATTCAGTGTTTGGGGGTCATCTGACAAAGTCTCCGGCCACTAGACCCAAAAAGAACAATCTTACTTTCATCAGTCCACAAAATGTTGCGCCATTTCTCTTTAGGCCAGTCAATGTGCTCTTTGGCAAATTGTAACCTCTTCAGCACGTCTTTTTTCAACAGTGGGACTTTGCGGGGGCTTCTTGCAGATAGCTTGGCTTCACATAGGCGTCTTCTAATTGTAACAGTACTCACAGGTAACTTTAGCCCTTCTTTGATCTTCCTGGAGCTGATTGTTGGCCGAGTCCTTGCCATTTTGGCTATTCTTCTATCCTTTCTAATGGTAGTTTTTCGCTTTCTTCCACATCTTTCAGGTTTTGGTTGCCATTTTAAAGCATTTGCTATCATTTTAGCTGAGCAGCCTATCATTTTCTGCACTTCTTTATATGTTTTCCCCTCTCCAATCAACTTTTTAATCAAGGTACGCTGTTCTTCTGAACAATGTCTGGAACGACCCATTTTCCTCAGAATTTCAGAGAGAAATGCACTGTAACCAGCATGTACAACATTTGCTGCTTTCCTTCCTTAAATAAGGGCAATAATTGCCACCTGTTTTTCATAGAATGAATGACCTCACTAATAGAACTCCACACTGCTATTATTTTGAACATGCCCCTTTCAATTAGTGATTCAATTACACAGAATCAGCAGCAGCATGTCATGACTGTTGGATTTCTATTTTAAATACAACTGTGTATATATATATATATATATATATCTATCTTTATATATATGTATCTATCTATCTATAACTCATACATACACACATTATTATACAGTATTTATATAGCGCCAAAGGGTTTGCTCAGCGCTGTACACAAAGGCAGGGGGACAAGACATGAGACAAGACAGACAGTACATAGTAATACCTTGGTTTAAGAACGCCTTGGTTAAAGTAATTTTCGGTTTACAAATGAAAATCCACTGAAAATAATGCCTCGGTTTACAAATTTTGTATGAATTTTTTTCACAATACGAAGTGCAGACCGTGCAGGGGATGACCAGAGACTGCAGACCGCGCAGGGGATGACCAGAGACTGCAGACCGCGCAGGGGATGACCAGAGACTGCAGACCGCGCAGGGGATGACCAGAGACTGCAGACCGCGCAGGGGATGACCAGAGACTGCAGACCGCGCAGGGGATGACCAGAGACTGCAGACCGCGCAGGGGATGACCAGAGACTGCAGACCGTGCAGGGGATGACCAGAGACTGCAGACCGTGCAGGGGATGACCAGAGACTGCAGACCGTGCAGGGGATGACCAGAGACTGCGGACCTTTGGGGAGGGAGGGGGAGCGGGTACCTGAATTTGACAGACTGTGGACATATTTGTGTCCCAGAAGACGCCGGACCATTCACAAAGCGCATGCGCAGTGGGAACCCGGCTGTCACAGAAGCCAGCATGGGAAGACTGTACAGCGCTGGAGCGAGGAACAGGTAAGGCCCTGCAGGAGAGAAGAGCTGAGTGGCCGGCCCGATATTCTGACATGGTGGCGGCCAAAATACAGGACCGGACGCTTTATATTCGCTCCATAAGACGCACTAACATTTTCCTCCCTTTTTTGGGGGAAAAAAGTGTGTCTTATGGAGAAAAAAAATACAGATATATATATATATATATATATATATATACATACATATACACATATACACACACACACACACACACGTACACATACGTACACATACTACTAAGGGACTTTTTCCCCTGAATTTCTCTTTCATATGCAGCCGCGTGTGCAAATTAAGTATGGGAACAAAAGAAGGTTTAGTATTTTACAATTAAAAAACATGCTTTAGTACTGAAATGAATGCCTGCAAATTCTATACTGCTGATGACCCTGCACCATAGAAATGTATATAAATACCTCAGCTTTCCGCACGCTCTCCTTTACTTCCTCTATTTTCAGATCCATGCTAGGCAGCTCATCTTCGGCAGCAATTTTCCTCCTAGCTTCCAGTCTTTGTAGAACCTAGAGGAGAGGGGGAAAAAAAAAAAAGTATGGTGTAACGCAATTTGCCATTTTTTCATCACGCAGTAATCTAAGTAAAATGCCCATATGGGCTAAGCACCACCTTACACCAATGGATATCCTGGCAGGATCCACAGATATTCAGGTATGTGTTTTAACCTATTATATTGGAAGACCAGCACTTGTACTAGTACTGCCTGAGAAGTGTTTTTGTTCAATCCAATATTTAGCTCACCAGATTACCATCAGGCCTTTTGTAACAGTAACAGACCTCGGAACCAGATGCTTCAACCTCTGCAGGATACAGTATGTCTGCAGCCATTGTGGCATACGCATTCAAGCTGGCAGGTCAAGTGTGTATTTAAAGTAAATGAAAAGCCAATAACGCCCTTCCTTTTTGCAAAGAGCAGGAAATGGACAAAAAAAAAAAAAAACAAACACAACAGGATCCTAACCTTTAGTGAAATATCTCTCAAATTCCTGTTACCGAGGCACAGCAGGAAGCAAACAGTGATCTCAAAAGGCAAGGGATATCTCTTCAGACGACAGTCAGAAGGGATTTCCTATTGGAAGATGTTACCACATTCTGTTCTGGCAACAACTCAGAATGCTGGATGGCCATCAGTGACCATGGCCATCAGTACAAAAGGGGAGTGAACGTCCCCAGCTGAGATACAAACCACAATAAAAACCTGACAGATATTAACCCCCCTGCACTATTCAAAAACTACACTTTAGCTCCATTGCAGAAAGCTCTTGTGAAGGCCTTATCTCAGGGGGAGCAATTGTGATTAGCCAGAAACTCATTGTAGTTGCCCAATTCTCATCCCTTGCAGAGATCAGTCAGGTTTGCATAGGCTGGAGAACCCAACCACCATACAAAATATCTCCTGAACAGACCCTTAGGCTCCATGCACACGTTTTTTTTTTTTTTAAGCTCCTAGAAGCAGGTATTAGGAGAACACTATTCAGCTTCTAGGAGCAGAAAAAAAATGCTATGTATACATGCACACTACTTTAGGCTATTAGCATTTTTTGGAGCAGGAAAAAAAAAAAAAAAAAAAAGCTAAAAATGCTCCAAAACAACTTTTTTCCCCCCACTACATGTACTGTAAAAACGCCAATGCTCCCAAGAACGTTATTACCAATGTTTAGCTTTTTTCAGCTTAAAGCGATACTAAAGGTTCATTTTTTTCCTCTGTAAAACAAACCTGTGTATACCTGCCTTCTCTGTGTAGTGGTTTTGCACAGAGCAACCCAGATTCTCCTCTGGTCCCCTGCCAGCACACCTCCTGTCGGTGGTGCCCCCATAGCAAGCAGTTTGCTATGGGGGCACCCAAGCAGGCGTGTTATTGAGCCGCTGCTCCGTGTGTCCATTCAGAGCTGTGGCTTAACCCAACACCTCTCCCCTTATTGGCTCACTGGCTGTGATTGACAGCAGTGAGACCCAATGGCTCATGTTTGCTGTCTCAGCCAATGAGGAGGCAGAGACAGGATAGCCGACTGTCATGCACATCGCTGGATCGCTATGGGACTCAGTTAAGTATTGAGCGGGCTGGGGGCACTGCACATAGAAGGCTTTTTACCATCATGCATAGAATACATAAAGGTAAAAACCTTGAGCCTTTACAACTTTAGCATTTTTTCTTGTTTTTTTAGTGTGCCTTAATTGGCCAGCTCAGGTAAGTCATGTTCATCGGTATCCAAGAATTACTGGATATACATATTTGAGGATGAAGGCCAAGAGGATTGTTTTAGGCAGTCAGTTCAATACTTACTCATTTTTGACAGCACAAAAATGGTGCTCTATAATAAAATGATATATCCACCCAAAATATATAGCTGGAGCATTTGGGCAAAGTCTGACCTCATTAGGTAATTGTCCACTAAATCTTCCCATGAGAGATCTGCTCAATTTTATGCTCAATAGCAATGTCACGAGGCCTGAAATTTATGCTAAAAAAGTCGACAGATTAAAAATCTTTTTTCACTTTTATTTCTCTAAAACCCTTAGATTAAATACATGTTGGAAATAACGTGTTTAAACAATTTTAGCATTTGCTCTAACTACCCAAAGCTGCCTTCCTGTGCCCTTGGATATATGATCTCTAGTGCCTCTCTACACAAGGTCAAAAAGCCTCCGACACATTAATGGGCGGTTAAGACAAGCCACATGAAATCAATACCTGTACTGAAAGACAAAAAAAAGGAAAGGGAAGGTTAGGAGCTAGAAAGATATTCAATATGGTAAACAGATGACATAGCAAATTAACAAGCCGTCTTGCTGGAACATTCTCCAGTACAAAAAAAAAAAAAAAAGAGAAAGGAGTCACATTAGTAAAATATATGAATGCATACACAAACAGTGCCCCCACGGAATGAAATGATTAAATTTAAAAATTAATGTATTTGGCATACATGTAAACCCAGTCATAGATAAACTCTAGGCAGATTACAAAAAGCAGTAACCATAAATTCATTATCAGAAAGCCTGCCCTGAGAAATGTGATTGACAAAAAAAAGACAAAAAAAAAAACAAAACAAAAAAATACACCAACAAAAATAAACATGCAGTTAAAGCCAACCTAGTGTTTATCAGTTCTGGTACTATTAGCAACAAACAGGTGCCCGCACCTATGTTAGGAAAATAATAGACTGGCACTTTGAATATATTGGTTGAAGGAGGGCACCTATAGGTGCATATGCATAACCAGCATCTTGAAATGCAATTGCAGTACCTTCGTACATCACCACTACTCTTCTTGCCTTTACCATATCATATAGGTATGGCAGTACTCTATGGGACGTTTTCTTGCTGCCACATGTTGGTCACAGCGATATGTGGTATCTGAGCTAAACAATTTGCATTAATATATGCATTTATGTACCTAGGTTACGTTACTTCATTTATAAGACCAATAGCTATTATACAACATGTTAACACAATTCCATAGTGATTTAAAATAGAACAGTGTAGATGCAGTAGAATAGCTGCTGGTCATTGAGAGGTGGTGTAATCCAGGTATATAAGAAGATATAAGTGAGATGTGTTAAACAAACCAGCACAAGGAGAGAGGAGCACTGGCATAATTAGACACAGGATTCTAATGCATCTAGTATTTATAAAGAAAAAAAAGAAAATAAAGTCTAAAGCAAAAAAGGACAACAATTTTTGGTAGGAAAATCATTTTAAGGCATGGAAAGCTATTTATAGGACAGAGAATATACAAACCCTAAGCCAGTAAAAAACAAAAAAATGATATACTTAAAAACAAACATAATAAATTTGGTCATTGAGAGGTCAAAATATATCATCCACATTAAATTGACCATTAAAGTGTCAATATTTGTGGATGGTATAATTATATTTAATTTAAAAAAAAAAAATTACAAGTACACAGTGGTCCAAACTAGGATTTTGATTTGTTTTCGATGTTGGGTTATATTCATATTTAATATTATACCATTGCACTTCTATGGTAGAAATATGGAAAGGTCTCTTCACAGTAAGAGCTGCGAAAATGTGGACTAGACTTGGTTCTGGCCAGCTCAGTGGATTGCAAAAAAAAAAAAACCCTGGATTCTGTCCTAGATACACACAATATAATTGGATACTAACATTTAGAAGCAACGTTGATCCAGGGGATATCCGATTGCCTCTCGGGGAAGGAATCAGCTAGAAATGTTGCAGGAGCAAATTGGATCATGCTTTGCTGGGGCTTTTTTTTTGCCATCCTCTTGATCAGTGGTGGGTATAGGATTAGAACTTTTTTTTTTGGGTTGAACTGGATGGACTTGTCTTTTTTCAGCCAGACAAACTACGTAACAATGTAACTATTCAACTATGGCCACAAGGTCTTGACTCTTGGCCCAATTTAATTTGGTATGGATGATAGATTTAGAACACTAGAATACAGATATTTACAACCTGCATTATTTATGTGTAAGCAGAGTAGTATGGAGAATGTAAGGTTTTTAGATTTTATAGTTTAGAGTTTGTATTTTGTACTTTGTTGTCTAAATGGTTTATATACCTAATAAAGTGTTCTTCTACATACAATTGTGATTTGCTTTTTTTGGATGTTTGCATCCCATTGTCCAGTTTTCCACATAAAGGACAGTGTGCAAATTTAGAAAGCTGCAAAAATTGCCATCTAACACGTTTCACACACTGGGTGCATACTCAATGATCTGATGAATAAGCACCCAGCATGCGAAATACAGTATGGTTCCTCTGATGTCGGATTGTTAGTGCACCTTACATGTTTAATAGATCTCTGATCAAGCAGTACCTGGGACTCATTTAATGCAATTTTTGGTGCAGCAGAACTAGGCAGGGTCCAGGAACCATGTGTTATTTCTGCTGAGTGAATGAGAAAAACAACCTCCCTTGCAGCAGCAGGAAAGTAATTAACCGCCTCCCGCCAACCATATAGTAAAATGGACGCAAGATGGTTCTCTTGTTCTGGGAGGACGTCATATGACGTCCTCCCATTCTAAACGAGCATGCGTGGCTCTGGGAGCGCGGCGATCGGCAGTGCGTTGTGTCCCTCAAACACAGCGGATCACCAATCAACAGAAAGAGCCGAAGATGTCGGCTCGGTCGTGTGATCAGCTGTGTCCAATCACAGCTGATCACATGTAAACAGGGAAATGCCGGTTATCGGCATTTCTCTCCTCACGAGCTGTCACGCTGAGAGCTGGAGAGGGGAGCCGGTAATCGGCATTCCTCGGAGGGGACATGTACACAGATCAGAGCACTGATGATCAGTGTGCCTTGATGATCTGTGTAGCCCCAGTTGTGCCACCTGTCAGTGTCCATCAGTACCACATTTCAGTGCCATCAGTGCCGCCCATCAGTGTGCATCAGTGCTGCCCAGTGCCACCTAACAGTGCCAGTCAGAGCTGCCTATCAGTGCCACCTATGAGTGCTGCCTTTCAGTGCCCATCAGTGATGCCTGTCAATGCCCATCAGTGCCACCTACCAGTGCCTCCTCATCAGTGCCCATCAGTGCAGCCTCATTAGCGCACATTAGTGAAGGAGAAAAATCAGTTATTTACAACATTTTATAATAAAATCTAAGAAAAAACAAAAAAACTTTTTTTCTCAAAATTTTCAGTGGTTTTTGGTTTAAGAAAAAATAAAAAAACCCAGAGGTGATCAAATACCACCAAAATAAAGCTCTGTCATAAAAGAAAAGATAAAAATTTCATATGGGTACAGTGTTTCATGACCGCGCAATTGTCATTCAAAGTTCAACAGCGCTGAAACCTGGAAATTGGCCTGGGCAGGAAGGGGGTATAAGTGCCCTTAAGGCTAGTGGTTAAATGTAAAAAAGCTTCAATACAGGGTAGGTTGATACCAAAAGCAAACTATAATCTGAAATTAGTTGGCACAACATGTACCCTAAAAATACATGCAAGTGCAACCAAACAAAATACAGTATATTGTCAAAAGTATTGGGAGGCCTACTTTTACACACACATGAACTTTAATAGCATCCCAATCTTAGTTCGCAGAGTTCAATATGGAGTTAGCCCACCCACTGTCCACAAGGTTTAGGAGTATGTCTATGGGAATGTTTGACCATTCTACCAGAAGCGCATTTGTGAGGTCAGGCACTGATGTCGGATGAGAAGGCCTGGCTCACAGTCTCCGCTCCAATTCATCCCAAAGGTGTTCTAAAATTGGGTTGAGGTCAGGACTCTGTGCAGAACAGTCAAGTTCCTCCACCCCAAACTCACTCATCCATGTCTTTATGGACTTTGCTTTGTGCACTGGTGCGCATACTTGTTGGAACAGGAAGGGGCCATCTTCAAACTGTTCCCACAAAGTCGGGAACATGAAATTGTCCAAAAATGTCTTGGTATGCTAACGCCTTAAGAGTTCCCTTCACTGGAACTAAGGAGCTAAGCCCAACCCCTGAAAAACAGCCCCACACCATAATCCTCCCTCCACCAAACTTTACACTTGGCACAATGTAGTCAAGAAAGTACTGTTCTCCTGGCAACCGACAAATCCAGACAAGTCCATCAGATTGCCGGACAGAGAAGTGTGATTGGTCACTCCAGAGAACATGCCTCCACTGCTCTAGAGTCCAGTGGCGGTGTGCTTTACACCACTACATCCGACACATTGCACTTAGTGATGTAAGGCTTGGATGCAGCTTCTCAGCCATGGAAATACATTCAATGAAGCGCTCTACGCACTGTTGTGCTAATCTGAAGGCCACAAGAAGTTTGGAGGTCTTTAGCTATTGACTCTGCTGACAGTTGGCAACTTCTGCACACTGTGCTTCAGCATGTGCTGACCACGCTCTGTCATTATACATGGCCTCCCACTTCGTGGCCAAGTTGCTGCTGTTCCCAGTTGCTTCCACTTTGTTATAATACCACTAACAGTTGACCGTGGAATATTTAGTAGCAAGGAAATTTCACGGATGGACTTATTGCACAGGTGGCAACCTATCACGGTACCACGCTTGAATTCACTGAACTCCTGAGGGCGACCCATTCTTTCATAAATGTTTGTAGAAGCAGTCTTCATGCCTAGGTGCTTGATTTTATATATCTGTGGCCATGGATGTGATTGGAACACCTACATTCAATGATTTGGAGGGGTGTCCCAATACTTTTGGCAATATAGTGTAGGTAATAAATATTAAAAAGACTGGCTTATATTTTAATTGAGAAAAGCATTTCTTAAAAATTAACTGGCATGAATTTAATCATGCCTGCAGACTAACCCTTTCACCATGGGTTTTCAATTTATAATCTCTTGCTGCTCGACTTGTCCATCTTCGTGCCTCTTTATCCAACACATTCTCTGCCTCTGGACCTTTAATGAGTGTTTCTAGCTTTGACACCTGTCAAATATACATAGAACAGAGAAAGCAATTAAATCGCAACAGCAAACCCTTCAAAAGAACATCACTGATATGAGGCAAAGGTTCCATCTGAAAAATCTCATGACAAAGATATGTAATAAATGTCAGCCCAGTATAAATATTATATACCAGGTTTACGGTGAGAGATGGCAGTGCTGCACATGCATAAACTTTATGCTCCAACAAGCCTTTTAAATCTTGTTTACATTGGTATTAGTGCATCTCTATATACAGATGATAGGCTCTAGGATACCGAACAGATTCTGGTTAAGAAAATCTAATGTCTGTGGGTCACCTAGAGATGATGCTGGTTGAGGCTTGTCAGAGGAAAAGCAATCTCACAAGTTTGTAAACCAGCTCAGGTGCCTTTTTGTTTTATCATTACCACCAAAATTTCCGGCACTGGCTGGGGTAAGGTCAGAGGTGTGTCTGCATGTCTGATCTCTGTCTACGGGGGTAATGAGGACCTGCAGTTTACCTCCTGATTTGCATGCAACAGGCTTCAAGCAAGTCTTGTATTTCCATAGACTTGTAGAGGATTGCAAAAGCTGCTTGAAGCAAACGAAAGCCCATTGACACAGGCCCTAATTGTAGTAAAGGCCCAGAGTAACTAAAAAGGCCCCCCATAAACAGATGTCATGCATAGTAAGATGCATTTAATGGACTAACGATTATGGAGCTTCCGGAGAGAAGAAACAGTGAAAACACACACATTATAATAAAGAGCTGTTAAATATAAAGGATTTATACTCTTGTCACCACTCCCATCATCCTTTACTCCAACAACCACACATTTCATGCAGGTGCTTGCTTTCTTCCCCCACACTACGGAGATTTCCCCTCTTCCTGTCCCTGGGTTACATTGCTACTGAATAAAGGTTAATGTCCTAAATCAAGGTACAGCAATAAAAAGGAAGACCGTTCTAACTCTTCCACACTATGAAAATTACAGGAATTGGGATTTAAAACTGAGAAAAAATTAGCCCAAAGGGGCATATTTGTAAAAAGAGTGAATGCGCCAGTCACCAAATATCTACAGCAGGTAAAATTTTCCTGGTGCATAGGCTACACATTGCAGGTGATTACTGACCACCTGTGAAAGTTTGGTGAAGATCACATTCACCGCTTTCTAAATATACCCTGAAGTATTAGGGATCAATAAAACCTTATACAGTGGAATTCCACCCAAAAGGGGAAGTTCAGCTCTAAGGCCTCGTCCCCCACTTGCTGTTAAGGATTGGCACCTTTAGGGAGCGGGTACCTAATTTTGACAGGTGCCCGCTTCCACTGTGATTGCCTAGGCGATTGGAAGCCAAAGTGGTCTTCCCTTCTGAAAGTCTTCTGGGATACGTGACATCTCCCCGAACACTAATGGACCATTCACAAGGCGCAGCACTACTCACGCATGCGCAGTGTGCACCCAGCTGTGACACTGCAAGCTGTCACAGACGGGTGACCACACTAAGATGCCGGTGTCAGAGAGAGGACAGCCGGTGAAACAGGCTGTGGTGAGGACAACGCTAGATCAAGGGACAGGTGAGCATTTTTCAAAAGTCAGCAGCCACAGTTTTTTTTTTTTTTATAAACTGGAGCTCTGTTTTAAATATCCCAATTTAAAGACAACCCGTATCTTGTAGACAACAATGCTGCCCTGAAGGAAGGCAGGAAGGCGAGGATATTGACTTTGATTAAAAATATTTGAGCCAGTGGTAACAGACTGCTGTATTTTAGCATTCTATGGAAATAATCCAATATTACATTTTTCCTCATATAGGGAAAGATAAGTGAGCACTGGGATTAACTGTGGAAGTTAGTATGTACAGTACACCTTTATTACTGTGATCCTTTCCATAGTCCTATGCCACATACCTTATCTGTCCCAGCAGGGTGAAACTGCTGAATAGGTAACAGGGAGAACAAATTGGTATCCTTCAGAAAAAGCTGTAAATTTTGTTGCCGAGAAACCTACATATGAAGGAGAAAATTAAATGCATAGATTAAACAGTAACCTGCTTTGCCAGTAAAATCCATTTTTTTTTTTTTTTTTACCAAAAAGTTTGCATTTATTTTAAAGGGTTATAAGCAATCTACTGCCAATTACTCATCTCTGAAAGACTATGAAAACAGCTTTTTGTAGTTTCCAGGCAACATGCCAACTCTGGGGCAGTTACAGCAAAGCTTAGCCAGTTAAGAGTCAGAGCCTTTTAAGCATTCCATCTGAAATCACAATGTGGCTGGTTCACAGAAGACTTTAGATATCGATACTAGAGTGGTTGTAAACCCTTACCTACATTCAGTGAAGTGACTGGCCTCAGGTGATACACAAAAAAAAAAAAAAATCTTACGTAGGAGGATTTGTGTTATCCGTTTATTAACAGTCTACATCTATCATCTACATCTGTTCAAAGTGCAGAATTTATAAAGCTTGTCAGAGTTCAGAGGGGGAAAAAAAAAAACAAAAAACAAAAAGCTTAGTGAAGATAGTCCCAAGAGCTGATTGGAGGGAAGGTAACAGAAGGGATCGGGGCCCCAACCTTCCTTCACACACCTCACAGAAACAGTGCTGAAACTGTCAATCTGCTGGAGGTTACTCCTGTGTCACCATCTTTCTTGGTGTCAGGAAAACTTGTCAGAAGTGATTCATACCGATAACAAAGGAACGAAGCAGAACACAAAAGAGACACTTGGTGCTCTTGATTGAAACAAGTGCTATAGAGAGATATGCTTTGTTCATATTTAATGTCTGAGGTTTACAACCACTTAAGTGTAAAATAACTGCCTCCAAGCCACACAAATATACCAGGTGGAGGCACTGAAAGCAGCAGATTCAAGTGTACAATGCATGAAATATTTGTCCAGGTTTAATCAAGGTTTTAGACTTTCACCCTAAGCCTTAACTTAACCTCTTTCAGCTGCTGGTCACACTTAAAAAGGCCCCATCACCAACTTAAAAAATGGTTTATTGAAAATACCAAGGCTGCAAGTATATACTTAAACAATGTTAAGTTCACTTTCAATGCGTCTTTGAACTTACTAGCCAAATGGATTTCTTCAGAAGAGTCAACTTCCTAGCACAGCCCCCTCCTTTCTTGCACATCCTAGCCCTCTCCTCTTCAGGGAGCGTCTAATTACTGTCTGCTGGCTAAGCTACTACTCCCCTTTCTACATAACCTTTAAAAATGTAGCTGCCATGGGCAAAAGGGAATACTATAGAGAAAATTGTAGCTCAGTCTGTTAGAGCTGTTGACATCACATCCAAAACAGCAGGGCTTGGCAGCAGTCTCGGGGCTTTCACAGGTAAACATGTACAGCATACATTAAACTCACATAGAATCGTATGGGAAGATGGGACATCTGACATTATTATTATACAGTATTTATAAAGCGCCAATAGTTTGCTCAGCGCTGTACATTACAGAGGGGGACAGAACATGTGACAGAGCAATACCAATACAATGCAAAACATGAAGAGATTGAGGGCCCTGCTCTTTCGAGCTTACAATCTAGGAGATATAACTTCTGGGTAGTGCAGGAGTGAACAGAGGGCACCAACTCCCCTCTCTACATGGATGCAATGAAGACCACATTTAGTAGGCCAGTGTTTCAGCTTTTCCAGTTGTGGCACCCTTTAATATGCAAACTCACAAGGCACTTTAATCCCAAACCATTTTTCTTGGCCTAAAGGAAACAGACACCTACACTGGATCATGAGATCACCCTCTCCTGGGTGCCACATTGGCAAGTCCCTCCTTCACATAGTCAGTCCTCCCTCCACACCAGGGTCTCACCGTTCACTTTCAGAATCATTCCTTAACCCCCTAAACACCATAGTCCCCTCATCACATAAGAGCTTCTTCACATTAGGTCCACTCAGTCACATCAGAGTCCCCATTACTATAGAGTCCTCTGCCCCCCATCACAATAGTCCTACCTTCAAATCTCCACCATGGTTGTGGCATCACGGCACAGGAAGTGAGGCAGAGCAGGTCTGGACAGAAGTAGTACGTCAGTCTTCTGGTTAACATTCAACCTGGATCAATGCCCTTCATTTCCATAATGCGGCAAGCTGCCCACCAGTACCATAACATATTCCTTGAGGGGTCCTGGTCAGCCCACTTGCACCATGGAAACGAATAAGGTGATGTGGTAGATAAGGGCACTGTTCAGCCATGTTAACTCTGCATTACTGGGACTATGCAGTGCCCCCCAGCCCCTCAGATGTCACTGGTGGTGGTGGTGTGGGGGGGGGGGGGGGGTTCAAATGAAATCTATATCTGTACGAGAACCACAAAAATACTTCTTGTAGATAGTGGAATGTTGTAATTAGTAGCTGATACCAAAGCCAAATCAGAGGAGGCTTAAATTAAAGTGGAAGTAAGGCTAATTATATGGGTTGTTAAAAACATTCCTTCCCTCCTCCCAATGCTGCAGAGCCTTTATTAAAAAAAAAAAAAAAAGGAAGAAGGCCATGGAGCTCTCAGCTCTGAATTCCCAAAGTCACGTCATCTACCTACTCCCATTGACCCCTTTTGTGGCACTCTCCTTTCCCCTGCAGCCTCTGCACTCTGACATAGGGGAGCAGGAGCATCTGTTATGTGACAGCACCAGAGTGGATAAAAGAAAAAAGATATTTACATGGCTTTTATGAAAACTATACAGCATATGTAGGAGCAGGAGCAAGGGAAGGTTAACACCACTTCTAGTAAGCCTTTACTTCCACTCTAAACTACTAGATTAGGACACCTTACACTCGCCTTCCTGGCTAGGGGTAATACATAGAACTGACCCTTTGCAGCTTTCTTTAATATTTCAAATCTAATAGGCAATTTGAGAACATTTATGGCGGGTTTCCAGTTTTCCTGTAGCTTTTTTCACTTCACTCATAATACAGATGGTTCAAGATGCAGAATGCAGCAGCTGATGCTACATCCTACCTGTAACTAAACATTTCAGCAGGGTCTATTTTACCTGCATGTATACTACTGCAAGGAGTGACTAGGGGGGGTTGTAGTTCAGACAATAGCTGAGAAGGTAGAAAGCACTGTTTGGGATTTCAGTTCACTGCACATGCAGTTACAAGGATGCAAGATTGCAAAAGCAAAATACTGTTGATCTGCCCGTAAAAGTACAGAATGTACTTAAAGTGGAACTACATTGCATCTGAGCACCATTTAATTCATTTTTTAATAATAAATGCAAATTCTCCCATTTATCCATGTCCCCATGCTTTGAAAAACATTTCTCGTTGTTCCATCTTGAGAAAGGGCAGATGATTCGTGCAGCATCGACTTCCTGGAATCCATCTGCCCTTAGTTCAGGGATACAAGCAGGAAGGTGTGCTTAGGTGAAAAAACCCCTCCTCCCCTCCAGAAGACCCCTGGGATATATTACATCATGTGTCTAGTCAAAAAAGCCAGGAAGTAACAAAATTATTTATAAAAAAATTGTTTAAATATGTTCATATCCATTTACTAATGCTAGCAGCAAAAAGTATTAAAAATAGTCAATGTTGATTGAGAGAGTGAAGTTCCACTTTAAGTAAAAAAAACAAAAACATGCAGCCACTTTAACCACCTCCCGTCCGGCCGTTGTATATAAACGGCCGGACGGTGGCACTGCAGGGTCGGGTGGCCGTTTATAAACGGCCTCCCCACACCCTGCTTGTGCACGCTCCCTGGACACAGTGAAACACTGATCATCGGACGGGACCTCTGTACAAGATCCCGATCATGTGATCGCTGATTGGCCAATCAGGGATCACATGCAAAGTAGTAAACAAGATGTTACTTGTGACATTGCTTACTACGTGTGAAATCTGAATAATCACAGAGGTCACATGGTACAAGCTGTGACCAATCACAGCTCACTCAGTACTTCTCAATGGCTGCAAGAATGCAGACAGAGAAAGAGAAATGATTGCTTTTACACCCATATAGGATGTAAAAGCAATCAGTGTAAAAAAAAAAAAAAAAAAAAAAAAAAAAATCTTCCTCACCCCTCACAAGTAGTACAGTGTCACCATGGTGACACTGTACTGCTAGGGTGACCGTATGTAAAAAAATATAAAAAAATAAAATTTAAAAAAAAAAAGTTTAAAAATTATAATTTTTGGTTATAAACTAATTTGGCTTTTTTTTACTAAAAAGATAATGGAATAAATTTTGGCCAGGATTTATGATGAAATATTTATTTGCTAAATTTTATAAGAAAAACACGTTTCAAAATTTTTGGACTTTCATTTACATAGCAAAAAAAATAAAAATCCCAGCGGTGAATAAATACCACCAAAATAAAGTTTTATCTGTCTCAAACAAATGGTAAAAAATTCATATGGGTACAGTGTTGCATGACCGCACAATTGTCATTCAAAGTGTGATAGCGCT
This sequence comes from Staurois parvus, assembly GCF_062004578.1. Lineage (NCBI taxonomy): Eukaryota > Metazoa > Chordata > Amphibia > Anura > Ranidae > Staurois > Staurois parvus. Next base: position 8,479,305 of record NW_028317802.1, on the reverse strand, counting down.
GAAAGCTGAAAATTGCCCTGGACAGGAAGGGGGTAAAAGTGCCCGGACAGGAAGTGGTTAGGGACTAGTAAGCTGCACGATAACATTTTTTTTTGGCTTTGGTGTACACTTAAATTTTGTCCTTACATATGCTTTTTACATTGTACATAAAGCTACACAAGACACATTGCCCTTAAGAAAGAAAGCTGCAAGGAAAAAAAAAAAAAAAAAAAAAAAAAAAAAAAAAAAAAAAAAGAAGTGTTGTGCCATGGCTTAAGCCCCAATGCAGCAATGGAGGTTGACAGTTTCTGAAAAGCTGAAAGCAGTGTTAGATCTGGTGTTGGCCTATAACCAAGCATTCTACTGCAGAGGTGCATGAAGTTCCATTTTATGGAGTGGCTTCAACTGACAGATTACACTGTTCAACAAATTTTTATTTTTTGCCAGTTTTGGAAACAAAAGGATCCATTTCTTAATGAATTTCACATTCTGAGTTCAAATATAACAATTAAATTTGTCAATTGGCTCTAGTTTTTCTGTAAACGGAAAGTTTTCTACTATAGGCGTAATGACTACATAATGCACAATAATTATATAGAAAGATGTCTTTCCACAAATATAAAGCAAGTGATATTGACTACATAACAAAGCCTAAATGGCATAATATATTGCATAGGATTACCAAGAAAAATTATAGCCATAAGCTAAGTTGAATCATTTTAATACTTAGGATTCTCACTAGTTTTGTCTTCAGTTTGTGTCGGTTTTGCTTCTCTTGGCTTTTCTCTTGTATTCGAGGAAAGGGCTATCTCTTACAACTGCACGTGACTACACGCTTCAGGTTCTTCCTCATTTGACTCAACCACGAGGATTCTGGTGCTTTAGGAATTGGTAGCCCCTCTCCATGAGGAACTGGATGTATTGCCGATGGAATATTTGGATAGTGCACAGATAACTTTTTCTTCTTATTTAGCCCTTTTACAATTGGAGGCACCATACAAAAGTGACAATTACTAACATGATCTGTTGGCTCTCTCCAAATCATTGGCACAGCGAAAGGCATAGATGCCTTTTTTCCATTCAACCATTGCTCCAGTGCCGTCCCACAAGAATTGCAGCATATATGTGGTGCCCAGCTCTTGTCCTGGTCTCCTATCTTGCAGCCAAAATACAAGTTGTAGGCTTTCTTAATCATTCCTGTTATCCTCCTTTTTTGTGAGATAAAAGTTATTTCACCGCAGATATAGCAGAAATTATCTGCTTTATTCACACAAGTTTGAGGCATTACTGAGTAGCCTATATAAGCATAAAACGAAATGTAAAGACGCTGTCGAACTACAATCAGCTACAGATACTGCAGCTTTTATGCAGTGAAGTGATGCAATTAAAGGCTAATATTGCATCATCTCAGTATACATGCAATTTTCTATTGGTCACCAGTATCAATTGCGCAATATGCAGCTGAAGTTGCATCATAATTTTGAATGGCTTACGTCATTAGATGGGTGAAAATATCATGGAAACTAGAGCCAATCAACATTTTTTAGGGTCATTTTCGTTTTCAGCACCCCAAAATTATGTAAGATTAGCCAATTTTATGCCCAAAACTTTTTACCTGTTGAACAGTGTTATAGCCATTATAGAAGATTCTTTAATTAAAATGTAACTAGGAAATCTTACTTGAAGTGAAGCCTCCAGGTTGTCTGCAAAACGTTCCTGTGTTGACTTACAGATGTTAAGTTCAGTCTTGTTGATTAGTGAAAGGTAATCCCGAAGTCTCTCATAAAGATCCCCATCTAAACACTAACAAAAAAAAAAAAAAAAATTGTGGTATGAAGAAAAATTGTATGCATTAATACAATCAGAAGGATACTGGTTGGAAATCAAAGTTGTAGCTTTTTTTTTAAACGCATGGCATGTTCCCAATAAAAAGAAAATTACATATGTATATACATACAGTGCATACAGAAAGTATTCACAGCGCTTAACTTTTGCCACTTATGTTACAGCCTTATTCCAAAATGGATTAAATTCATTTTTTTTCCCCTCAACTTTCTACAAACAATATTGCATAATGGCAATGTGAAAGAAGTTTGTTTTAAAATCTTTGCAATTTATTAAAAATAAAAAAAACATGTACATAAATATTCACAGCCTTTGCCATGACACTCAAAATTGAGCTCTGGTGCATCCTGTTCCCACTGATCATCCTTGAGATGTTTCCACAACTTGACTGGAGTCCACCTGTGGGAAATTCAGTTGATTGGACATAATTAGGAAAGGCAGAAATCCGTCTATATAAAAAAAGGTCCCACAGTTAACAGTGCATGTCAGAGCACAAACCAAGCCATGAAGTCCAAGGAATTGTCTGTAGTCCTGAGACAGGATTGTTTCAAGGCACAAATCTGGGGGAAGGATACAGAAACATTTCTGCAGCATTGAAGGTCTCAATGAGCACAGTGGTCTCCATCTGTAAAATGGAAGTTTGGAACCACCAGGAATCTTCCTAGAACAGGCCGCCCGCCAAAATGAGCGATCGAGGGAGAAGGGCCTTAGCCAGGAAGGTAACCAAGCACCCGATGGTTGCTCTGAAAGAACTCTGGAGAGAGGAAAACCTTCCAGAAGAACAACCATCTCTGCAGCACTTCACCAATCAGGCCTGTATGGTAGAGTAGCCAGACAGAAGTCACTCCTTAGTAAAAGGCAAATGGCAGCCCACCTGGAGTTTGCCAAAAGGCACCTGAGAGACTCAGACTATGAGAAACAAAACTCTCTGGTCTGATGAAACAAAGACTGAACTCTTTGGCCTGAATGCCAAGTGTCATGTCAGGAGGAAACTAGGCACCGCTCACCACCTGGCCAATACCATCCCTACTGTGAAGCATGGTGGTGGCAGCATCATGCCGCGGGGATGTTTTTTAGTGGCAGGAACTGGGAGACTTCAGGATCGAAAGAAAAATACATACAGCAATGTACAGAGACATACTTGATGAAAGCCTGTTCCAGAGCACTCTGGACCTTAGACTGGGACGACAGTTCATCTTTCAACAGGACAACGACCCTAAGCACACAGCCCACATACCAAAGGAATGGCTATGGGCCAACTTTGAATGTCCTGGAGTGGCCCAGCCAGAGCCCAGATTTGAACATCTCTGGAGAGATCTGAACATGGCTTTGCACCGATGCTCCCCATCCAACCTGATGGAGCTTGAGAGGTACTGCAAAGAATGGGAGAAATTGCCCAAAAATAGGCGTGCCAAGCTTGTAGCATCATACTCAAAACTACTTGAGGCTGTAATTGGTGCTAAAGGTGCTTCAAAGTATTGAGCAAAGGCTGTGAATGCTTATGTATTTGTGGTTTTTTCATTTTCTATTTAATAAATTGCAAAGATTTCAAAACTAACTTCTTTCATGTTGTCATTATGAGGTATTGTTTGTAGAATGTTGAGGGGAAAAAATGAATTTAATCCATTTTGGAATAAGGCTGTAACAAAACAAAATGTGGCAAAAGTTAAACGTTGTGAATACTTTCTGGATGCACTGTATATATACACACACACAAATATTAAAATACGTATTTAACATGCACCAATTTTTCTCAGTAAATATATTTCTAAAGGTGCTATTGACATGACATTTTCACCCTGTCGGTAACAACCATGCAATCCATACAAAGAAACCAAAATAAATAGGTTCAGAAATTAAGTTATGTGTAATAACACACACCATTGGTTTACCATGCCACAAAATGGTTTACGTTGTTAACCCATGATTTTAAATTTTTGCTCTCTGGGTCCTGATGGACAGATTTCTCTCCATTTCCTCCCCCAAAAACACAATAGTAAGAAACTACCCCAAGTGTAGCAATTGGAAGAGCTAACCTCATCATAATGAAGATTTTAGAAATAGAAAGTCTTCAAGGAGAGATGAAAAGGCATTTTCTAAAACAACCAAAAAACCCAACCAAACTGTTTAACCGCTTAGGCATTCTCTACCAAGTTGCTGTTTCTTTAAAGGAGGTCATCACATCAACCCCCAGTATTACCAACATGAACATTTAGTGATAATCATGCCTGTCTTTGCAAAATTACCAATTTCAGCAATTTCCATTAGCTAGCTCACTTGAGCTGAATGACAGTAAAGCAGCACTCAGGACTTTCCAGTACAGTGGGTATGAACTCAATCAGCACAATCAAGTTTAGATTTTTTTTAATTCTACATTATATATCATATAGGATTCAGTTTAAAGGAATTGTAAGTGGCAAGCCCAGGGATAACAGATAACAGGCTGTTATTTCTGCAAATGAAATGACTGTTACAGCAAGAAAAAAAAAATAAATAAATAAAAAGTTTGAACACTGTGTGGCGCTAGTTGCTTTACTTTTATTTCACACAGAGACTGAAAGCACCATCAAGCACTAATTCACAGCAGTGATTACTTAAACAACCACTTGAACAAACAAAGCTTCTTGCCAAGAAAAAAAAATTGCATCATGAGTTCTAGATAATTTATAACAGCAAGATAAGGCATGGTTCAAGCAGAGATGATAGGATCTGCAAACTTTCTAACAGATAGAAAGAGGAAAAGCATCAGATTAAAAACAAAAAACATTCCTTTATGTCAACTGATAAAAGTTTATATCATTAGAAAGTGATAGTGCAAGTACATGTTAACTTTTTTTGTACCATTCCTATAGTGGAAATGCTCATATATGGTGGCCACAGACCAAGGGTGCTAGGAAGTGTCTGTGGAGAGGTCCTGGATTCCAGTGGTAGCCGCAAGTGAAGGTCTTTGTTTAGCTCACAGAACAAGGAAGGGGGGAAATGTGCTGCAAATACCTTTATTGTCCACTTTTGGCTGGGGGAAAAAACAATAGCAACTGGACAAGAGTTTCTAAGATACAGTTGTCATCACCCAAGAAGTTGGCAGTGTGAGTAGCTCCTTTACAGATCATCACCTGATCAGACTAATAAGACATATGTTCTTGGGCAAACGAGAGATCATTTGGATGTGAAGGCACAACCAGGGCCCCTTTAAACTGAACCTGTGGCCAATCCATGTACACTTTGTATTTCTAGATCCATAACCGTAAATTAATTTTTGGACCAGTTTCGCACCTTTTGTACGTTTATAGCATGTTTCACTGCACATTAATGCCCATTATTGTGTAGACTGCCAACACAGAAAACATCTGATCTTTTTGGGAATGCTACACTACATCATACGGAAGCACACTGATGCACTGCAACACATCTGCGTTGTTTTAGTGCATTGTTGTGCAATTCAAAATTAATGGAAATGCAACACACAAACAAGAACATTTTGCTGTACAATTACATGCAGGACCACCTATGTTACCACAAAGCAAATGTGTTATGAGGCCTAAATCCCTGCCTCCCTGACCTCTGGCTGCAGGCACTTTGGAGAATTCATCTCAAGTTATGCATGGGCATTTGCTTTTCTCCTCTGAACTCCACAGCCTTTAAAAAAAGGCACCTAAAGCCATACACGCCACATGCGTTTAGGTACGTCAAATGTTTGGGAGGTATTGGATTCCACTAGCCAAAATAAATTTATTCTGGCCATTGGAATGTATGAACGCTCATATGCTAGACGCGTCTAGTGTTTTAGGTGCATTTTGTTTCCTGCTCAAAAGCAACTTTTAACGTGCTGGTTCTTCATCCTATATATGGTCCTCCTCTAATACACCTGTAAACGCCAATCTATGCATGGACACGTAGGCCAACAGGGGTGCGTTTACAGGTTGAAGAGGGAAAACAAAAGGCCTGTTCTTTAATTCCACACAAAACAGATTTCAGTTTCAGGCAACTAGCGGCAACTTCATTGGGGAGATCTCCACCGCTTAGTGCAGAGTTCCACGCATCCACTGTTGCCAAAACAAGGGAGTGTCAGGCTTTTCATAAGATTGCAGGAATATTAAGAAATATTTGACCAGGCATCATGTCTACTAGCAATCATTCAACTATAGGAATATTCCTAGCAACAGGATCACTAAACACTTCTTACCTTCCACAAGAATTGTTCACCTACTGGCAAAAGTGTCAGCATCTTGTTAGCCAGTGCCACCTCCTAATTTGGCAGATTGCTGCCAGTGACCAATTCCTTGTGTGACATGAAATTTAAGCAGCGCGGGAAAGCGTAAAAAGGCAGGCAATACTTTATTCTGTTGCATACCCATTTGGGATGTAGGAGGAAAAAAAAAATAAAAAGACAGACACAAAATCCATACACTGCAAATTCCCTTTAAACACAAAAATAGCATCCACTTACTGGATTTCTGTAAACCAACCCCCATCAGAAAATGACCAGCAAACATTGAATACAAATTGTTCTTTTGAAAACAAAAGTCTGACACTGGCGTCTTTCCATTTTTGGTATATGGATTGGTATTATTGATTTTCTTTAAATCAATTTTTAGAAGTTTGTGACTACATCCATTACAGACTGTATGGACATTCCTACACAGGTCAAAAAGATGGGCATTAAATGGTTTTGTGTAATCAAAGTATTCTTCTGTGGAATGAGTGAACCAAAATCTACATCTCATTGATTACAATGGCCTTGTCACTGACATGTCTCCAGTCATTTCCAATATCAAACAGATCTTACCAGTTAAAGAGTACTGCATGGAACACATGACTAATCTTTTAAATCAGTTTCACCAATATTGCTCCTAGACAGAATTTGCGCATAGTATAGTCATTTATTGTGTATAGGAGGGAAAAAAAATTATTGCCCAAACCAACCGATTTGTCACTTCTAGTACAAGTTTAAAAAGTAAAGTCTAGGCACATAGTGGTGATAAAGGAAGGGCAAAAAAAAAAAACAGCAAATATCTACTGAATTATTTACCTGGCACAGCTAAATGTGCAAAGAGGTGGTGTGCAACCTAAAAATAACCTGGATGTAATGTCAAAACTACTACATACAAGACTACCTTCAAAAATAACTCTAGCACACGCTCATTGGAATACTTTGAGAGTTAAAAGAAAGAAAGAAAAAAAAAAAAAACACCGCACAAGTATAATTGTGATACTCCAATAGGTTTTTTTCCTATTGAGTCAATGTCATCAGAACATTCATGGCCCACAAGCATAATGTATGGCACCTGGGTATCTATTAAGAATCTGCTTGCCCCTTGACTTACATTTTCTTCATGCGGTTTTTTCCATTTGCATGGGCTTATACTGTGCAATACGAGATCCCCATCTTATCTTGATGAGGGAATATGATCCCCTTACAAAGGATTATGCTTCTTTGTTGATGCTGATACAGCTCTCTATGGAAAACCATCTTACACTATGTTCATAAACAAAAAAATAAAAAAAAGGATGGCAATGGGAGCCAATGCTCAAGACTACTCTGGTGTTTACAAGTTCAAGTTCTAGGAAAACGGTGATGCAAAGCAGTCTTTCAGCACTCCACACACTTTCCCAACCAAGCATGTACAGTGCATCCAGAAAGTATTCAGTGCTTAACTTTTGCCACATTTTATGTTACAGCCTTATTCGAAAATGGATTAAATAAATTTTTCCCTCAACATTCTACAAACAATACCCCATAATGACAACGTGAAAGAAGTTAGTTATGAAATCTTTGCAATTTATTAAAAATGAATAAAACCACATGTAAATTACAGTATTCACAGCCTTTGCTCAATACTATGTTGAAGCACCTTTAGCACCAAAATTACACCCTTATGTCATTTTGAGTATGATGCTACAAGCTTGGCACACCTATTTTTGGCCAATTTCTCCCATTCTTCTTTGCAGTACCTCTCAAGCTCCATCAGGTTGGATGGGGAGCGTCCATGCAGTGCCATTTTCAGATCTCCGAAGAGATCTTCAATTGGGTTCAAGTCTGGGCTCTGGCTGAACCCCTCTAGGACATTTACAGAGTTGGCCCGTAGCCACTCCTTTGTTCAGGTCCAGAGCACTCTGGAACAGGTTTTCAAAGATTTCTCTGTACATTGCTGCATTCATCTTTCCTTTGATTCTGACTAGTCTCCTAGTTCCTGCCGCTGAAAAACCTCCCCACAGCATGATGCTGCCACCACCATGCTTCACTGTAGGGATGGTATCGGCCAGGTGGTGAGTGGTGCCTGGTTTCCTCCAGATATAATGCTTGGCATTCAGGCCAAAGAGTTCAATCTTTGTTTCATCAGACCAGAGTTTTGTTTCTCATGGAAGGAGAGTCCCTCAAGTGCCTTTTGGCAAACTCCAGGCGGGCTGCCATTTGCCTTTTACTAAGGAGTGGGTTCCGTCTGGCCACTCTACCATACAGGCCTGATTGGTGGAGTACTGCAGAGATGGTTGTTCTTCTGGAAGGTTCTCTCCACAGAGATATGTTGCAGCTCTTTCAGAGTGATTATCGGGTGCTTGATTACCTCCCTGGCTAAGGCCCTTCTCCCTCGTTTGCTCATTTTTGGCCAGGCAGGCCCGCTCTAGGAAGATTCCTGGTGGTTCCAAACTTCTTCCATTTACGGACGATGCAGGCTACTGTGCTCATTGGGACCTTCACTATAACTAGCAGGACAGCGCTGCAGATAACACAATATATTAAAAAAAACTGAAAGTCCAAGACAAGTGCTGGAACCTCACAAATCTTCGAATAGGGTTATCCCATATAAAATATTGAAAAATACATTCCTCAAAGTCTTCAATAATCAGATAAGATGAAAATCTTCACCTTCCATCCGTGTGCTCAAAGTGCCAATAAATTAAATCACCACTGTGAGGAACCATCACCGCCAGCCTCTCATCTGATGAATAGGCCTACTCAACTTCGGTCTAATCGCACCTTTAACCCTATTATCCCTGGATTATGGGAAAATTCATCTACGGATCCACCAGATTGCCAATGTGAGTGGGTCATCAGTTTACATAAAAAGAAATTCTGACAGTGTGTACCCGCATATATAATTTATTTAAAAAAGTTAAACACTCAAGTAAAGTGCACTTTTCTGGTGCACTGCAGATACCAAATTGTATCGGAACTAATCCTCCATATGACTGCCGCAGCTGGTGGAAATTCTGTGAGCAGGGTCAGTGTCCTCCCTCCCTTCTTATCCCCTGGTGTTCTATGTAATCCGTGTAGTCCCGTCAACGGGAAAGCGGTGTGCCGGTATAGTGTCACGCACTCCACATAGCTCTTACTCGTTATGCCTAAGTGGGACCTTCAATACTGCAGAAATGTTTCTGTACCCTTCCCCAGATCTGTGTTTTGAAACAATCCTGTCTTGGAGGTCTACGGACAAATGCTTGGACTTCTTGCTTGATTTGTGTTCTGCCATGCACGGTTAACTGTGGAACTTCATATAGACCAGTTTATGGCTTTCCTAATCATGTCCAATCAACTGAATTTCCCACAGGTGGACTCCAATCAAGTTGTGGAAACACCTCAAGGATGATCAGTGGGAACAGGATGCACCAGAGCTCAATTTTGAGTGTCATGGCAAAGGCTGTGAATACTTATGTACATGTTTTTTTTTCGTTTTATTATTTTTAATAAATTGCAGAGAATTCAAAATGAACTTTTCATGTTGTCATTGTTTGGATTAAATTCATTTTTTTCCCCTAAACATTCTACATTTTGGAATAAGGCTGTAACATAAAATGTGTCAAAAGTTGAGCCCTGTGAATACTTTCTGGATGAACTATATGATCACTATACATTTAACATTTGGGTCCCTTAAATACCAGTTGCTGAACATAATAATGGCACCCTTAAAAAAATAAAGGAGCTTAAACCATTTGTAACCTAGAAAAAAAACCCACAAACAAGTGTGGGACACACACACACACACTCTAAGCAAGTACAAAAGCCCTGTTATCTTGCCAGCTGCTTGCTGTAAATTGGGCATTAAAGTAAACACACGTACTCTCCTCCCTGCTGCGACATTGATCTGATGCTGCAGTTGTCCCCCACCAGCTCTAAACCCCAAAACTGAGCAATCACATGAGCACTGACTGCTCAGTCACCAACTCTTTGCTCTGCATTGCTAGGCTGAGGGGGACAGGAGTGGTAGCTGGCTCCTGCTCAGTGGTGCACTGGGCTGGAGCTAGCTGTCAATCAGGTGTCTAGGTATATGCTAAAAATTGTCGGAATCCTTCCAGGACCAAGAGCGGTTGTGTGTGACATCAGCAGACTGCAGGCTTTAGCACGACAGCAGATTCTGGGTCACAGGAGAGCACTGCAGTCCTGTGACCCATGTGAGAAGTATTGTCAAAAAAGCTTTGGCCATTCTTTAAGTTTTTGCATTTTACTATATTATCACTGAATTGCATAGTACTTTTCATATGTACAGTATTACTATATTAACAACCTCACTGGCCTGTACAACATGTCACTAGTGGAGTGGCATAACCACATTTGCCTTGCAGGACAGAGTGATTGAACCCGTATCTCCATTCTCTCAACATCCTTTATTAATGGAAAGGAAGTTACTGGAAAGGAGGAGATTGTATTTGCTCCATTTGTAAAAACCCTACCAAAATCCTCATCTGAATTACAAAAAATATTCTAAAATATCAATCTTTATAAATAGCAAGAATACATTTCAGATAGAATTTGACTAATGTGGTGCTAGGAAGAACACAATGACTCAAGACAGTTTCCTGTGTTATTCATAGCTGTGGATGAAACAAAATTTAGAGCGCATATAACTATGGGAAGAAAATACAGCAAAAGCTCTATTACGATTGCCAAAATAAAGAGCAGACTTCCTGCAGAGTCACTGTGTTGTGATATACCAACGCAGAACGAGCTACAGGCAATGTAAAGTGTTAGGTACAACTTTTTACTTGTAGAAAGCATTCCTTGCTATATGAAGCAGTAAATCTCAGTCCTAGAGTGGCTTCTATTGACTGTAGTGATGTCTCATGGTTTCCTGAGTCTACATCACTTCAGGGTCAGATGACTGCAGCACATTGTACCAACTACAGCCTCTACATGTGATTGACCATTAGACAAATTAGGGCACCTTAATTCTTGTGTTAAAATACACAAATTAATGCAACTCTAATCAATACATTTAATTTATGTAAGCAGTGTAAGTATACCAACTTGGTAACAGTCTATTGCAGTTTCTGTACAGCAGAGCAACCCAGAAGTCTAAGGACATATGTCAGGTGATTTTATAAAATTGGAGCACTCAGAATCTGGTGCAGCTGTGCATGGTAGTCAATCAGCTTCTATCAGCTTGTTCAATGACGCTTTGACAATAAAACCTGGAAGCTGATTGGTTTCTATGCAGAGCTCCACCAGATTTTGCACTCTCCAGTTTGAATAAATATTTACAATAGTGACTAGAAATATTGTGTAGGACAACTCTGGACTGACTTGATCACAGCAGAATTTTTTTTTTATTTTTATATTTTTTTATTTTAAGTTATATATTTTCTTTTAAGAACTTTCATTTTTTTTGGCTGGAGTTCGTTTTATGGAAATTTGCACTAGTTTCCTGGCTGTCATGCACAAGTATTTGTCACTTCCAAGTATACCAAGAGCTCTTGCTTCATTCTGGCTTTAATGATTTTCACACTTTCAAAAAAGGTCAGTGTCCCAAAAATTACTCAAACCAAAGATGACTAGGCAAATCACATTTTTTGAACTGAAAATCAGTAAATGTCACGTTTTGCATTTCTCTTGGTGCAAATTTCCTTTAAACTGGTTATAAAGTCAGAAGTTTTTTTTTTTTTGTTTTTTTTTTTACACCTTAATTCTCTGCAATAAGGTAAAAAACTAAAAAAACAAAAACAAAAAAAAGCTTGTGTTCTGCTCCCCCCTAGCTCCTGCTTTCTCCATTCTTTCCTCACCGAACATGGAGGCAGCAGCAGAAGCCATTGACAGACAGCATGGTTCAGCCCCACCCCCTACTCTTCCCTCAGAGGCTGTGATTGACCGCAGCAGAAGCCAATGGGTCCGCACTGCTGCCTCCATGGCTAGTGAGGAGAGCGGATAGAGACGCTGCTCTCAGGCACGGTATCCTATCTAGATCAGGCTCAGGTAGGTATAAGAGGCGACTGGGAGATAGTCGAGGAGGATGGGGAATCCTCCCTGCTGTGCCATCATGTTCTGACAGCAGTAGATCAACTTCTGTTCAACTTCAGTAGCCACACAGATCAAAATTCAGCAGGACCCTGCTGAAACAGCTGAATTTCAATCCATCCATGGCCACCTTAAAATTCAACGTCAAGGCCTCCATGAAGCATGCAACTTGGACCATGATGCTCCCTAGGGACACAGAAGATGATTTGGTCAAAAAAAAAAAAAAAAAAAAAAGTACCTTTAGGCATCATAAGGTTCATGAACTGTGCAAGTACTATCTGTGCATACACCAGGGCTTGAAAAAGCCGCTCGCCAAATGTGAGGAGAAATTTGAGCGGCAAGCACAGATGCACAGATGGAGCGGCTGCGCTCCAAGCCTCATTGGGAAGTCGAGTTTCGGTTTCCAGCTTCTTTGGCACCACCACTGAGGGGAAAGGTGCAGGAGAGGTCCGCTCTCCTCCGCGGAGAGGAGACACCCTCTCCACCGCTGCGGGGGACTCAAGGAGTAAGTATTGTATACATGTCCTATCACTATAATGGAGTACAGGGGAGCTGGGATATACATTACTGTATACATGTCCTATCACTATAATGGAGAAAAGGGGAGCTGGGATATACATTACTGTATACATGTCATATCACTATAATGGAGTACAGGGGAGCTGGGATATACATTACTGTATACATGTCATATCACTATACACTGTATACATGTCATATCACTATAATGGAGTACAGGGGAGCTGGGATATACATTACTGTGTACATGTCATCACTATAATGGAGTACAGGGGAGCTGGGATATACATACTGTATACATGTCATATCACTATAATGGAGTACAGGGGAACTGGGATATACATTACTGTATACATGTCATATCACTATAATGGAGTACAGGGGAGCTGGGATATACATTACTGTGTACATGTCATCACTATAATGGAGTACAGGGGAGCTGGGATATACATTACTGTATACATGTCATATCACTATAATGGAGTACAGGGGAGCTGGGATATACATTACTGTATACATGTCATATCACTATAATGGAGTACAGGGGAGCTGGGATATACATTACTGTATACATGTCATATCACTATAATGGAGTACAGGGGAGCTGGGATATACATTACTGTATAATGTCATATCACTATAATGGAGTACAGGGGAGCTGGGATATACATTACTGTATACATGTCATATCACTATAATGGTATAATGGAGTACAGGGGAGCTGGAATATACATTACTGTGTACAGTTTTATATTTTGGACTATTCTAAAGAAAAATGTAATTTCATAAGCTTTAAGGGGGCATGCTTGTGGCGGGCAGGGGGTGGGGTTGGAGGCGGACTTGGGCAAGGTTGGGTGGAGCAACTGGTGGAGAGAAAGGTTTGTGCCTGGCTAGTAGGTCTAGACTCGAAATTTTAAGCCCTGGTATACACTAGGTCCCGATGAGTTCCCTAAGCTAGCCGACATGAAAGCCACTTTAAAAATGGTGTAGGATACATTTTTGGAGACAGGAACTCCTTGGCTGAAGCTTACTCTTAAAGGGCTGATACATATACTGAACACGTGGCAGATTAAAGAGGGAAAAGTAAAAAATACAGTTGGGCATAAAAAAAAAAAAAAAAAAAGAAAAGATAAAAAAAAACTTCCTTTAATCTGACATGTGTTTATTATAAGGGGAACTCCAACAAAATAAAATACACAGATGAAAGCTACAGAAACTGAAAATGTCTCACCTCCTCTTTGGACTAATGGCAAATAATTTTACATTGGTCAAATATATCCTGAATGGCCTTACAGGCAAGGATGGGACAAGGGAAGGGGGGGGCAGAAGGGGCACAGTCTGTGGTGAGGGGGGCACACTGGGAGCTTCGGACGCTTCTCCTGCCCGACAGGAGAAACGGTCACTGTCCCTTATATTGCTGCATAACGGTTTTAAGCCAATTTAATGGCTGCGGGAGAGATAGGCAGAGCTGATTACTCCTCTCCTTTTAAGTTCCACTCTCACCCTCAGCTTGCTCTCCTTTCTGGGTCACTTCACAATTTTCCTTAATGGTCACTTTACCTTCCCTGCACAATCTTAAGTCAGCACCGATACTCCTGCTCCTCTCTCCTGCTTGCATTTCCCTTCCATCTGCTGTCCCATTCATCTGCACTGTACACATCCTGCAGCCTCTGGTCCCAGCTCTGGGCATTCCATACAGCCGTCTGGATGACACCCTTTCCATCCTAGTTTACTACTCTACTAACTGTCCTGTCCCCATAATGCAGCCCTAGCACTCTGTACTCCTTCACTCTGCTCTTCATTAAAATATACTCTTACTACCCAGACCCCCCCCCCACCTATTCACCCTTTCTTATCCCTAATAACCATGCACTGCGGTGTGGCCACAGTGTGATTGTATGTGCAGTATACCTGAGGTTTTAGGTGTGCTCCCAAAAAATTCTATCTCACAGTGTTTTTTTTGAAAGCACATTAAAGTCCTGCATGCTGCATCTTTGATGTGTTTCCAGAAAACGCACTAATAGAATTCAATAGGCGCACTCCTAAAACCGCAGCACACCAGTGTGAGCCCACTATAAAGCTAGGTTCACACATTTGCATGTCAGGAAGGTGCACAAAATTGTGGTTTTCTTGACAACCACAGAAACACACTGGGGTTTATTTTCTAAAGTTGGGGAGTGCAAAACCAAGCTCATCTCTTCAAAGAAACCAATCAGCTTCCAGATTTTATTGCCAAAGCTTAATTGAACAAGCTGAAGTTGCAGAAGTGAGCCTGATTTTGCACTCTCCAGCTTTAGTAGATAAACCTACTCCTGTCCTTTAGTAGACATGCAAAGTGAAATTAACTGTTTCATCTGTTAACACTTGCATTTTCACATGCACCAAAAAACACATGGTGCCGCATGGTGTCGGTCTAATAAGCGAGACCTCAGTGGTCTGTTTAGAGCCCTGATATTTCACACACAAAAAAAAAAAAAATATATGATTACATTATAAAAACTATATTTTAATTGAGGCGTGTTTACACACGTTTTTGTCTCTGAAGAGCGATCCACATTCAGATTGCTCTTCACAGAGCATTTGACTGGCAGCGAGGTGGCATTGTATTGCCTCCTCACTGCCTGCTTTAATCCCCTCACCCTGCACTGGCATGTCACAACCACGTGCATTGCAGACAATTGTGGGGAACCTGCAGAGCAGCACCACTCACTTGGGTCAAATTTGACAATTGGTATAATTCCTGCTACAGCTGTGAAGCAAATCACAGCATGTCTACATTCCCAGGCACTCCCTCAGCTGCTAAAGGATGCAGCGATTGAGGCACCCAGTTCCAGTTTGCCCCTCCCAGCCATCATAATTTAACCACATACCCTTTACTGCGGCACACTACATATTCCACCGGTCACCATTTCTCTGAAATATCCCTCATTTCAACTTTAAAAAAGCAGAATGGTATGTTAGTACTATTTCAGTGCATATCACAAACATTACACCATTAGCCCTATCCCGGGGGGGCGGGACGCAGTTTGCCATGTTCACCCTGGGCACTGAAAAACCTTGTCCCGGCACTGCTTACAAAGTAGAAACATTTACAAGTACCCCAACTTTACCCATGAACTTCGTGAGCATTACCCCAACACCATCAATTGTTAGCCCATATGGCATTTAAGACAATTACACTAGCTGATAAAACCTGATGCAAAATAGATTTATATATTTAAAGTAGTAAAAAGCCCAGGCTAAGAACAAGCCAAGAACAAGCTAACTCCAGCCAACTGAAGAGCTATCACAGGACAG
Source organism: Staurois parvus (assembly GCF_062004578.1). NCBI lineage: Eukaryota > Metazoa > Chordata > Amphibia > Anura > Ranidae > Staurois > Staurois parvus. The sequence goes on along the minus strand of NW_028317802.1, from coordinate 8,463,440 downwards.
CTGATGGCAATGGTTTTTCTGTATGTAAAATCTAGCCTAGATTCAAGACGAAAAACCCCTAAGTAAAAAAAAAAGGATGGGAAGGCAGGACACATGAAAAAAAGCTTTTCTAGCCTACAAAATGTAATAGCATGTACATTGTAGATATCGGCTCTTAAACATTTAGAATGCCTAACAGGATTACTTTAAGTAATATTTTTCTACATTTATGTCAGATTCAAAAGCAAAAAGCAATACCACATACTTATTTGCACAAACCACATAATGACCACAATTTATACACTTTCCTAATATGGGGAAAGTGAAAACAGTCACATTGTTCACAGAACTCACCTTCATGATTTCAGGCAAGTGTGTCAAGTAGTAAAGATCAAGATGGGCATTAGCGGCAGCCAGAGCCAAGAGGTACTCATTTCGCGCGTCTGATAATTGCTGTGTACATACCACCAGCTGTGTGGAAAACTGCAGCAGACAAAATGTAATGTCAACACACAGGCAAACAGGAGATCAAACAATGTATGTAAATGCAGACTGTATACTTTATGGAAGATTCTAATAAATGTAATCCAGGCAGCAGTCTAGCACCCAAATCCTTCCAAACCTGAATTACCGGTATAGTTATAGTTGCCAGGGAAACAATTTGTGCGGAAAGCCAATTCCACCCTATTAGAAAAGTATCATCATTTACTCAGTTAACAGGAGCATGGGAATGCTTCTGAATGATACTTGGGAACCCAGTTAGTATCCCCAGATAGGTCACTTGTACAATTTCTACCCACTTTGGAGTTATGGCTGTACCTACATCACTTGTGCTCCAACGTTCCAATCACCAAACTGATTAAAATACAGGTACAGTTTCCACACATACTAAGAAGCTCATAATGAAGAGTAGATAGTATTCTTTGTCAGGATTTATATTAGCAGCAAGAGTTTGTGCAGCGCTTTAAAATATGAAAAGGGGGACAGTACAGTTATACAGTTCAATACAGAAGAGGGAATAGGTTGGCCCAGTACATACAATCTAAAAGGGAGGGGGAGGTGGTACAAAAGGTTATAGCTGCAGGGGATGGTCTGATGGAGGCGACTAAAGTACAGTTCTTAGGTGGAGTAGGCTTCCCTGAATAAAAGGCGTTTAAGGATCATGTAAAGCCAGAAAGGGTAGGAGCTGACCAGACATACTGAGGCAGGGAGTTCCAAAGGATGGGAGAGGCTCTGAAGAAGTCCTGAAGGCGTGTGCTGGAGAAGGCGATAAGGGAACTGGAGAGCAGGAGGTCTTGGGAGGAGTGGAGAGGACAGTTTCGGTGATATCTGAAGAGGAGGTTGATTTTGTGGATGGCTTTCTATCTTGTGGTTAGTACTTTGAATTTTATACATTGGGCTAGTGGAAGCCAGTGAAGAGATTGACAGAAGGGCAGTAGACACAGATCAGTTAATAAAGGCGTATTAGTCGAGCAGCAGCATAATAGACTGAAGGGGAGGTTGCCTGTGTAGGGGTAGGCCAATGAGGAGGAAGTTGCAGTAGTCAAGGTGGGAAATAACCAAGGAGTGAATAAAAGCAGTTTTGTGGTGTCAATCAGGAAAAGGGCGAATTCTGGAAATGTTGGAAGTTAAGATGGCAAGAATAAACCAGTGATTGGATGTGGGGGCTGAAGGAGACGTCCACCCAGGATTACACCTAGCACCCTGGCACGTGTGGAGGGAGCTATGGTTGTGCCGATGATCTCAATGTTAAATTCATGGGGAGGGGATCTGGGAGAAGAAAATATTACAAGAGTAGTTTTAGAAATATTGAGTTTGAGCAAGTGGTGTGACATCCATACTGCTATGTCGCTCAGTAAAATTGTGATACGTAAAGAGATTGAGGGGGTGAGTTGAGTCGAGAGATAGATTTGAGTGTCATCAGGATAGAGTTGGTATTGGAATCCATGGGAGGTTATCAACTGGCCCAGGGAACAGGTATAGAAAGGGAAAAGGAGCGGCCCAAGGACAGGGCCTTGGGGTACTCCAAACAGAAAAAAAGAGCAGAGGAGATGGTATTGTATGTGACTGAAAGTGCCCCGAGATAAGTAAGAGAACCAGGAAAGAGCAGAGTCATGGAAGTCAAGGGAGTGGAGTTTGAGGAGTGGGTGGTCAATGGTGTCAAAGGCAGCAGAAAGTCTAATAGTAAGAGTATAGAGTACTGGCCATCTGCTTTAGCATTTAGTAGGCCATTGGTGAGTTTTAATAGGGCAGTTTCAGTGGAATGTTGCGGGCAAAATACAGACTATAGGGGATCGACAAGGCTGTCAGTGAGGTAGCAACTCATACGGTAGTAGACAAGGCATTCAAGAAGCATGGAGAAAAACAGGATCAGGGTCTTAAGTTAAACAGGTGGAGTTTTTTTTTCCCCCCAAGGTTTGGAAGAGTGGGTTTTGAGGATAGTGGTGCAGTAGGTTTGTTTAGCAGCATGAAGGCAGGAGTTCTATTTGAGAAGGGCAGATTTGTAGAGGGTGAAGTCTTACAGGGATTTAGTTTTACGCCACACTTGCTCAAGAGCACAGCTGAGTCTCTTGAGACTTCATGTGTTGACGGTTTGCCAGGGTTGCAGCACGCGAGGCCCTGTTCTGCATGTAGAGGGGAGCAAGTGTGTCCAGAGAGGATGACAGTATACTATTGTAGGCAGAAGTGGCCAGGTCTGAGTGGGACAGGGTTGCAATCATAAAAGGCAAATCAGTAGCAGAAGGAAGGGAAGAGTTGAGGTGGCAAAGGTTCCTGCGGGTAACAGTTGGCAAGTAGGAGGCATGGAGGTAGGATACAGGGAGAGTGAAATGGATAAGGCTGTGATCGGAGAGAGGAAAAAGGGATGTTGGAGAGGTTGAAGGGGGTGCAGAGGTAGGCGAAAATCCACTCCAAAATACTCACCTGATATGCACATATTTTTGTGACTTATTGAGAAAATGCAGACTATGGTGTGTAACCTGCAATGTTAGACTTTGGGGACCCGGCAGGCCCACTTTAAATCCACTTCCGCAAGTAACTATACGATTATGTGTAGTGGATTATAGGACAGCACACAAAGCTTAGTTTAGTTTCAAAGCAAAGTAAAAAAAGCTGAACTTTGGGCACAAAAAACGAAGTGTAAAATGTCAAATCAAGATTACACATGCCTCTTGTATTTGGACAATACACACTGTGCAAAATGATTAGGAAAATTGTATTTTTGAGTATTCATTTCATTATTGAACTACAATGCTCTTGGTCAATGCAAAATGTTAATAAACCTCAAATCTGAATATTAAAGTAAAAGTGAGGTTTTGGCTTTTTTAGGAGATCCTGTGTGCACAATTATTGGGCAACTATTAGGCAAATAAATTAAAAACAAAAATAAATCCCATCTCACTTGTATATTTTTTATCTGTTAAAGTGAGAATAATAAACAACTCAAAATTTACAATAAACATTTGACATTAAAAAAAACCCAAACAAAAAAATAGCCACCCTTTTCCATAACAGTCATAAGCCTTCCATTCATGGAGTGTCAGTTTCTTGATCTGTTGACAATCAACTTTCTGTGCAGCAGCAACCACAGCCTCCCAGGGCACTGTTCAGAGGTGTACGGTTTTCCTTCACCATAATTCTCCCAATTAAGAAGGGCCCACAAGTTCTCAATAGGGTTTAGGTGAGGAAGGGGGCCATGTCATTCTTTCAACTTTAAGGCTTTCACTGGCTATCCGCACAGTGGAGTATTTTGATGCATGCGATGGAGCATTATCTTGCATAAATATCATGGCCTTCTTGAAAGATACAGACTTTTTCCTGTACCACTGCTTGAAGAAAGGGTCTTCCAAAAACTGGCAGTAGGTTTTATTTTGAGCCCATATTCAACTCAAAAGAAGGTCCAACTAGCTAATCTTTAATACCAGCTCATGCCAGTATCCTCAAAGTGGAGCTCTGTGCCAGTTACTGATCCAGCCATGGCCCACACATCTGGTCTGTTAAGAGTCACTCATCTCATCAGTCCATAAGACCTTTGAAAAATCTGTCTACATATATTTCTTGGCCCAGTCTTGACATTTCAACTTGTCTTGTTCAGCCTTCCTTAATTTGGCAATGTCTGAGCACTGAACACCTAGGCACTCCATGTAGATTGCAGTTCTGGAATATGACAGTACTGGAAGATAATGGGTTCCTGGTAGTTTCAACATGGATTCTTCTCAAATCTTAGGCAGTTAATGTATGTCTTTTTCTGAACACTTTTCTAGCAACAGTTGACCATTTGCAACATAACTTGTTGGTCCTGTGATCACACCCTATTATCCTAGCAATTCAAGAGTGCTGCATTCCTCTGAAAGACATTTTTTTATAATTTGACTTTCCAGAGTCAGTTAAATCTTTTGGCTCATTTTCCTTGAGCAATTACCTGATATGATTAAATCCAATAAGCATTCAAGTTTACACAGCTTGAAGTTGGACAATATGCACAAAAAAGGATGATTTGGTCAAAATACTCACTTGTCTAATAATTGTTATGTTACCAATACAGTGGCACATATCCAATGCAAAAAACAGATCTACAAGTGAAAATACATGCAGATTCCAAATTATGCAGCTGCCCCTTTAAGTGTGAATCACTAGTGATACAATATGCTGAAATAAAGTTAGGCACTTGCTAGATTCGGAATACATCAAAAATACATAAATACAAATTTGTGCAGTGTAGAAAACAAAAAAATGAGAAAAAGAAAAGTCTGCCAGAGTGTAGCATAACCAAACACCACACAATGAAGTAAGTTCTTCAATGGACGTGGGATTAACCTAATCTCCCCAACTCTTCACCACTCCCAAGGGTGCTTTAGGTCAAGGAGTAGATTCCATGTGCTTTTTCAAACGATCAGCTTAATATGACATACTCCGTAATGAAGCAAGGAACATTATTAAAAGAATCAAAGTGTAGTATTTAAAGTATTGCACATAAAGGGTAATAAAAATGCCCTCACATTACAAGGTGCCTATGTTACCGGCACCAGTGTATACAGTCTATAATGGATGTTTATCACTGCACCGCCTCCGTTGGCTGGCGTGTGTTCCAAGCCTCCGTTCCGCGGGCTAGATGTGACCCAGAATTGATGGTCCAAGCGCTTCTACATATGTTTCACCAAAGCTGCATCTTCAGGTAGTACTGAGCCACCATTTCCGGACAGATTATAATGGAGAAAAAAAAATTCTCTAATTGGACGGCCACAACAAAATAGCAAAGGTACTAATAATGAAGGCAATGTAATAGACTGATTATACTGGCTGTATATTCTGCTGTGGTTTACATTATAGAGCATCAAAAACAATATTCCTAGAAAATGTATAAAAGAATCGCTAGGTAACTATAAAAGCCAACGAGTTACAGGAGACAAGACCAAATTGATAGTGACATATTACAAATACATTTTCTGTACACAGTGAATGCTTGTTGAATGCTCAATTGGCAGCCACGTGAGGAGAACCAAAGGACACGGTTTGCCATCCTAGGTTAGTGTTAGACTTGCCAGTGGGCCCTGCCAAAGTAATCAGAAAATGTGAGCGTCCCTGGGTGGGCTTGAACCACCAACCTTTCGGTTAACAGTGAAAACATGCCAACCGATTGCACCACAGAGACCACACACATGCACTGGTGCCAGTAACATAGGCACCTTGTAATGCAAGTGCATTTTTTTTACCCCTTTATGTGCAATACTTTAATCACTAGACTACAGGGCACTTATACCCCCTTCCTGCCCAGGCCAATTTCTAGCTTTCAGCGCGGTCACACTTTGAATGACAATTGAACGGTCATGCAACACTGTACCCATATGAAATTATATTTTTTTTGTGACAGAGCTTTATTTTGGTGGTATTTAATCCCCTCTGGGTTTTTATTTTTTCTTACACAAACCAAAAACCACTGAAAAATTTTGAAAAAAAAAGTTTTAGTTTGTTATAAAAATGTGTAAATAAGTGATTTTTCTCCTTCACTGATGTGCGCTAATGAGGCTGTAGTGATTGGCACTGATAGGCTGCACTGATGGACACTGATGGGTGGCACTGATGGGCATTGACAGGCATCACTGATGGGCACTGAATGGCAGCACTCATATGGCACTACTCATATGGCACTGATAGGCAGCACTGACAGGCATTGATAGGTGGCACTGAAAGGCAGCTCAGATGGGCACTGATATGTGGCATTGATGTGCACTGGTAGGCACTGAAATGTGGCATTTATGTGGCATGGATGAGCACTGACAGGTGGCACTGCTGGGGTTACACTGATCAGGGCACACTGACCATCAGTGCTCTGATGATCAGTGTAGATGTCCCCTCCGAGAAATGCCGATTACTGGCTCTCCTCTCGAGCTGTCAGCGTGACAGCTCATGAGGAGAGAAATGCCGATAACCAGCATTTCCCTGTTTACATGTGATCAGCAGTGATTGGACACAGCTGATCACATGACCGAGCTGACATCTTCGGCTCTTTCCGGTGGAAAGGTCGGTGGAAGGTCGAAGGACACAGCGCACTGCCGATCGCCGCACTGCGCGCTCCCGGAGTCGCTCATGTGCGGTGAGAATGGGAGGACGTCATATGACGTCCTCCCAGAATGAGAGAACCGCCTTGCGTCCATCATTGTACTATATGGCGGGCGGGAGGCGGTTAAATACTGCACTTGGATGATTTTAGTGGATGTTCCCTGCTTCATTACAGAGTATGCTATATTAAACTGAGCATTTGAAGCACATTGAATCCACTCCTTGACCTAAAGCACCGTTGGGAGATCATACGCTGTTTGACTTACCTGCAAAAGGAGTCAAAACCCTGTGGTGATGAGTTGGGGAGATTGGGTTGGTCCCACATCCATTGAAGGACTTACATCATTGTGTGGTGTTGGGTTATATACTCTGGCAGACTTATTTTTTGTTTTCTACTCTGCAGAAATATGTATTTTTGATGTATTCAGAATCTTGCAAGCGCCTACCTTTATTTCAGCATATTGAGTCTAATAATTGTGCACAGTGTATTTGTGTAGCCTGGATTTTAAATTTTACCTGGAGTTTAGAGAAGCGTAGGAAACAAACTTTCCATGTTAGCCAACCAAACCAGTTAGATTCTAATTTGATGAATTTTGTGAACAGTTTTGGAAAACATACAAATCCTTGCAAGTCTGTTATTTTCAGTTATTAGAGATAAATACAATTAGACTTCAGGCTCTTATGATAACAAGTTGTTAAACAGATACTAGTACCAGATGAAAAAACATTAACTGACTGTTTATTGTACATTTGAGGCTTTTGGCACAACTCCTGACCTTAATTTGTCCGGAGGTTCACTCAGGTCTTTAAGAGGATAGTTGTCTGAGAAGCCAATATATTCAACTCTAGTCTACTGCCAGGAAACTATTTCTGGTTGTGATATTATTCATACCTTGGCACTGAGCTTTTGCAGGCTGGCTTTGGAATGAAAGATGCTATGATCACTCTTCTTTAACCTGAAGATAAACAAAGATTTCAGTTTCTATATTCCTATCCCACCCAATTCATAGTCACTGGATCTGTTTGATTACCACAACTAATCAACATATCTGGTCTGAAGGTGGATACAGGGGGAAAAAAAAGGGAATTGTTATACAGTAGAGAACAAATACCTCTGGATGTTCATTTGTTCACCCACTATACACCATCTCTGCATACTAGGTGATCTCCCAGGCACTGTGTACAAAGCAAGTGAATGCTCTGCCTTCCGGCTTGCCGCAGAAACCATGATCAATAAAAAAAAAAAAAACCTGCAACACTGGTGCCCTTTGCACCTATAAAAAACAGCCTGTATGCTATACACTTTGGAGAACAGTACATCAGTGGGGTAAGCACAATGGCTAAATGGTTAACATTTTCGCCTGGCAGTACTAGGGTCGTTTGTTCGAATTCCAACCATGGCACCACCTGCCTGGAGTCTGCATGTTCTCCCTGTGCCTTTGTGGGTTTCCTCCGGGTACTCAGGTTTCCTCCCACACTCCATAGACATGCTGGTAGGTTAACTGGATCCTGTCTAAAGTGGCCCTAATATGTGTATGTATGAATGTGAATTTGGGACTTTAGATTGTACGCCCCTTGAGGGTTAAGGACTGATGTGAATGTACAATATATATGTAAAGTGCTGAGAATATTGACGGCGCTATACAAGTAACTGTAGTAATAAGTGCAATAGGTTTGTATCCTTTTTAATAGGTTTTGTATCCAATTTCATCTATATATGGTAGCTTTAAGGAGAAATGTAGTCTTAATGTTTTATCTACGCAATAAGATATGAATAAAGTGTCCTTATACATATAGCTTGCAATTCTCCATTTAAAGATCTATGTATTACATGTAGATGTTCCTTTAGGCATGTTGCTCCACTTCTCAGAAAAAGCCTGAGACAGGATCTGTGAATGGACTCTGCATTCTAAGGAGTAGTAGAGACTATGCAATATAGACTGCCCAATATATATATATATATATATATATATATATATATATATATATATATATATATACACACATACATACATATATATATATATATATACATACATACATACACACACACATACATACACATATATATATATATATATATATATATATATATATATATATATATATACACACACACACATATATAATTTGATATTTTTCACACACCCACGTTTTAGATCGATTGTACGCGGTCAATTATGCAGAGTCAAGCGTATTGTGAGTGACCAAGAGAGATGTAGTAAAAGATTGGGTTAGATGTGCCAGAAATTTAGAAATAGAGGTTACCCGGAACATCTTATACAGCAGGAACTTGAGAAGTTGAATCCCCAGTATGAACAGGGAACCTGTATCAGAAATAAGACAGGAAAATAAAAAAAGCCTACCTTTCTCTGTGCAGTACCATAGTCATAGTGAAGATATTTTTAAAATTATATAAACCCCCCCCAAAAAAAACCATAGAAAAAAAACAACGGTTGTATCCTGACATTATTTTCAACAAGTACCTTTAAAAGCTTACTGCAGGAATAAAGCAATAAGATGTATTGGTACATTCAGATTTCAGAAAGGAAATAAAATTGGAGGCAAGAACTTTTTTGGACAGTAAGAGAAATGGATGTTACCCTTGTCTCAACTGCATATAGTAGTTTGAGGAGAAAGGGGGAATTTTTTGTCCATCACGGTAATGGTTGTAACTATACCATTAAGGAATTACATGCATGTCAAACATCTTATGCTGTGCATGCAATGTAAATTAATTTGTTTTGGGGGGGGGGAGAATCATCAAGGATCACATATTGCAACATTGCTCCTCCATTTGTGCTAAACATCCAGGTTTGCCAGTTCAAATTTTATGGAATACGATCATCAAGACACAGATTTAAAATGTATGATCTTGGAAGGGGAAAAAAAAAAAAATATTTACTGGGAGAGGTGGAGACAGAATTCTTAAAACAAAGGGAGGTGTGGTGAATTAATCAGCTTAATGCTTTGCACCCTTTTGATTTGAATAGGGATTATGATTTGTATTTAATTTTGAAACTTAGTATAATAATATTTATGTTCATTTCTTTTAGACCTATGAAAAGCAAAATGGAATGGCTGGTGTGAAATTATGAATTTCTAGTATCTGGTTTGGATTTATGGTGATGTTTAATTCATTTTTCAGTTTTTGTATAGTTTGGAATCACAGTATGTTGATTATTATATGCTGTAACATGTAAATTTGATTATTTTTATTTAGTTATACAACAAGGTATTTCCTACTAAGAGTATTGCTATAGTGTTACAGATGAGATGCACATGTGCAACCACACACTGTGTTTAGGTATACATAGTGATCTTATGATGTGTAGCATTACAATTGTAGCTTGATGGGCAGTGTTTTGCTTGAAACTGCACAGTCGCGCTAATTGTTTTATGAAGATACACTTGAAGTAAAGAAAGAATTTTTGCAACTTGGAGATCTTGTTCTCATTTGTTTTTGGATGTTTTATAGGGGTGGAATTATGGGAGCCCACCGTTAACTAGATTATTATTATTATAATACAGTATTTATATAGCGCCAAAGGGTTTGCTCAGCGCTGTACAATAGCAAGGGGGACAGAACATGAGACAAGACAATAACAATACAATACACGAGGGGTGCGAGGGCCCTGCTCTTTCGAGCTTACAATCTAGGAGGGAGGGGAAAGTGGTACAGGAGGAAATGGCTGTGGGGGATGGAGTGGTGGAGGTCAGTTGTTAGGTGAAGGTGAGGTAGGCTTCCCTGAAGAGGTGGGTTTTCAGGGTGCGCCTGAAGGTGAGGAGGGTAGGTGACAGTCAGATGGATTGGGGTAGGGAGTTCCAGAGGATGGGGGAAGTCCTGGAGAAATCCTGCAATCGGGCGTGGGAGGAGGAGACCAGGGAGCTAGAGAGTAGGAGGTCCTGTGAGGAGCGAAGGGCACGGGTAGGGTGGTATTTGGGTATCAGGTCGGTTAGGTAGTTTGGGGCGGCATTCTGAATGGCTTTGTAGGTCAGAGTTAGCAGTTTGAATTTGATGCGCTGGGCAATCGGGAGTCAGTGAAGGGATTGGCAGAGGGGGGTGGTGGATGTGGAGCAGTTGGTGAGGTGGATGAGTCTTGCCGCTGAGTTCAGGATAGACTGGAGTGGGGATAGTGTTTGTTTGGGTAGGCCAGTGAGAAGGGAGTTGCAGTAGTCCAGGCGTGAGATGAGGGAGTGTACGAGTTATTTAGCAGTGTCTGGGGTGAGGAATGTACGTATCTTGGAGATGTTGCGGAGGTGGAGCCTGCATGATCTTGATAGTAATTGGACGTGAGGTAGGAAGGAAAGGTTTGAGTCCAGGGTGACACCCAGGACTTTGGCATGTGGGGTGGGAGTGATGGTGGCGTTGTTAGTAGTGATGGAGAGGATGGGGGGGGGGGGGCACGGGGGAAGACCAGGAGCTCGGTTTTGGACAGGTTTAATTTGAGGAAATGGAGATCCCCAACAGACAAGATTTGCAATATAACAGGAGTTACCTGCTCCAATTTTTATATACATACATATTTTAAAACGCAGATTAATAGTGTGCCTTGACTTCTGCAGTGTTGCTTCATAAGAGTGAATGATGGGTCCACTCTGAATATACAAATACCCCCCTCAAATGTCTGATAGCTGCCTCTGTTTGCTTGGATAACTGACACACAGCAACTTCCCTTCTCATCTCTGAAGTGATATGATATGGCTCACACATTCTGCAGGGATCAATTTCCTGTACAGAAAAGGGAAGGATCAAAAAGGCTGGATGATCTAGCGCTTAAAAGTGTTACTAAACCCACAACAGTAAAATCAGTATTTATATGCAGAAAAAGCATGCTTGTTATACTCACCGTGGAACCTAAGGGGTTAATCTGTATTGTGTAAAAATGCGGTTTGATCCTGACTTCTCTGATCCTCTCCTACTTCCAATATCCCCCTCTTATCCCCTCCTACTTCCAGTATCCCCCTCTTATCCCCTGATAAGACGTATGGAATGGAGACACTCTGCACAAGCTCAGTTTCGTGTGTATTGCTAGAGAGGTTTTCTTTTTCTTGGGAGAGTAGATGTGATCAGCACAGGGCCAATCAGCACTGTACAGACAGATCAGGGTTCTGCATCCTCCTAGAGCAAAATGAAAAAATTTCTCCTACAAGCTGTAACCAGTGCTCTGCTGAACACTGATAGACGTCACAAGACTGCTCTAACTGCTTATGGGAAAAGGTATTTAGTAGTTTATATGTACTAAAATAATTGATTTCCATGTTCTGTGTACTGTGGGAGACCAGATATAGTGAATGCAGGCTCCTGAGCTTAGTAACACTAATATCCACCAGAGCCATTATGGTATATTAGACATTGCTCAACAAAACTGAGACCCCCAAGACACTACCATACAAATATGGAGGCATGGTTGGTTGGACTGTAGCTACCCAATTTGCCCAGTTGTCAGCCCAAGAACTTATATACCCCAATATTCCTTTCCAATGTCTAAAAGGTCTCACCTGGCTTCAGTGTCAGCTGCCTTCTCTTTAGCCACCTCGCTGACGTGTTCCATTTGGACATAGCGTTTCTTGGTTTTGCTGACTTCTTTCACAGTTTCCAGTAGTTCATTCTGTACTTTCACAAGCTGCTCAATACTCTGCAATCACCACAATACATATTAGAAGCTATGCACAGGAAACCTTACTTGTTGCAGTATCAAGCTTTTTTCAGTCAAGGCACTCCATTCTAAAAACTAATACTTTTAGATAATGCAGCAGCATCTACACAAGTAGGGCTCTGTTTAGGCATTTTGCCAAGACATCCCTGAACAACCCAGAAAGCCCCCCAGGGGTTAAAAAAAGGCTGAAACATAGGACATGCCCAATGCACTTCTATAGTAAAGCAGGGAGAAATGTACAATGTAATGCACTTGATTGAACACCATGTCCACAGATGTGCAACTTCCATATCCTCTGAAATGCACTGCAGCACTGACTGGTGAACACAGTCTGCCAGCGGATCGGTGCAATCTCTAAAGCAGCTATTCCTACTTCATTGCTTAGTGAGCAAATAGCCTAGGTTTGATACACAGAGAGATAAACACGGGCGGACTGACAACTCATGGGGCCCCCGTGTCCTTGCTCAAACTCAAAAAAGCCTATTAAAAAAAAAGGTACCAGGGGCATCTCATGGGGCCCCTTACTGACCTCGGGCAGTGCCCGAGTTTCCAAATGGTCAGTCCGCCCCTGGATATACACCAAAGAGGAAAAGGATAAAAGAAACTTGTCCATCTAAGAAAAGTCTAAGTAACTGCTGACATATAAAAATTATCCTAAACCAGAACATTTGCCTGGACATACTATAAAATAAATGGGTGTTGGTGTCAGTCATGCGGTGTCTCCCTCACCATAGGTGATAAATGTTTCTCTTCTTGTATTAAAGTATTAGGGAACCATATACTATAAAAGGTTTTCTTCCTCTTGCAGGAAGGGGAAGGAAGAATGCACTTTATGTTATAAGTCCTGACAGGGATAAAAAAAATAAAAATAAAAAAATGCGATCGTTATTCAACAGATGACATGGCTTAGCTCTGAAGACGTTATTCACTTAGAGATAAAAAGATATGCAATATTTTTGTTTTTACCTTCTTCAGGAGGTGCTCCTTAGCAGTTCGAACAGTTTTAGCTGCTTCAACAGTGACATTCCTAAAATTGTCAGCTGCAGTGACTCGTGTCTGTCCGATAAAAACAGTCCCCTCCATCATAGACTTCCATACAGAAAAAACACTCCTACACAGAAGAGAAACAAAAGTATAGGTGTAATAAAAAAAAAAAAAAGAAACTATACAAATTTATTTTTGGCTTCAAGAAAAAAAAAAAAAAACAGAATTTTTTTTTTTTTTTTTTTTTTAAATAAAAAGGGAGAAGCTGTTGAAGTAACCCTGTCATGAGAAGTGCAGACTGACTCTTACAAAGTACCAGTTACACTTACCGGTAACCGTTTATGGGAAATCTTCCAGGACAGCACACCTGAGAGAAGACTAGCTCCACCTCCCAGGAAACAATCAAAAATTGACCATTTAAATTCACTGCCCTTTCCTCCCTTCCTCAGTTTGTGCAAGAGTATTCCTGCACCCCGGTGCACGAAAAGGTATTCTGACTCAATTTAGCAAACACCAGTTATGGGTGGGGAGGAGGCCTGCCGTCCTGAAAGATTTCCCAGAAACAGTTACCGTCAAGTGTAACTGATACTTTTCTCTAGTCATCTTCCAGAATGGCACACTTGAGACGATAAGCAAGGAACTCAGGCCTACATTAGGGTGGGACTACTGCCTGTAATACTTTTCTGCTGAACGCCAGGTCCTGTGGTGACAACAGCTCTACCCTGTATTGTCTCATGAAGGTGTCCTGGCTTGTCCATATGGCTGCTCGGCAGATCTGTTCAATCGATGCTTTGGCCCTCTCCACCCATGAGGTTGCCAGTGATCTAGTAGAGTGAGCCCTCAGGTGTAAAGGAACCGAAACCCCTGACTGCTCATAAGCCAAGGAGATGGCTTGTCTGATCCATCTAGTCCGTTTAGATGCCTGCTGTCCCTTCCACAGGCCACTAAGCAAAATCAAAAGGTGACTTACGCTATTCAAATAGGTCAGCAAACACCTTCTGACATCTGAAAAATGAAAACTTTTCCCTTTCATTCTTAGGGTCAGCAGCGTACTCCACCGCAGCCACCCTGCTCACCCTACAGGGGCGAGCTGTGCGATCCACATGATGGCCAGCGGTCCCATACCCACGAGAAGCCACCTTACGGTCCGGTCCTCTCCTGGACATGCCTCCCTGCTGCCTTGGAGGAAGGACACTCGTCTCTGGAATGCCAGGCACACCTCCTCAGTGCCTGGGAAGCTCCAATGCACTGGGACCCCTGGAGTGAGTAAGTAATGCTGGTTACAGCCTGTCCTCTCTGGCTCAGCTGTTTAACCCCCCAGGGTGGATCTTCCAGCCCCAGGCCTTCGGTCTAAACTAAAAAAAAAAACTCAAACATTTTGCTGCAGAGAAACACCAAATACTGAGGAGAGTAAGAAAGGGCAAGGAATTTGTCAATTTTTGATTGCATTTCCCGTCAGCTGGAGCTAGTCATCTCTCAGGTGTGCCATCCTGGAAGAGGACTAGAGAAAAATGCTTGTTGCCTGGATGTGCGACACAAAACATGCATGGTGTAAATTAATGTAAAAATTCCTTGTCTCTACTTGTTCCAGGTCAAGGATTTAAAAAGCGCTGGTAATGCATCATGACAACCAAGCAACTAGCAGTTTATGAAGGTATGGGCAGCAATGCCAGCCACTATAGTTCTTCAATGGTTATCTTTAGGGCTTGTTCACACTTGACTAAATTTCTAACTCTTATATGCTCCTATAGTATTAGTATGGGTGTTAGGCGTTTTACAAGTGTTATAAAAAACTCTTCAAAACTGAGCTTCGAATGTTTAAGAAGTGTTTTTAAGCATTAAGACATCAGCACAAATGCCTATAATAAAGGAATGTTATTAACGCACCGCAACACCCCTGCAAACACCTGCCAGCACATTTGCGGAGCGTCACCACAGACTTGAATGGGAGGTGTAAAAAAAGCTTCAAACTCCTCCAGACTTGACAGGAGGCTTCAATTTTGAAGCGATGCTAACGCTTCATGTTTTGAGAAGGAAACAGCACTGTGCTGTCCATAGTATCATTTGCATAGGTGTTTGAGGGTCAAAAACACCCCTCAAAAATGCCTGCCTTTAATGCCAGTGTGAACTAGGCCTTAGTGTACATAGAAAACTATAACCAATAAAATATCTTAGGCTTATTCCTGTGCGAACGCTTCACTATACTACACTGATAGCCAATTTTACCTCAAAAGCTTCTACTTTAGCAGGGTAGCATATTAAGCCTTTACATTAGCAGAAGAGGCAGTCCTATTTGTATTTTTCCTAATGTTCTCTCATATGTCCCGACCATTAGAGAAATGAACGTATAGAGCAGTGTTGTCACAGAAAGGGTTGCTTTTCTGAACCACAATTTGTAAATACCATACTGTAAAGGTGGAGAGTGTTTAGTGGGGATCTTTAAAGTATTACTAAACCCAGGACCCTGCATTCACTAAACCTGGTCTTCCACAGTACACACAACATGGAAGTGCAATTATTTTAGTAAATGTAAACTGCTAAATACCTTTTCTCCTCATCAGTATATAGCAGTCTTGTGACTTCTATCAGTGTCCAGCAGAGCACAGGTTAAAAGCTTGTAGGAGGAGATTTGTTTGCTCTGAGGATATAGAGCCCCTGACCTGTCTGGACAGTGCCGATTGGCCCTGTGCTGATCACATGTACTCTCCCAAGAAAGTAAAAAAAAAAAAAAAAATGATCTAGCAATACACTAAACTGAGCATGTGCAGAGTGTCTACACTATATGTCTTACCAGGAGATAAGAGGGAGACACTGGAAAAGGGAGAGGATCAGAGAAGTCAGGATCAAACAGCCTTTTTACACAATGCAGAGGATTAACCCCTTAGGTTCCACAGTGAGTATAACAAGCATGCTTTACTGTATATACAGACTGATTTTACTGTTGTGGGTTTAGTAACACTTGAATTACTTTTTATCCATTGGCTTTTCCCTAAATCTTCAGAACCTATAATGTGTTCTATTACAACTGTAAATCCTCTAGGGACCATGTGCTGCCAACTAAAAACTTCACTGCTTCTTAGTTTCTGTTTTAGCCCCAGTTTTATATGTCTTGGCAGCTTACGATACAAAACCACAGCGGAAGAGCACATTTCATAGATGACAGCAGACTCCACCGTGTGGCCCAGCTGCAGATAGAGATTTCATAATATTTTATTTAAGTAATTATCAGTTGCCTCTATGGGATCCTTGGTAGCACAATCTTGGTATTTACATATGAAGGTCATATTGCTGCTATTTACATATGAATGCACAGTTCAGGACAAAGGAATGTAAACCAGGACCATTAGCAAGTATGGGGTAGCTGCTTTGGGCCCAGGGAAGCTGCCCCTTTAACCCCTCCTTAAAGACAGCCCTGTGCATATCCATGAACTGTGGATACAAGGCAGCATGGGTCCATGCTTTCAGGTATACACCAAATTCTGACCCTACCATCTGAATGTTGCAGCTGAAATCAAGACTCAGAACACGCAACATTAATCCACTCTTCTATAGTCCAATTTTGGTGAGCCTATGTGAACTCTAGCCTCAGTTTCCCGTTCTTAACGGAGTGCATCCGGTGTGTTCTTCTGCTGCTGTAGCCCATCTGCTTCAAGCTTCAATGTGTTGTGCATTCAGAGATGGCATTCTGCATACCTTTGTTGTAACAAGTGGTTATTTGAGTTACTGTTCCCTTTCTATCATCTCAAACCAGTATGCCCATTTTCTTCTGACTTCAAGGCATTTTCAGCCACACAACAGCCGCTCACTGGATATTTTCTCTTTTTTGGACCATTCTCTGTAAACCCTAGAGATGGTTGTGCGTGAAAATCCTAGTAGATCAGCAGTTCTTGAAATACTCAGATCAGCCCGTCTGGCACCAACAACCATGCCATGTTCAAAATCACTTAAATCCCATTCTGATGCTCAATTTGAACTTCAGCAAGTAGTTTTCACCACGTCTAGATGCCTAAATGCATTAATTTACTGCCATGTAATTGAAAAATTAGCAATTTGTATTACCAAGCAATTGAACAGGTGTACCTATTAAAGTGACCAGTGAAATTACACACACACACACACAGTATGTATATGTATCTTTAACTGGAATTATTTTTACCCACTGATACATCTTACTATCTATATTTAATTGGATACAGTTGCCATTTGCTTAAAGCTTTTCCACCCAGCTCCTTCAAATTTTTAAATCAAGAGGTTTAAGGGAAAAAAAAAAAAAAAAAAAAAGGGGGGCGGGCAGACAGAACCACCAACATAGTGAATTTCATCCAGTTCATCAGCAAAGGGCAAAACTTGCACAGCTTAAAACTTGGAGTTTTAGATTTAACCTCAAAAGAATCTCCATCTATCGTATAAAGAATTACTGAGATAAGAACACACACAAGTAGTGACGCATGATTCATCACTCTTGCGAAACCTTAATTGAAACCAGCAGCTCTGTATTCTTCTGTCTTCTCTTTACACAACATATAAAAAATTTCCTCTGCTGCTTTCACTAGTGTTATGACTGATTGTCATTACAGGATCGGTGTTAGCCAAATTTATCTGTTGGCCTAAGCACAAAGCATCTATTTACTGCTGAATTATGCCACCGTCTGCTGCCAAGTGCATACATCTTTACAAGCAAGACAGCCCAAATAAATATTTTATAAAATACCAAACTACAAACTATGTTTAACTACTAAAAAAGGTATTGAGTATATTTAACCCCATTTATGGTAAGGCCCAACTGGACCAGAAAACAGATCAACCAATTTTTATAATCCAGACACCCATGCCAGTTACCACGGCCCTGACCATTTCTCCTTCAATGCAATGAAAGTTATACAAGCATTGAAAAGTGATTGGACAGTAAAGGAACAGGAGCTTACTAATAAGGGCATCTATTCTCTCCTCAAAAATGTTGCTTGCCAATTGAAGATTTATAGCTTTGTGCGATACAGTAACAGATATGAGCAATGTGCGGGAGATTTGTACTAAAGACAAAATAAAAGTGATATTAAACAAACATATTGCAGCTTATCAATTCTTAGATGCTGTGGCTGCATTAGTTTTCTTTTTAGGCTTTCCCTTTATTTTCACTTGTTAAACTTCAACTTCCTTCATCAGACCATGCTGTTCAGCAAAAGAGTGATAGTTAGGGCTGTGACAAACCATTTACCACTGGACAGGAGTGCCTACAAAATGGTCAGCTTTTATTAAATTTCTGAAAAAAAAAAAAAAAACTTTTGCTGCAACTGCTTAAAAGGTTGTAGTGGCGTTCAACTTTAAAGCAGAGTTCCACTAAAAAGAGGAAGCTCTGCTTATTTGCCCCCCCCCCCCCGCCACTGCCATATTTGGCACCTTTTGGGGGCAGAGGGGGAGCAGGTACCTGGTTGACAGGTACCTGATCCCACCTCACTTTGCCGCGGTGAAATGAGCTGAAAGTTCGGCCCCCTTCTACCTCCCTTAGTTTCTTGGGAACTGTCACAGGTCCCAGGAGATGCCGGACCAATCAGGAAGTGCAGCGTGACTTGCACATGCGCAGTGGGTACCTGGCTGTGAAGCCACAAGCTGTCACAGCTTGGTGCACACAGTTGAGATGCTGGCGCAATGGAGGAAAGAAGGGGAGAAGGGACAGCACGGGTGAGAGGAGGGGGGGAAAAAAAAAAAAAAACCCACAAAAGAACGGCTGAACTCCAGGACAGGTAAAATGTGTGTTTATTAAAAGTCAGCAGCTACAGTTTTTGTAGCTGCTGACTTTTAATCAACACAAAAACAGCTGGAACTCCACTTTAATCTGTTAGTCAAACACTACCCTATTTTCAGGTTGACAATGTTGCCTGCCAAGGGTAGCTCTATTGCTCCACCAGTAGAAGAGTGGAGTCACCCTAAGACAGAACTGTTTGTGGCCAAATCATCAGGTCAACATAAAAGAGAAAAGCCAAAAAGAAAACTAAAGCAGTCACCACATTTAAGGATTGGCGAGCTGCAATATATTACATTTTTGGTTGTGAGTTTCACACAACTGTAAATATCACCTCAAAAGTAAACATTTACAAAAAAGCCAACACCTCTAATCTGATCCAACTTGGAACCTTCACCATTGACCCTGTCACACTGACCCGAAGTCTTCTCCTGCAGGGTAACTCCCTGTAGACTAGAACTGAGCTGTACATGTCCACAAATTCAATGGGTTACTATGTAGGAGCAGCCAGCACTGGAAAAAATATTCTGCTCCAAAGTAAACACTAGAGGGGGGCCATCGATAACGAGGAAGGTAAGAAACTGGCTGGGTCTAGGCTAGATTATGCCAAGAGGCATGAAATGTGAAAGGGGTAAGAATTTTTTTTTTTTAATTATAGTGTTGTATTTTGACATTAACTTGGCCCTTAAATTTTCAAAGTATACATAACTGAAGTGCAGGCAAAAATGTATTAACTTCAGTAGCTTTGTACCAATAAGTAACATTTTTCAAGGAAGAGGGAAGGGAAAAAAAAAAAAACAAAAAGCAGCAGCCACCAGTTTGGCCAAGTTCATTAGGGAGGTACCTAGCTAATGCCCCAAATACAGTTTTTTGGCCACACTTCAGCTTTGAGGTTTTGTTCTGTGCTTATGAACCGATGATTATTTCTTAGGCAACACAGTTGGGGGCCCAGAGTCAAATGCTTACCAGAAAATTTATAGCTGGCCCACATACCTGCATTCCCGAGTCTCATTCTTCCCACGATGCCAGTCTCTCTTAAGGTATTGACTTGCAAGTCTCTGTAGAGCCTGAAGGTCAGAAAAATATGTTTACAGATGGTCTGTCTACTCCTGATATTTACTGGAACACTCTGTCCTAACATTGGTCTGCCACATTCTGCACTCAAACACAAGGCATACATATTCCACTACACATCCGATCTGTGCCAGTGGCCTCAGAGGTCAGCACTGGTTATACAAATATTGATTCAATTCAAATAGGATGTGTTGACTGCCAGTAACATAGTTCACACAGGAACACAAGTCACCCATGACCTGCAGAACTACGTCTGTGCATCTTAACAGAATATTATAATGACTGGAAGTCCTCTAAATCTGAAAATAAGCTCAATCCCATTTGAATTCATTGTTACAGAACAAACCATTGAACCAGAGAGTGTTCCACTTCAGTGGTAAGATCAGCAAGATGCTCTGTTAAACTTAAAAAAAACACCATAGACCTTTCGTTGGCCAGCAGCATTTGGAACATCTGGAGTTTTTGTTTTTATGTTTAACACATACACGTAAGTAAACCTACAGGAATACAGAAATTACTTGCATCTGCTCAGCTATCATTTGCCCTATCATTCAAGGATGTCCAGCAGATCAGGTTTCTGCAGATCTTAATTTTCCAAGCAGTGATCAAGAAAGAAAGAGGGAAAAAAAAACCCCCACTGTGCTGCATTGTCGTCAGTTGTTTCTTGATTAATATGTTCCTCTAAATTAAACATAAAAACCCAGGGTCAAAAAATTCCATTAAATGAAGGAAATTGGGGCTCTTTGGTTCCAACAGTCATACAGGTATAAAAGCATTAAAATGTTCTGTGAACAGGCTCTACTCCCATAAATCAAACACAAGTAGATGTTATGGTCGGTTGAAGCCACGTCTCAAAAGTAATTCAGATTTATTGGCAGTCCAAAACAGTTCTTGAAAAGAACATTAGCCCCAGATTCCAAGCTCCCCTTTTGGTCATTTTATGTAATTGGTAACTTCAATGACCAATAAAGGCTTGGAAGTGGAGCTCTTTAATTTCAGCTGCCTATTTATCTGAATATACTGTAGATCAGATGATCACTGATGTGAACATCAAATCCCTTTTCCATAATGACCAGTGTATTGCCCAGGTATGTGAAATATTTACTCATCTTATTATTTATCACTTTATATAGTTGTGCTTGTAAATTAACATATCCCAGGCAGAAACCAAGATGTTTTTGTCTAATCACTCAAAAAAGCTTCATATGTCTTTAATGATTTTACTATTTGATGGCAAATCAACAATTTGAATCAAATTAACCATTAAACAAACCACCACAATAAAGAAGCTAAAAACCGGTATACCCTTAGTTATATTGCCACCTTTAGACTCAGACAGCATGCAGTCTTTTGTGCTAGCTGTGAACGAGGATCTTCATTCCTCATTTGGTAAAGCTGCTCCTTCTTGGCAAAAAGTTTCAGGCCTTGTGTTTTCCCTAAGTGGCCCAAGAATGTGGAGATCAGGAAATTGTGATGACCTCTCTCCAGAGCCTCCAAAGTTTTTCCTGACGCAGCCACAAAAGGGCTGAATTGGACTTCTGTTTTGATTAATTTCACGTTGAAATGTTCAATAGGACACTATAAGCAGTATCTAGACTTATTAATGCAAGTTATATGTGACACTCTAGCCCAAACACCCCCAAAACAGCAGCAATCAACCTCCATACTTCATAGTAGGAATGGAGAGCTTTTCTTTACAGGTTTTGTTGACTCCTCTCCAAACATAGCAAGTTCTGGGGCATGTCTAGGTGTTTGGCATATGGTAGATGAGCCATTTCAGGGAGTAGGTGCAGCAATAAATGGCTAACATTTTAAAAACTTGGTCAGGGGTATGTAAACTTGTGAGCAGAACTGAAAGAATATACTGGATGTACAATTTGGATTTAGCTAGGGCAATTTGCATTTAATGAAGTGAAAAGCAAATGTATTGTACCTGATGCGCTAAATTCCACAATAAACTTGCAGCAAGAAAAAGAAAAAAAAAAAAAAAACCACAACATGCACTACTTCTACACTGGTAAAGAAAATGAGGATCTTCAGCGTTCAAATGAAATTACCTAAAATTTGCAAAAAGGCAGGAGGCTTCTGCAATTAAGGATTTTTTCTGTAATCTTCCTTCTTTACAGTGTACACTGAGCTGCACATGCTGGGATGCATTGACTACCACACATACACAAGTTAGGACATCCCAGCATGACCTATCAAGATGGCTGAAGATTCTAAACCCAGAAGAGTGAGCAAAAATGTTGGTGTCGATATCAGTTTTTAACTTTTGAATAATGGACCTGTTTGAGGCCTTTTCTGATTAGTCAGGGGACTATGCTCCTAGTTCTTACTGGAGAGAGGTGCAAACTCCCCACACGTCAGTTGTAGGAAAGTGAGAGGGAGGGTGTTGAACATTGTAAAACAATAGATATTTATCCAATACACTACATGTATAAAATGTACACTATTCTATATAATATAAAAGAGGAATGTTAGTGAGAAGGGCTAGAATGAAACAGTTCACCCTTGCAGTGGGGCCCCTTCTGCACAGCAAGGATTAAATGCTTGAACAGGAACACACACCTATATGGTATGTTTAGGAGGCTTTGAGTGCAACCAGAGCCAGTCGCTGCTTACAGAGCAGCTGCAGATGACCGGCTGCAGAGCTGGAGTGAAAAGCAAGGCAAGAAATGTTGTACCCAATCCTGTCTGTGGACTACAAATCCTCTCCTATTATGAGGAGAAGGAACGGTTATGTGATCCTAACTATTCTGTAGTTCTAACCCTCTATTTTTAGAGAAAACAATGATTTTCAGTAAAGCTTGTCATCCTAGGACAGAAAGTAATTTTAAACTTGGTAAATCTGCATTAAGTCAAAAGTAAAAAAGAATTAATGAAGCCACCACATCTATGAACCTATAAACGGCAACACTATCATTTTTGTTCTTGGGTTTAGAAATGCTTTATTCTTGATCTGAAGGCAAGTCAAGGTACACCCAGGCTTAAAATCTAAGAACTATACAGGTAGCAACATGAAGCCTAAAGTAGGTACCTGCAGGCACAACTTTCTATAGGCACTTTCTAGGTTAAGTAAGATTGAGCTGGGGAAAAAAATAAAATAAAAACACAAACAAACCAAACACACACTATGCAAGCTGTGCCCAAAGAAATGGCAGAAAGCTAAGGACTAGTAGTATTGTCTGTAAGTGGCCTGCCACTGACCTTTACCCATTATGAATTTATCATCCTTTATTCTACATGGTAACTATATTAAACTGGCCATCTTGTCATAATCAAAAGCAGCAGAAGAAAAAGCACCAAGTCAAAAATAGATAAAATCTTCTACAAAACAAAAAGATATCCTTGCACTGCAGGCCCTCAGGTACAGCTTCCTCTGCAGAAAGCCCTCAGAAGAACATTAAAGAGATTAAGGAGTGGCACCTTTGGGAAAAGGGGGGGGGGGGTGTTGGTGATAACGGTACCCAAATTTGAGAGGTATCCACTCCCGAGATCGCCTAGGTGAAAAAGTTGTCCTCCTACCCTCCCTCCCCGAAGTCTTGTGGGACACGTGACATGTCCCAGAAGACAACGGGGCCATTCAGGAAGAGCAGCGCTACTGAAGTATGCGCAGTGGGCACCCGGCTGTAAAGCCACAAGCTGTCACAGCTGGGTGCCCACACTGAAGATGCCAGCGCCTGGAATACAGGACGGCTGGTGAAACGGGCTGTGGCGGGGGGCAATGCGGGATCATGGGACAGGTGAGTGGCTGTTTTTTTTTTTTTTTAAAAAAGTCAGCAGCGAACAGATTTTGTAGCTGCTAACTTTTTATTTTTTTTTTAATTTTTTTATTTTTACAGAGTAAGTGCAACTCCGCTTTAAGTAGCACAGTAATGATATCACCTGACTGCTAGTCTCAAAAGATTTGGAGTAAGAGGCAGCAGTGCATTAGATCACAGCAGCTCTAACCAGCAGTGCTTTGGAACAGTGACCATTCCAGAAAAGCACTGCTTTTTTGAGGACTTAAGCAAAAAATTATTGAATTCTTAGCCGCAGTTAGCCTTTTAATTCTGTATATTCTCAAGGAAAAAAAAAAGGAAACCTTCACTTTTAGGTTCACTATAAAAAAATAATGCAGAGACTGTGCAGACCATATGTGGCACATGAGATGATCAATGCATGCAAGGTTAAATTCTCTCCCTGTATTTCATGACAGAGGCTTCAGCTAAAGTGCTCTACAGCTAAAGTGTTGGATTATATGGTTTAATCTTTTCAGCTTTGATATGCATCACAATTTCCTTTTTAGATCTGTAGGGCAGGTTAGAACCTTGGTCATGCTTAATTGCCATTTGTGTACTCACTGGGGAGATTCCTTGCAAGTCCTATCCATACAGTCACAAGAGAAAGTAGGTACAGAGCTCCCTAAATTAGAGGAATAACAGCTGTCATCTGAACCTGTGTCACTACCGACAGATATCCCCTCAACCCCTGTTTCAGTGACAGCTATAATGTTTTAGACTCCTCAATTTGTTCTGCTGATAATGATCCCCAGAACAAATAGGGATACTAGCACGCCATAAGGTTAACACTGATCGCAATATCAACCAAAATTCTCCAGCAATCCCTACTCTATTACAAAAAAAAAAAAAAAAAAAAAAACACCATAAAAAGAAAAAAAAAAAAAACACAGGTTTTGGCTAGAGCTAATTTAGTTGCTTAATTTATTTTCATGGCATACGGAAAGAGAGACTCAGAGGTCACATTTCCTTGAAAATTATTTTTAAAAATTACAAAAGACTCATTGCCAAGCTATAAGCAGGAAAAACCACAATGTTTAAATAGATGACTTTTAGGATAAAAATATTTATTAGTAAATAAAGGCCGTTTTATATTTCCTGTGGAAATTATCCACACAGTGTGCCAATATAAAATTATTAGTCATTTTATTGAGCTTTAAAAGCAGTTTTACTGTGTCTATTAGATGGATCAGATGATGTGCACGGTAAGCAGTTTGCTAATGTCACCACAGGCTTTGTATTCGTTCCCCCGCCCTATGCTTCCTAGCCGTCTGAACGCTGACTGATGAGTAAACAAGACTCTGGTGCGATATTCCCTGCATGGCTCCCTTGTTCTCTCCAAACCCCTGATGTTTATTTGCCATTTCACAGAGCTAACTTTTGCCAGATGTATTTTGTTTCTCTGACCACCATCCAGCTTGTAAGCAAACAGCTAAAAGGGGATTTAGAATTCCAATGTGATGACAGTTTAGCAAGTTATGCAAAATCAAATAATTTAAAGTATACATGCATTATGAAAAAAAGGAAGAATAGATAGTGGACTTCTTAATGAGCCTCATACCCAGACTTCTACACCTTTCAATGCAAAGCTCTGAGCTTTGTTAACCAATACAGAGAAGGAGGGAAATGGATAGGGTGATGGAGCCACTTACAACTCAATATTGGTATAATGTAAGCACCAGGATTAGTGGGTTTCCCGAGTGCCTCGAGCTTGAAAATTAAACTTAGAAAAAAATAATGCACTTTGACAGTAAAAAAAGTGCAATTATTTTTGTCTGCAGGAGCCTGTACACCATTGTACTAGCGATCAGCAGATCACTGGTATTATGCAGGTCTCCTGCAGATCGGTCTGTATATCGGCTTGCTTGTATGGGATGTACGAGCAACAGATATACTGACAGGATGAATGAACTACCATGGCGTGGTATTTCATTGAGGACTACAAGCTGGCAGCCGCTAAGGTTGTCTGGATTTTTAGTCTCTCGTTCACAGATGACTGAATGAGTGACGAGGCCATGTAGGCAGAGCCCACACAGCTACTTCTTAAAAAAATTGACAGCTAGAGGGGGGGGGGGGGGGGGGAAGATCCCCTGCTAGCTGGAAAGTGGGGAGCTGGGGCCTGTCTGAACACAACATGTTACACCTTGAACATGGGTGTAACATATTATGAAAGGTGAATTTATCCTTTAACATTTAAAATACATATACTGTCATCTTCTAAGAGACCGGTAGATTTTTCTGACAGGTTTGTGACCTAGGTACCACTGCCAGAAAATAACCTAATCCTCAGCCTCCATTATATGTCCAGCAAAGTTTTATTACTACATTCATTGGTAGCAAACAGGTAGGGAGATCAGATCTAGACAAGTGATCGCAGATTTGACCAAAAGGAAGGTGCAAGGCAGTGAGGCATATAGTACAAAATACCAGCAAACTATTTAAGTCCATAGAAGCGATTAGCTACACAACAGAATAAAAAACAGTACTCCACACTTGTACACATTTTGGCAATTCCAGATTAAGGCCTGGACTGGCCAAAATATGTTTGGAGCACAGTTTTAGTCTATTATGTAACCAATGGACTTGAACACTGTTCTAGCATTTGAACTATGCATTCATTGGTGTCTTCCATCTGGCTGGATTTAAACTTTAACAAGTTTCTACTTTTATTACGATGTCACATTTTTTTTTTACACACACTACAGATGTATTTTAAATATACACCCGAGTCAAACAACGGTTTTAAAAACAGACTTGAGGAACATGGCCTTCTTACTGAGTAACTCATATTGGTAATCATTTTTACACAAGGTTGCTCTGATAGTTAAATGACTATTTTTCAGTATCTTCATCATTCTCTATATAGTCCCATCACATTATTAAATCTGACTGTGCAAAGATATGCAGTTCTGAGCACTGCAGTCGATAGACTACTACAGTCCCAACAATGGAGCATTAAGAAAAGGTGGATTGTACTACAGTAACTTTACACTATAAAATGCTGGCCATATATGCAAAAGTAATGGTAGGCGCAAAAAAAAAAATAAATAAATAATGTTGGTACTGATGAAGTGTGAAGGAGAGGGGGACCAAAACTATCCTACTTGTACCCAGCAGAAAATTCCAATCTTTTTTTAGGAAACTGCTAAAGTATTTATTTTTTACAGAATCATTCTATAAGCTGTACTGAAGCTGTCAATGTAATGCTCCGTTTCAACTTCACAATCGGCTTGAATCCTGGTTGTCAATCAAGCTGGAATTCCCATTGGGTGGAAAGTGGTTGAAATGGAATGTGTATGGCCACAGTGTTTGCTACCTGAAATTGCTCATTAACACTGTTTGCAGCCAGATGACAACAGTGTCATGCAAAATTGAAAAAAACCTTTGTTAACACCGCAATATAGGAACTCCAACCACAGCAGGTGATGCTATTGGCATGGGGCACAGCAGCAAAGACAAGGATGTCATAGTCACGGTTCATAATAATGCAAGCAATAAGCAGATGGCTTGGGATAGAAATGCACAGGAGTTAAGCTAAATGCGTTAGAAAGCCACATGAGCAATAAGCAAACTACTGTATATAGTTGTTTTAGAAGTTGTTTTAGGCTCAGGACCTAGGTGTTGGGACAACTTTATACTGAAGGTTGAAAAGCTATAGAGCTTTAAAAAAAACGTAATATAGAACTTCGCGATTTATAGGTACACCTCCAACTTTCAGATCTGCTGACAATCACCTGAATAGAAAATGAAATGGAATTCAAAGTGTTGCATTTGTCACAACAGGAGGTGAGGGGGTATATCCCATTTGGGGACACTTGTTTGCAGTGGCTTTTACCACTAGCCATGTCCCTATGAAGCCCCTGTACCATGCATGCTCCCCCCTCTCCCATCAAATCACAAAATCCTTGGGACTTGCCACTTGGCTGCATTTAGAAAACCTATGTTGTGCTCTGGCTTTGGGTTACTCTTGCGCTAAAGAGTGTCTTTTTTCATGGAAATCTCTAATGGACTGTCCTAAAAGCAGGACATTAATTACTGCATCTTACCTGACCATACTCCTTCTCGATGGCTGCTCGCTGTTTGCAGAATGACCTGGCAGAAGAAAAAAGGCAAACTGTTTATATTTGGCCCAACACTGAAGCATGCTGTGTTCACAGAACAGCTGCACACAGGAGCACAAAGGAAAAAAAGAATTGTGTAACTGAATCCAAGGGCAAAAACATTTCTGATATTCATTCCCTGACTTTGCATTTTTTCAGTTTATAAAAACAATTTTTCTACTTCAATACAAGTCATTTGGAACAAAAAGGGACATGCTTAGAGGTGGTAGGGGGCAGAGGCAAAAGTGACTCAGAACGTGATGGTTGGGGGGGGGGGGGGGGGGGTTGTGTGGCTGGAGAATCCGCACCTGTTTTCTGAGAAACAGAACGTCCCAAATAAGCTCTAGAATCACCAGTGACACACCAACACTCAACCATTGAGTAATTCTTTACTATGGAGTCCTGAATCGTGTTTTCCCTACTTTCCCTCAAATTTGCATTGCTCTTTCCTCTGCTAGACACACATACACAACTTTTCCCCTTCTATTGCATTGCAGAAAGAAAGCCTACAACCACTTGTCCAACTTGGACATTTCTCCTAGCTGATGGCTCTAGTAGTTTTAGCTATGAAGGTGTCTGGTATGCCTCCAAACTTTGGTACAGCTAAATGAAACCCCATTTGAAACACCACACCTAATTTCACAACTTTATACCAATGCCTAAAACAAACATACCATACTGTTCCCTACTATATAACCGCTTGGGAAACTCAGCTGGGTCATCAAACCTGGGGAAGGGAAAGCCAGGAGCCAAAGTTTGGTCCTCCATTACCAACATCCCAGAAAAGGACCTATGACATTTACAGAGGAGGTGGGTGGCTCTAGGACAAGGTTTCTCAATCAAGGCACCCTATACAATTATGCACAATCTGAAGGCACCCTATTCTAAAATGTAAAAACTAAACGTTTTACATAATGGAGCGGCATCCACATGCACGAAATCCAACATTAGAGGTGATTTAGATTTACAAACCAATAGATTTTTGTTAACTGGCACCAATTCGGATTCCTCAGTTCCTCTCCCTCATTCAGCCAACATGATCCCAGTGCTGGTGGAGAGGGGGAAGGGATAAGCAAACATCTACAGGTGCCCAATGTCATCCTTATCAATTTAAGAAATCAGGTGCTAGGATGCTGGCAGCTGGTTCACACAATATCTAAAATTGTTATGCTACAAAAGAACCTGTGGTTTTGTGTAAAAAAAAAAAAAAAAAAAAAGCAGACTTGAACTGACAGCTTGCTGACAATTTTTGGGCGCAAACTCTGCAATTTTTAGGCATTTTACTAAGGTACCCCTGAAAAAGCCAGAAGGCACCCCAGGATGACACAGTCACCCAGGTTGAGAGAGGTTGCTCTAGGAGTCCTGAAGTTGCTCTTTTAATAATCCCAGGATCCATTTCCAAAGCCAAAAAGGGTCTCTTTTTTACTGGCAGGGTGGGCAGTGAATCCAAAACATTGGAAAGCTCCCCACAATGAGTGGATCACGGAACCTACACCCATACAATATATGGGCAAAACTGCACAACATCACGTTCCATGTTTCCAATTACACGTGGAGTCTACGGGTCGCTATTGAGGGCTCTATGCAATCTAAAAATCTTTAAATGGATTGAAGAATGTGACCACCATATTTAAAGGACAGCTGGTTCCTCTATCTGGACTCCTTGATATCCTCTCTCACCATATGCTTTCCATCTCTTTCCCATGTACCCAGTGTGGTATGCTTTACAACTCTATACAAAATGTCTATCACTGCTGTCTTCACCTGCATGTGAGTAAAAGTAAAGTGACAGCTTCCAGACAGGCTTGCTCACGTGGGTTCAGATGAGCATCAAACCTGAGCACATCCCACCCAACTATACAGCAGAGCTTCGGAATGGCTTCTTGTGCTCTTTGATTGGCTCCACTCAATTGTGCTGAAGTTCAAGGTGCTTGCGGATAAAGAAGAGAATGTAGTGAGAAGCACAAACGTCCGCTGCTTCTCTCACTGTCCAGTCAGGGAGGGGGGGGTTAGATTGTTAGATACTGTTCACATTTGTGCAATTTCAGGTGCGACCAAGCTGTAAAATTGCCAGTCACATTGTTTTCAATGATGCCCACTCCAATCAATGCAACTCCGCGCAATGTAATTTTGGTAAAAGGTTTCTGTACTACTTTGATGCAATTCCAGAGTGATTTTGGCCCCATAAACCACATCCAAGTTGCACTACATAAATTGCACTGAAAAAAAAAAAATCAGATACAAAATCTGACTGCAGCAGTGTGAACCTAACCTTACTGAACTGCAGCAGATTAAAGTCAAGTCTCATCATGGCCCCCCCAATTTTTCTTATACGTGTAGCCAACTTTTCTGTAAAAAAAAAAAAAAAAAAGGCAATTGCATGGGCATGCAACGCTGCACCCAAATGAAACTTAAGTCTTTCCCCACAAATGTAGCTTTCTTTAGGTGGTATTTGATTGCCTCTGCTTTTTTTTTTTTTTTTTACATTTTTTTGCACTATAAAAAAAAAAACCCTGCAATTTTGACTTTTGCTATAACACATCTGGTAATTTAAAAAAAATAATTCATCATAAAATTTAGGCCAAAATGTATTCTGCTACATGTCTTTGCTAAAAACAAATTTTTAAACTGATTTTTTTTTTTATACTAGCAATGGCGGCAATCGACTTATAGCGGGCATTCTGACAAAGAGGGGGGTGTGGGAGTAAGATACTGTTGCTGACATCCCCATTGACACTGTACTAATGACACTGGGCAGGAAGGGGATAACATCTGGGGCGATCAAAGGGTTAACTGTGTGCTGTATTTTACTGTGCAAGTACACTATGCAGAGCAATACAAAGCAGTGTACTGAAGCTGACAGGGGAGATATCTATTGTTTGCATGACGAACTCTCCCCCTAGTCAATTGCCGGTGAGGACCCGGTGATCAACAGCTGTAGCCGCCAATAGTGACACAGGTAGTACGCACGTGCCCCCTACCCAGAAATACAAAATCATGTACACACTCTGCACAGCCCTGCTGCCTTGTAGCAGTAGTTCTGTTGTAGGGCGGTCAGGAAGTGGTTAAAGGAAACCGGTCATTGGAGAAATACACAGGGCACTATAGTTTATCTTGTATTTGATGTATGAGCCACCAAGAAGGAAGAAAAGTAAAACCGAACCAGATTCAATGCAAAATTGATGTGTGTGATCAGGGTCTCAATTTTCTACCTAAACTGCAGCACAGAAAAAGAAAGACTACGGGGGTGGGGGATACAAGCTAAGGCTAGGTACTTTTTTTTTTTTTTACACTATACTTAGGGATGATGTCCTACTTTGTTTTGCAGGAACGTGTCACAGGCCTGGGAGAGGGGTGTGGATAGGTAGCAGAATTCTAGAGTATTAGTTGTATTGTATAGTTTGTTATCACTAGTTAGTGTGAGGTGTGCATTGTTCACAGTTTTTGTACTGCATATGTTTTATATGTTGAAAAAGTATTTGGAAGAGTCTGCCAACAGACACAGAACAGAGACCCAGAGAAATGTTAAATGCAGTTAATGAGCTGTCACACAGCAATGCACTCTGAAACTACACCCAAAAAAGCATCAGACAGAAATGCATAGGTGTTGAGACAACCTAAAACACTAGATCTCAGCTTTGAGTTCCTGAGCATGTAAGAAATCAATATCTATAGGAAACATCTGTTTTAGCTGACTATGCTCTTTTAGATTTCTGCTCATCTTAATATTTGCACTGCATCTTAGACATGATTCAAAGTGAAAATTCAGGCAAGATTCTGTATATACAATTTGAACACTGTCATCATTAAAATGTCAGTTTTCCAACCATCCAATATTGCTACAGCCAAGCAATTGCTTGCTGATTGTTCACCTTGAGGTCCGGAAGAGTTATTGATTTGGTAAAAAGAAAAAAAAAAAAAAAAAAAAAAAGAAGTGTGATCAGAGTCACTGGAGGATTTCAGTGGCACTCTTGCAAATGCAAGAAGGGATATCATTTCAGGATACAGTCAATACTAAACTCTGAATCCCAGCCAACTGCATGCTCTTCCTAACGCAATACAAATTTTCAGATTATGTGGTTTGGTTGAAGAAAGGTAAAAAACTGCAGAGGTCACACTACAACCTGCTAGACACAACAGAACTCAGTGCCCTAGAACCATGTTTCTCAACCAGGGTTCTGTGGAACCCTAGGGCTTCTCCCGAGATTGCTAGAGGCTATTACAGGGAGCAATGGTTGACTGCCCTCTCAACTACACTGATAATCAATGAAAGGGGGCAGTTGTCCACTAACATTTGTTGTCACTTCTACGCCGACCACAAATAGGAGGGCACCACAATCGTTACCGTCTCTTTTCTGCACTTAGTTCTTTCAAGATTACTGAAGATAATTTGGGGTAACTTTGTAAATGGATCAATTCTCTATATTTATTTAAAAAAAAAAAACCCACACATTAACTTCATGCTCCTGTTTATGTACCATGAGCTGTAGGTAGAAGCCTTTTTGGCAGGGGTTCCCCGAGAACCTGAACATTTCTAGGTTCCTCAAGGGTAAAAATTAACACGAGGCTACCCTAGAATCTGCTTGGTTCATAGTTGGCAGTAAATATCTCCATATTGTATAAAGAGAACCTACCAATTACAAGTTCAGTCAGGATATATTCCTATAAAAAGGTCATCCAAGCCAAGACTGGAAATCCTGTCTCACAGCCCCTGAAAACAATAGCTCACCCTCTGCCAGTAAGCCAATTCTTGATTTTGCCAGTTTCTGCTAGCATGTAAATATCCATGACAGTCTATAGAACCATTTCCATAGCATACAGAGCAGATTACCTCAACCAACAATATTTAAAATTACTCCTTACATCATGTAAGCATACTGCAAAGATGAAAACATTAGAACACATGGTAGATCTTAAAGCATTTATACCCTGAAAAGTCTGATGTGGCTTTAACAGATCAAAGCCAACATACATTACTCAAAGCTATCATTTTATAATCATTTAGATCCAATACATTTGTGCAACAATTCCTAAAACCTGCCCAACAGCTTTTTAACTGAATAGGGCTGTGACGGAGACCCTACACTGCAATCAATTGAAAAATCTGCACACCAAACTTGTTTATGACATTTTTTGTTTTGAACAAATGCTATTCGAAAATGAGAATGATAAAGTCATCCATAAATAATAATTAAAGTGAGATTAAGCCAAGCCTTTTCTTTGTTCTGAATAGTACAGCAAGAGGATTAGAACCTTTGCCAGTATTTAGCCACTGACTTTCCCTTCTGGGGAGATTTTCCAGTTCTGTGACCCTGACAAGCTTGAACCTTTACTAAAAAACAAAAAAACAACAAACACACACACACGCACCATTTAGGATAAAATTATACCTTAACCATTTGAAAACCATAGCAAATAAAATCAGCATCTTTTTTCTAGAAAACTACTTAGAACCCCAAACATTATATATTGTTGAACCTTAGTTGAAGGTTTACATTTCTGTGCAAGCATATGGATAGGCTGTGATCATTGTTGGCAATGACAGATACTCTTTTTGGAGACATTAGGGGTCTTGGGGGTAGTGTGCAGGGTCCAAGTTGTTAAAGCAGGTGGTGAGGAGGCAATAAGTCTTCTTACTAGTAATGCACCGATATATTGACTGCTGAAAATTTTTCGGCTGAAAATAGGGTTATCAGTATTTTGCTGTTAGAGGAAAAAAAAAAAAAAAAAAAGAAAGTGATAATTAACTTCAATGCAAACACTATCCCTCTGAAGTGTGGGGTCTTGTGAGCAACTATGGTGTATGTAAAGTGCTAATAAATAAAATATCCTAAAATTGTGATATACAAAATGAAATTAAATTAGATCATGTATGAAACTGAAAATGTGGTTCGCTTACACTCTACACATACTCATACCATTGTGTCAAGGCATAAAATCAAACAGTGTCATGCTCCACTGACAATTGCAAAGATTATGAGTGAAGTGTTAAATAAAAGTTCTGCATCAAAAGCATATAACTATCACTGCAATTATATTGCTACTACAATCTTGTCCTTAATGAGTCCGTGCCTTTGGTACTTCTATTGCTGTGATGCGAAATAACCGTGCAGTTCACCAGGCTTAAAAAATATATTGTGCACCTTCACCGGTTGTGCTCTCACCTGATGTACAGTATATGACCAAACCGTTAAGTGAGGTCATAAAAAGCTTGTATCCCTTTATTTGGACTTCGTAGTAAATGGATAGGATTATCCCTCTTCACCTGTGATGGATGGAGGGAGTATTCCCTTTTCCCAGCAGGGGGTCCCCTCACTTCCTTATGGATTTTCCTGGAGCCCAATGAATAGATGGGAGTATCCCTCTTCCCACTAGGGGGTCTCCTTGCTTCCTTAGGGATTTTTCTCCATAGGTGTATTGGCCATGAAATTTAATAAAAGATAGTGCCTTATCCTCTTTAAAAGTAAATCTTATTTAAATTAGTGCACTCACATGCATTACAAGTTAAAACCGCATTAAAAGTTTTAATTTGAATCCACAGTAAGGTTTTCCGATATTGCTGAATATTTGACTTAAGTGTCATGACGTCAGAGCCCCTCCCCATGTCCCTCTGACTTCAACACAAAACACCTCTATTTAAAAAGGGTATCTTCACTTTCATGGGGGGAAAATAGCAAAAAATGAAAAAATATATATTTGGTTTTTTTTGCTGTCCTGAGTAGGCAGTGCACCACATCGCTCTCCTGGCTTTATTTATAATCTGAGAGTGGCTGATGTCACCAAGGGCAGGAGATGGGGCAGAGCAGGATAGTGACCACCAGTCAAACAGCGTAAACAGTCTTAAATGTCTGCAGAGGAACTAGCTTCTCTCCCTCGCTCTCTGAAATACAGCTAGGTAAAGACTTGTTGCTGGGTCTTAAAGAGACAGTATCGGTATTTGCTGAGAGGTAACTGATTTTATACATACATTTTGTGCAGATATGAGCTCACCACACTTGTTAGTGGCACAGAAGATTAACAAAGGTAAGGAGGAGGCAACGTGGGACAGGTTTTTAAAAGAGTGCTCAAGGATCGCAAATTACGGTGTTTTGCATTTTAGGAGCCGAAGCCCCAAACAAACACTCCAAAAAACATAAGACCCCTCATCGATAATCTTCGACTGAACAGGACAATCCACATCCCTCAGAGTCCTCTGCAAGTAGCCCATGTGTCACTGGCTCACATGTTTACGCCAGCATTATAGGAAATTACTTTCCCAGTTCAGGGTGCTTTTTGGGCCTGCATGCAGCAGCAGAAAAATTCAACTGTATGGATTGCGTTAGAGAAGTGATAATGGATAATGAAGATGTGGATGTGCACAATTCTAAGCCTCTGTGTAGGATGCTATAGCAGAAGGTATGCTGCAAATATCCATGCCACAGGCAGCAAAAAAAACAAAACAAAAAAACCAAAAAAAAAACCAAACAAAACAAAAAAACAAAAAAAAAACCACCACGTAAAAAAAGGAGAAAGGGCCCTTTCCCACAATGACAGATCATAAAGAGCTTGATGATGAATGGCAGAAACATCAGAAGTTCACGCCAGTGCAGAAAAGTCAACAAAATGTAATGTTACATTTCTTCTACAGTAAGCATCTGGAAAATGGTAGAAAGCATTGCAATACATCAAACACTCATGCTGAAACATCCAGAACAGAGAAATTCTGGTGATCTGGCCATCAGGCTTGTACAGAAACTATACAGTGGTAGGATTTGCCTGTCAACCAGCAACAGCATTAACTTCAAAAAGTGTTTAGAAATGGCTTTAGATCCAAGAGTGGAACCTGCAAGATTTGGCACAGTTTCAGGGGGAGTGGAACCTGGCAGCTGAATTTTGATGGATGCTTTGATAGACCTAGTACAGACGCTGGTGCACTCAGTCACAGCCATGAGTGTTGTGGTTATGTCACTGAAGGGCTGATGGAGCCTCCACACAACCCTTCTGTCTTATAATGAGTGGTTATTTGGCAAACGCTAGACAATGCAATTAAGCGAATGACAGGAGGAAAAGACTGTGGCTACAAACTAGTAAGAGAAGGCAGCCATCTTTTCACTCAAGTCTACTGAACTTCAGAACAGTTCAGGAGGCCAAGCTTTAGATTTAACATCACAGTGGAGGTGCCTCGAAGTTACTTTTTGCATGGAATAATGCCCACAGCAGGTTGCCAAGATGGCTGGAAAGTTTTTTTGAAGGTGCACCCAACCAGTTCCTTCCAGTGGGGGCCAAGATAGCCTTCTTCTGGATAGTGTGGATGACAAAACATCAAATACCAGAGGGTCTGGAAGACAAAATTAGGTGAAAGTACAATGGAGAGTTACAAAATCAACCACTGAAACCACATCATCCATGACCAACAGAACTTAGAAGAGAATTTTTGCAAGATTACATAAGAAGTTATACTGCTACAAGGCCATCATGCCAGAAGAACAAAATCTGTGGGGCTTTTGCCCCTATTTTTTCTAGTACCCAAGGCTAGAGCTTTCTGGCCTGTTTGAAGGAATTGAATGTGAACATACACACCATCGGTTCAAGTTGGAGTCCTTGAAGACAGTCGTGGTGATAGTTCAGCAGGAAAACTGGTGTCAATTGACCTGGCCGACTCATACTTCAATACTGTATCGATCAATGCCAAGCACCAGAGGTAGGTGAGAGTTGCAGCGGACAAATGTCACTTCCAGTTCAGATGTCTGCCTTTTTCAGAATTGGCACAGCCCCATTCATTTTTTTAAATTCTTGACAGTGGTGGTGCCTTGGGCCAGGTGGCACATGAGGGCATTTCAATTTGCCTTCCTCCATCTTTCAGATGGGCTGTCTATGTATCAGAAGATCTTTGTGCCTGCACAAATTCAGCAAGAACTGGAATTTTGGACATCGCCACTGTGCCTCTTTAGGTGCATGCCTCTCAGCCCAGGAGATGGAATGATTCTGGACAGCAGATGCCAGTCTCCCAGGCTAGGCAGTCCACAGTCTGAAAAGACAGGTTCAAGGCCCTTGGAGCCCCATGGAATGCATACTCCAATGGCCTTGAGTGGAAGGCAGCTTTTCTAGCATTTCAAGCCTTTCATAATCTTCAAGGGAGCCCGAGTGAAGTTGATTGACAAGACAGCATTAGCCTTCATTGCCTGCCAGCGGACACAGTTTTTTCCTATTACATCTTGCAACAGACACTTAGCTGGGCAGAGCACCACTTACAGGCAGTTAATATTGGTCTTCTTGCAAGGATAGCAGAATCAACTAATGGATCAGTTAGGCAGAATATTTTTCAATGAGTTCCTCAAAACAATATTGGACCTATGAGGCTTTCCAGCAGTAGTTCTCAGGGAGACGCCACTGAATGTGCAGCTTCCGATATTTGCAACAGGATACAAATATGAAGACTCCGTGATACAAGATAGGTTCACAGTGCCATGGGATGTTCCGTTTGATCTTAGTCTCTCCGGTGTCCTCGAATATAAAAAGGTTCTTCTGAAAATTTAGACAGTACAAGTTCATCCCATACAGGGGCATTCCACCTAACGAGAAGGCCTTGGCTTTCACTGCTCCTCCAGATGTCATCAGCACCACCCATTTCTGGTCAAATGAAATCTTATGGAAAGCTCAGTGACAGCGCCTCAATTCAGTACGACTACTTTTAATAGTCTGGCTATGGAATAGGCCAGACTGGAGGTGCAGGGATTCTCAGTCGAGGTGGTTCACACCTTGGTGAAGGCCAGAAGATCATCCATGAATGCTACAGAGATGAGATGAAGGAAGTTTGTTTCGTTTGTTCAACAAATTATTTTTCTTCTGTGTTCTCTGCTCTAGTCAATATCCTGGACTTTTTTTTACAGTCAGCACTAGAGGTTGGTCTGGCACAGGGGCGGACTGACCATTCGGGCACTTCCCAAGGGCCTAGGGGGCCCAGTGAGGCTCATTGTCCAGTGACAGCGTGGGGAGCGGACGAGGCAGTCTCAGATCCCGACCAGGAAGTAGCTTACCTTTCACTTCATGTGGTGACAGAGTAAGTTGAGGTCCCAGACAGTGGTAGTGCCTTGCTACATGTTTCTGGTGATGGAGCCAGTGGCGTATTATTGGTGCAGGGTGTTCACTGCACACACCCTGCCACCAGAAGAGAAATCAGATGCACACAGTCATGGATGATCATTGCAGCAGAGGGACAGTTACAAGCACTGATCTCCCTATATGGTTTTCAATGAAGCAGCTGAAAGCCACAGGAGGGAGGGGAGGAGAGGCGGCTTTCAGTTACTTCACTGAAAGCCATACGGGGAGATCACTACTTGTAACTCTCCCTCTGCTGCACTGATCATCCATGACTGCATCAGATTTCCCTTCTGGGCCCCACGTGCTCCTCAGCTCCCCCATTTTGCAGGTCTCTGATGCCTGGTCTTCTGACAGTGCCCAGCCCCTTCCCCCATCCTCTACAACAATGGCAGCAGAGGAGAAAGCCCAGATCTGCTCTGTATCCCCTCCTTTCCCTTCCTCCATCCTTTACCTCCCCTCTATTCCGCCCCTTCCTTCATCCATTTCCTCCCCTCCATTTCCTACCCTCCATTCCCTCCCTTTCATCCATTTCCTCCCCTCCATCTATTCATTCATTTCCTCCCCTCCATTCCCTCCCTTTCCACCCCTTCGTCCATTCCCTCCCTTCTTTCATCAATTTCCTCCGCTCCATTCCCTCCCTTCCTCCATATCCTCCCCGCCATCCATTTCCTCCCCTCCCCCATCCATTCCCTGCCTCCCTTCCATTCCCTCCCCTACCTTTTCTTCCTCCCTCCATCCATTCCCTCCTGATATAAGGGGGTACAGGTTGTTTATTCATCCCAATCTAATGACAGCCCAACATATATTAGTGCTCTCGGTTCACTCCCTACTGACACGGTCCATTGCTCCCACAAAATCATTGTGAAAAAACAATTACAAAAATAAAAAATTGTAAAAAACTGAAAAACAAATTAAAAAATTCTGCCACCCACACCACTGCTCTACCAACACCATTCACTGGCCACCCAAAAGCATTTAAAAAAAAACAAAAAAAAAACAAAAAAAAAAAACCACACTATAAGAACTACTGACACCATCCTGCACAACTACCCACCGCCATACACTCCACACTCTTCTCTCTGTACATACACTACCCACATTTCACAGTGTACATTCCCTATTTAACATTACCACATGCCGCACTATGCAAGTAATCTCAGACACTATTTAACCACACCCTTTTAAGCCACACCCAATTTTTAGAGCAATTTAAAAACACACCGCTTCATTCTCACCCCTTCCTCGCACATAAGGGATTATGATTAAGTCCGATGACGAAACGCATCAAGGAAAGTGAAGTCAGATGCACACGGCGGAACCGGAAGTGACGGAGCAGCCATCTTGGAAATTGGCAAAACCTTACCAAACACAGGATGTTACCTGGACTACATAGAGGTTTGGAAATATGGTGTTTTTAAAGCTGTTGTGATGTAAGCACAGTATCAAAGTATATTTTAAAGGTGTGTTGCGGTATTACACTATATCCTTTTTATATATTGTGTACATCGATGCAGCTTGGTATCAGGAGGAGTGTGGAGTATTCAGGCTTAACTAACCCAAACGACATCATGGAGTTATACCCATAAGGCTGTGATGACATCTTAAAGATCTTTTTTCAGGAGGGCGATCTTTGGAATTATATCATACCCTGGTGGTATTAAGGTGTAATTAGTATTTTATTTTGGGAAGGGTATTCATTCCTTACAAAATAGAAGTGCACACAGATATTGACACTTGCTGGTTAATGTTTTCTTTTGCACTGAGAGTGATTCACTGTCACGGTTGACACACTAGTTCACTTTTTCACTGATAGTGGTCACGTGTGATTTTACACAGTGTATTATATTTTTACACAGTGTATTACTTATGTATTGGGTTATTAAGGATAACGCACTATTTTCCTTTTTTTGAGGTTTACTTTGTTCGTGGGAGCCATTTTGAAGGCTCAAGAACCTGGAGTTATTTGGCATGACCATTTTATGACTTTATATTTTTCTGAGGACACAAGTGCATGATTTTTATATATTGACTTTATTTGGATATTATTGCTTCATTTTTTTATATATTTCTTATTTTTTCACATTTGGGGAGTTTCGTATGATATAGATAGCATATGAAAGAAAGTTATATATAGATACACTTGCAAGAGTGAAGGTGTGATTTTATGCTATAGGGTATATTTTTCATTTAGGTGGATACCGTAATTATATACACATTTTCAAAAAAAATCAAATAGTCTTCCAGTTAAGCAGAGAAGCAAATTGACAACAATTCAGACCAACGGAGTTGGGAGAAGGTTCTCAGAGCTGACCAGATGTTCTGGGAAGCGGTCATTCATACAACAGCTTCCTGCACAGATTCAGGGTTTGTTAGGATGCCAGCCTCCTAGAAAATGACTTGCTCCCTGCCCCATTCAGCCATATTTGGGCAACAACCAGAATCCCCACTCCTTGTTTATATTTAGCCAGCGAATTGCCTGGAATGGAAGCTGAATGGGGGCTAGAGATGAGTCATTGGTTGCTAGGACGCTGCCAGCAAAGACAACATCCTTGCTAGCAAGAGGCTATATATGCACTGAGGACAGTCTTCACAGTGTGGACACTCCAGCCTCCGTGCCCTCCATGCCACAGATTCATGTACCTGTTCCCGACTGTTATCTGAATCTGTCACCCACACCAATATACACGTTTAAAGGCGTCAAGCATTTTTTTCTGCCAAACACTGCTGCTAGGACAAAAGGCGTCTAGGAGAGATTGCTAAACATCCAGTGTTCACGAGGCCTTGGATGAACCTAATCGGTGCCGGGAATACCAAAATGATAGTGGCCAACGGCTAATTGACACCAACAACTAAAATTGTGGGTTTTTTTGGTTTTGTTTAAAGGCAGGCAAGGCAGACTATTTAGGATACATCTCAATTTACCAAACTACAGACCAAGCTGAAAACATTGAAGGTTCAGGCAGTAGGCTATAGAGAGGCTGGATGTCACAGCTATATAGTTACTGTGGTTGAGGGAATTTATCAGCCCCTGTATCAGATGAAGTCTTTCATGGGTCATCTCTTTATTTTATATTTCTATTCCTGACCTGTCTGAGAAAAAGCATCTAGACCTCTAGATAAGATTAATGATCCGCTGACTCTACTGTCCTACAAGGACTGCACATCCATATAAATAGAACTGGCATCGGAGAAATCTACCTTACCTGGCATTGTACTATTTTTAATGTGCTTTTAGCTTCAGTAATTGCGTCCATTATGTACTAACTGAAGACAATGCATATGCCACAAACAAGACGGCATGCTTTTAGAACACAAGGCAGCTGCAGCATCTGCTATGCACTCCTCTCCTCCACCACCTTCAGCTGCTCATTATGGTTATTAGCAATTTTATTAAAAGTTCTCTGTGGAAAAGCATGACATTGGGGCATTGTAAGCGGTCAGCCTATTACCGCCTGCT
Organism: Staurois parvus; assembly: GCF_062004578.1. Lineage (NCBI taxonomy): Eukaryota > Metazoa > Chordata > Amphibia > Anura > Ranidae > Staurois > Staurois parvus. The sequence continues at coordinate 8,422,029 of NW_028317802.1, read as the reverse complement.
CAAACTGAAAATATTAGGTTGCATTTAAACTGAAACACAAATGTATTGCAATTTAAGGATGGCTATGGATGCCTTGTATTTTTTTTTTTTTTTTAATCAACCAGAGGGCTGATATAAAAAAACAAAACAAAAAAAAACCCCAAAAACAAACAGACCTTTTCCCCAACTCACTCACACAAGTTGGATGGAAGAATCCTCCCCACTGTGCCATTATATTCTGACAGTGGGACTCATCAGAATACACAGCTCTTGACCAAAGTTTTCTGAGAGTCCTGTGTGACTTCAGTGGTGCTTCTGCTTTTGAGTGGAACTCTGCTTTATCGGCCTCCTCCCCACCCCTCCACTGCCATATTTGGCACTTTTTTTTGGGGGGGGGGGTGTACTTGGCTTTGACAGGTATCTGCTCCCACTTCTAGCTCAGTTCACCACGGCAAAGTGACCGGAAGTTGGCCCCCTCATTGCTCCTGCAGTCTCCTGGGAACTTTCACAGGTCCCAGGAGACTGCCGGACCAATCAAGAGGCGCGGCATGACTCGCGCATGCACAGTGGGCACCAGGTTGTGAAGCCGCAGGCTGTTACAGCCTGGTGCCCACAGTAGGGATACCGGTGCGTTGAGGACAGGAGGAGAGAAGGGACTGCACAGGTGAGTGCATTGCTGGACCCCAGGACAGCTAAGTGTGTGTTTATTAAAAGTAGCAGCACACTGACCTTCCCAGTGAATGTCTGTGCAGGGAAGGGGGGGGGGGTAGTGTCAGCAGAAGTATGATCATTGGAGGAGAGCAAGCAGAGCACACCCAAAAAACTGACCACAATGTACTCTCCTGCCTAGTGTGGTCAGTTTTTAACAGGAAAGCAGAGGGACTGGCAGGAACACCAGGGATTTCACACAAAGGAAGCAATACAAAGAACAGGATACTTTTCATACAAGTATATAGTACAGCGGACACATCAGGAATTGGGTTATTGCCATTAAAGCTGAACTTCACCCAAACTACCTGCTTGTTTGCATCCTCCCCCCCACCCCCACTGCCTCATTTGGCACTTGGGGTGGGAGGGGAATGGCGGGACCGGGTACCTGCTCCCACTTCCAGGCAAATAACAGCAATGTTTAGACCCCAAAACCAATCCCATTGCATCGGTTTCCCTCATCGGTAGATTAAAGGGAAGACCTTCCGTATGCATATACGGTCAGCAAATTTTTTTTTTTCTATTTTTCTAATCAATACTTCCCTTTTCATTTTCTAGCTGTGTACACCTATATCCGCCCACATCCAGTCTGTTCAGGTTCAGACTGAAAGAATTCCTCAATTACATGGGGTACACTAAAGCATGCACCCACTGAGGGCCAGGTTTACATACAGTGAAGGAAGTAAGTATTTGATCCCCTGCTGATTTTGAATGTTTGCCCACTCACAAAGAAATGATCAGTCTTAAAAAAAAAAAAAAAAAAAAAAACACAAACACACACACACACACACACACACACACACACACACAACACCTGTCCACAGGAGCAATCAAACAATCAGATTCCAAACTCTCCACCATGGCAAAGATCAAACAGCTGTCCAAGAAAGTCAGGGACAAGATTGTAGACCTACACAAGGCTGGACTGGGCTACAAGACTATCACCAAGCAACTTGGTGAGAAGGTGACAACAGTTGGTGCAATCATTCGCAAATGGAAGAAACACAAAACTACTGTCAATCTCCCTAGCTCTGGTGTACCATGTAAGATCTCACCTCGCGGAGTGTCAATGATCATGAGAACAGTGAGGAATCATCCCAGAACTACAAGTGAGGATCTTGTCAATGATCTCCAGGCAGCTGGGACCACAGTCACCAAGAAAATTGGTGACACACTACGCCGACAAGGATTGAAATCCTGCAGTGTCTGCACGGTCCCTCTGCTCAAGAAAGCACATGTCCAGGCCAGTCTGAATGATGCTGAGGACTGCTTAAAAGTGTTGTGGTCAGATGAGACCAAAATCAAGCTCTTTGGCATCAACTCAACGCGCTGTGTTTGGAGGAGGAAGAATGCTGCCTATTACCCCAAAAACACCATCCTATCAAAACATGATGGTGGAAACATTCTGCTTTGGAGGTGTTTTTCTGCTAAGGGGACAGGACAACTGCACCGCATCAAAGGGACGATGGACGGGGCAATGCATCGTCAAATCTTGGATGAAAACCTTCTTCCCTCAACCAGGGCATTGAAAATGGGTCGTGGATGGGTGTTCCAGCATGACAATGACCCAAAACACACGGCCAAGGCAACAAAGAAGCACATTAAGGTCCTGGAGTGGCCTAGCCAGTCTCCAGGCCTTAATCCGATTGAAAATTTGTGGAGGGAGCTGAAAGTTCGAGTTGCCAAATGTCAGCCACCAAACCTTAATGACTTGGAGGGGATCTGCCAAGAGGAGTAAGCCAAAGTCCCTCCTGAGATGTGTGCAAAGCTGGTGGCCAACTACAGGAAACGTCTGACCTCTGATTGCCAACAAGGGATTTGCCACCAAGTACCAAGTCATGTTTTGTGAAGGGGATCAAATACTTATTTCCCTCACTGTAAGGCCACCTTTAGGGATACCCTACAGTCGGATTCATGTAATAAGTCAAAATAGGCATAAGGACTACCTGAGTGAAATGAGCCTAAAGGGATGAAAAAGAATCAGCATCAGTGCTGCAGTCTGGTACCAGGTCATGGATGAAATGTAATACTAATCTTTATCTGGACAAACTGAAATAAATGGTGCTGCAGACTTCTCCTTCTAGAAAGGAAAAAAAATACATTTAGAGGGCCAGATTTTAAAATTATAGCATCAATAAAAAGACATGTTAAATAGATACCAACTCAAATGTCAGTGAAGTTAATCAGTGGACTATTGCTTTAATTTTCTGCTCTCCTCCCACTCAGTCTGAGACAGTTTACTTAGCTTCCCACTGAAAGGAAGTGAATGCATTGCTAAAATATGCCTCAAACAGCCACAGTGTGAGGATTGTGTAGCAGTTCCTCCAGCACTTCCTTCAATTCTATTTAAATAGTCTCATGTCAGCATTACTATTAGAGGAATGCAAGTCTCACCTGTGCCAGAAAGTGGTCAGTGAAGGCCATTTATAGCGATGGGACATTACTTGACAGAGAAGTCTTATATGACAATGATAGTGCCACTCTAAGATGCATGCCATAAAAGCAGAACATTTAAAACAATCTAGCAGCCAAAACATTGGAACCACCATGAGCGATTACCCATCAGAAGAAACTAGTATGGAACCTACATCCAGTCAAAAAAAAAAGGACTAGGTCCCTGGTCCATTCAGTACATAGCTCAATCTGAAATCTTTCACTTTTGGCCTAGGCATTTGATCATATGACAGGCCACCACGAGATCCTTAAGTTCTTTCAGAGGTCCTTTAACAAAATTCAGGTTTGTGCATAGAGGGGCAAGGGAAAACGTTTTCACTTAAGGCATACTAAAAGTAATTAAAGCCCCACTTAAAAAAACAAACAAAAAAACAAAAACAAATCTGTATAATATATGAATCCCCCACCACACTCTAACCCAGCCTTTCTTAACCAGGGTTCTATGGAACCCTACGATACCTCCACAGGTTACTAGGGGTTTCCTAAAGTGGAACTTTAGGTAAAGGGAGAACAGGGAGGATTTTTAATGCAGAAGAGACATGCTTTGACCAATGATCACAAAATGTAAGAAGCATTCTTCCAAACTGACCATCACACTAACATATTAGGAGTTGTAGACATAGTAACTTAGCAGGGGTTCCTTGGGACCAGAAAGTTACTTCAAGGGTTCCTCTGTTGGAGGTTGAGAAAGGCTGCTCTAATCCATCCATCTGATAAAGCAAGCTATATTCGCTTAAGTTTGCAGTCCAGGTCCCTCACCAGTGCCACTTGTAGGCAAAGGAGACTGTTGGCATAGTGATGCACACTACCCCTTGGGGCCGTTCCCCTAATGTAAAGGTCATTCCTCTTCTATATCCTGAAAGGAAACCACCACTTAACAGTCAATAGGAAGTGGCCATATCAAGTAGGTAATGGTGTGGACATCAAAAGGTCAACTCTGGATGTACAGTAAACAGAAACTAAGGTCTCTGGGCTTTTAGATTTTTAAGCCAGGAATCGGAAAGCTCCATGAGCAGACCCCATGAAGGATTTGTGATATAAAGATTAAGCAAAAACTACCACTATAATCTTATAGGTAAAAGATGTAACTAAAGCTGTAGGGATTTCTTTTAGTTAAACTCCAACACATACACACACTTACTTTATGTAAAGCCAGTACGGGTGCTGCCACAAATCAGAGTAACACTGTACAAAAAACCCTGAAGGTCAGAGGAACACTTTTGCATGTTTAAAAAAATTTGACCTCTCTTTACTGTTAAATTTATAAACCAAGCAGTAACTGTTTTATTGCTGCTCAATAGTGGCAATTGCTGGGGTACACTTGTATTTTACAACCCTAGGGATTTGGTCAACAGGCAGCCAAAGCATCTAAAATGAAGATTAGAGACATGGTAGGCACAAGGTGTTCTCTGCATTTGGTTAGATGTTGAATGTTCAACCCTGGCTGAAGGGTTACTTTTTATGCTGAAGCCCAGGTAAACCCCTAATACAGTTGGAACAGGTAGGAATCATTTTACCTGTCAAAGGATTTGGAGCTTTGCTCAACCCATCTTTAGGTCAAGCCCCACCATCCACCCCCAGAACACATTCAGATGTTATCCTCCTTATGGTCTCCCTGCAGGCAACACTACAGTTAAGCAATATAGTCTGGTCCAGGACCTGCCACAGCCCATTATGGGCAACAGAGCAGTAAATAGGACATCAATTCCTCTGCTTTTCTGCAACCACATTCATTTTTGTATTACGAGCAACATTCTGCCACAGTCAGTATAGAAGAGTGCGTCTAATGGGGACATTCCCACCTAGAGAAATAGCCAACACTCTTTAAACACTATATAATAAAACTGATGTGTAGTTGTATATACACTTCCTCAAAATAAATACATAAAATTAATTAAAAGGAACACTAAAAACACATCAGATCTCAATGGGGAAAAATCATGCTGCATATCTATAATGATATTGACTGGGTAATGTGTTAGTAACGGAAGGATGCCCCATAGTTTGATGGAAATAAAAATTAACCGAAAATTAAGCCGAAATTTAATTGCAGCAACTCAAAATGCTACTTAGTTTGTATGGCCCCCACGTGCTTGTATGCATGCCTGACAACGTTGGGGCATGCTCCTAATGAGAATATGGATGTGTCCTGGGGTATTTCCTCCCAGATCTGGACCAGGGCATCACTGAGCTCCTGGACAGTCTGAGGTGCAACCTGGCAGCATCAGATGGACTGAAACCTGATGATATCCAAGAGGTGTTCTAATGGATTTAGATCAGGTGAGCGTGGGGGCCCATTCAATGGTATCAATTCCTTCAACCTCCAGGAATTGCCTGCATACTCTCCACATAAGGCCAGGCATTGTCATGCACCCAGAGGAACCTAGGACACACTGCATCTGCGCAGGGTCTGGCAATGGGTCCAAGGATTTTATCCCGATACTGAATGGCAGTCAAGATGCCATTGTCTATCCTGTAAAGGTCTGTGTGTCCCCCCATGGATATGCCTCCCCAGACCATCACTGACCCACCACCATAACAGTCATGCTGAAGGAGGTTACAGGTAGCATAACGTTTACCACGGCTTTCCCAGATCCTCACACACCTGTCACGTGCTCAGGGTGAACCTGCTCTCATCTGTGAAAAGCACAGGGCACCAGTGGCAGACCTACCAATTCTGGTGTTCAATGGCAAATGCCAATCAAGCTATGGTGCCAGCCAGTGAACACAGGACCCACTAGAGGACGTTGGGCCCTCAGGCCACCCTCATGAAGTCTGCTTGTGATTGTTTGGTCAGACATTCACACCAGTGGCTTGCTTGAGGTCATTTAGTAGGGCTCTGGCAGTACTCATCCTGTTCCTCTTTGCACAAAGGAAAAGATACTGGTCCTGCTGATGGGTTAAGGACCTTCAACGGCTCTGTCCAGCTCTCCTCCAGTAACTACCTGTCTCCTGGAATCTCCTACATGCTCTTGAGACTGTGCTGGGAGACTCAACAAACCTTCTGGTAATGACAGATATTGATGTGCCATCCTGGGAGGAGTTGGACTGCCTGTGCAACCTCTGTATGGTCCAGGTATCGCCTCATTTTAAAAGTAGTGACACGAACCATAGCCAAATGCAAAACTAAAGAAACAGTCAGAAAAGAGGAGTAGGGAAAAAAAAAAAAAAGGTCAGTGACTTCCACCTGTAAAACTTCTTGTTTTGGGGGTCGTCTTAATGTTGCCCATTTAGTGCACCTGTTAATTTCATTAACACCAAAGCAGCTGAAACGGATTATTGCTGTAGAAGCTGGTAATGTGGTTGTCAAAGTCTGCTTTAAGATACTCAGACAGTTTCTGTGATATTATATTTAAAGTCTGCGATCAATCTAAGCTGCATCCAAAGATTACTGTGAAATCTGTCAGCTATACAAAGTAAATTACAGACTTTATGGATTACGTCACCAAAAAACTGATTTGTTTAATAAGCCTGATCTTGTGGTGCAAGTCACTGTTGCTCCATACACCTTCGCTTAGAATTTATGACATCGACAACAGTGAAACCTGGGTACCCTTACTGGAGTATATAAAAACTGTATAGAAGGAACAACCAATATATTCAAAAGAGGCTAGAGACATACAGTGCCTTGAAAAAGTATTCATACCCCTTGAAATTTTCCACATTTTGTCATGTTGCAACCAAAAACGTAAATGTATTTTATTGGGATTTTATGTGATAGACCAACACAAAGTGGCACATAATTGTGGAAGGAAAATTATAAATGGTTTTTAAAATTTTTCACAGATATCTGAAAAGTGTGGCATGCATTTGTATTCAGCCCCCTTTACTCTGATACCTCTGACTAAAATCTAGTGGAACCAATTGTCTTCAGAAGTCACCCAATTAGTAAGTAGAGTCCACCCTGTGTGTAATTTAATCACAGTATAAATACAACTGTTCTGTGAATCCCTCAGGTTTGTTAGAGAACATTACCCCTGGTTCATGTGTGGGTGGTGCCATTAATTCTAATGGCACGCCGCCCGCACTGGAAATGGCAACCATACTGGGAACAGAGGTTCCCGTGCAGGCTGTGTTTTCCAGAAATGGAAAGAGTATGGCACAACTGCAAACCAACCAAGACATGGCCATCCACCTAAACTGATAGGCCGGGCAAGGAGAGCATTATCCAGAGAAGCAGCCAAGAGGTCCATGGTAACTCTGGAGGAGCTGCAGAGATCCACAGCTCAGGTGGGAGAATCTGTCCACGGGACAACTATTAGTCGTGCACTCCACAAATCTGGCCTTTATGGAAGAGTGACAAGAACACCATTGTTGAAAGAAAGCCAAAAATAGTCCCATTTGCAGTTTGCGCGAAGCCATGTGGGGGACACAGCAAACATGTGTAAGAAGGTGCTCTGGTCAGATGAGACCAAAATGTAACTTTTTGGCCTAAAACAAAAAACGTTGTGTAGTGGAAAATGAACACCGCACATCACCATGAACACACCATCCCTACTGTGAAACGTGGTGGCAGCATCATGTTGTGGAGAGGCTTTTCTTCAGCAGGGACAGGGAAGCTGGTTAGAGTTGATGGGCAGATGGATGAAGCCAAATACAGGACAATCTTAGAAGAAAAGCTATTAGAGTCTGCAAAATACGAGACTGGGGCGGAGGTTCACCTTCCAGCAGGACAACAATCCTAAACATACAGCCATAGCTACAATAGAATGTTTTAGATCAAAGCATATTCGTGTGTTAGAAAGGCCCCGTCAAAGTCCAGACCTAAATAAAATAGAGAATCTGTAGCAAGACTTGAAAATTGCTGTTCAGACGCTCTCCATCCAATCTGGCAGAGCTTGAGCTATTTTGGAAAGAAGAAAATTTCACTCCAGATGTGCAAAGCTGGTAGAGACATACCAAAAAAACTTGCAGCTGTAATTGCAGCAAAAGGTGATTCTACAAAGTATTGACTCGGGGCTGAATACAAATGCACACCATGTCACGATCGCGGCGTCCGACCCCAGACCTTCTCACCAAACTAGTGAACAAAGGACTAGCCGATTTAGAACCGCGATGTGACGCGCGTAAATGCCACACCCTGCACAACGATTTTCCAGCTAATGGACCACAATTGATGTACCGGCAGCCTGGGCGATTGTTACTGGGTCAGGTTAATTACGCAATTAACCCTTCACACTGCCACCACCTCCTTTTTTGTATAGAGAAAGAGGAAACTCGGCGTTATTAGCTATAACACTATAATGATTAAGATAATTGTCTGTATAAAACGGTCCGCAGGCCGGTTATACAGAGGTTTAAACAAACAGTAGCGTTCTCTTTAGAGGCAGGAATTCATAAATTGCAATAAAGCGCTATAGAAACAGTTCAACACTTTCAGAAGGAAAGATTTATTACTAAAAAGGTCAAATGGGTGCAATAAAAATATTTACATAAAAAGATGTACCCAAGATTGAGATTATATATATATAATAATATATACACACACACACACACACACACACACACACACACACACATATATATATATATATACACACACACACACATATACAAAGAACCATAGCACAGCAAAGAGATATCAGGGTGAAAGGGTTAAAGTACTTGCCAAAGTCCTGGGTTAGCAGATCCAGGATTCAGAGCAGAAGGGTGCTTTGATCTCCCTATGTTACAATGGTCAATGGGAGAATTCTTCAACTCACTACTCTTAGGCCTGACAGCCTGTTTTGTAGTCCCCAGCAGGGGGTGGCTCTGACGCCACAGACCAATACCCAGTGTAGGCGTCTGGGTGTCGACCTAAACTAGAGCCAAAATCTTGTGTAGTTCATATTTGGGCTCATAACTTTTCCTATGCACAAGTGACATTCTACCCGCGGGTAGATTATTATGCAGACAAGTCTGAGGATTGAATAGACAGGAATTATGAAAGTGTACATTGAACGGTTTGCGAGATCTATTTTTCTGCTTTCCTGTGTGCCCGAGACAAGGCGAGTGACCCATCAAACTGTTTGCCTGCTCATCGTTCATCTGACGATATGTCCGTTTTTTTTTTGTAAGTCTCTCATATTCCAAGATATGAGACATAGGGGAAAAATGGATTTTAACACAAGGTTATCTGGTCGTGTTTCCTTGGAATGTTCTTTGAACTCCGGGGAAAGCTTGCCTTATCTTATACGAGGTGTGATATGGTACAGCTCGCCCAGACAGCTAGGCACCTAGCTCAGAGATGTTTTATGGCTCTGGGGTTCCCTGCTGCCTTGGCCTGCCAGTGACCCACAACCAGCACACATACTGGCCAAATGTCTCCTCTCAGAGAGGGAGGGGGAGGGAGTGAGGGGAGAAAAATGGATACTCTTAACAAAATGGCAGACTGCGTCAGTCTCTGTTTCGCACGTTTGCGACACGCCACACTTCACATATTTGTAAAAAAAATTCAAAATTTATAATTTTCCTTCCACTTCAGAATTATGTGCCACTGTGTTGGTCTATCACATATAATCCCAATAAAATACATTTAAATTTTTGAAATACATTTACCTTTTTAAAAAGACAGCCATTTTGGCACGCTGACCTTAGCAAAAAGATGTCCAAGGTGAGGCTGGGGACCCAGAAGAACAATGCAAATGAACAAGAAGTACAACCATGGACAAAAGTTTTAAGAAAGACACAAATAAAATTTTCACAAAGTCTGACACTTGGGTGTTTTTAGATCTTTTTGTCAGATGTTATGGTATACTTATAAGTATAATTACAAGCATTGAATGAGTATCAAAGGCTTTTAGTGACAATTACATTAAGTTTGTGCAAAGTCAATATTTGCAGTGTTGACCCTTCTTTTTCAAAACCGCTACAATTTGCCTTGGCATGCTGTCAATCAATGTCTGGGTCACATGCTAATTGATGGCATCCCATTCTTGTATAAACAATGCTTGGCATTTGTCAGAATGTGCGTTTTTGTTCTCCCGTCTCTTGAGGATTGACTACAAGTTCTAATTGGGATTAAAGCCTGGAGGAGTTTCCTTGCCATGGACCCAAAATTGTGAGGTTTTGTTCCCCAAGCCACTCGGTTATCACTTTTGCCTTATGGCAAGGTGCTCCATCATGCTGGAAAAGGCATTGTTCGTCACCAAACTGTTCTTGGGAGATAAGTTGCTCTCAAGGGATGTTTTTCTAGCAATCTTTATTCATGGCTGTGTTTTTTGCCAAAATTGTGAGTGAGCCCACTCCTTTGGCTGAGAAGCAACACCACATGAATGGTCTCAGGATGTTTTACTATCGGCATGACACAGGACTGGCGGTAGCGCTCACCTTTTCTTCTCCAGACAAGGTTTTTTCTAGGATGCCCCAAACAATTGGAAAGGGGATTCAGAGAAAATGACTTTACTCCGGTCCACATTGGGCCAATCCCTGTATGTTTTGAATATCAGTCTATCCCTGCTGTTCTTCCTGGAGAGAAGTGGCTTATTTGCTGCCCTTCTTAACACCAGGCCATCCTCCAAAAGTCTTCATCTCACTGTGCGGGCAGATGCACTCACACCTGCCTGCTGTTCAAGCTCTGCACTGGTGGTGCCCCGATCCCACAGCTGAATCAACTTTAGGAGACTTTCCTGTCGCTTGCTGGACTTTTTTGGGTGCTCTGAAGCATTCACAACTCTTGACGTTCTTGATGACCAGATTAGGGATGCACCGAAATTTCGGCGGCCGAAAAGTTTCAGCCGAAAACACCCCTTTTGGCGATTATGAAAAAGCACCAATACAGGTGTCGGAAAAACGCCACCCCTCGCCCACCACTGCCTCCACCGCTCAGTAGTTCTCAACCTTACCTGAGAAACCGTCGTACGATCCCGCTGGGCACAGAGATTAGTGAAGGAAAGATGGCCTCCACTCATCTCTATGCCCTTGGAGTGATGTCACTTCTGGCCTTTTTTTTTTTACTTTATTGATCCAATGCTTTCCATTGCAGAGGAGAGATGTGGGGTCCCATTGACCCCATCTCTCTCCATAAAGAGGACAGGTCACTAATTATTTCAATCACAAGGGATGCATGCATTTCTTGTGATAAGTATAAAAGTGATCCTTTTTTAAAAAAAGTGACAGTGCAAAAAAAAAAAAAAAAGTTTAAAGTGCCCCCCCACGTAGTGGTGAACACATACGTAGGCCATGCCCACATATGTAAAATAGTGTTCAAACCACAAAAAATGAGGTATCGCCACGAACGTCAGAGCAAGAGCAATAATTCTCACAATAGACCTCCTCTACAGGTTAGCAGTGTAAAGCATCACCCATGGAGATTTTTTTAAGTACCGCAGTTTCACGCCATTAAACGAGCGTGCGCAATTTTAACAGCGTGACATGTTGGGTATCTATTTACTCGCCGTAACATCCTCTTTCATATGTTACAAAAAAATGGGGTATATATATTGTTTTTTTTATCAAAGTGTATTTTTTTCCAAAAAATATATATTAATTTTTAAAAACTGAGCATTTCAGTTTTGGTTTTCGGCCAAGTGCATTTTGAATTTTTCATTTTTGGCACCAGAACTTTCATTTTGGTGCACCACTAGATCAGATAAATGGATAAATTTAGGTGCAATCTTAGTAGCAGAGATATCCTTGTCTGAGTCCCTTTTTGTGCAAAGCCAAGATGACTGCACAGGTTTCCTTGCAGGTAACCATGATTAACAGAGGAATAATAATTTTAAGCACCACCCTCCTTTAAAAGCTTCCATTCTTTTATTCTAACTCAATCAGCATGGCAGAGTGGTCTCCAGCTTTGTCCTCATCAACACCGACACCTGTGTTAATGAGAGACTCACTGACATGTCAGCTGGTCCTTTTTGGGATTAGGTTTATTGTCATGGCAAAAGAGGGACTTTGCAATTAATTGCAATTCATCTAATCACTCTTCATAAAATTCCAGAGTATATGCAAATAGCCATCATAAAAACTCACACAGATTAACTTTTTTTTTTTTTAAAAAGTCCACTGCCTCATTCTCAAAAAACTTTTGGCCACGGCTGTACAGTGTATTCTACAAGCATCACAACACAGATTTGAACAAACTTTAAAAACATTAGGCCACTGTGTGCAGAAGCAAAAAAACGACAAGAGCACTCCACTTCTTTCACCCATTGTAACTAAAAGACTACACAGGAGGCCAACAATACCACCAATCCACATCTATATTTAAACATCCTCACATCTGCTGTTACCTGATGTCTTCCAAGAGTTCAGCATCTTGCTGCTGCTTGTTCTGGAGACTTGAAAGCTGTTCCCCAAATCGAACCTTCACTTCCTGAGTTACTTTTACCTGTAAAGAGCAAAAGAGTTCAGACTGAGGACCTAGTATTTGACACCCACCAAAAATGAAAGCCCCACTCCAGGCAAAATATGATCCCACCACCCATCAACTCACTTCCACCCCCTCCCTCCAACTCTGGCTGAAAGGTTCTCTTACCGGTAAGTCTCCCATCTAGGTCTCATCAGTGCAGTCCAAGGAACCACTAATCCAGCACTGTCAGAAGTGCCCAAAGCTGCCTGTCCCTTCCAAACTTTACTCCCTCTGTTCTCTTCTGGATCCTCAGAGTATTTACACAACTTTCACCCAAGATTAAATTTTTCACGCAAGTGTCAATTAGAAAAAAAAAGTGTGAACCTTGGGTGAATGCATTAACAGACCTTTAAGTGTCTTGCTCCCTTTTGGTCTATTGAAGCCTAACTACAGGTTTACCTTTAGTTCATTCTAGGTCAAGCTGGCCTAAACAATCTACTTCCTTAAAAAGTAACTAAACCCACAATATAGAAACCTATCAATAAATGTGTTACATGCTGTTCATACTCAGTCACTATGAGATTATTTTCTGTATTCTGAAAAAAATCTAGCGGATCCTGATGCTTCATCTTCGCCTTCTGTTCATATCTCAAATTCAGCTGAGGATTTTGAAGCTGCAGAGGCAGCACAGTGGCTAAGTGGTTAACACTTCCGCCTGGCAGTACTAGGGTCGTTGGTTCGAATCCCAGCCACAGCACCACCTGCCTGGAGTTTACATGTTCTCCTTGTGCCTGCGTGGGTTTCCTCCGGGTACTCCGGCTTCCTCCCACACTCTAAAGACATGGCGGTAGGTTAATTGGATCCTGTCTAAATTGACCCTAGTATGTGTGTGCATGTATAAAGGTATGTTAGGGATTTTAGATTGTACGCCCCTTGAGGGTTAGGGACTGATGTGAATGTGCAATATATATATATATATATATATGTAAAGTGCTGTGTAAATTGATGGCACTATATAAGTAAGTAATAATAAAATAAATAAATAACTCTGTACATGCTCAATTTTCAGCGAGTTCTATGCTGTGCATTTCCTCCCCATCACATATGAACAGCCAATGTGACTACAGAGTCACACGTGTGCGTGTACTAGGGATGCACTGAAAATTTCAATGGCCGAAACCACACCTTTCAGCGGTCCACAGATATGAAAAAAGCACCGATGCAGGTGCCGAAAAACCCCGCCTCTTGTGCCGCCCGCCCTTTGCTTGTTCTCAGCCTTACCTGAGAAACCATTGATCCCGGCGCTGCCCACTAACCAGCTAAAACACAATGGGGGCAGGATATTACATCCTAATTAATGGAGGCTTCACCTCTCATATTCCAAGACACAGACTGGAGGGCGTAACAGCCTGACTGGCAGAAACCCACCCACACATTTCAAATATAGGTACTTTATTTTAATTAAAATAAATTATATCTCAGTGTCATCTCATATACAATGGACCATGTAAATGAAAGAGAAAGTGTTAGTGAAAGAGGATGGGACAATGTAAATCAACCGTGTGCTTTTAGTATCACTTTACAGGTACATTCATACAGGTGTTTGGTCACAGTGCAAACCTTCGAGGCAGCATCCATTGATTCCTGTTGCTAGGTTTCACAGTTCTAAGTGGCTAGCTATAATGGCCAAGCCCATAAACTAATGATAGGCTGTTGGCAGACAAAGCTATTTGTGGCCGTTATCACAGCCAGCATTTTGTGTGTGTCCGGCCACATTCACCACATGTGATCGCTGGCTTTGTGAACAGCCACAAATAGCTGCAGCTGCCAATAGCCTGTCATTAGTCCCCATACCGTTGCCAGAGCACAGCACTACATAAAAATGATGCTACATTACATGTATACAGTGCTGACAGCAGCCACAATATTTAGAAATGGAAATAGTTTGGGTCATCTTGGTCCCAAAAACTATTTAGGCCCCATGCACACAGGGCATTTTTGCAGTCACTTTTAGGGATGGCAGTATTTTTTTATGGCTTCTAACTCCCCCCCCTTGTTATTCTATGTGTCCATGCACACCGATTGTTAAAAGCTTTTAGTGGCAGAGGAGCTTACCAGCAGGTAAAAAAAACCCAGGGCCAATGCGTCCAGGAGGAACAGAGTTTTGGCACGTAAATGCATCTAAAAACACGTTATTGCTAGGCGCATTTAGTGCTTGAGCATTCATTTCAAGGGCCAGAATAAATTATTCTAGCCAATAAAATGAATTAACGGCCAAGCCCTTGAATCCTGTAAAATGCACCTAAGCGCCTGTAAAAGCGTTAGACACTTTTACAAGCGTCAGGTTTTTTTTTTACGGCCAAAAAGGATCATTTTTGAAACTGTGCCTGAATTACAAAAAAAAAAAAAAAAATCTTTAAAAAAGGAAAGGTTCCTTTTGTAACAGGTTACACACATATTACAAACGGATCAGCCCCTGCACCCCCGATCCCTGTTGACAGAAAGTGGGGGGATCTTCTCCTCCCTGCTAGCAGTCACAAAAAATAAATAAATAAATAAAAACACGGACATGCAGGGCTCCACCTGGCCAAACGTGTCACTCATTCACAGTATTCTGTGAATGGGAGAACTACAAGTTCCAACAGCCTTTGCGGCTGTCGGCTTGTAGCTTTCAATGAACTACCATGGTGCTCCACATCGCCGTGGTAGTTCATTGAGCCCCCGCAAGCAAATATCTGCTTGCCCATACAGGATGTACGAGCAAGCAGACACATGGACAGATCAGAGGGAGACCTGCATGGCACCAGCGATCTGCACATATACATTATATATATATTACATATACACACACACACACTACACTTTTTTTGCAGGTAAAAGGTGAGCCTATCCTTTAAATACACCAATTTTTTTATACTTTGTGTCAAAAAATGGCAGATGATTCAGACACAAATCTTGTGCTGGTTATTAGTTACATTGTTACCAGCCAATTCTGAGGACTACAAAATACCTCCCCACATGGCACGAATGGAGGAGCAGAGAGGGGGTATGATCTCTCCTGACAATGCTGCTCCTCCATTACAGAGTGTAAGCATTGTTCCGAGGACAGAAGTGTGTTAATGGCAGGTCCAAACACGTGTTGGGGGCAAGAGGAGGAATGGCTATGGGAGCATAAACTAAGCAGCCATTTGTTTTCCTTTAAATACCCTCTCCTTGGATGGCCAAGAGTCATCAATATGACAGGGGAAGAAGTGCTTTGAACCATATGTAGAGTGCGTGCAAACATAATGGCTAGGACATAAGTGGGTTTTAGAATTGAGATCAAAAAAGGTGTCTGGATCCCAATTCTACAGCATATGCAGGTTTCTCGTGTCTTATCTAAAAGCCACAACATCAAATGAAATGAAACCTGCTCAGGATCGATTTATTCCTATCCACCAGTTATAAGCTCTTCTGTGGACCAAAGGCTTTTATGTTGACTGTATCGCTTTCCTCAACTAACATCAATCATGTTATGGATTTTCTTATGAATCATTACATACCTATTCATATATTCCCTTCAAGCCTTCACATTGCAAAATACAGCAATACTTAAGTACACCTTCACACACTCACACTAATAAAGAATTCATTTTACTGAGTGGGTTTTTGGTTGCTGCTGGTGCTCATGAAATTAAAATGTCATATGTATTCCATGTACACTAACTGGAGAAGCTCTGAACTTGCAAAGCCAACTCCATCCACTCCAAGCAGGACGAGCAATGAGGGGAAAAAAAAAAGAATAGGGACCATGTTCAGCTAGTGAGGGGATGTTAAACTAGACTTGGTGCGTCATCCATGTGGGCAAAATTGCATTCTATGAATTAGGTAAAGAAAAACCTTCTGTGTGCCGCCACCCCCCATTAGACTTGTGCCGCATCTCAATCCAGCAATGTAGCATCTCTCCTCATAGGACAGAGGCACTGCTATCAATCACAAGCCGCACTCTCAATGGACACACAGAGCCAGCCCACATGAGTGCCCCCATATCAAGCAGCTTGCTATGGCAGCACTCAGCAGGGGGGAGGAGTCTAGAGAACTGGCAGGGATCCCAAGAGGAGGATCAGGGCTGCTCTGTGCAAAACCATTGCAAAGAGTCGCAAGTATAACATGTTTGTTATTTTAAAAACATTTAATCTGAAGCTTTAAAGTGGTTCAAAAGACTGAAGGATGTTTACCTTCATG
This sequence comes from Staurois parvus, assembly GCF_062004578.1. NCBI lineage: Eukaryota > Metazoa > Chordata > Amphibia > Anura > Ranidae > Staurois > Staurois parvus. The sequence goes on along the minus strand of NW_028317802.1, from coordinate 8,405,393 downwards.
AATTCTATGCATGAAGGTAAAAAAAAAAAACCCTGTGTGCAGCAACCTCCCTAGCCCCCCCCAAATCCTCACTTCAGCCCCCTCTGATCCAGCGATATTCACGCTAGCCTCAGCTGTATGGGGACTCTCCCTCCTCATTGGCTCCCACTGCTGGGATTCACATCCAGTGAGCCAATGAGGAAAGAGTGGGGGCGGGGGACTGAGCCACAACTCTTTGGGCCTTATAGATACATAGAGCAGAAGCTCAGAAAGGAGCATGCAGCGGTGCCCCCAGGACAAGTAGATTTCTTTGGGGACATTGCTCAAGGAGGAGGAGTCAGGAGTGAAGGCAGGGGACCCGAAAAGAGGATCGGGGCAGCTGTGTGCCAAACTACTGCACAGAGCAGGTAAGTATGACTGTTATTTTATTATTTTTTTTTTTAAAAAGGAAGCTTTAGCATCACCTTTAAACTGAGGAATAAAAAAAAAAAAAACCTTACAGTGTGGTTCCCTTGGTCTCAGCTGCATGTATGGAATAGAGTACAAGACTGACATGCAGACATGGCCAAAAATATTGGCACCCCTGCCTTTGTCAGATAATGGACCACTTCACCCAGAAAATTGTTGCAATTACAAATGTTAGGCATTCTCATGTTTCTTTTATTTGTATTGGTATGACAAGTGGTGAAACAAAAAACCAAATCGACACATTCGATGCAAACTCCTAAAAATGAACTGGACAAACATTATTGGCACCCTCAATTTATTATCTGGAAGCACACCCCTTGGAAAAAAAAAAATTACTGAAGTCAATGGCTTCCTGTAAACATCAATGAGTTTTTACACCTCTATTGGAATTCTGGACCACTCTTCTGTCACCAACTGCTCCAGGTCTCTCAGATTAGAAAGGTTTCTTCTCCGAACTATGGTTTTGAGATCTCTCCACAGGCGCTCTATGAGATTTGGACTCCTTGCTGGCCAGTTCAGTACTCCAGCGCTTTGTCTTAAACCATTTGTGGGTGAGGTGGTACAGTATCTGACAAATGCAATATTGTGCCAATATTTTTGGCCATGTAGGTTACCATGTACACTGTGTATAGGTTCAAGTTTGAAGCCCCTTCCACTATTAGCACAATTTTGGCACACCCACCATTAGCTACAACATGGCACAAGTGCTGCCTAATTATTCTCCTCTGGGTGCCCAATGCTGAAGATGAAGATTATCCATGTCCCTGGCTCTAATCATGTATAACTGATTACTATTACTGCACTACTTATGTAACCTTATGTAGCCTATTCTAGGGAGTCATTTGGTTTATACTTTTTAGGGACAAAAAAAAAAAAAAAATGGAACACCAAGCAAATAGTTGTAGAGATTTGCAAAGCATGTTTTACCGACTAAAAATCTCCTGTGCAACTTTAGCCCAATAAAAGGGACTGCCAGGAAGTTGTAAAACCTCTCAGTAAAATCACCCAAGAAGCATAGCTATGAAATCACCACTATTTCACAAAATATTGTCAATAACAGTGTGATTTCTACATGGGAAACTAGTGGATTTAGTACTTTGTTAATTTTACATGGCTCTATTTCGTCATGTACATATGTAGCACAAGTGACTTGAGACGCTTATGCCAGGAGCAATGCTTGCCACTGCATAACCATTTAAGCCCTGGTTCACGTCGAATGCAGCTTTGAAGTCAGGCTACTTCACTGCGATTTCATGTACATATATAGCACAAGTGACTACAAAAAATGAGACAGATAAATCAACAGGGGTGTGTACTTTTTATATCCACTGTACTTTCCTATCTATTTACTAGTGCTAGCAGCAGAAGGATTAAAAATGGTCAATGTTGATCGAGAGAGTGAAGTTCTGCTTTAGCCCTGGTTCACACACTGGTGTGACTTGTCATTTTTACTTCCCTCCACCTAAGGATTTCAGTTTGTTCTTCAACTGAGTTGTACAGTTTATAAGTTACATGAAAAGGTGGAAAAAGTTCTTAAATGATTTTTTCTTTGTCTCATTTTCTTACATCACAGAAACCTGACTTTTTAACAAGTGTGTGTAGACTTTATATCCACTGTATATTCTATTCACTGGTTTTAAACTTTTTTTTAAATTTCTTCAAGCACTTCCTGGTTTCCATGCCTAGACAGATGTCATACATCCCAGGAGTCTTCAGGAGAGGAGGGGGTTTTCTCAGCCAAAACACACCCTCCTGTCTGCATTCTTAAGCCAAAGGCAGATGGATTCCAGGAAGTAGATGCTACATGAATTACTCAAGATGGCCACAGCCAGAAATGCTAGGGGGTGTTTTTCAAAGTGATTTCCCAGCAATATAAAGCATGGAGACATGAATGGTTGGGAGAATTTGCTTTGAATATTAAAAAAGGAATTAAATTGTGTTTTTGCTTTGTGGCGCTCAGATACAGTGTAGTTCTGCTGTCCCCAGTGTATATCTTGATCTGCATGCACAGTATAGGAGGATAAATACACTTAAGTAGATGAAAAATAGTGTATGCACGGAATAAAATTATAAACTGTTGGCGCTACATAAATCCTGCATAATATTAAATATTAAGTATTAAACAAATACAACTGGTAGAATACAATATTTTCTCAGCAATTCCATTTTCTAGCAGTTCCAAAAAGCTTACAGTGAAAAACACGAGAACTGGATAAAGGCAACCAAGTACTAGTATTTATATACAGAATTTATGTGGCAGGGGTGTTGTCAGGTTGCCTTACCCCCATTCATTTTTGTGATGCAGTTTTGGTTTTGGCACAAGTTGGCCCCTTTATGAATAAAACTATACCAAGTGCAGCCCACCCAATCCAATGCTCACAGCAAACAAATTGGGTGCCAGATCATAAGGTGAAAGAGTCCAAGATTGTTACTTCACAAATTGTACCATAGAAACCAGTCAACACATTTCAAGGGCAACAAATACCCCCTTAATCAGGGCTTTGAACAGAGGAATAAAGTGATGCTGAATACAGTATATACAGTTTCCAAACGAACAGAGTTTATATAAATTCCAGTTACAGATTCCTCTGATTTAGATTTGATGCTCAAGTCCTATTTAACTCTTTCCAAGCCCTGATAAAGGGGGGTGTTGAAACTCATTGGTGGTTTTTATGGTCAAATTGTAAACTAAAAATCTTCTTGCTCTCCCATTACAATCTGGCGATCATATGTTTATGTGAATTTGTTGCCATTCTTTAGCACCTGTTGAGGGGAGGCCAGTTTGCTTCAGGAGCTGCTTCACAAAATCAAGAAGTTTATTTGAGAATGTCCTACATTTAGCCATTTTAAAACAATCTCAGTACCTCTTAAAGGTTTCTGAAATACTCACCTTCAATCTTGATCTCCACAGTGGCCCAAACACAGCCTACCATTGGAAAGTCCTCATTGGGTCCTCTTCAGCTTGTGTATGCACTCAGGGGATCCATTCATTCCTACTGGGAGATTTACTCATGTTGGAAGCCTCGTTTTTGAAGTCGTCCTTACCAGGTCCTCTTCAGCTTGCACATGCACACTCCAGTCCCACTAATTCCAATTTGGAGAGCTGTACTCTGCAGGCTGAAGAGGACCCAGCTATTTCAAAAGGAAGGCACATCTTGACATGAAGGTGGGTTGTGTGACGAACACAGCATCCCTCACCCACTTGTGAGTAGTGGCGGATCAAACTCGTACCATGCTGTCACTGGTACGTGGCAATGCCACTCCCAGCCTCACCCTGCACTTTGATTTTACCGCTCTCAGGACCACAATCTAAGTGCTGCAGACAGAGCAATTATCACTGGGTTTAGATTTATTACACTGCCACCAGATCAGTTGATAGGCCAAATCATTTCACAATAGTAGCGATAACACTTATGACTAAAGACATCTGGATTTGATTTACTAAAATTGAAGAGTGCAAAATCTAGTGCAGCTGTGCATGGTAGCCAATCAGCTTCTAACAAAGAGGAAAAAAACAAAAAAATAAACATGTCCTTTTTTTGGGTTCCCCACTGGTGCTCCTGGCCCCTCCCTCCTGCCAAGTGCCCTCACAGCAAGCAGCTTGCTATGGGGGAACCAGAGTAGGCTCGCTCCCAAGTTGCTGCCCTTTGTGTCCATTCAGATAGTAGATGGGCTAACCCAAGAGATTATCTGGTTAGCTTGATTTTTTTTTTTTTTAATGTTATTTAATAGTGTTGAGAAGTCCTGCGGTGTTCTCTCAGTGAGCTGATAAGTAGGTCTTGGAATGCAGATAAAGTTTGTTAGCCACTTGCCCTCCGGAAGATTTTACCCCCCTTCCAGACCAGGCAATTTTTTGCTCTTTGCCACTGCATTACTTTAACTGACAATTGCGCAATCATGCAACACTGTACCCAAAATGTAATTTATATTTTTTTTTCACACAAATAGAGCTTTCTTTTGGAGGTATTTAATCAGCACTGGGTTTTTTTAAATTTTAGAAATTTAAAAATATATTTTCAAAATTTGTTTTACTTTCTGCTATAAAACATAACCAACACAACAGTTAAAAAAAATCTAATTTCTTTATAAATTTAGGCCAAAATGTATTCTGCTACATATTTTTGGTAAAAAAATTCCAATAAGTGTAAATTGATTGGTCTGCGCAAAAGTCATAGCGTCTACAAACTATGGTATATATGCTGGTATATTTATCTATTTTATACTAGTAATGGGGACAATCAGCTACATAGAGGGACTGATAGCAGGCAGGCAATTTGACACTAACACTTTGTGGGGACCAGTGACACTAATACAATGATTAGTGCCAATGACTGGCTGGAAAGGGGTTAACATTCAGGGGAAATCAAAGGGTTAACTGTGTGCTTAGTGTATTTACTGTGTGCTGTTTTTACTAAGGGATTTGCTGGTTTTTATCCCCTGCTACACAGGAAAACAAAACCCGACTCATCCCCAGTCAGGAAGTCAATCTCAGAGCTCTGTCCTGTCATACTCTTCACTGATCAGCAGGTCCTGGCCATCAATCACTGTCGCGACACGCCGATTGGCTTGTGTTGTAAATAATTCCTACTCGAAAGCTGGATCACGCATTAGATATGTGATCTAGTGCAGGACAGTCACCCTGTCCCCTCATACTCATATGTGAGGCAGTCAGCAAGCAGTTAATTGTATAAGATGATGTCCTACTGTACAAGGGAGGGGGGATCACTGCTGCTAAAAAAAAAAAAAAAAAAAAAAAAAAAAAAAAAAAAAAAAGGAAGACGTGTCATGGCTGACTGATTTTCATACAAGGCTGCCCTGGGCTCTCGTGCAGCTTTTTTGGGGTGCCCAGTTCGCAGCATCATCACAGGCTACACATAGCAGATAGCTGAATTTGTTAAAGGATAACTGGTACCATTGTCATTCAAATAAAAATTTTGGGAGGTGCTGATGGGCCTAATCTATTGATGTCTTCTCTGGCAAGTATAGCAACAAAATCACTGGATCTGACCCTGAACTCCATCCACCAACTCATCCATGAAAAGAAGTCCCAGTCTCCCTGTGTGCTACGTTACAGACACTTCAGCAAGTAATGGGAGACTATTCTGAGGTCAGAGCAGACAAGTCTAGTTATAATAATGTGATGCCACACCATCCTCTTCCAGCGAGCAGGGAGAGAGCTAAAGCCAAGCAAGCCCATAGACTTCTATGTAGAGTGCTGAAAACCCTGAGAGCTGTAGCATTTTATATGGCTGTTGTCTCAAACTACACTATATTGGATATACTACAGATCCCAATAGGCACTGCAGTAGAAGGAGTAGAGAGGATTTTTATTAAACCTCCCCGGAAAGCTCTATATCTTGACACGGTTTGAGATAAAGCACCTCTGTCAGGATATCCGCCTGCCAGCGGGAGCCCAAACCAGTGGAGGGGGCAGCGCAACACCATCCACATCACAGCACCTGCACCACTGCCCCAGGGAGACTCCACTCCCAGGCCCCCAGGCAATAGGGGATCATGGGGCCTGTGCCCTTGCCCAAACTCAGAAAAGCCTATGAAAAAGGTACCAGGGGCATCTCATAGGGCCCCCTACTGACCCCGGGCCCACAGACAGTGCCCGAGTTTCCAAATGGTCAGTCCGCCCCTGTGGACCACTACACTCCTGCTTCCCACCACTGATCTACAGAGGCTTTTTGGGAGAGACCAAGGGGTCCTCTCTCTGCTCTACAGAGAGGTCACCACAGCATCCCGGGGACTGGGAGAGGGCTATTCACCCATTACTAATACTGCTAGCAGGGACTGAGCCACTGAGAGCAGGACACCACATGTACCCAATCCATACTGTACTCTGCACTTATTCCAAACCCAAACTGCAACTATACTGCATTATACCAAACGCTTACTGCATCTGAATCACCATTTATCTTGCACCTGTGCCAGGACTATACTGTACCTACACAGCATGCAGGTTAACTGGGACTGTTAAGTGCGCTGATGCTCTTAAAGGACCCCAACTATAGCTGGCAGAAGAACCTCTCAGACTGCTGCTTCCATAATTCTGCAAGCCTTTTTGTGTTCACCACCCTTTGCTTTTGGACAGCGCATACCCAGTTGGTCTATAACTGGCATCATCGCTATAAATGTGCTCTGGCAGTATAGTTCCGGAACTCAGTAGATCAAACTCTACTACTACTCACTGCTGCATTTGAGTTGGCCTTGCTACTGTTTATGCGGATTTGGATGCCAAATAGCATATGCCTAGTCCTTACTGTTAATCACTTTGTATACTAAATTGTGTTATTACCATTGATAACACATTTTATGGATGTCTAGTTACCAACCACATTGGGTACAATATTTTAAGATTTCTGTTAATACCAGGTTTGGTACCCGTTCTCTTTGATATAGCACTACTATTGGGACCCAAATATTACTTCTCAGTGACATTGTATGCTTGTACACTCAACCTGGTGTGTCAGAGGTGCAAAAGTTCTTGAAGAGATCAAGGCAAGGAACAGAGGACCCATCTGTGTCAGGCGTACACCCAGAGATGGACGCGGTTCAACCATTTTGGCTTCAACCTCCATCTTGTCCAAGGGGTTAACTATCCTGACAAACATATTTCCCCCTCATTCACCCCCTCCCTCTGTTAATTCACAGAGACATATGTGTGTTGAAAGTGTCACAGGAGGCCAGAGCCCAGCAGGTGGCTACGTGCTATAAAATCTCCAAGGGAGCTGGGGCCTGGCTGTCTGAGCAACCTGTGCCATTTAACACCTCGTAAAAAGATAACTCAGCCTTCCCAGGAGTTCAAGGCATTCCAACAAAGCACAAATCAAACACTTTTCAAAATCCATTTTTCCCCTATGTCTCATATCTTGGAATATGAGAGACTGACATAAAAACTAGACATATCGTCAGATTGGCTAAGAGAAGACGAACAATTTGATGGGTCACTCGCCTTGTCTCGAATACCTACGAAAGCCGAAAAATAGATCTCGTGAACCAGTGTATAATTTCATAATTCATATCTAATCAATCCTCAGACGTGTCTGCATAATAATCTACCCACGGGTGGAATGTCACTTGTGCAGATGGAAAGTTATGGACCAAAATATGAGTTACGGGAGATTTTGGCTCTAGTTAAGGTATCTGCCCATACCTCCACGCCCTAAACGGGGTATTGGTCCTTGACTTCAGAGACACCCCCTGCTGGGGAACTACAAAATAGGCTGTCAGGCCTAAGAGTAAAGTTGAAGACGTCTCCCATTTTAACATCAGTACCACCTGGGGAAACCCGAGCCCCTTCGCTCTGAAACTTGGATCTGCTAACCCAGGACTTTGGCAAGTACCTTAACCCTTTCACCTCTCTCTGCTGTGCTGTTCTCTGCAAAATAAATATATATATATATATATATATATATATATATATATATATATATATATAATATCTCAGTTACATCTTTTTCTGTAAATATTGCTATTGCACCAGTTTGACCTTTTAGTAATAAATCTTTCCTTCTGAAAGTGTTGAACTGTTTCTATAGCGCTTTATTGCAATTTACGAACCCTCTGCACAATCGGCCTGCGGTGACCATATTATACAGACGATTATCTCAACCATTATAGTGTTATTGCGGATATAACAATCGCTCAGGCTGCTGGTACATCGATTGTGGTCCAATTAGCTGGAAAATCGTTGTGCAGGGTGCAGCTGGGTGCGGCATTGTTACGCACGTGACATCGCGGTTTTAGATCGGCTAGTCCTTCGGTCACGAGTTTGGTGAGAAGGTCTGGGGTCTGATGCCGCAATCGTCACATATTGGTGACAGCGATCGTGGGATCGCTGCATATTGGTGGCAGCGCTCCCGCGTCCGTGACACCATCCAAACCAGCGGCTCCTATGGGGTAGAGCTATACATCCTCAAAAACATTGCCACATTCCCCAGTCACCCTGCCCCAATCCCAACTAAAAAGGGTTCCTCTAACTGCAGCATTCTTCTACCGCAACATTCTGCAATTATATAATTTGGCACAGCTGTGCATAGCTTACAGTCAAGTCATCCATTCACTGATACATTTACACCGATCTGTGAATAGAAAATTACAAGTCCCATTTGCCACTCTTGACAGAGGGACTCTTAAGCCGGCAAAGGACAGTTCGAACTTCAGCCAGTTAAGCAGTGACCGGCCAAGATTCGAATCATGTATGAGCAGAATAAATGTACGCAAGTTGATTGACCAACTTGGGTACAACCAGCCTGCTAGATTTTACATGCAACTATTGCTAGAGGCTATTATAGCTGCTAGAAGTAATCACTGTGGTCTCCTGGCGAAGACAGCTCCCCCTGCTGGGAGAACACAATGGCTCTGCAGGAGGGATTCCCCCCCCCATCAACACTGACTGTGCTGATGTGGGAATAGAATGATTTTCTCTTTCTTGCAACCCATGGTTGCAGGAAACAAGAACGCTTTATTTATGGCTGGCTATAGACCTTGATGGAGCACAAGCGCAGTGATGTCACCACACTGGTTGTCCACCGTTTACTTCCTCCAGCTCCATAACTGAAGGTCTGTACTGCTGTATGGGCGGACCTTTGAGACCTCACCTTGTTTTGGCCGGTGGTCTGACAGCGCAGAAATTTTAAATGTCTACACTGTCTTTATAAACTTATCTATGCAAGTGCAATACTTGAATACATTTTTTTCTGGTTTAATGGGTCGCACTATGAAGTTTTCTTCTGTTTTAAACCTTTCCTTGAATGATGTGGAGAGCTGTCTGATGTGATGGATTTGTTCACGTGAACCTACAGTTGTCCATTCATCGCTTTGATACGGCTAACTAGGGTGTCAGTGTGGGATCTGAACACCATCCACTCGTTTGGTCTCTTGCTTGGAGATCAAAGTGTCTGGTAAGAGGTTGATTTTTTTTTCTATGGTGTCAAGCATTTTTGTACAGCGCACTCATTTTTTAAATGTTTTGTATTTTCTGGTGTTCAGGGAAAGAGTAGCAACAGTTCACTAATTGCTTCACTACTGAAAAGAAAAGAAAAGAACAGGAAGGGGGGGGGGGGGGGAGTTGAGGATGCACAAACAAATAAACGCACGCTTTCTTTTGCAACACGGGTGCCTGTCCCAACTTTTTGTCCCTGCTCCTGTGCCGCCATTCTGAAAATGTATGTGCCAACTCACATGGGTGAGGTGGAGAGCATGATGGTAAGCAGCTCATAGTATGTGCCGCACAACAGATTTGTTTTGCGTTTATTTTTAACCGCTTCTTCTCTGCCCTATAGCAGAAATGCTGCTACAGGGCGGCGTGAGTGAGCAGAATCATGTATATACACACATGATTTTGCATTTCCGGGTAAAGGGCCCACACATGCTCTACCTGCGCTGCCATTCGTGGCTGTCAATCACCAGGTCCCGGCCAGTGATTACTTCCCAGCGCCTGGTGATTGCCGAGCATCTCCGATGGGGAAGAGGGGGGGGGGGTGTTAGAACTGTTTGCCATGCAAAGCAGTGTGCTTACATTGAAGCACACAGACACAGCCCAAAGTAAAAAACAGCACACAGTTAACCCTTTGATTGCCCCACATTAACCCCTTCCTGCCAATTGCTATTAGTACAGTGTCAGTGCTTTTTATTAGCACTGATCACTGTATTGGTGTCACTAGGGATGTCAGTGACACCAAGTCAGTTCCACCCAGTGTCAGAATGCCTGCTGCAATCCTGCTACAAGTCGCTGATCGCCACCATTACTAGAAAAAACAAATCCCAGTATATTATACCTCCATTTGTAAACGCTATAACTGTCATGTAAACCAATTAATTTACACGTATTGGGATTTTTTTTTTTTTTTTTGCAAAGACATGTAGCAGAATACATTTTGGCCTAAATCTGATGAAATTTGATTTTTTTACTGGACATGTTTAACTGTCTCCCGTCTGCTACATAAGGTAACGACAGGCGCAAGGCGGTTCTCTCGTTCTGGGAGGACGTCATATGACGTCCTCCCACTCTAACCGCGTGTGTGCGGTGATCGGTGGATCACCGATCAACGGAAAGAGCTGAAGATGTCGGCTCAGTCATGTGATCAGCTGTGTCCAATCACAGCTGATCGCATGTAAATAGGGAAATGCCGGTTATCGGCATTTCTCTCCTCATGAGCTGTCACGCTGACAGCTAGAGAGGAGAGGAGAGTCGGTAATCGGCATTCCACAGAGGACATGTACTCTGATCATCAAGGCACTGATAATCAGTGTGCCCTGATGATCAGTGTAGACCCAGCAGCGCCACCTGTCAGTGCTCATCAATGCCACTTGTCAGTGTCCATCAGTGCCTCATCAATGCCACATATCAGTGCCTACCAGTGCACATCAAAGCCACATATCAGTGCCCATCTGACCTGCCTTTCAGTGTCACCTATCCATGCCAGTCAGTGCCACCTAACAGTGGCGCCAGTCAGTGCCCATCACTGCAGCCTCATTAGCGCACATCAGTGAAAGAGAAATAAAAAACACATCACTTATTTACAAAATTGCATAACAAACAAAAGAAAAAAATTGTTTTTTTCTCAAAATTTTCAGTTGTTTTTGGTTTAGCAAAAAATAAAAAACCCAGAGTGATTAAATACTACCAAATGAAAGCTCCATCTGTCTAACAAAAAAGAAAAAAAATTTATATGGGTATAGTGTTCCATGACCGCGCAATTGTCATTCCAAGTGCGACAGAACTGAAAGCTGAAAACTGGCCTGGGCAGGAAGTGGGTAAAAGTGCCTGATAGGCAAGTGGTTAACCTCTTCACGCCAGCTGCAAATGTGCGGCCTCCTGGCGTCTGGGCCTAGACGCAGAGCGGCTGCACATTTGTGTTCTATTAAAAAAGGAAATATGTGCCGAGAGCGCGCGCCCTGCACACATATCCGGTACTCAAGGAAAGGTCCCGATCTCCTCTTTCGATCGGGACCTTTCCCGATCATGTGACTGCCGTGACGGTGCGTCACGGCAGTCACATGACCCTAAACCCCGCCTCCCGGCTTCTGGAACCCTTAAAGAGGCGGGAGGTGCCGGAGTAAAGGAGTTAACAGTAAAAAAAAAAAAAAAAAATCAAAACTATTGTTTCTCAAAAAAATTTTTCTTTTGGTGCTATAAAAAAAAGTGACAAAGACCAAAAATGCTGGTTTGCCATGATTTACCGCGGTAGAGTGTTTTTACAGCTAAAAAACTCACCCATTAGCTCTGGGTTTTTTCCAGACAAAAAAAAAAAAACGTTGATTACAGTCTATGTGTGCATGATAGGATAACATGCTGGGGGGTTTACTGGCTGTAGAAAAAAAAAAAACTATCAAAAGCCAAACTGCAGCTGTAAACATCCAGTGTGCATGAGGACTTAAAGTAACAGCGCCACAACGCAACAAAAATAGCCTGGTCAGGAGGGGGGGGGGGGGATCCTCAGGAGGGTAAGTGGTTAAGTGCCATTTAACAGCATACTACAAATGCAGGAGATAAGGTTTATGACAGCAGGAAATGAAATTTCTGCTAGATGTCAAACCTCAGGTACTGGATCTCCCAGGAGGACACTAGTGATGTGGCTTTCCCAGAGGACATCTCTGCACATCAACCTGCAGAGATGTGTGTTGATGTGAACTTTAGTAAGGTGCGTACATGTAGCAGGAGGGAAGGTCCACTTTAAAGCTATATGCAGCATGCAAAATTCAGAGGACAGACAGTCAACATGCAATACATGTGCCCCCCCCCAAAAAAAAAGGTATATATGCCCTAAGAAAAAAAAACTGCAATAGTATGGAAATCAAAATATTAAATGTTCACATAAAAGACAGTATTTAAATGCTATACAGATTGTAAAGCCTTGGCACACAGTAGAGGGTTACCAGCAAATGTGCACATAGCACCAGGGGCGGACTGACAACTCATGGGGCCCCCAGGCAATAGGGGATCATGGGGCCCCTGTGTCCTTGCCCAAACTCAAAAAAACCTATGAAAAAAGGTACCAGGGGCATCTCATGGGGCCCCCTACTGACCCCGGGCCCTCGGGCAGTGCCAGAGTTTCCAAATGGTCAGTCCACCCCTGCATAGCACACAAGGCATCAAACCAGGCAGTATAGGACAGATATACAAACATACTTCTAATAAAAACATATATATACACTGTTGTAGGACACTTAGGACTTCCCTTTCTATTAAACCAGACTATAGTCATCTATTTGGAATGCCTCCCCCATGGTGATAATTGGTTTCCTCTGATGAGCAGACACTGGAGTGACTCGTATTGTGTGTATATACAGGATTTATATTAATACCAATGATCATACAAACTTCCATATGGGACTGTCACAACATGCAGTCAGGTGACTACTTCCACTGGTCAGGTCCCCCCCACCACCTTCTCTCCAGCCCGATCCCCCCCTCAGACTAGTCACACTCACTTTCCGGGGAGGAGGCTGCATCCCGGCGGCTTCTCCGCTCTGTCCTGCGCTGACAGCACAAGGTAACAGCAGTCCGGAACTCGCATCACCTCTGCCAGCTCTCCGCCCCATCACTCTCAGCCACGCCCAACTAGCGAGCCACACCGCTGAAACCCCGCCTCTAAATACCTAGCTACACGCCCACACGCTGTGCTGGGCGTGCCACTAGCTCTGTAGCCCCACCTGCTCCCCTCCTTGTGTCATACCATTTATGCCCGCCCACATGTTTGATAGAACATGCTTTATTGTTAGCCCCGCCCATCGTGTTTAGTCTCACGGACCGCCCATGCTGGAGGTGCTGCAAGTTGTGTTTCCTCACAGACGGCCCCGCCCCGTGTGGTAGTACCTGTGCACGGCAGTGAGGGCTCTCCTCATTGTTCATAGATACTGTACAGTGGTGTCATGTTAGTAAGCCGCGTGGACGGTCCTCGGGAGAGCTGAGGGGCCGGGCACTAGTATGTACTGTAGAAGTTACCAGAGCGGCAGTATAAGCTCCTTCACACACGATAAAGAATATTAAGAGAAAATATTTACAAATGACATTTCTTTTGCATTCCAGAAACGCATATTGCATTATTTCCTAATGGCACCCCAAATGCAGGTAGAAGCTGTGCAACAAAATGCGCATTGCAAAAACATATGACGCTCAGTGCTATAGAAAAGTACAGGAGCTCCTCTGGCATGTTTGTTTCTTGAATTGGCTGCCCCATGCCGTTATGCAAGATGCGCAAAATGTGAAGCAAATCAACATGTTGCGTCACGCAGGTGTAAATGGGGCCTGAGGATCCTGCAGGGTTTTTTTTTTTTTTTTGCATGTTTGTTCCATGCCAGCATAGGGCAGCCCTTTCACTTGATTAGGCCGCCCTATGCATGAAAAAGTGGCTCCTGCACCTCTTTTGGCAGCGAGCCTTGCGCTTTTTTCCAGTGCACATTTTTTGAGTTTCCTAGGAATGTGTGCAGAAAAGCTTGCATTCCCACAACGCAAAGGTGTGAATGGAGCTTTAATGTTTGATTTTTGGAATAAATGAGAACTGCATATTATCACAGCTCACTGGATAGCACGACAGTCCTGTGCGGTGACATGAATGAAAGGAGGAGCTGTGTGATGAGGCAAAATGAACGTCACATTGTCCCCTCACATCACTGCAGTCCAAAATGGCTTTCTGCCTGCTCTTATGTCCTCTTCTCCATGTGCTCCTATAGCAAGCGGCTTGCTGGGGGGGAATGCGCAGGCCAATCTCAAGCTGGGCTGTGTGTGTCTATTGACACAAAGAGCGAAGATTGGCCCCACCCCCTGCTCCCACCTCACAGCAATATTAAAATATTAAATCTGTTATACTCACCTGCTCTGTGAAATGGTTTTGCACAAAGCAACCCCAAACCTCCCCTTTTAGGGAACTCCACTGGTCAACTTGGCTCACTGTGTGTGCTCGCTCCCAAGCCATGTGTGTCTATGGAGCCCTGCTCTAAGAGTCTCCAAAGCTCATTTGGCTGTACTTCTGTGGATCAGAGGAGTGCAGTTCATTCTGAATTCCTGTGACCCGTTTTCAACCAACAGCGGGCTAATGTCTGCTGTTGGCTGGCGTCACTCACTCGGTCCAGGCTGGGGAAAGATCCTGATTTTAAAGTCAGGATCCACCCAGATGCATGGACTGAAACCTGGCTCAGCCTCTCAGTGAGCCACAGAGAGGCTGAGTCAGTGAGCTGTCTGCTCAGAGCGGGAGTGAGAACTAATGCAGGCCATACACGGTTCGAAAACCGTCTGTTTAAAAAAAAAAAACGAAAAATCGATAGTTCAATAGGCCAACGTTACCACCAATGGTAAAAAAAATCGGCCGATTTTCGTTCCGTCTACGGCCGGCATTTAATTACTTCTGTCCCTTGCAGAGAGCTCCGCTATTATATTTGACATAAAAAAGTATTGTGGTTGCAGCAATGTATCCATTTGTATCCATTTTGGATACAGATGTTTTTATTCAGATACAAATAGATGCATTGTTGCAACCGCAATACTTTTTCATGTCAAATATAATAGTGGACTGGAATTCTTCTTCTTCTTCTTCTACTTTTACTTTTTCTTTTTCTTCTTTTTGCAGGTCACGGCTCATGGGCAGATTTTTTATCGGTAAAACGATCGGCCGATTTGCCCATCATTGCCGGAAAAATCGGCCAATTTTTTTCCAACTTTACCGATAAAAAAAATGTGCCAAAACCCCCAAAAACGGCCGACCAATTAACCCACTAAACAATGCGAAAATCGGCTGATTTTCTTTCGGCCAAAAAATCAGCCGATTTGCGACCTGTCTATGGCCTGCATAAGTGATCAGCAGTGTTTGATTCCTCAGTTTTCACTCGGACATCAGATCAATGCTGCATCCACCTAGGCAAGTAGATAAGTTCTCTTGTAAGTGAAGAAGTTTTCTGTGTCAATTACTTAGAGAAATGTTCAAGAACTAGTGTAACCTTGTAGTACCCGTCTGTGTGATGGAAGCTATAAGGTACTGTAACTTTTTATAGGGCTGTATACATGTGTGTGTGTGTACATGTGTGTATGTGTATATGCGTGTGTGTGTGTATATATGTGTCTGTGTACATGTATATATGTGTCTGTGTGTGTGCATGTGTCTGTATGTGTGTATGTACTTGTGTGCGTGTTTACATGTGTGTGTTTTGTTTTTATATATGTGTGTGTGTGTGTTTGTGAGTGTATGTAGGTTACTTTTAATCTTGACCCCCTATTCCTGTCCTTTCAGAACTGATTTTTAGGACTTGATTGTAGTAGCAACAAGGACTGCTGCTCCTCTGAAAAGCAATCTATGCTCAGATCGCTTTTCAGAGGCATTTGACAGGTGGCAAAGTGGCAATATGTAGCCTCCTCACCACCTGTTTTAACCCTGTAAAAAGCAGCATCACCCCACCACAACTGCGTGCAATGCGCATACAGTTGTTTGGTGGTTGTAGTTTAACCCCATTCACCTGGAGGTATACTTCCAGCTGCAGCAACAGGATGTGTATACACCCAGCTGCTGCTTCTGCAGCTAAAGGGGAGAAGTTGGGGGTGGCAAAAGCAGCTTAATCGCGTGGTTTTACCGCTCTGCAACATCACAGGTGAACAGGCCATTGGTTCACATCTGTGTGGTTGTGTGCAGGACAGCCCATTCATTTCAGTGGGCTGCCTTATCCGCAGAAATGCAAGGAAAGTCGTCCCTGACCCTTGTTGCACCACACCAAAAACACCATGTATTTGTCAATGTATGGGGGTACTCTTAAAGAGCAGAGCATTTGCGTGTCAGGAATGAGCGCAATTTTGCGCGCATTCCGCAACACACAGTGACATAAACCAAAACTTGGACAGGGGTGCCTCGTGACTGAGAATACTTTTCAAAGGCTGCCCAAAATGGAAATAGGTTGAGAAACACTGGCCTAGGGTTAGCCTAGACTGTGAAGTCATGAGAGCAAGGCCTTGTAATAATAGATGAGTGGTTGCTTTCTGTGAAGAAGGCAAAGTGAATACAGAAAACACAATAATGCTAATGTCATAGGACGTGTCAAGTGAGGACACGAATGGCTGGTGAGGACTGGGTCATGTTCTGCATCACCCTCCTAAACAATACTGTATACTGAGGAAGAGGGGTATCTGTTAGTTCCTGGAATAAAGTGTTTGTTGCTTTAGGAATGGAAGTGTAGAGAATTACTTTAATAGCAAATTCCCTCCTCTCCCCTGCTTGCCCCAGTTGTGAGAACCATTCATGATAACAGGAGAAAGGACTTCCCTGAGTCCAGAACACGACCGCTTAGCTATCTGGCAAGCAACATGATAACCTTCAGAAATAGTTGCATGGGTTTGTCCAGAGACTGAGGAAGTTTGCCCCATGCAGTTAGTGCATTGAGCTGCAGAGGCCTGGAGTTAAACTGGGCAAACATCACTGCAAAGGAGGCCACTATCAGGCCTCATGCTAAAGTGAGCCAATGGAAGCTTCTGGGGGTGAAGAGTCCGAACATGAGCACAAAGAGGTATGTCCAAGATTAGGCACAGGTTGGATCGGATGCAATGCAGACTTCTGGAGTTTGAAGATCCACATAAAATCTGAAGTGTCTGCATCATTCACCAAACATTGGTTTAAGGGGCCTGGGAGGAGTGCTCCTTCAAGATGAGATTCTCCAGTTACCCCACTTTCTGGATTCTCTGCCATAGCAAAATTAGCGCCAACCTTGATAAAAACCCTTGGGAGCCATGGATAGGCCAAAGGGAAGGACCACAAAGTGGAAGTGCTGCTCATCCACCACAAAGTGCAGGAACCGCTGATGCAGAAGAAACATGGGGACATGCAATTACAATGCTTGATGTCTATTGATGCCAAAAAATCACCTTGTTGCAGCATTGCAACTATAGACCAGTCTGATTCCATCTGTAATATTTGGACGGAAGGTATTGAAAACCTTTAGATCCAGGATGATGGAACACCCCCATTGGTTTTTGGAAAAGTTAGGTTCTGATGAAACCAGAACAAGCACTCCCAGCGACCGAAGTTACTGCATGGAACAAAAACCATACAGATACTATCGCTATATTGATGATATTTTCATCATATGGACAGAAGGTGAAAAATACCTAAAACAATTTTACTCATTGATCAACACTTTTCATCCATCAATCAAACTAAAAATGGAATACTCAAACACACACATCAACTTCCTAGACACCACAGTATACATCAGGGATGATACGCGTCACACCTCAATATACAGGAAACCCACTGACAGATGCAACTACCTCCACAGTTCTAGTGTCAGGAACCATCGCGACGCATGGGTCTACACATGCGTAGGTGTCTGCCGAGACGTATAGGTGGCAGGGCACTAGGACCCAGGCGTACCTGTCGTCTGGACAGTACTAGGCAGGCACTAGGACCCAGGCTACGCCTGTCAGGTGCAGGGCGGCCTATTTAAGCTAGCCCTGCACAGACACTTGTTGCCGAATGGTCTTTGTATCCTGTTACCTGTGTGTGAGTACTTCTGATCTGGATTGTTTTGACCTTGTTGCCTTCTCCCGTCCTGACCCCTTGGCTTGCCTGACTCTGCTCCCGGATTTTCCCGTTTAGATCTGACCTCCTGGTATTGACCCTGCGTGTGACCCGACTATCCTTTGCCTACCGTTTTGTACCTTACCGATCCTCTAGTTACCTTCCCGGCCTGCATGACTCTGATTTAGCTCATCCATCCATCTACCCCGCAGGGATCACTAGGCTCCCTTACATCAGACTCCTAGCTCTCTGGAGCCCCTGTCAGACTCCTCTACCCCTGTTGGAGATACCTGGTAGTTGCGACCTGGTACCGGAGCGCTCCAAGTCCATCCCCACCATCAGGGGCCCTGGTGAACAAGTGCTCCGGTGCTTAGACGCTGGGAAGGCTCTACCGGGGGACTGATAGAGGTGCTGTCAGGCGGTCCCTTACATCTAGCTTCCACCCCCAACACATGAAACATTCCATCATACACAGTCAGGCCATTAGATACCACCGAATATGTTCTGACCCAAGAGACAGAGATAAACATCTCAGGACACTAGCAGACGCCTTCCATAAGAAAGGTTACAAGAACAAAATTATCAACACCAGCATAAACACAGCCTTGAGAACCCGAAGAGAAAATCTACTTCAGTACAAGGAGAAAAAAAACAAACAACCGTGTACCTCTAGTAACTACATACAACCCAGCACTAGAAGGAATAAGAAAAATAATCAAAGATTTACAATCCATCATAACAGAGGATGGAACTCTGAAAGAAATATTCCAGCAACCCCCAATACTGGCCTTCAGACAACCCCCCAACCTCAGAAATAAACTAATCAGTAGGAAACTTCCTTCTGATTATGATGTCACAAATAATGGAAGCAAACCCTGCAATAAGAAACGCTGCAAACTGTGCAACCAAATCAATCCATCAAAAAGTGTCAGACACTCAAAAGGTATCTTCAATGTCTCCAGCTCATACAGCTGCACCTCTATTAATGTTGTGTACCCTATCCAGTGCAGAAAATGTAGCAAAGGATCTTATGTTGGCAAAACAGGACAGAAGTTGCAAACAAGGATGAATTTGCACAGACATACCACATAGAACATAAAGAAGATGACCTTTGCACACCCGTGGGACACCATTTCGCACAACCAGACCATATTATGGAAGACCTCAATGTTTTAGTTCTTAAAGGAAATTTCAAATACATTCAGGAAAGGAAAACTTTTGAACTAAGAATGATAATTCTATTTGACACAAGAGATAACGGCCTGAATTTGGACATGGGATTCCTCAATCATTATCCAACAGTTTTATGACTATCAGCTCAAGCATGACTGCCTCTGCTAGTGTTGTCCCCCCCCCCAAGACTTTGCTTTTGCTGTATCTTATCTCTGTTTTGTTTTTGTTTTTTTCCCCATCCCCTACATCTCTTCCAACATTCTGCTAAATCTTTGTTTCAGTACTGCTTAGACCTGAAGAAGGGAACATTCCCCGAAAGCTTGTCCTCTAAATTGTATGTTATTGCAAATAAAAAAAGTATCATGGACAGTACTCAATTGTTCCTGCTACAAGGTAAAAGAGATCATAGCTGCTATGGAGCTGCTAAATTACTTTTACAGACAGTGGCAGAGGGTCCCGCCTCTGACTTTACCAGGCTCTTCCGAGTGATTGGGGAACCTGGTAAGGATGCAACTGGTGGCATCCAGTTCCTGGAATACAGTTAGAGGAACAGATTTTGTTCCTCTGTGGCACCAAAAACTGGAAGCAATGAAGATTTTGCCACTTCCGGTTTCAGTTTTTTTTTACCTGGCTGTTATTGGCTAGGGAATAGACACACATCGGCCTGATTGGCTGCATTGGAGGCTAGAAGAGAGATCTGGGCGTCTAATAGACCAAAGATCTCTCCATGAAGAGGACCTGTCACAACCCATGCTATCACAAGAGATGTTGTTCATCCCTTTTGATAGCAATAAAGTTGATGAAAAAGATTAATAATACAATGCAAAAAAAAAAGTCCCCTCGTGCCCGCGCACGCATAGCTAAATGGCGATCGCACCACACATGTGAAGTATCCCTGTGAACATCAGTGATAGAGCAGTAATTCTAGCTCCAGGCCACCTCTGTAACTCTAAACTGGTAACCTGTAAAGAATTTTAAAATGTCGCCTATAGAGATTTTTAGGTACTGTAGTTTGGCGTCGTTCCACGGACATAAGCAATTTTAAAACATGACATGTTTGGTATCTGTTTACTCAACGTAACATCATATTTGATATTGTACAAAAAAAGCTGTATTATATTATGTTTGGTGCATTAAAATTCATTAAAAGTGTATTTTTTCCCAAAAATTTGCGTTTGAAAAACCGCTGTGCAAATATTGTGTGACATAAAAATATGCAAAACCCACCATTTTATTCTCTAGGGCCTCTGTTTTAAAAAATATATATATATTGTTGGGGCTTCTAAGTAGTTCTCTAGCAAAAAAAAAAAAAAGTTTTACATGTGGGAGAGGGATGTCAGGATTGGCCTGGATTAGAAGTAGAGCCTCCAACCTCTTGTCCACAGGGGTTTTAACAAATCTCTGACAGTGCTGGTTGAGGATGCCCCAGTCTTTAACCACTTGCCTACCGGGCACTTTTACCCCCTTCCTGCCCAGGCCAATTTTCTGCTTTCAGCACTGTCGCACTTTGAATGACAATTGCGGTCATGCAACATTGTACCCATATGACATTTTTATAATTTTTTTGTGACAGAGCTTTATTTTGGTGGTATTTAATCACCTCTGGGTTTTTTATTTTTTCTTAAACAAACCAAAAACCACTGAAAATTTTGAAAAAAAATTTTTTTTCTTAGTTTTTGTTATAAAATTTTGTAAACAAGAAATTTTTCTCCTTCACTGATGTTCGCTAATGAGGCTGCACTGATGGGCACTGATAGGCTACACTGATGGGCACTGGTAGGTGGCACTGATGAGGAGGCACTGATGGACATTGACAGGCATCACTAATGGGCACAGAAAGGCAGCACTCATATATGGCACTGATAGATGGTACTGACTGGCACTAATAGGCAGCTCTGATGGGCACTGATATGTGGCATTGATGGGCACTAATATGTGGCATTGATGGGCACTGACAGGTGGCAATTATGGGCACTGACAGGTGGCACTGATGGGGCTACACTGATAGTCAGGGCCCTGATGATCAGTGTACATGTCCCCTCTAAGGAATGCAGATTACCAGATCTCCTCTCCTCACACGCTGTCAGTGTAAGGAGAGGACGGCCCTTAACCTGCATTTTCTATTTACATTCAATCAGCTGTGATTGAACACAGCTGATCACATGATAGAGCCTATGTCATCAGCACTTTACTGCAGTCGGTGATCTGCTGTGTCCCAGGGACACAGCACACCACCGATCGCCGCACGCCCCCTGGAGGCGCATATGCACAGATAGAGTGGGAGGACGTCATACGACAGAAGCTGTTATCAATGTATTTTTTTCTGTTCCTAGAGGCTAAATAGTGTTAATCTATGAGTCCACACTACTTTAAGCTATTAGCATTTTTTTAACTTCAGTATCTAGGAGCAGAATTTTCTTTCTTTTTTTAGTTTTTGAAGCACTTTTCCACCTGAAAAAAACACTAAATACACCTAAACGCTACTAAAAGGCTCATAATAGCTTTTTTTTCTAGCTTTTTTATTCCTCTAACATGTACTGTAAAATGCTAATGGGAGATGCGCATATGTTGGCGGCCAGAGCAGATGTCCCAGTAATCCGCTTCGCACCCTCCCGGCACACACAGCGCTCTACAGCGGGAGCCGGAACTCACTCGGGTCCCCTATAAGCACCGGGGATAACCATGCACTACAGGGCTCTTTCCCATACTGGGTCGTGTGGCGAGGAGGAGCCGAAGCAGCTCACAGAACCCATTCCTGTGGTGGGCAGGGGAGGCAAGATGGCGGCCGGCTCCGGTCCCATGGCCTGCAACTCGTCCCTGAGGACTAATCCTCTCCCACAAAGGACCAAGGCTGGCACTCTCTGCGCAGAGGACCTCAACATGGGCACTGTGACTGCTACCAAGGGGTGAGTGAGCTTCTACAACCCTCCCACTAGTCCTGCTGCATCTCTATCACAGGCATCAGCCTGCTCCCTAGGCCAAGATTCTCATGTCTCCTGTATCCTGGATAAAGAAGTGGCTGATATCTTCCTCAGCCAAAGTAGCGGTGTGGACCTTAATCTAGACAGCCTTGCGGGATCTCTGGCACTTCTGGTTTCAACTCTTATCGCCCGCTTTGCTGACCTGCTACAACGGGAATTGAATAAAGCTACTACTAAATTAGCGGACGATCTAAAGCAAGACTTCCAGGAATTGGGCCAACTTCTGGATAGTATCGAATCTAAAGTAGACGCAATAGTCCATAATGTGTCCTAAAATTCTAATATGATTACTGAATTACTGTCAAGGTCCTACCTTTTCCCAGAGGTTATGTTACTCCATGTGCTAGCATCCATCTTGGATTTCTGCTGAGCATGATGGGAATCTTTTATGCCTTCAGGTCTCTGAGGTCCATCCCCCAGAGGGGTGTGGCTGAGTACATATAAGCCTGGGATCTGCACATGCTCTTTGCACTTGTGTCTTGTGTCTTTGTCTTGCTACAGCTCTGTGTATACGCTCGTGACTCTTCTGGTATTCTGACTCGGCTTGTGACTAAGACCATTCTCTGCGTTTCCCTTTGATCTGACCTTCCGTTGCTGAACCCGGCCCGTGACCTGTGATTCTCTGTCTACTGTTCTGTACTGTTTTGTCCCGTTGTTATTGACCCGGCTTGTCTGACTACGCTATTGTCATTCTCACCAACTACACGCCATTGGCGGCAGCCATTACCGCAGCTGGGGTGTCTCGGGGGCCGCGACCTGGTCCCTGGTTGCGTCAAGTCCATCCCCACCATCAGGGGCCCTGGTGAAGGGCAGCCTGGGACTTAGACTCCGCGCCCTGAGGGACTTCAGTCTGTTGGTGGTGGTTGTCGTCAGCCAGTGCGTTACCCTGCCACTAGGCCTACCTGTCCGTTCCACAGCCCTGCCCTGACAATTACAAGATCGACTGGATGAAGCTTACTCTATATTAGATGACCTGGAAAACCGTGCCCAACGCTACAATTTCCGTGTTCGGGGGCTCCCAGAATCGGTGAAAGATCTCACTGGCCTTACCCAGTCTCTTTTGCAATCTGCGATGCCTGAGACTTATGAACTTCACACAGAGATTGACCGTATTCACAGGGAGCTGATTCCCCCTAGACCAGAGGGACCTCCTAGAGATGTTATTGTCAAGCCACACTTTTTCCGGGTCAAGGAAGCGATCATAAAATATGGCCGGAAAATTCAGACATGGAACTTGCGGGGCATAAAATTCAAATCTTTTCAGACATCTCTCCGACTACCATCCAGAAAAGGATATCTCTCAAACCATTGCTCTCCTCTTTGGTACAGCGGGATATTCGTTATCTGTGGGCTTATGCCTTTCATCTTGTATCTCTGTTTCCCAAATCAGATTCCTCCAATATCCCCCCTCCCTCTCTGTTGAGTGACATGTGGTCTGTTTGATGACAGAGATCACAGGCAGCAAACTCATTGGGAGGGTGTCATGGCTATAAAACCCACTAGCTGGTGCCCCTATGTCTGCGAGACTCTTGCTGGAGAAGGGATCGTAAAACCATAAACCAAGCCCTCACGGAGCTTCAAAGACATTCCAGGTAGTCGTAAAAACAGACTTACATTTAAAAACTCACTTTTCCATATAATTTTATATGTTCGAATAGGACATAATTACATAAACAAGGAGCACATATTCGGACAGCTCACTTTAATCCAAGTCGCCTGGTATATTACACCCCCTAGCTGGCATATACAGGAGAGCAGAAAATTATATCTCCTTAACCATGCAAGCAGGTATGTCATATCTAACCGTTCAGCAGATATGTCTGCATATTACGCTACTAGTGGCCAGGCTGCTAAATGCACCGAGAATAAGTTATGAACCATGACATCAACTGGGAGAGTTTTTGGTTCTAGCTTGGGTCTCCGCCCCAACACCCCTCCCCAAATGAGGCAATTGGTTCTCTGCTTTAAGGAGACACCCTGCTGAGTTGCTAGAAAAGCTGTTATGCTTGGAGCAGAAGGCAGAGTTAAGCTGATTTGAGCTAAGTTGAAGATTCTCCCTTTTAACATTGGAACTAACTTTGGGATATAAGGCATCCTTTTGGCTCTGAAACCTGATCTGCTTAACCCAAGGCTGACGGCAAGTACTTTATCCCTCTAAACCTCTTTCTGTTATCTCTTTGCTGTGCCATTGCCCTTTGTATATTTATATATATATATTGGCTACATCTTTTCTGTAAATATTTTTATTGCACCCTTTTGACCTTTTAGTAATAAATCTTACTTTCTGAAGGTGTTGAACTGTTTCTAAAGCTCTTTAATGCAAACTAAGAACCCCTGCCTCTGAAGAGCGCTACTGTGTGTGTGTTTTAAATTTCGGTATATCTCTGCCTGCGGTGACAGTGGTATACCGATGCTTATGCAAACATCATAGTGTTATTGCTGATATGTACAAAAAGGAGGTGGTGGCAGTGTGAAGGGTTAATTACATAATTAACCTGACCCAGTAACAATTGCTCTCAGGCTGCAGATACACAGATTGTGGTCCATTAGCTGGAAAATCTGTGTGCAGGGTGCAGCTGGGCGTAGCATTGTTATGCACATGACAGCGCAGTTTTAGATTGGCTAGTCCTTCGGTCACAAGTTGGGTGAGAAGGGCTGGGGTCTGACGCCGCGATCGCCACAGGTAGACCCCTTCCTTCCCAGGGCTGTAGCCCTGGACTAGTTGGTTAATTTTTTTTCTGTTGCTCTATAATGTGTGCTGCAATGTTCTCTTTGACATGGTGTTCTGAGTACCCTACGTGTCTTACTTCTCTTCTTTTTCTATGCTTTCTTTATTTCTCTCTCTTTTTTTTTTCCTGAGGGTCAACCGTATTTTTCACCAGTCATTCCTGATTTCTATTATACTATGGGTGTGGGTAAGCTTAGCTGCTTATAGTCCGCTTATAATTGGTCATGTCTCCCCAACAGCTTGATAAAGGTGTCATTCGATTGCTTTCTCATAATGTCCAGGGATTTGGCTCTTCCTCTAAATGTATTAAAGCCTTTAATCATTATCGCTCTTTAGGAGCGGACATTGTAGGCCTCCAGTAGATGCATTTCCCCCCTTCTTATACCCCATGATATGTACATAAAGATTATCCTCTATGCTACTTTGCTAATGCTATGAAAAAGAAGAGGGGGTGGCGCTTTGTCCCGACGTTTGTCGTTTGTCTTTTACTGAATCTAAAACTATTAAGGGTTATCTTTTGGTGAAGGGGCACTTAGGAGAAAACTTTGTCACCTTCCTGGTTTATTATACTCCAAATACCAATCAGTTTGGGTTCTTTCAATCCCTATTCAGTTCCTTGGCTCCGGAGTTTGAGGGTGATGTTATTTTGGCTGGGGACTTTAATTTAGCATTGGACCAGCTGTTAGACAGATCCCATACTGTCATGCTTAGATCCTCTTCCAGACAGAGACGTAAATTTGCCCAGCTTCTATTTCGCTATGATTTGATACCTAGAGAGAAGCTTATCCAACTTCCCGAGATTATTCTCATTTCTCCAGAGCTCATAATTGTTATTCCCTCATTGATCATGTATTTCTCCACACGAGATTATTTTCTAAACTAGTTATGGACAAAATTGTCTGTACATCTTGGTCTGATCATGACCCGGTCCTCTTAATGCTTTCGACTTGGACGAATAAGACAGCTAATCCTCATTGGCGTCTTAATAATTCTCTCTTGGGCAGTGCTTCTTATTGTCTTGATATTTCAACATATCTGAAATTTTACTTTGAGACTAATATGGCAGAAGACACGAATCCTGCTATAAATTGGGCGGCCCATAAGGCCTCGGTTAGGGGCTTTCTTTTTCAACTATCCTCACGACTCAAAGTGTCGTGATGACCTGATTCTGGCTAAATCTAAAGCCTATACTGATCTTGCAGCCCAACATAGAAGGACCCCTGACTCGGATTTACTAGCTAAACTTGACCAGGCTCGATTGGAACTTTAACTTATGCCTCACTAGTACGGCAGATAAACAGTTAAGTTGGGCTAACCATAAATTTTTCACGTGGCGGGATAGGCCAGGTGCTTTGTTGGAGTGTAAATTGTCTCCTAGACACTCCCATATAGCTCTTCCTAAAATTAGACTATCGACTGGTACTATGTCCCAGGACCCTGGTAAAATCCTGCAAGAATTCCATTCTTTTTATACAGATCTTTATTGTCAGCCTCGAGATGACGCCTCCCCATCAGTTAAGCGCTTCCTGACATCTTTGACTCTTCCGTCTCTTTAAGAAGCCCATAGAGACCTAATGGATCAGCCTATCACTTGTGAGGAAATTCAGAATGCTGGAAAAACCTTAGCTCCACATAAATCACTAGGACCGGATGGTCTTCCTCATACTTATTATAAAGCCTTCTCGGATCTTTGATTCCACATATGGCTTATTACTTCAATTATTTACAGGATGGGGTGAGGTGCCATTTGATGAGAATAGAGTGTATATTAGTGTCATTCCCAAGCCTAATAAATATACCACTGCCGTTCCTAATTATTGTCCTATTTCTCTGATCAATTGCGACCTTAAGATCCTCACTAAGATCTTGGCTTTATGCCTTAATACATTTTTAAGCACACTACAATCATGATGATCAGCCTAGGTTTATTAGAGTCCATCAAACACTTGATCAAATTCAGCAAACTTTGACATTACTGTCTACTGTATGAACTAATTGGGATAATTCCCTGCTGAGGGAAATATTGCTGCTGTCTCTAGATATCCACAATGTGTTTGATAGTTTGACCTGGGACTATTTGTTTCAGATATTGGACCCATTTGGGTTTGGCTCCTCCTTCCTGACTCTTTTACGAGCTCTATATTGCAACCCTTCAGCTCAGGTTTCTGTTCGCAGGTATAAATCGGCTCCTCTTCCTATTAGGAAGGGTTGCCCTCCCCCCTAGTCTTTGCATTGGCAATAGAACCTCTTGCTATTGCTATCTGTTCTGACCCTGCCATCTCAGGCATTCATTGCATTCATTGCAGCTGATGGGATCACAAATGTGCTCTATTTGCTGATGATGTCCTTATGTATGCTTCCAATCCCCGATTGTCTTTGCCCAATCTGTTGACTTTACTTCATCGATGCTTTATAGCTTCGGGTCTCACTCTAAATTCTTCTAAAACAACTGCATTAAATATCTCACTACCCCTTTCGGCGGTTTAATACCTTCAAGACAACTTTGATTTTCATTCTCTTCCCTATCTGGGGGTTCATCTTACATGTTCTATTTCCACAAAGTATCATGCCAATTATCCCCCTCTTTTTAAACGACTCAAAGACGATTTGCGTAGTTGGGTGGACTTCCCTTTATCTTGCTTTGGTAGAATCAATTCTATCAAAATGACCCTTCTACCAAGATTTCTCCATTATTTTCGAACATTGCGGTCCCCAGAAGAAAAATCTTGCACTTACAATTCGACATTTCTCGATTTGTATGGGGCAATACGCGTCCTTGGATCAATAATTGGACTTTATATTCCCTGAAAAAGCATGGTGGCTTGGGACTTCCTAATATTTTGGCTTATTTTCATGCAGCACAGATATTGCAGCTCTTACACTACAGCCAAAGGATATGTACCTCAATGGGTTGGCATTGAGGCTTTTCTTGTTATCCTTATGCTATTGGTTCTCCCATGTGGCTCCCCAACTGATTACGTCCTCCCATCCTTTGCCCTATGTTATCCTACTCTTTAGCGATTTGGGACAGGTGGCGTACCTGTAAATCCTTATTTTCCCCTCATATCCCCCTGGCCCCAGTCTTTTGTAATCCCGAATTTGTACCTGGTTTAACACCATCTGTGTTTCAATGGTGGATCACTAAGGGCTTTTTGCATATTGGGGATTATTTAGATAGGAATCGTCCATACTCTTTACAATATTTTTGAAACAAATGTCAATTACCTCCTAGCGAATTCTTTTGTTATAACCAAATTGTGTCCTTTATCTACTATAAGCTTAAAATTACTGGCAGAACGTCTTACATTCACCTTTCTCGAACTTTCTTGTCGAGTTTCTGGTGTGGTGAAAGGTCGCATATCTATTATATATATACTTATTGATCCAAACATTAAACTTCTCTCTATGACACAATGGGAAAGAGATTTCAATTTCTCCTTAGAGTTAGATACTTGGCGGGACATAGCTAATGCTTTATCTGAAACCTCTATTAATACCACACTTATTGAATCTAACTATAAAACTCTTCTTCGTTTGTACCTAATCTCTATGCGTCTTGCTAAAATATACCCTACTGCATCACCTTCCTGTTTTCAACAATGTGGACAGGAGGGCTCTATGTACCATACTTGGTGGACGTGTCCTGTGGTGACTAGATTTTGGATCCATTTATTTAATTTTCTCATTCAGGAGTTAATGTTCATAGGTCCCCTGAGGTAGCCCTATTTCAGCAATTGCCTGCAGACATCCCCAAGAAACCGTTTAAATTGTTTCTTTACATTCTCCTGGTGGCGAGAATCACAATAGCAAATACTGGAAGCGATCGGCATTACAGCTTGACTATTTGATTTTTCCTTGGCCTCTAGCACGCACCTGAGGAATGTTTGGTTTTATGCTTGGCTACTCAGTTTGTTTCTTCGCTCTGTTACTTTATTGTTTGTATCATTCCATAGTGAATAGACTTATTGTTTGGAATCCTGCAACCAACGATTGTAGGCTATATTCCTTTTGTATACTGTTTCTAAACTTAATAAAAAAAACATTGAAATATAAAATGCTAATGCTCCGAAACACTCCTAAAATGCTCCTAAAAAATTGCTATTACCAAAGTTTTTTTATCCAGCATTTTTTGAGCTTAAAAAAACGCTAATGTGCATGGAGCCTTAAAGACTGGGGCATCCTCAACCTGCACTGTCAGAGATTTATTGAGTCATAAAACAGTTGGATCCATACCTAGAACTTTCTACTTTTTGTGGTATGTCCCCTCAACAAAGTACTGTTGAGAAGACCACTTGGGAAGAGATAACAATTTATAAGACTTCTGCTAGTCTTCATACAAAACATCCTGTACAAACAGGTCATCCTTGTAGGCTCAATGGACTTGGGTAAAAATCCCATACTTGGGATCTTAGACCTAGATGGTGGAGGCAATTCTAACTTCAAACAAGTGTGTATCGAGTCCACCAGAACTGCAATGGATTCCTTCAGCTTGGTTGAGATTGTCACAAAATAAAAAATCCTATTCACTATGCTTAGTGCTAGATAAATAAATACATAAATAAATCCACAGCTGCACTCAAAACATCAAATATGATGTGCTACCAAAAATATTGCGCTGTGTATCTTTGTGAAACAATAAATATAAATAAGTAAAATGTGACATTCAAAGAAACATCCATAGAATCCAATCAGATAATTCTTCCATGAATACGAGTATTAAGCATGTAAAAAAAAATAACTGTAAGGCTCCATGTACATCAGTGTTTTTTTAACCTAAAGAAAGGCTGGAAAAAACACTTTATAAAAAACACTGGTTTTTTTTGTAGCATTTTAGGAGCGTTTAGAAGCATTTAAGAGCTTTAGAGTTCTATTAGCATTTTTACAGTACATGCAGAAAAAAAGGTAGAAAAAGCTGTTAGGAACGTTTTAGTACTGTTTAGTGTTTAGAAGGGTTTAGCATTAAAACTCATAAAACTCTACAAAAACAATTGTTTTCTCTACTAGCCTAAAGTAATGTGCATGAACACATAGGATAACACTGTTTAGCTTCTAGGAGCAGAAAATTAAATGAGCATATATCTTGTATTGTATGAATAAATAATGCCCCTTTTGCATGGACGATGTTCAAATACAAGTACTTCTTTTAGCCTTTTAGCCTTTGGTCCTGTGACAGCTGATGCTCCAATCCTTTTTTCTCCAGAGCCAGAATGTGGGTGGGTCCACTGCATCATGAGGTATAGTGCAATAGTAGCTTTGTCCGCTGATCCTACACTATACAGCAGGGGCGGACTGACAACTCATGGGGCCCCTGGGCAATAGGGGATCATGGGGCCCCTGTGTCCTTGCTTAAACTCAAAAAAGCCTATGAAAAAGGTACCAGGGGCATCTCATGGGGCCCCTTACTGACCCCAGGCCCTTGGGCTGTGCCCGAGTTTCCAAATGGTCAGTCTGCCCCTGCTATACAGTATGAGGGAGCTGACACAACAGGCTGAAAACAGCAGGAAAAGAAGCCTAATAGGAGTTGTCCTCATAAACAATATGCTCATGTTAGCCTGATATTAAGAGACATTTAAATAACTATTGAGGTGTGTCCCGCCTGGCTACTGAATTCTCAAACAGTGGCTGACAATTTTCAACCGCACTCCTTTGACATAAGTCGATTTAAAAATGTACTTGTCAAGGCTGTTCCAACAGCGTATGGCTAGCGGAAGGCACTGCTGCCTCTAACAGCTAGGTTTAGGAGATTTATAAATGTTTTTATCAATCACTTTTTTTTACCACTGACAGCTATCCTGTCAGTCAGTTCTAATGTGCTTTGGTTTCACCTTCTTGCTCCTACGTCATTGCTGTGTCCTTTAGTGATGTAAGGGTCAGGGCTTTCTGTGTTATGAAGTTCACTGTAGATTGGCTGTTATGGAGAGTACTAGTCTGAGTTTACCTGACTAAGAGCTCCTTCACACCAGATTGCAAAGCAGCGGCTGGTGTGCAGTACAGTGAGGCCAAGATCAGTGCATCGCCCAACACAGTCCCACTTTATGTGGTGCAAACATACCCTAACTGGTAGAACAAATGCACAATAGCTTGTGTCCTCTTCTCTGACCTTTTGACTTTGGCAAAACTCTGCTTCAGTCACTTTGTTCCAGAGATATTCCAGTTTTGCTAAAACAGCATCATAGGTCTACAGGTAACCTCGCTAGCGGTCTGATTATATCCATATTTCTGTGCTCAAAGCGGTAAAAATTTTTTGCATGGAAATATGTATTTTTTTTATTGTAGGCCTGTAATTTTTAGGAATAACTCACTGAAATCTGTCCGAACAAGAGTCTAGTAAACATCCCTGGTATGTTAAAATTTGAAACATGAAATCATAAATTATAATTTAATAAATAATCATAAAAAATAATATAATAATAATAAATTTAATTCAATAATATAATCAAACCAAAAACACTGAAATTTGAAATTTAGCACCAAGTTCGCACATTACTGAGCAAAGTCGCAAAATCGTCTTCAGTGTCTGACGAATTTCCCCACGAATCATTATCACTCAATTCTGCAAGTGGTTCTAATTTATTATTATTATTATATTATTATACAGTATTTATAAAGCGCCAATAGTTCGTTCAGCGCTGTACATAACAAAGCTGATCTAAAACCACTTTTGACCTAAAGGGACGCTTTTTGGACGCCATGGACATTTCTCAGTTTCCAGGCAGAAAGAACAGTAAAAATGCAGGCAGGGCACAGGACAAAGCACTAGGGACAAAATGTATGTGAAATGCTTTGATACAGTAATGTTTTACTATATGATTTTAGTGAATTTAGTGAATGTCACTTTTACAACTTTAAAATTCCCCGCCAGTTCCATCCCCTGTATGTCCCGACATCGCAGGGAACAGAACCCAGAAGACAGATGCCGGCATCGGCCGGAGGACATTGCAGGGGACACTGCAGGAGGGACATCGCGGGTGACCAGGACAAGGTAAATGCAGAAGGGATCCCAGAGCAGCACTGTAGGGTATTCCCGAGTGTAGCTCGAGGTTACCGCTTGTGGTGCTGAAACTTTACCCCGAGCTACACTCGGGAATACCTCCAGGGAGGTTAATTTTTTGCAATATGATACTGCCTGCTCCTATTGGGATCTAAATGTTTTAGCCCAGACATGTGACATTTCCTAAGAAGAAGAAGAAGAGGATGTAAGTATATTTACTAATATCACTCAACTTGATATCCTTACATATTCATCTTCTCAGGAAATAGCACAAGCCATGCAAAGGACTTTCAGTTCCCCAGAGAATATGGTTTGTCATATAAGGAATCAACTCCCAGATTTACCAGTCTGTCACAGTCGCTTTATCAACATATCATTGACCATAGTATTAAGTTTTACTGTGCAAGTGATTACGCACTTTGAAAGTGTACTTAAAGCAGAACTAAAGGCAAAACTTTTTTTCATTTTGGATAGAGCAAGGGACGTTTTTTCTTGTCATCTGTGTCCCATTGCAGAGATGTTTCTTCACTTCCTGACCCATAGCCAAACAGGAAGTGAGAGGAAATCCATGCAAATTAAGGGAATTCCTTTGGCCCCCCAGATCACCAAACCTAGTGTCCCCATTGGAGATTTCCCCTCTATTACTTTTCCAGGGACAACCCAAAATTTGGGATTTTCTTTTACTATCACTTTCAATGATAATGGTAAACAGGACAAATCGAGACGGAGAATTTCCTTTACCTTTTCAAAAAAACTGCCAGTGGTTCGAATCCATCTCCACTATACAGGGGCTGACCATTTGGGAACTCGGGCACTGCCCGAGGCCCGGGCTCAGTAGGGGGCCCCTTGAGATGCCCCTGGTACCTTTTTTGGGTGTGGTTTGATTTTGGGTGAGGACACAGGGGCCCCATGATCCCCTATTGTCCGGGGGCCCCATGAGTTGTCAGTCCGCCCCTGCCACTATATCTAAAACTAAAAAAAAAAGTTTTGCCTTTAGCTATACTTTAACTCTGCAAGTACAGTTGCTCCAGAGCTTAATAAATGAGGGGAAGCTCTGCTGACTTCCATTTTCCATTCAGGTGCACATAAAAATGCTGTTTTTTTTTAATTTCCGTGATTGGGTATTCTTTGCAAAAGTGAAGCTTCACCTTATTTTCTATGCTCTGGAGCAACTACACTTGCAATGTACATAGTCTATTTGCTTTTAGTAAATCCACCCAGCATATAGAACATATACAGGATATGGAATAGGAACAAATACTAAGAATTGAACCTATCATACAGAAATGGGGAAGTACTGTGAAGTGTCAGTTTTTTACTACATATAAAGTCTATTTTTTTGCATTCCAAAAGCAAGTGTTTTAAAAAATACTGCATGATGATCTTAAAGTGGTTCTAAAGCCTTGGTGTTTTTCACCTTAATGTATTCCCTGCATTAAGGTAAAAAATACCATACTATTTCTTTCCCTCCCCTCTCACCCGAGCATGTCAGTGATTCAGCTCTGTCCCGGCTGCAGGTCTTCTCTCCCCTCTCTTCCTCTTTTCACAGCGATGTGGCACTGCTGTTCTTCAAATCCTTTGGAGAGGGAGCTGTAGGTTGGGCTGAGCTGCACTGTGTGTGGGCCGAGCCACACCCTAGCTCAGGAGTGAACCTGCAGGTGTGCCCCCATAGCAAGCAGCTTGCTATGGGGGCACATAGAGAAGTGAAGTGGCTTGGTGCTCCAGCAGGGTATGCTAGAAAAGGAGGTTTGGGGCTGCTCTGTTAAAAACTATTGCACAGAACAAACAGGTAACAACTACATAAAGAACAAAAAGAGGGCGCAAAGGACTAGTGCATTACCAAAAGATTTTTATTAAACATAAAGTCAAATTCCAGTTCCAAACTCACAAAGGAGATAGGATAAGAGCAGTATATCACACCAATGTGAGGCCAGTGCTAGTGAGGTGTCACTTGGTCCCACGCAGTTGGCAGACTGATGCATTTCGAAGGTTGAACCCCTTCGTCAGAAGAATGCATTGATCTGAAGAAGGGGTTCAACCCAGGGGCGGACTGACAACTCATGGGGCCCCCGGGCAATAGGGGATCATGGGGCCCCTGTGTCCTTGGCCAAACTTAAAAAAGCCTATGAAAAAGGTACCAGGGGCATCTCATGGGGTCCCCTACTGACCCCAGGCCCTCGGGCAGTGCCCGAATTTCCAAATGGTGAGTCCGCCCCTGGTTCGACCTGTGGAATGTGTCAGCCTGCTAACTGTGCGTGGAACTTTGCTACTTGCCTTATATTTGTATGATAAACTGCTCTTATTATACCTTTTTTGTGAGAATGGAATTTGCATTTGTGTTTAATAAAATCTCTCAATAATGCACTAGGCGTTTGCACTCTTGTGTTTGTTCTTTGTGCAGTTATTTGCTAAGATCCCCCAGTCTAAGGAGGGCTGCATTAGCAAAGCATTCTGATTAAAGACTTATGAGAGTTCCACATTTCACATACAGTTTGGATTGTGAAGATGCATATGAATTCTTCTGAGCACTGAAGATTTTAGTTTGTCTTTTAACAGAAATAAGTATAACCTATTTGTTATTTTAATTTACAAATGTACCATTCCCATAATATTGAACACATTTAGATTTCTATGATGGCATTGTGCAAAATGTAGAGAAAAGCAATCAGGGGAATTATACTATATATGAGAGATTTCTTGTGGTAGTTCCCTTAACCCCTTGACACCGATCGCACACAAATATGCGGTCTCTCGGCATCTGGGCCTTGACGCCGAGCGGCCGTATATTTGCTTGCAATTAGAAAATACATATGTGCTGGAAGCGTGCGCCCTGCTGTCTCCCAGTACATGTGTCCGCGACTCCCGGAAAGGTCACAATCTCCCCTTTCGATCGGTACCTTTTGCGATCATGTGACCGCTGTGATTTGTCACATGACCCTGAAACTCCGGCTTCTGAAACTCTTAAAGAGCCGGGAGGCGCCGGTGCGAAGAGGTTAAAGTAAAGCTATAGGCAAAAATTTTTTTTTTCCATTTAGGATAGAGCAAGGGAGGGTTATAACCCATGTCATGTTTTTTTGCCATCTATGTCCCATTGCGGATATTTCCCTTCACATCTTGTCTCATTGCCAAACAGGAAGTGAGAGGAAATCCCTGCAAATTAGAGAATTCCTTGGAGACCTCCAGGTCACCGGAACTAGTGTCCTCTTTGGAAGATTTTGCCTCTATTACTTTTCTGGAGACAACCCAAAATTTTGGATTTTTTTTTACTTGCACTTTCAACAATAATACTAGACACATAGACAGGGTGAATGTCCTTAATGGGGATACAGACAACAAAAAAGACTAACAGGTGTTCCAATCTCTCTCCACTCTATCTCAAACTAAAATAAAAACGTTAGTTATATTTTTAGAACTGCCTGTGCCTAATTCAGGCAATCATTTGGGCCAGTGTCCATAACATTACCTACAAATGTGGTAAATTCAGGTAGTTCTTACTACCACCACTTTGCTGGTTGCTTTGGCAGCAACAAACTCTTAAAGAATTACCACTCGTTATCCAGTTGGGTAACTGGTGATAATTAAAGGGTAACTTCACTTTCATGGAAAAAAATTAACAAATAAAAAATATTATATCGTGTATACAATTGTGACTCAAGTCATATTGTAGTTGAATGTTATTAATAATGACCTTTGCTTTTCAATCTGCAGCATTGTAATTTTCTGTAAAATGCAAAACAATATGGTTGCCTGGAGGCACTCTGTACACAGATGGTGTACAGAACTCCTGCCAGATATGTCATTTCCTGCTTGTGTAATTGGCTCACTGATTTTCCCAGAAGTCTGCAGTAAGATACAAGTCACATTTTTGGCATCCCCTGCAACAAAAATGTCACTTTTGGTGAGATACTTCCAAAGGAAAATGACATACCCTGCAACTTTCCTCATTAGAGCCCTACAGGTGCAGCAGCTGATTAATAATGATAAAACCACTCCCATATAGGTCCACTCTGCACATGGACAGAATAATAAAAGGTAGGAATCTGCAACAACATTTGTTAAAACCCCTCCAATTTTACATAGATCACCCAGAGTGGAATGTTTTTTCTCAAAAAAAAGGAGTTACTCTTTAAGACCAGCTCTCAGTTGGGATACAGAGGTGTGTCAGTTCTCAGGTTAGGGAAATATGACAACCTGAATATGAAGAGATTAGGATCAGTAAGGAAACTGTGCTTTACTTTAGATTGATAGCTTTTTGGTCAGTCACCCCTTGGCTGCCTTTTTGGAGGGTTCTTATTATTGGGAGCTTTTTTGTCTTAATTATATTGTGTGGTCACTGTTAGCTGCTGCCCTGCACATTGCAAACTGCTTTTTGTCTGTTGCAAAGCTTTCCTTTAGAAAAAAGGGAGTTTGCTGTTTGGGTGGTCTTTTAGGATTTGCCTTTCTTTTGGAGGTATATTGGTTATTATTTTGTGTTGATAAGGTTTCTTTTTAAGTTTGACATGTTCAAAGTATATAATTCACTTGTTGCATCCCTTTTCCTTCAATCTGTCATTTTTGGGACCAACGCAGTTTTTGTTACAGTTACAAAAGAATCTTTTATTTTCTACCCTGGAAAATTCTGCAGTTTGTACATCATATAGTGCAGTGTTTTTCAACCTTTTTTGTGCAAAGGCACACTTTTTTCATGAAAAAAATCACGAGGCACACCACCATTAGAAAATGTTAAAAAAAATTACCTCTGTGCCTATATTGACTATATATAAAGTAATTCTCTTGAATAGTAATCAAACACAAAGAAATTATTTTATAATTATTTCATCCCCCCATATAGTATTTCATCCCTCATACAGTAATTCATCCCTCATATAGTAATTCATCCCTCATATAGTATTTCATCCCCCCATATAGTATTTCATCCCTCATATAGTAATTCATCCCCCCATATAGTATTTCATCCCCCCATATAGTATTTCATCCCCCCATATAGTATTTCATCCCTCATATAGTAATTCATCCCTGATATAGTAATTCATCCCCCATATAGTATTTCATCCCCCCATATAGTATTTCATCCCTCATAAAGTAATTCATCCCTCATATAGTATTTCATCCCCCACAGTACTATTCCCCCCCCCCCCCTTCTAGTAAGCCAAGTCCCCCGTGTCAATTCACTTACCTTTTGCGTTCCTCTCGCTGTCTTCCCGCGCCGTTCGGGTCTTCAGGGCGGACTGTGAGAGGAGCCTAGCTCCCCTCCCCTCACGTTCGGCACGCTGCCCCGCCTACACACATCCTGACAGCCACATCCGCAAGCCGGATTAAAAGGTCCGCGCGGACTTTTGGGGCTGCCAACCGAGAGGAGGCAGGGGAGCGGCCGACCGAGAGGAGGGAGGGGAGCAGGCGCCCGGCACACAGAAGAGCCGCATTAGACTGGGTAAAGAGCCGCATGTGGCTCGCGAGCCGCGGCTTGCCGACCACTGAATCATTAGATTCTAATGATTGGTCTATTTGTGAGCCGAAGCCACATGTTACAGATGAAATTGGAATTTTTCCCACGGCACACCAGACAATATCTCACGGCACACTAGTGTGCCGCGGCACAGTGGTTGAAAAACGCTGATATAGTGTACCTTACTAGGTTTGACATTTTGTGCCTTCAAGTGACATCTAGTGTTGATTGCTGATATTACAATTAAACCTCACTTTACATATAAACTCATATATAAGCTAAAACATTTTTTAGATAACTGATTTACCTAGCTTGTCCTTCTTCTTCTACCTCTGATATATTAAAAGTATGGTATTATATATAATATTATGTCCAATATATATGGATGGATATAACAATATATGAAGTGCTTTAGACGTGCCAAAAAACTCATCAATACAAAACTAAAAAACAACAATGTACAAAAAATCTATTCCCAGCGGAGAGGGATTAGAACATCAGAGCGTCAGATTTTTATTCCTGTTTGTACCCCTGGAGATTCAGCCTCTTTTTTTCTGACAGCTCCATGTCAGCACAACTGTGTCAAAACCAGGTACCCACTCCCCCCCAGAAGGTGCCAGATATGACAGTGGAGGGGGGGGTATACAAGCGGAGCTTCCGCTTTTGGGTGGAACTCTGCTTTAAGCAGCAGGCAAGACCCTGTGAAATGGTTATTTAGTCTGGCAATGAGCAGAGCTTTTCCAAGCAAAACAACTTTCTTCAGACTTTTCAAAAAAGAAGACACAGGCGAACATGACAGTGAGATGAACATGATTGTAAGTGTTCCATTCACCTTGTGAAAGGTTTATGTGTTCCAACAATGAGCATGCAAAACAGCCTCTTCAGACTTTCCAAAGTGGGGGGAGAGATGAACATGACAATATAAATCTTTTTTGTTCAAGCAACCAGAAATGATGATGATGACACCCAACATGTTGTTACATTCATTAAACAAGTGACCAGTGCACTCAAAAGGAGTTGTTTCCACTGTGCGAAAGAGTTATATGTTCTGGCAATTAGAATTCTCATAGCCGAGCCAGACAAGACAGGCTCTTCAGACTCTATGAAGAGGAAGATGCGGACAAGCATGACTATGTATCCTGTTGGTTTAAGCAGCCAGGGATAGAGATAATGATACTTAGCAGGATGTCACATTCAATAAACACATTGTCAAAATACTCTAAAGGAGTGGTTTCCACTTACGCTTTGAAAGGGTTATCTGCTTTGGCAATGAGAAGCTGCCAAGTCTTCCCAGCCGAAGCATCCCTCTTCAGGATTTCCAAAGAGGATGATGTGGATGGACATGACTGTATGAATACTGCTTTGTTCAAGCAACCAAGGATAAAGATGATGACATCTAACAGGTGGTCACATGAGGCTAAAACACTGTAAAGGCATGTTTCCACTGTGAAGAGGTTATCTATTCTATCAAGGAGCAGGAGTCTGAAGAATCATCTTCACACTCTTCCAAAAAAGAGTCCAATGAGCATAACTGTATGAACCAAGCAGCCAGTGATAAAGAGGTTGACTCCTAACAAGTTATCATATTTATTGACCATCTGGTCAATACATTCTAAAGGCGTTCTTTCCACTCGCCTTGTGAAGGGGTCATATATTGTGCTAATTAGCAGTCTCAGAACCTTGTCAGACAAATCAACCCTTGTCAGATTCATCCAAAGAACATGTGTATGAACATGACTGTCTTATTCCTGCTTTGTTCAAGTAGACCGTGATTAAGATGGTGGGCACCAAGCTGTCACAATTAATTAAGCATGTGGTCATGTCACACTAAAGGAATTGCTGAATTCACATTCTGCAAGGGCCATCTATTCTGCCAAAACCCAGTCTTCCTTTTTAGGGCCATTATAACTGGTCTCAGAGCCTCCTCAAGCCAATCAATCCTCTTCAGTCCCTTCTGAAGAAGAAGATTAGAGCAACCTGTGTCCAGGTTTTTGATTACTTTTGTAGGTTTAATGGAATGCCTTTAAATATAAGCAAAGCTGTGGAAGTATTTTAAGTGCCTTCAGAGGACGGCTTGACAATTCCGTTATGGTGACTGAATCAAGCACTCATTCTACAAGACTGAAGCATGTTGTCACAGCAGAATGTCAAGGGCTTTGAATCACCCCTTGGGTCTGTGTGTCCCTTACAGAATTGGCCAGATACATGACTTACCATTAGAAGCTGCTGTGGCCTTCAAGGACATACTCAATCACTGCATTGTTCTTGATCTTAGAAGGTGAAACCTATATTAACAGCGGTCAGTTTGGCTTCCTGCCTCAAGATGAACATCTGTTGAGTTAAAGGAGACTGAAGTTCAAGAGTCAGTTTCCACGCACACTCCAGGGAGTATGGCTTCTGCATTTCTGGCTGGGAGTCAAAGAAAAAGCCAGCACATAATCCAAGAAGTTAGTGAAGAGCTCCATGTCAGGATGCTTTCTGGCATTTTGGGGATTGTGCCATCCATATATGTCTTATGGGCACTTGGTGATGGACACATGGTCCTTCGAGACAAGCATTTCAGGCCATATTTGGGAGATCTTTCATCCTTCACATCTCAGATTGGGCCACATAAATTGCTTCACTCCAGCAGGTCAAGTAGGCTCAGTTGAACTCTCACCACCTTTCAAATCGGGTTTCTGGATTGGTAGCAGTCAGAGGGCCTAGGTCAGAAGACATGGATTACGCCCTATATGAAAGTGAGCCTAAACTTGTGGTTAGAGAAGTAGAATCTTCTATGATGTCATTCCCATCTGATGACATAGTGGCTGGGGGTGCAGTCAGACACCAACAACGTAGTTGGAGAGCCCTAATTCAGGAGCAATGGGCTGAAGACCAATGGCCTTTTTTAAGGGTTGAAGCTGGTGTGCAACATCCTGGAGCTAAGAATAGAATTTCAGACTCTTAGCCTTCAGTCACTTCATCCAGGGTGGGCTTGTCCTGGTGAAGTTACACAGCACAAAGACTGGCCTACATCCGGAAACAAGGGGGCACTCTGTTTCTCGCTTCTGAAGAAGGTTTCTCAGAATCTAGAGTAGGCCCAAGTCAATATTCTGCAGCTATCTGCAGCCTATGTGACGGTCAGAAGAATCTTTAGGCAAATTATTTGTCCAGGACAATCCTGGACAATAATGAATGGTCCAGACTACCACAAGTCTTTCGAGAACTAATGGTCTTGGTAATTTCTTCCAGAGGTAGACCTGTTCACATCTCCAGTCAACACCAAGTTGCTGAAGTTCTATTCCATGGTCCAGCATCCACAAGCAATTGGGTGGAGGTGTTGATGGCAGATTGGATCTCCAGGACAGCTTATGCATTTCTGACTCTCCCTCTGATTTGCAGCTTGCTGCTGAGGCTGTGGCAGGGGAAGGTGATAGTTCTGGTGGTGATCCCAGATTGGTGGAAGGAGCCATGGTACCCTCTGCTCTTCCTAATGAGTGTCAAGGATCCACTCCCTCTGCCAGTAAGATCAGATCTTCCCCAAAGTCCCATTTGTCCAACACCTGACAGGCTCAAGCTCATGGCTTGGGTCTTGAGAAGCAGAGGCTAATAGTTCTCTGGTGCTCTGTAAAGGTTGTGGATACTCTTATGAAAGCAAAGAAGAACCACACTAACAGTGCCTATAGTAGAATATGACATAAATTCACAGGATTGCTGCTGATCAAGGTTTTGCACTGGGCTGTTCACAAGTCTGTCACATTCTGAAGTTTCTGTAGGCAGGGCTTGATTTAGGTTTATGCATAAGTACACTATGGACCCACATTTCAGCTGTCTCTGCCTTCATCGGTATACAGTGGGCATCGAACACTCAATTACAGTGAAGGAAATAAGTATTTGATCCCCTGCTGATTTTGAATGTTTGCCTACTCGCAAAGAAATGATCAGTCTAAAAATTGAATGGTAGGTGTATTGTAACACTGAGAGACAGAATAGCAACAAAAAATTCAAAAGAAATGCATGTCTAACAAATTATGCACTGATTTGCATGTTCATGGGGGAAATAAGTATTTGATCCCCTATCATTCAGCAGGATTTCTGGCTACCAGGTGTCTTTAATACGGGTAACAAGCTGAGATTAGAAGCAGTCTCTTAAAGGGAGTTCCGCTAATCTCATTTTGTTACCTGTATAAAAGACACCTGTCCACAGGAGCAATCAAACAATCAGATTCCAAACTCTCCACCATGGCAAAGAACAAAGAGCTGCCCAAGGATGTCAGGGACAAGATTGTAGACCTACACAAGGATGGACAGGGCTACAAAGCTATCACCAAGCAGCTTGGTGAGAAGGTGACAACAATTGGTGCAATTATTCGCAAATGGAAGATTCACAAAACAACTGCCAGTCTCCCTAGTTCTGGTGTACCATGCAAGATCTCACCTCGTGGAGTGTCAATGATCATGAAAACAGCGAGGAATCATCCCAGAACTGCACCTGAGGATCTTGTCAATGATCTCCAGGCAGCTGGGACCACAGTCACCAAGAAAACAATTGTTAATGCTCTACATCGACTGCAGTGCCTGCAATGTCCCTTTGCTCAAGAAAGCACATGTCCACGCCCGTCTGAAGCTTGCCACTGAACATCTGAATGATGCAGAGGAGGATTGGTTGAAAGTGTTGTGGTCAGATGAGACTAAAATCGAGCTCTTTGGCATCAACTCAACTCGCCGTGATTGGAGGAGCAGGAATGCTGCCTATGACCCCAAGAACACCATACCAACTGTCAAACATGGTGGTGGAAATATTCTGCTTTGGGGGTGTTTTTCTGCTAAGGAGACAGGACAACTGCACCGTATCAAAAGGACGATGGACGGGTCAATGTACCGTCAAATCTTGGGTGAGAACCTTCTTCTCTTAGCCAGGGCATTGAAAATGGGTCGTGGATGGGTGTTCCAGCATGACAATGACCCAAAACACACGGCCAAGGCAACAAATGAGTGGCTCAAGAAGAATCACATTAAGGTCCTGGAGTGGCCTAGCCAGTTTCCAGACCGTAATCTGTGGAGGGAGCTGAAAGTTCGAGTTGCCAAACGTCAGCCACCAAACCTTAAAGACTTGGAGAGGATCTGCCAAGAGGAGTGGGCCAAAATCCCTCCTGAGATGTGTGCAAACCTGGTGGCCAACTACAGGAAACATCTGACCTCCTGTGATTGCCAACAAGGGATTTGCCACCAAGTACTAAGTCATGTTTTGTGAAGGGGATCAAATATTTATTTCCCTCATGAACATGCAAATCAGTGCATAATTTGTTAGACATGCATTTCTTTTGAATTTTTTGTTGCTAATCTGTCTCTCAGTGTTACAATACTCCTACCATTCGATTTTTAGACTGATCATTTCTTTGTGAGTGGGCAAACATTCAAAATCAGCAGGGGACCAAATACTCATTTCCTTCACTGTATACTGTTCTTCAAGCTGCAACTTGGTTGAAACCTACCTAAGGGATTGGTGTGTGTGAACTGGGATCTCCCATTGGTGTTGGACTTGTTTACATCAGATGCCTTCAATCAAAGTGGCCCCCTGTGGTACCTTTTGCTGAAAACTGCTTTCCTGGTGGCAGTGGCATCAACCAGAATAGTGTCTGTATTAGCAGCCCTGGTGTTTAAAGAACCCTATCTTACATTCATCCCGGACTGGGTGTTAGGTTGATCCTCAAGATCATGCCTAGCTGACCTTCAGAGTCCACATCACACAAAAAATTGTCCATCCTACATCCCTCTTGGGGAGTACCCAAGAAGTTAGCTCATCAGATGTGGGCCAAGTTTTAAAATGTTATATCAAGGGACATCTGGCATCAAGAAGTTGGAGCACTTGTTTGTCATTCCAGGTGGAGTATATAATGATTTCACTGCTTCCAATAAGATTATTGCCTCTTGGTTGGTGAAGCTCATCTCCTTGGGGCCTACAAGTTGAAAGGGTTGGCTGTGCCAGGAGGATCACTTCATTGCTCACTCGAAGGGTCTTGACCTTGTGAAAGGCAGCAAGCTGAGTGTCTATCTGCAAGGCAACCACGTTAGCACCAATATATATATATATATATATATATATATATATATATAGTGGGAACTCGCTTCAAATGGTAGAGCTTGGTTAAACGCACACAGCAACTCGCTTTCTTTTTTAAGGCCTTTTTAGCCCACTTTTATATAAATGAAAGTTCAAAACATCAGAAGTTTCCCACACAGGGGTATCTATCACCCACATAAACAAACTTCAGCCTCCTGGCTCTCTCAGATATACACAAGCTTCCACTGGCCTTCCTCTTCAGGCTTACGTCTGACTCCTGCAGAATCGTTCAAAAATGGCTCTCGCACACAGCTAGCCACTAGCACACAGCTACTTCCAAGCAGCTCCTTGCCGCTTTTGGCGTCCACCTCTCCTTGGTGGAGCCCTCCTGACTCCTATCTGCCAGGGTAGAGCCCTCCTGACTCCTATCTGCCTGGGTGGAGCCCAGAACCCTGGTCCTGACTCTATGAAAAGGCCTGCACACACCTGTGCAATCAGTCTCCTGGCCATTCCCAAAACCTTGGTCCCAGGATTGGAGATTTCATCCCTCCCAGATCTCTTTGAAATCTCCAGGCTCCAGATCCCAAAACAGACCTTACAAACAAAGGAGGAAAGTGAAAAGCCACTTTCCTCCGTATCAAACACTTACCCTGGAGGCCCTCAACCTGCCTTGTTGAGAATCCTGGGTAACAGATTGCCACACTGTCACTATATATATATATATATATATATACGTTCATAGCTCATTACTGTATAGAGGCAGTCTTAATGACAGTTGAGCTTTGCAGAGGCATCCTGGCTTCTGCTTTTTGCCAGAATTGAGGAGTGTGTGGCATAATCCCTCCTCCGTGTGGCTAGTTAGTTCAAAGCTGTGCTGACATGGAGCTGTCAGGAAAAAGGAAAATTGAATGACAGATACTTACTGTAATTTTCCTTTCCTGACGAGCTCCATGTCAGCACAATTCTCACCCCACTTGGTAGCACCAGTTACAGAAATTTGAGGCTGCAGGTGGGTTCAAATTTATGAGTGAGGTCCTGGAAGCATGGGGGGGGGGGGCAGGGCCGTCAACCCCAGCTGTGCTCACATGGCGTTCGTTAGTCAAGGAA
The DNA here is from genome assembly GCF_062004578.1 of Staurois parvus. Lineage (NCBI taxonomy): Eukaryota > Metazoa > Chordata > Amphibia > Anura > Ranidae > Staurois > Staurois parvus. Next base: position 8,360,973 of record NW_028317802.1, on the reverse strand, counting down.
AATTACGGTAAGTATCTGTAATTTCTATTTTTCGTTATTTGTCCTGTTTGCTGTTTTCACTGAAAGTGAAAGAGAATCACACATTTTGGGTTGTCATCAATACAAAAATTAGGGGACACTAGTTCTGGTGACTACCAGGGGTTCCCTGACAGGAATCGAAGAGAATTCTCCCCAATGGGACACAGATATCACAGAAAAATTGACAGGGGTTATAACCTTCTCTTATTCTATCCAAAATGAAAAAAAAAGTGCCTTCAGCTCTACCACACTCCCTGGGAGGAACTGATGAGTAGAACAGCAAACTCGGCAATAATTTAAAAAAATTATAATTAAAAAATATACTTATTCTACACTCACTAATGTTTGATTACAATGTACCACAGTAATAAAAAATCTATAGTATATAAAAGTACTTAAATATTTTGAAAATATTCATATAGTTCCTCTTATACATTTCCTGGAACAATGTCTACTTTATCAAGGATATATGAGCTAAAGGTGGAATATTCTCATATCTTCTACAATCATAGACAGATAACAGACCCATAATTGGAATTAAAATCATATGTACAAATGGGTACAACCTGTCTCTAGATTGCAATACCAGAGGCACATGGTATTGTCCCTTTGCAGGGATGTTGAGTTCCTATCGCCTGATGCCGGAGATATGTAGTTCTGGGCACCGGACAGGTAATTTTTTTTTCCTTCAGCCCTGCAGGGCTCGCCTGTCGCCCAATTGCTTCCATACAGTGCCAGCCTCTCAGCCTCTCCACCCCCTGTGTGAAGCTCCCCCCACCCACTGTCTCCTGGGCTCCGCTTGCCCATCTCTGGGCCCGGGACCAGCTCAATGCCGGTGGCTAGAGGGAAGGGAGGAGAGCGGACACGTCCCCGGGTCCCCGTTGAGAGATTCCTGGAAATTGAGACCTGGAAAGAAAGTAATGCGGTGCGATGTGCACTGCATTACATTCAGGGGAGCAGAGGGGAGACTTCCAGGGTCTTTTAGACATTGTCCCCTATGAGATGAAAAAAAAATTAGGTAGAAAAAAAAAAGGTTTTTTTTAAATTGTAAAAAATGAAAGTTACACCCAAGCACATAACATCCCCCCCAAAAAAAGTACACACTGGGTGCCTACTCATGAAATGGTGATTGCAATACACATGTCACATATCGCAACGCACGCTAGAAGAATTAGAGTAATAATTCTAGCACCAGACCTCCTCCGTAACACTATACTGATGACCTAGAAGGGGCTTTAAAAGCATCACCTATAGAAAATATAGGGTACTGAAGTTTGTCGCCATTTCATGATTGCACACAAATGTAAGGTTTGACAAGTTGGATATCTATTTACTCGGTGACACCTCATCTCTTATATTTTACAAAAAAATTGGGTAATTTATTGATTTTTTTTGTGCCCTAACATTAACTAACTTGTATTTTTTACTGACATTTTACAGTAATATTATGCAACATAAAAAATTGGAACTACAACTATTTTATTCTCTAGGGTCTCTGATTTCAGAAAATATATAATGTTTGGGGCTTTTGTGTAATCTTCAGGCCTAAAATTATTTTTTTAACCTTGTGCAGAAACCATTTTGGCAGCAAAAGGGATAATGGATAAGCCTGACATTCCCCTTTCCTGACAAGCACCCAATCAGTGCTCATTACACTGCATGGTGTTTGTCTACTCCATGCTAGTCCCCGAGTCTGGTGCTGAAGACAGGCAGGGAGGGGAGGAGGAGATAAACAGCGCAATGTTAAAAATATTAAACATTTAAGTCACCATAAAACCCCTTTTGTTTTTAAAACATTCCTAATATCACTTCCGATTTAAATATGGTTTTGGTTAAAAAAACATTGTTTTTATCAGGACAAGTAGATTGTCATGAGGGACAAGTAGATTGGGACACCGATTTAGTCCCTTGGACAAGTAGTTATTCAAAACTTTCCACACCCCTGCTTTGAGTCAATCCATGTTGGAGAAACAGGTGTCCCCGCCCAGCTGTCCATAGAGGCAGAAAGGGAGTACAGGCAGGTTGTGCTTCCAAGTAGAATGCAAAGAAAAAAACTGACCTTGTTGGGATGCATATGCTTCCATGAATGGTATGGTCAGTGTGAAATAGGAAAGCAGGTGGACTGCCAGGATCACCAAGTATTTAACACCAAGGAAGCAATGCAAAAAGAGCAGGATACTTTTTAACAAGTACATCGTACAGGAGGTACATATCAGGAATATGAAATGTTGGGGTAACATACACCAAACAGCTGTTCAAAAGTATGGCTATCCCTGCTTTTAGAATTATCTAGTTTTACTTGAATGATTTTTATTGTTTGTTTAGAAACATACAGCAGTGTGTGCTGTAGTAGCTTTGGATATTCTTAATTGTGTGTAAAGTGACACTAAACATTATCCATATTTTTCAAAAATAATCCATACACATTTACTACTTAGTGTTTCTAAACCCAGGACCCTGCATTCACAATATCTGGTCTCCCACAGTTCACAGAACATGGAAGTGCAATTATTTTAGTAATTATAAACTGCTAAATACCTTTTTCTCATCAGCAGTTAGATTGTGACTGCTATCACTGTCCAGCTGAGCACTGGTTAAAGCTTGTAGGAGTTTTCATTTTGCTCTAGGAGGATGCAGAACCCCTGACCTCTGTCTGGACAGTGCTGATTGGCCCCGTTCTGATCACATTCACTCTCCCAAGAAAAAAAAGTCAGAATCAAACAGCGTTTTTACACAATGCAGAGGATTAACTCCTTAGGTTTCACAGTGAGTATAACAAGCATGCTTTACTGAATGTACAGACTAATTTTACTGTTGTGGGTTTAGTAACACTTTAATTCCCCTGTCATCTATTTTTATGAAATCTTTCCTGCCTCTTTGTAACATCCTCTGTGAGCTCCTGAACCTTATCTCCCTCCCTGATTGTTTGAAATAAATAGTGCATGTTAGGTGTGGTCATGTGGCCTGCTCTATGCACACATAAAATCCCATAGTCCACAGTTCCTAGTCCATCTCAGGAGTGAATGGTTTTGCACAGAGCAGCCCTGATCCTCTTCTTTTTTGAGTCCCCTGTCAGTGGTTCTGGCTACCTGACTACTCTCCCTAACCGAGTACCTCCAAGAGCAAGCCTCTTGCTATGGGGGCACTTGAGCAGGCTCACTCCCAAGCCACGCTCCTGTGAATGAACACTGTCCATTCACACACAGAGTGAGTGCAGATGCCCCCCCCCCCCCGCTCTCTCTCACTGGCTGTGACAACAGTGAGGAGACAGAGAAACGGGAGAGCCATAGCTCTCATGCATATCACTGGATCAAGTTGGGGCTCAGGTATATGAGTGGGGAGCTGCACATAGGTTTTTACCTTAACACATAGAATGCATTAAAGTAAAAAACCTTCTGCGTTTTGAACCAGTTTAAGAATTCATAGTTGAAAATATTTCCAGCGTTTGGTAATATTTTAATATGTCCAGATAGACTGAGAAAGTGTTAGAATCATTGTTCGTTTTTACTACTATCTGGGTGTTAAGCCTCCTACACACGATAAGAAAATCAGATGAAAATAAAAACGTTTTCAGAGTGATTGTCCTATAATCAGATCATTAGTACACAGCTTTCGAGGGCCAATCCATGATAGTTCATGTGAAATTATCCAAAGGGACAAGGACACAAATTTTTCCCTTAAGATAATTGAACAAACGATTTTCGTTAATCAGTGCAGTATTCGTCAATAAAAAATGCTCAGAAATGAAAGAATACATTACAATACATTACATCAAGGAAGTTGTATTCTGTCTTATGAGCATTTTTGTAACTCTAGTAACTTATTTGTTTTCGATATGAGACTAGCATGCAAAGAAAAACGGATGATCATTTATCTGCTATTCTGATCGTGTGTACCAAGCTTTACTGTCTTGGAAACAGTTTCATCAGACAGGAAGTTAGATAAATCTGCAACAGGGGCAAAAATTGCACAAAAAAAGGTCAAACATTTCCTAGCCTTCCCCTAATTGGAAAGCATTTGTGTATCTGTTTTTGTTGAACATTGCATTACATTACATTTTGTAGTGGACTGAAAGCATCCAATGCTGAATACAGGTCGCTGCACACAGAGCAATTAGCTGCAGTTGCGGGACAGATGTCCAAGCCTAAAACTAATGTCAACCTTAAAAGTAAACATCAGTGAGCAACCAATTCACTTGCATTCACAGTTTTTTCATATTTGGAGAGTAATTGGTCACCCCACAAGTCTGAAGCAGGCATCTATCATGAAGGCAGAACATCGGGTACTGCAGGCTGTATTGCTCAAGTAATTTCAGGCTTGAATGTAGGGCAGCGGAAAGAGGCTAGTAATTGGTAGGGCAGTGTATAGAGGTCCGTAATAGGTAGGGGCGGTGTATGGAGATAAGTAACAGGCGGGGGGTGTATACAGGTCAATAATAGGTAGGGCAGAGTACAGGAGTCATCAGTTGTCAGGGCAAATTATAGGGGTCAGTATGGCAGAGGAAGGGATCAGTAGAACAGTATACAGGGGTTGGTAGAGCAGAGAACAGTGCCAGTAGGGTAGTGGACAGTGTCAGTCAAGAGAGCAGTAGATTGTGACAGTTAGTAAGGCGAAGGATGGTGACAGTTAGTAGGGCTGTGGATGGTGACAGTAAGTAAGGAAGAGGGTAGTGACAGTTAGGCTACTTTCACACTGAGGAGTTTTGAAGCGTTTCTGCGTAAAAAAAAAGCGACTGAAAAGCTCAAGAAAAATGCTTCCCTATGTATGTGAATGTATATCTATGTATGTTTTCACATTGAGACATTGCAGATCCTTCAAAAAAACACTCAAAGCGCTTCAAAAGCTCGGTAAAAACGCCTAGGAGTGGATGGTGACAGTAAGGCAGTGGATGGTGACAGTAGTGCAAAGGATAGTGACATTTGGTAGTGCAGAGAATGGTGACAGTAAGGCACTGGATGGTGACATTTATTAGTACAGAGGATGGTGACAGTTAGTAAGGCAGTGGATGGTGAAAGTTGGTAGGGCAGTGGCAGTTGGCAGGGCAGTGGATGGTGGCAGTTGGCAGGACAGTGGATGGTGGCAGTTGGCAGGGCAGTGGATGGTGGCAGTTGGCAGGGCAGTGGATGGTGGCAGTTGTTAAGGCAGTGGCTGGTGACATTTATTAGTACAGTGGATGGTGACAGTTAGTAAGGCAGTGGATGGTGAAAGTTGGTAGGGCAGTGGCAGTTGGCAGGGCAGTGGATGGTGGCAGTTGGCAGGGCAGTGGATGGTGGCAGTTGGCAGGGCAGTGGATGGTGGCAGTTGGCAGGGCAGTGGATGGTGACATTTGGTAGTGCAGAGGATGGTGACAGTTGGTAGTGCAGAAGATGGTGCCAGTTGGTAGTGCAGAGGATGGTGACAAAAAAAGGCAGTGCATGGTGATGTTTAGTAGTACAGAGGATGGTGACAGTAAGGCAGTGGATGGTGACAGTTGGTAGTGCAGAGGATGGTAATAGTTGGTAATGCAGAGGATGGTGACAGTTGGTAGTACAGTGGATGGTGACATTTAGTAGAGCAGTGGATGGTGACAGTTATTAAAGCAGTGGATGGTGACAGTAAGGCAGTAGTGCAGTGGATGGTGACATTAAGGCAGTAGGGCAGAGGATGGTGACAGTAGGGCAGAGGATGGTGACAGTTAATAGTGCAGAGGATGGTGACAGTTAATAGTGCAGAGGATGGTGACAGTTGGTAGTACAGTGGATGGTGACATTTAGTAGTGCAGTGGATGGTGACAGTTATTAAAGCAGTGGATGGTGACAGTAAGGCAGTAGTGCAGTGGATGGTGACATTAAGTCAGTAGGGCAGAGGACGGTGACAGTAGGGCAGAGGATGGTGACAGTTAGTAGTGCAGTAGATGGTGACAGTTGGTAGTGCAGTGGATGGTGACAGTTGGTAGTGCAGTGGATGGTGACAGTTGGTAGTGCAGTGGATGGTGACATTTAGTAGTGCACAGGATTGTGACATTTAGTAGTGCGTAGGATGGTAACAGATATTAAGGTAGTGGAAGGGGCAGTTAGTAAGGCAGTAGTGCAGAGGATGGTGATAGTAGTGCAAAGGATGATGACAGTTAGTAAGACAGTGGATGGTGACATTTAGTAGTGCAGTGGATGGTGACATTTAGTAGTGCAGTGGATGGTGACAGTTAGTAAGGCAGCAGTGCAGAGTATGGTGGCAGTTGATAGTGCAGAGGATGGAGACATTTAGTGGTGCAAGTAGATTGTGACAGTTATTAAGACAGCAGATGTTGACAGTTATTAAGGCAGTGGGTAGTGACAATTGGTAGTGCAGAAGATGGTGACAGTTGGTAGTGCAGATGATGGTGACCCTTGGTAAGGCAGTGGATGGTGACAGTAGTGCAAAGGTTGGTGACAGTTATTTAGGCAGTGGATGGTGACAGTAGTGCAAAGGATGGTGACAGCAAGGCAGTACATGGTGCCAGTTGGTAGTGCAGAGGATGGTGACAGCAAGGCAGTACAGTGGATGGTGACAGTTGGTAGTGCAGAGGATGGTGACATTTAGTAGTGCAGTGGATGGTGACAGTTAGTAAGACAGTAGTGCAGAGGATGGTGACAATTGGCAGTACAAAGGATAGTGACAGTTGGCAGTGCAGAGGATGGTAACAATAGTGTAAAGGATGGTAACAATAGTGTAGAGCCTGTTGACATTTAGTAGTGCAGTGGATGGTGACATTTAGTAGTGCAGTGGATGGTGACATTTAGTAGAGAAGTGGATGGTGACAGTTATTTAGGCAGTGGATGGTGACACTTAGTAAGGCAGCAGTGCAGAGGATGGTGGCAGTTGGCAAGGCAGTGGATGGTGGCATTTAGTATTGCAGTGGATGGTGGCATTTAGTAGTGCAGTGGATGGTGACATTTAGTAGTGCAGTGGATGATGACAGTTATTAAGGCAGTGGATGGTGACAGTTAGTAAGGCAGTAGTGCAGAGAATAGTAAGTTAGCCGTGCAGTGTATGGTGACAATAAGGCAGTGGATGGTGACAGTAGTGCAGAGGATGGTGACAATAAGGCAGTGCATGGTGACATTTAGTAGTGCAGTGGATGGTGACAGTTTCCAGGGCAGTGGATGGTGACAGTTTCCAGGGCAGTGGATGGTGACAGTTGGTAAGGCAGAGGATAGTGACAGTTGGTAAGGCAGTGGATGGTGACAGTAGTGCAGAGGATGGTGACAGTTGGTAGTGCAGAGGATGGTGACAGTTGGTAGTGCAGCTCAATTGAAAAACAAACTGAAATCTTGGGGGAAGTAAACAAAAAAAAAACCTAAAATAATGTGGTTGCATAGGTGTGCGCACCCATTTATAACCGGGGATGTAGCTATGTTCAGAATCAAGCAATCACTTTCAAAATCATGTTAAATATTAGTCAGTACAAACCTGCCATCATTTAAAGTGCCTCTGATTAACCCCAAATGAAGTTCAGCTGTTCTAGTAGGTCTTTCCTGACATTTTCTTAGTTGCATCCTATAGCAAAAGCCATGGTCCGCCAAGAACTTCCAAAGCATCAGGGGGATCTCAATGTTAAAAGGTATCAGTCATTAAAAGAGTTTCCAAGGCATTAGATATACCAAGGAACACAGTGAAGACAGTCATCATCAAGTGGAGAAAATATGGCGCAACAGTGACATTACCAAGAACTGGATGTCCCTCCAGAATTGATGAAAAGACGAGAAGAAAACTGGTCTGGGAGGTTGCCAAGAGGCCTACAGCAACATTAATGGAACTGCAGGAATATCTGGCAAGTACTGGCTATGTGGTACATGTGAGTGGCAAGACGGAAGCCTTTTCTTCCAAAGAAAAACATCCAAGCCCAGCTAAATTTTGCAAAAACACATCTGAAGTCTCTCAAAAGCATGTGAGAAAATGTGTTATGGTCTGATGAAACCATGGTTGAACTTTTTGTCAAGGTAGAGGGAATTATCAACAGTTCCAAATACCAGTCAATATTGGCACAAAACCTTCAGGCTTCTGCTAGAAAGCTGAACATGAAGAGGAACTTCGTCTTTCACCAGAAGAAGATCAAAGTTTTGGAATGGCCCAGCCAGAGCCCAGACCTGAATCCGATCAAAGATCTGTGGGGTGATCTGAAGAGGGATGTGTACAGGAGATGCCCTCACAATCTGACAGATTTGGAGTGTTTTTTCAAGGAAGAGTGGGAAAATATTGCCAAGTCAAGATGTGTCATGCTGATAGACTCATACCCAAAAAGTGCTGTAATCAAATTAAAAGGTGCTTCAACAAAGTATTAGTTTAAGGGTTTGTACACTTATGCAACCATATTATTTTACGATGTGAACCCCAGAAATCAAAAAGAAATGGAAGGCGAAAAGAAGAAAAATAGGCAGAAATACTTAAATGAAGTGGAGTTGTCAAGATTAACACAAGAAAAATTAGAGGCCCTCGAGAGATTGCCCTGGAAGAAATTACCTTGGCCCTGAAAAATACAGCTGCAGGAAAGAGCCCTGGCCCGGATGGATACACTGTGGGATATTTAAAAAAATTTAAAGATCTCCTTGTCCCTAAAATGTGTGGTCCTATGAACGCAATAGGTGAGGGGCTGGAAATGAGTGAAGTCTTTGCAGGCACATATAACGAATATACTTAAGGGAAAGACAGCACACAGTGTGCCAGCTATATCTGCGCCAGTCATATCTTTATTAAACATTGATACCAAATTGTATGCTAAGGTATTGGCAATCAGAATGAAGGAGCTGATGCTGGAATGGATACACCTGGATCAGGTAGGGTTCATTCCAGGAAGAGAAGGTAGGGACAATGGTCTGAGATCATTGCTCCTCTTACAAAGGGTAAAAAGAGAGAAATTGCCGACAATATTCCTGTTGATAGATGCCGAAAAGGCTTTTGACAGGGTCAATTGGGGATTTATGTTTGATACATTAGAGGTCTTAGGAATAAGGCCTAAAATGTTACGGTGGATAAAAGGGCTTTACAATGGTCCATCAGCGGGGGTTAAGGTCAATGGATTCCTTTCATTTCTTTAAAATGTATAATGGTACCAGACAAGAATGTCCACTCTCTCTCCTTTTGTTATTTGTGCTGTCCTTGGAACCTGTCCTGGCGAGGATAAGAAAGTGTATAGATATATCATGAATAAAAATAGGGGAAGTCAAATATAAGGTGGCAGCATACACGGACGACATGTTGTTTTACATTGTAAATCCTAGAATAACATTGCCTAACTTAATGAGATTGTTAAATTAGTACGGTGAGCTGTCAAATTTGAAAATAAGTCCTGCAAAATCAGAGATTTTAAACATCAATTTACCAAAACCACAGGAGCTGAGTCTTCAAAAAGTTTACATTCACTTGGAGGGGAAAGGAAATAGGCTACCTGAGAATAAAAGTAACTCCTTCAATAAAAGGCCTATATCAGGCGAATTATATCCCATTAATAAATGAAATAAAGGATGAGCTGAGGAGACTGTCAAAAGGTGGAGCTTCTTGGATAAGTCGTATAAATCTCGTAAAGATGGTGACAGTACCAAAAGTCCTGTATAAGTTTCACATGCTACCAGTACACCTTCCAGGATCATTTTTTAGGATAATTAAGAAGATGATACTCAAGTTTATTTGGGCAAATAAGAAACCGAGAATTAGGTATGAGGTATTGTGTAGGGCAAAAGGGAATGAGGGCCTGGGTATGCCCAATATGAAGAAATACTATCTAGCGGTGATACTATCACGTACAATAGACTGGACATTTAATGCACAAGGGAAAGGTTGGGTGAATATGCAAGGGATTTTGAGTAGGGCACAGTTAAGGAAGATAGTGTGAGTACCACATAAATTTTGCATATTAGATGTGAATATCAGCTCACTGACAAAGATAGTTTTAAATGTTTGGGATAGGTTGTATAAGCAAAAAGTATGGAAATATAACTCACGTATGACTCCCCTGGTGGGGAATAGTGTTCCCCCCAAGGAAGGATAACATTTCTAGGAAATGGCTTAAAGATAAAAATGCACGTTTGAAGGATATATTGAACAAAGGGAAATTGCACACTTTTTTAGATTTAAAGAAGAAAGATGATTTATTTTTCACATTAGATGAGTGGCAATTAAGTCACTTTGTTTCAATGCTCCCACAACCATTGAGGACTGAGGAGGATCTGTATCCATTTGATAAACTTGTAAACATAACTACAGTTCCTAGACAAATAATCTCTAGGATCTATAGGATTCTTATGGACATGGAGAGTACCGATCCCCTTCAGTTCTTGGGAAAATGGGAACAGGAGCTTGGAACAGAAATGAATGAACAGCAAAGGAATAAAATATTCAAATTAACACATGGGGTGATGAATGAGTACAGTCAAAATGAATTACGAATGTCTGGTGAGATGGTATATTACACCGAGTAAGGCACATAAACAACAAGCAGATGTTTCACCGTTGTGTTGGAGAGGTTGTGGGGAAAAGGGAACAATGGGACACGTATGGTGGAACTGCCCGAATATAGAGGATTATTGGCAGGGAATAATACAATTTTTATCCAGGAAATATGTGGGATTATGGTACAGAGAGATCCATGGATGTGTTTGTTTTATAAACTCGAGCCTTCAATAAATGTGTTTAAGACTAGGGTACTATATCATTTAATCAGTGTGGCTAAGGGCTTGACAAGTTTTGGCAAGCCTCAGAGCCACCAAGAATAAATGATTTGGATAAACATAGTGGAAAATATTTATAGGATGGAGGAATTATATCATATTGAGGTGGGCAAAATAGATACATTTAGGAAAACTTGGGGTAGTTGGTTAGATTTTTAAATATCTAAAAAATATCTGGAATTAGTTGGACTCTAGGTGAAAAACATTGAGGAAGTCTTACAGAGATCCTGAGAGAAAGAATGGATGTAGGCGTATAGATATGGATAGAGAATCATGAGAGAGGATAGAACGCAAGTAATAGGATGTGGACTGGGGTATGTGGAAGGTGGGAGGGTGGAAGGAAGGGTGGGGAAGGGGAAAATGTGTTGCAAAGGGAACTTATGTATTGGTGATGTGCTTGTGATTTGTATTTCCTTCTTATTTTTTATGTATTAGGTGTTGTTTTTTGTACCAGAAAAATTCAATAAATAAAATTAATAAATACATTTTGAAGTACTTTCACACAACATTTGTCAAGTCATTGAATGTAACGAGAATTTTCGGATGAAAGTTTAGTGTCAGAGGTTAGGTGTTTTGACGCAGACATGTAGCTTCCTCACTTTGCTCACTGTATCAGCTCCTAATGCTGCTTGATAAAGACCTGAGCGTAGCCCAAAAGCCATTGAGGATACTTTATTTAAAAGGTTGCAAAGTTCCACAAGCTCAGTTACCTTCTCTTGGAGCTTCAACTCGCCAAAGCGAATACCCACCTACCTGGCCTCGGTTACCGCCAGTGAATCCACATAATGCCAGTTTGGATAGTACCTCGAGTATGACTTGACACTGGAATCATAAGATAGGTGTGTCTCTTGTAAAAATACCACATCTATAGAATGTTGGTGTACTTCCCTCAGTATCTTATGTCTTTTGGTCGGAGAATTTAGACCTTACACATTATAAGTCATAAAAGTAATCAAACTCATGTCTATTTACTATTCCTCTTCACCTCTACATTTCCATTTACAGGTAGGGAGACGTAGGCTGTTTGAATCATGGACAACAACCCTTCCACAAACTCTCCACACCCGACTGCTTCCCTCACTTCCCCCCCTCCCCATCCCTTGCCCAACTTACTCCTAAGAACCCCCTGGCCTATATATTGCCCTGGAATCTGACGTGAGAATCCCCCACTAGTAATTCCTATTTTGGGCTATGGCTCTGAGCAAGCACACCTATCCTGACCCCCCTCAGCATGGGTGTGTTTTTTTTTTTTTTCCATTTTGTGTCCTTATAAGCCTCCAGATGTCCCACTGTTTTTAACATGTCTTACTTGGGCTTCTTCAAGAAAACCAGATGGGGAAGGAGACCCAACTCCCCAGCCCAAAAGGCAATGCTAAAAATTGGCTTCCCCTTCCTCACCCCTCCTCTCATCCCCCGAACCCACCTCTGGCTATCTTCTCCTTTGATTTACTTGCTGCCATTTCTCATTTCTTAACTCCGCTCTTTCATTAAACACCTCTGACCACCCCATAATATCCACATTCTGCAGTTCTAGTTTTTCACAAAAGTCTCTTAGTTCTTTTAGAAATCTCACCCTTGCCGATTTCCCATCTTTCCACCCGATCAGGCATGCCGGAAACCCTCAGTTATACCAAACTCTTTTCTTTCTCATCTGATCCAATAACGGTTTCAACGCTCTTCTTCTGGATAGAGTCTCCGAAGCTACATCCGCAAAAACTTGCAAATTTGTTTCTCTGAGTTTTATTTCGGGAGTCTCACGCATATTTTTCCATATTCTCTCTTTCCTCGTAATAATGGAAGCGGACAATCACATCTCTTGGAAGTCCTAATGTAATTCCTGGTGGACGTCTAATTCTATGTACTCTCTCAATTTTTAAAGGGTCTGTGTCTGATCTTCCTATCAAAGGGTTAAGCACACTCCTTATTTTTTCCCACAGGTCCTCTTCTCTTGTATCTTCTGGTAGACCCCAAACCCTTAAATTACTTCTCCTCTCTCTGTTCTTTTGGTCCTTTAATTTATATGATAGCTTCCTCTGTTCCCTTTTCATCTCTTCTACTTGCATTTCTAATTTAATAATCTGCTGCGCCTTTCCATTTTCCCTTCTACTTCTTTCACTCTTGATAACATTCATCCCAGATCCTCATGAATCGCCGCAATTTAATTTTTCATGGAAAGTTCCAATTTTGCAAACATTTCCGCCATCTCGGTTTTTGTAGGAATTTGAGATATAGCTCCCTGTTGATCCGCCACATTTTGCTCTATCACATTGTCAGTATTTATAGATTCATTTGTCAAATTTCTGTCCCGCATTAAAAAATGACAGTCTAGTTTGTTCCCCGTCATACTTTCTGCTTCTTTCCTGTTGTTTCTCAGGGCCTTGTATCTCTGAACTTTTTTTCTGTATTGGCATGTATTTCTTAATTGTACTCATATTTGCGTTCGATTGCGGGCTTTGTACACCTCATCCCTTAACAGATCTATTCTTCATGTTGATTGAGCTTATCTGCTGGTTATCTGTTCACTGCTCACGTGCAATATTATCACACCTATGTGAAGCCCCTCCTCCTAGTTGTTCTGTCACATATACAGTCCTGGATAACTTTAAGCGGATATGCAATATTATCACCCAGCACCTTAATCTTCTGACCACCCAGTCCCACCTCTCATGTATACATTTTACTGTTAACAGAAACAAAGCAATAATGGCGTAAGAATCCTGCCGTTGCCCATGCCAACTCATTACCACCATCCGAACCTGGTACACTGGCTCCATTCCTGTATGTGCTCTTCTGTCCTTTGCAGAGTCTCTTGGCCCTGTATACAGAATCACCCTGGGGGGGATCTCAACGGGAAATCAATCTGTCCAAAGTGTCCTGTGCTTACAGGTGTCTCAGGGTCTCATGCTCTTTCAAGTATGATTTGAGTCAGCAAACTCTCCTGGGATCCCTCCAAAGTCAGTCCTCCCTGGGGATTTCTCCTTCCTCCTCATTTCTCCACACTCCACCAACAGGCACTCCAGGGTCCTGGGGTCCGTCTCTCCACTGTGCTGCTCCTCAGGTAGGGCTCACCATGACCGCCTCTCAGCCTCCACCTCCACGCAGGTGTCCCTCACTGCCCCGGCTCTGTTCCTGGCTCTCAGGCACCTCTCACCACCCCGGCCAGCAGGACCGGAAACGCTCTGGGAGTCAAGCGCAGGAGCGCAGCGAGAGACGCCATGGGCACACCCACAGCACCGACCATCAGGATCAGGTAGGGTCTGGTTGTGGGGTGTCGAGCGGTGTCTAATTAGGCAGCCTCCATAGAGCTGGCATCTGGATCTCCTTCACCTCACAGGCTCATACATTTTTTTTATTTATTTATTTTTTCTTACGAGTAATGGCAGCGATCAGTGACTCACAGCGGGACTGCGGTGGGCATTGTGACACTGGGTGGAACTGACTTGGTGTCACTGATATCCCCAGTGACAACAATACAGTGATCAGTGCTAACAAAAAGCACTGACACTGTACTAATGGCACTGGGCAGGGAGGGGTTAACATCTGGGGCAATCAAAGGGTTTGCTGTTTCACTGTGTGCTGTGTGTGTGCTGCTATGCAAAGCCATACAAAGCAGTGTGCAGGAGCTGACAGGGGAGAGATCTGTGTTTATACACAGGTCTCTCCCCCATCGGATATACTCGGCAATCACCGGGCGCTGGTAAGTAATCACCAGCCGGGACCCAGTGATTGACAGCCAAGGCCGTGAATGGCAGTATATACACGTGATTTTGTGCACCCATGCCGCCCTGTAGCAGTATTTCTGCTATAAAGCAGCGCAGAAGCGGTGTAGTTGAAGCAGATAAAGTTACTTTTTTTTTTTTTTTGCTGGCTAGCTGGAAAAAGTGTTCTGGGGACTCCCTTTGTAAAATCATGTAAATCTTTGGTGCCCAGTGGAGTTCCTAGCTGTGTTTACAAATGTCTGTAACACATTAGTCCCCTGTTGTGGCCTCTCACCTTGTAACTTGCTACAAAGTGGCACTGGACTGGAGCTTAATTTTTTATTATAAAATGTACAAAAACTATACTGTTGCTATATGCAGTATATACAGTAAAATTACATGTGAGCAATTTATCTATGCAGACTTGTAAAGTTTCTGAAAAGTCCACTTTAAAGTGTTCTGGAAACAATATTTGTGTGGAAACAGCTTTGCAATGAATTTTGTTGACATAGACGATATTTTAATTACACACAGCAGGCTCTCACTGCAACATTCTGACCACAAAAGGATGGTAGAGGAGGTGCTTTCTTAGCTTCAGTTTTGTGTAATGTATACATCATACTACAACACTTCTGCTCTGGTGATAGATGTATCCTGTTATTGAAACAGACGATTTCAGCAAGAGCAGACGTAGAGAGCCGTGCTGAAGCAAAGGGCAGAATGTCTTTACGGGTTTTATATACTGCTGTGATCCTCTTCACTCTTTTTAGCATCTCCAATGCTTCCTGCGGGAAAGGTAACTATTAATGGGATCTATTAATGTGAGGTATTTTTGTGTAAAGCTATAGATGGAAAGACATGCTACAAAACGTGGATTGACAAATCTCCAACTGTGGATTTTGTATTTTGACGCCCTGCCACCTTGCCAAATACCTGAACAATGCCTGCAGGCATAGTTTGGACAACACTTTTCCATCCACCTCCATCAATTTTTCAATAGAGGAATGTCATGTTGGAGGCAACCGTCGGGGCCACCCACTGAGTGAATTTTGTCTGGTTCAGAAACTGGTCAAAATTCGCTCTGTGTAGGTCCAGCCTAAATTAATTGGTAGTGATCTCTGAGGAGTTTACTGTACATGAATCAGGACAAAAGCTCATCAGACAAAAGTGCATAGTCTGAACATCTGTAGCTTGATCCGGTAAGTATAAAGTATTTCTGATTGCATTGTTTGAATTACTGACTTTTTTTTAACTTTGGTACTGTGGCTGTTGCTATTGGGAATTGTTTACTAGGTACGGCTGGTATTGGGGTAATTGTTTACACTGCATAGTGGTCACACTGCATATTGGATGTAGCGTTCGAGTAGTCAGGGTTCATGCAAAACTTCTAATGCAGTTGCATTTAGACCTGCTGAATGGATCAAACTGACTTAAGCTTTGCAAACATGACTCAAATTTCCAGGCTGAACTAGAGAAATAATACCTTGTATGGCCAGCTTTACAGCCATGCTTCTTGCTAAGCACCACTATTTATTGCTCCCAGCAGGTCCATCTTTATGTTAGCATTTTCTCCCTGCCACATTCTTTTTTGTCCATTATGGCTTTATTTAACAGGTAGAGAAGAGTTAAGCATGCTATACACTAGTAGATTTTTGAGAAAATTTGTATGAAAAATCTCAATACATTAGTGGGCTTGAAAAATGTTTGAAAGTAGTTAAAAAATTATTTGCTTTTAGAAATCGATTTTGGAGCTAGTAGAGTTTACAGAATGAAAACCACATACACTTTTAGAAATTTGTTGATTTTACCCCATTTAACATTTAGATACATTTTCATAAAACAAAACATTTTGAACATAGTTCTACTAGTTTATAGCTAACTTTACATTTTGTGTTGGAACACATAGCTTAAGTTTTCTGGAAATACCATGGGCATGAAGTCATCCAGCCCCTTCTTGCAATTTTTAACCACTTGCCTACCAGGCACTTTACCCTTCCTGCCCAGGTCAATTTTCAGCTTTCAGTGCTGTTGCACTTTGAATGACAATTGCGTGGTCATGCAACATTGTACCCATATGAAATTTTTATCATTTTTTTCACACAAATAGAGCTTTCTTTTGGTGGTATTTAATTGCCACTGGGGTTTTTATTTTTTTGCACTATAAACAAAAAAGAGCAAAAAATATGGAAAAAAAAGTTTTTCTTTGTTTCTATTATAACATTTTTCAAACAGGTAATTTTTCTCCTTCACTGATGTGCATTGATGAGGCAGCACTGGTGGGCACTGATGAGGTGGCATGGATAGGTAATACTCTTGGGCACTGATAGGCAGCACTGATGAGACAGCACTAGTGGGCATTGATGAGGAGGCACTTATGATGCTGCACTGATATGCAGCAATGATGGGCACTGATAGGCAGTACTGATGGGCAGCACTGTGAGTGGCACTGCTGGGCACTGATGAGTGGCACTGCTGGGCACTGATGATCAAGGTAGATCTGCTCTGTGACATTTGCCGGTTATCAGCAGTACTTTCCTCTTGCTGTGAGAGCGTGAGGAAAGTGTTCCTGATAACTGTATTTACTTTGTGATCTGCTGTGTCATTGGACACAGCTGGTCACGTGGTAAAAGGCCGCTGTGATTGGCCTTTTACCTATTCATGTGATCAGCTGTGTCCGTAGGACACAGCGATCATTGACAGCACTGGTGCGCGCCACTGGGGGTGTGTTCTGGGAGGACATCATATGACACGCTCCCAGAACTGGACAACTGTACTGTAGCCGTTTTTCGACTATAGCACGGTGGTAAAGTGGTTAAGACACATGAGATAACAAAATGTAACTACTTTCAATGGTAATTAGCAGGTCAACAGAAAATGGGGCAGAACTATATGACAAAACATAAACAAGGGGGTATAAACAGGAAAGGAAGGAAGGATGAGGAGAACCTGAGTTTGTAGCTGTGACTAGCAGACACACTGAAAAAGCTAGATCACCATTGTGAACTAAGAGTATGCAATGATGGCTACGGTTAAGTCATGTAGAAATGTTATCCGTGAGCTGTGTATTTTGTAGTGGTTATTAAGTGGAACCAACGCTGGATCACGTATAGCCCCGGCTGTGGTGTTGTTCGCTACAGCACAAACCGAACAGCGGGTCCCAGTCAATGATTTATGGACCGGACTTGCTGATTGGATAAGTGGATAACAAAAGTGAGCCCTGTGTTGGTAAACACCACAGGACTTTCTACAGACAGCAGTGATGTGTCCGTTTTTCTCCCTGCAAAGCATATTCAACACTATCTATACTGCCAAACTATGAAACTGTATTGATGGCAGCTATGCTAGGCCTTGACTGACTAGATGTGCACTGTCCATAGAAATTAAGGAAATAGGAGACAGGAACAAGGGGGACTTGCAAGATGGTTTTATGGGAGGGGCAGTCCTCTATGTTCTTTTGTTGGCTATTGTAGGAGCCCTTTAAGAATCATTGCTTCTTTGGTTCATTAGTAACAACAGTTTAAGTAAGCCAACATGCAGTATAGGTGTGGTATAGGTACAGTATACTGAACAATGGGCTCTCACCAGTGTCTGTGGTGCAGCTGTGAACTCTTACTGTAGAAAGGGGGGCCCTCAATCCACAGAATGCCTCCAGAGATTCAGCAGTCTGTGATGCGCTGCCTCGGGTATCTCATCTGGTCTAGCCTTAGCAGTCTGGTCAGTATGCAGCAGATGTGCTCACATCTGTTTCCTTGGCCCCAAAAGGAAGACTTTCTTAGAGCAGTTTGTAAAAAACTATTCCATAACTCCTCTCAGTGTTTTATGGAAACTTTAGTGTAAAGCAGGGGTGTCAAACTGGCGGCCCTCCAGCTGTTGCGAAACTAAAAGTCTTATCACTCCTCTGCCTTTGGGAGTCATGCTTGTAACTGTCAATCTTGCAATGCCTCATGGGACTTGTAGTTTGGCAACAGCTGGAGCGCCGTCAGGTTGACATCCATGGTGTAAAGGGTTAATAAGATCCACAATATGGCTTACTTCTTGAACTTCAAATTTCATGATCCTCAGCATTCTGCATAGGAATCCATAGGCTTTTTTAGCTATTGTTCTCCTTTTACTGGCTGGAGGGGATAGTGCAACACAACAGCAGAACGTGAAAGTAAATGATTGTAAAGAGGGAAATGTCTCCTTCTTCATGTTACTGTAGTCCAGCACCTGGCTACACATGTGAAAGGAAAAACCTTGAGTTCGTAGGAAAAAGATAACAAAAGTCATATAAAGCTTTAAGCATTTTACAGCTGGGGGACCCTATGACTAATGTTATCCTTACTGTTTGTATTGCTCAGTTGAATTGCTTGGGCACATAGCAATCTGTTTCCACTATTAGAAATGAGCTACTGCTTAGGGTTTGTTCATAATGTTCATTGAATGGCCAAGCTAAATGGGAGTTCGACCAAGCTGAACCTTTAGCTGCAGCAGAAGGTGAAACATTGAACAGCAGTATTACTACCACTAAATGGTAATTAAGAAGCTAGTGGGAACAGAGTAAAAAACAGTGTGGAGGCCATAAAAAAAAACCCATCCTCTTCCAATTCCATATTAGACCTTTCAGGTTTCGTATGAATTTTAAGGGGGGACCCTACACAAATAACAAGAAAAATGTGTGTTCTCCCCCAGACTGACAGCAGACCCTTGTGCAGCCCTCCTCATGATATATTCTAGGCCACATGCCCTCAACATGGGGAGGGGACCCCCCTGGCACTACACCTTGTCCCCATCTTGATGAGGGCAAAGGCCTCTTCCCCACAAACCTTGGCACAGTGGTTGTGGGGGTGAACTCCAGAGGAGATCTTATTGGAATCTAAAAGCCCCCTTCAAAAATTAGTTGTCCCTCAGATACCCTTCAACGTGAATGAGTAAGGTGTACATAAATGGAAAATAAAGACACACACTTTTTGAAAAGTCCTCCATTAACTACTTGCCCTCCAAAGGATTTACCCCCCTTAAAGACCAGGCCTTTTTTTGCTATTTGGCGCTGCACTATTTCAACAGGTAATTGTGCGGTCATGCAATGCTGTACCCAAACGAAATTTATGTCCTTTTTTCACACAAATAGAGCTTTCTTTCAGTGGTATTTGATCACCTGTGTGCTTTTTGTTCTTTGGTAAAAAAAATCCCAATAAGTGTATATTGATTGGTTTGTGTGAAAGTTATAGCGTCTACAAACTATGGTATAGATCAGGGGTGGGCAACTGTGGCCCTCCAGCTGTTGGTGAACTACAAGTCCCATCATGCCTCTGCCTTTGGGAGTCATGCTTGTAACTGTCAGTTTTGCAATGCCTCATGGGACTTGTAGTTCTACAACAGCTGGAGGGCCACAGTTGCCCACCCCTGGTATAGATAATGGAATTCATAGAGCTTTTACTTTCTGACTGCCTATCACATTTCTTGAGGTGCTAAAATACCAGAACAGTACAAACACCCCCAAATGACCCCTTTTCGGAAAGTAGACACCCTACGCTATCTGCTGAGAGGCATATTGAGTCCATGGAAGATTTATTTTTTTACCACAGGTTTTTAGGAAATGACAAACTTTTTTTTTTTTACACAAAGTTGTCACTTAAATGATATATTGCTCACACAAGCCATGGGTATATGTGGAATTACACCCCAAAATACATTCTGCTACTTCTACCGAGTATGGAGATACCACATGTGTGAGATTTTTTTGGGAGCCTAGCCACATACAGGAGCCTGAATTCCAATTACCACTTTGAAAGCCTGAAGGTTTCACTTCCTAACTAAGTATAACAGTTTTGGAGGCCCTGAAATGCCAGGATAGCGCGAAATGCCCCAAAATTACCCCTTTTTAGAAAGTAGACACCCCAAGGAATTTAAAAAGAGGCATGGTGAGTATTTTACAGATTTCACAAGGTTTCGAAATGTAAAAAAAGAAAAGGAAAAATATGTTTTTGTTTTCTTTCTTCACTTTCCAAAAACTTATGGCAACAAACGAGATCTGCAAAATACTCACAATGTTTCTTATCAAATTATTTGGGGTGTCTACTTTCCAAAAAGGGGTCATTTGGGGGGGTTTGGTGCTATCTTGGCCTTTCAGGGCCTCCGGAACTGTGATAGGTAGTTGAAAGTAGGTAGGTGGTCTTTTTCCTGTTCCTTGGGGGCCCCCTCAAGATACCAACGGTCACACCTGGACACAGCTACGAGATCTCGGAAAGTGAATGCACTCAAATCACCTCAGTTGCGATTGCAAACACTTCAGTTTTATTGGCATAACATCAGGGTTATTATACTGTAGTCTTTAGGCAAACACACCCTCAGACCTTCCAATCAAATACATGTACATTGTTTTACCTTAACTCAACAATTATTTGTATGAGGTTTGCATTTTCACTCTTCTGCTTTATCTATCATACCATATCTGCTCTATCGCCCAGACCATGGCTATAATCTGACCTAACACCCAAGTTGTGGTTAAAACTTTTCAGAAGTGAGAGTAAACCTTATCTGCTTTTTTGTAAGGTTTGCAAAAACACTAATTTCTACATGAAGCTGACATAGACAGTTTTGTTAGTGTGCACATATCTCATATATGTATATTAAACTAGCATCTTGTATTAGTGTATACAAAATGGATTCAGTTATATTCCATTTAATCCTTTCAGTAGTCAGGAAGTGTTATCAGGAAATAAAGCCCTTTAAAAGCCTGGAAGTGCTTATTGGATTTTGGGGTCCTATACTTGGCTAGACTGTCAAAGTCTTTCACATGTGGTATCCCCATACTCAGGAGAAGTAGCAGAATGTCTTTTGGGGAGTAATTCTACATATACCCATGGCATGTGTGAGAAAAACACTATTTAAGTGACAATTTTGTGTAAAAAAAATATAAATATTTTGTCATTTTCCAAAAACTTGTGGTAAAAAAATTTATTCTATTGGCTCAACATGCCTCTCAGCAAATAGCATGGGATGTCTACTTTCCAAAAAGGGGTCATTTTGAGGGGTGGGTGCATTTTATGCCCAGCATTAGAAGTTTGCCACACATCACTTCTAACCCAAGGCTTTTCTGACACTTATTGTGCAGTATTTTTTCTAGGAAATTACTTTGAACCCCTAAACATTATACATTTTTTTTAAAGCAGACACCCTAGTGAATAAAATGGTGGGTGCTGCAATTTTTTATGTCACATAGTACTCGCGTAGTGATTTTTCAAATGCAAATGTTTTGAAAAAAATACACTTTTTTAATTTTAATGCACAAAAACACAATATATTGGTCAATTATTTGGTAACTTATAAATGATAATGCTATGCTATGAGTAAATAGATACCAAACATGACATGTTTTAAAAAAACTGCACATGCCCTGTGCAATGGTGACAAACTGCATACGTTTTTAATATCCATAGGCAACACTTTAAAAGCCTTTACAAGCTATAATTTTAGATTTACAGAGGAGGTTTAGTGCTAGAATTACTGCCCTTGATCTGACATTCGTGGCGATACCTAACATGTATGGTGCAATTACTGTTTACATGCTGGCACGGTGTCCGCTCTTGCGGTTGCAGGTGCGCGAGCATGGGGGGGGGGGGTACTTTTTTTTTCTGTTATTTTAATTTTTTAATTATTTGTACACTGTCCCTTCTGTTTAATTATTTATTTTTTTTAGCACTTTTCATGCTATCACAGGGAATTCAAATATCCTTTATAACTTCAATGGGCATTGTCATGTATTCTTTTTTGAGACATCTGGGGTCTATCAGACTCTAGATATCTCCTCTGCCCTTACATTATCTAACCTCACCAAGATCTGTGTGATCAGATGCTTTCCCAATTTACAAATGGTGCTGTTTATATCCTGTGAAACTGAAGTGATAAAATGCTTGTAGCTTCCGATTTCTTAGACTATAGAGATGATTGGTACCGTTCCGGTCTCCAATCAGCTCTATGGTCAGCTGGCAGAAACACTGGCTGCATTCTCAGGTTCCCCCGATGGCATGGGACTGCCCAAGAAGGCCGTGGAAGGCAGTGGGGGAGGGGGGGCATTGTCTCCCACTGATTGTAAAAGCAATCTTGCAGCTAATTAGCCACTAGGATTGCTTTTACATGAAAGCCCATCGCCAGCTGAAAACAAACGAAAGCAGGATGATGTACCGTACTGTCGCTGGTCCTTGTTGGGTGTATATGCTATGTTCTTTTCTTTTTATGCAGCCTGTGGGCTGAATGAAAAAAAGAGAAGACATCTCTGCCAGAAAAGTGTGTGGTTTGCCCACCATTAGAATATACCTCCCTGCATCCACCCACTTCTAATGGTGGGCACACATGAAATGTGCCAACAATTGTAACAAAATATATATGCCGAAGCATAGGGGCCATCCACCCACTGGCCAACCCAGGCCCCCATGCTTCAACATATATGCTGTTTTTTTTAACTGTGGATTAAAAATCTCATCCAACAGCACTGCACACTCCTACTTATGTATATTCTGGGAGAAAGACCCTGTTGCTGTCAGAATAAACAAGTCAGTGCTGCAGTTGAATGACATTCCTGCAAAGAAAACAACAATGGTTAACAATAAACAGTAACAGTAACTCAATAAAACAAATTTTTTATTGAAATATCTCTGCCAGAAAAAGTGTATGGTATGCCCACCATTAGAATATACCTCCCTGCATCCACCCACTTCTAATGGTGGAAACACATGAAATGTGCCAACAAATATTATAAAATATATATGCCAAAGCATAAGGGCCATCCACCCACTGGCCACCCCAGGCTCCCATGTTTCAGCATATATGCTCTTTTTTTTAACTGCGGATGAAAAATCTCATCCAACAGCACTGCACACACCTATTTATGTGTATTCTGAGAGCAAGACCCTGTTGCTGTCAGAATAAACAAGTCGGCGCTGCAGTTGAATGACATTCCTGCAAAGAAAACAGGAATGGTTAAAAATTAAACAGTAAAAATTTAACAGTAGAACAGTAACAACAACAACAACAAAACTACAACTATTTTTGTTTTTTAAAATTTTTAATTTTTTTTTAGAATTTGTACTTTTTATTTTTTTTTCTTTACTTTTTTTTTTAAAACTTTAACTTTTTAAAACAGATTGTAGGGTCTCTCCAAATGCAATAGCCAGTTTCCTGACTACCTAACATCTTTCGAGACCCTGTGTAAATATGTGCCCTGAACTGTGCCATGCTGTGCCCTATACTATGATGAGTGTGTTGACAATATTACACTATATTTGATTTACATTTCTTGAAGGGTCTGATTTTTATATTGTAAAGAATTTCTGAAAGAGGACTGCACTGAGTCAAGAATTGATTTAAAGTATCCAACTATTCAGGCCTTGCTGTTTTTTAACATTCAGTTCCCACTGACATCACACTGTTATCAAGTAATCATTGCCAGCTTTGCTCACTGATGCTGATACTTAGATGGGAATTTCTTCCAGCACTTCTTTGACTACTGTATACTAATTTTGTCCAGATTGATACTAATAAAGTGCATGTTAACATGCACACTTGTGTGTTCATTCATCCCCTATTGCCCGATATCAGCTGACATCACAGAGGCGCTCCAGGCTCTGGAAGGATTCTGACCATATTGTCGGGATCCACCCAGCTGCCTGGTGGACAGCTGGCTCTGGCTTTCAGCTAACTGCTGATTGCTGAAGCCAGCTGTTCCCACCTCCTCTCCAGCCTGGAACTCCAGTAAGCACTGGAGGGGCAGAGCAGAGAGTAGTGTCAGTCACTGGTCTCCGTTATGAGAAGACCCAGAACTGAGCGATCAGCGGTCATGTGCTTGTTCAGTTCTCAGTCTTAGAGCCAACATGGGACAGCTGCAGCATCAGTGTGATGCTGACGCATTAAGGTGAGTATGTGAGAATTAATTCACCCATATGTAAGGTTACGTATGATCCACTTGAAGTGGTTGTAAACCGCAGACATGAAATATGAACAAATCATATCCTTCTATAGTGTGTACTTCTCTCAATTAGGAGCACTAAGTGTCATTTTGTCTGCTGCCTCATTCTTCTGCTATCAGCATGAATTACTTCTGGCAAGTTTTCCTAACACCAAGGGAAAAAAGGTGATAGGAGAGGGAGCTCTAGCACACAGCCAGTGATTGACAGCCTCAACTCTGTTCCTGTGTGCTGTGTGGAGGGAGGTTTGTCTCTTCCTTCCAATCAGCTCTCAGAGCTCTACTTGCTGAGCTCTGCAGTGTGTCATTTCAGCTCTCAAACCAATATTTTCTGAAAGCTCAGTCAAGCTCAATAAATTCTGCATTTGAACAGATGTAGAGAAGAAAGGACTAAGGATAAACAGTTATCTTTTCTATCTATCTTAACTTATGTAGAAGGATTTGTTTAATTTCCATGTACCACCTGATGCCAGTCACTTCACTGGGTATACGCCAGGGGCAGACTGACCATTTGGAAACTCGGGTACTGCCCGAGGTCCCGGGGTCAATAGGGGGCCCCATGAGATGCCCCTGGTACCTTTTTCATAGGCTTTTTTGAGTTTGGGTAAGGACACAGGGGCCCCATGATCCTCTATTGCCCGGGGGCCCCATGACTTGTCAGTCCGCCCCTGGTATACGCAAAGGGTTTACAATCACTTTAACATTTTGTAGATCCATAGAAGGGTAGACACTCACAATTATGTCTCAAAGGAGAAAAGGAAATCGTACCTGTCTCCAAAGATGTTAACTGGTTCACACACTGGACCAAATTACCATTGAACCGTTTTCTGTTATATAGTAGCATATGTGTAAATACCACCAATGAACCTAGTAATAGCCAAAACAATATTGAGACACCTTAATTTCTTATTCCTTTAGTAAGCTGGCCATACATGGGCTGAACAAGAGAAATCTATAGATTCAAATTCACCCATCCACGCTAAACAGTATTGATGGATGAATGTCCTGCTGCCTGCCTGCATGTAAAAGCATCTGATAAGACTTAGCAGTTATTCAGCCAACTTTTTCCTCCCAGCTCCTTTGATTTCTCCATCGATGTTTGTGTGCTACAGTAGATGATGCTGGCAGGGTCACTCACGACTTGAACTTAGGCCGATTCACAGGATTCCTATGAAATTTAAGTTGTATATGGCCAGCTTAAATGTTCCATTGTGTCTTGTTCATCATTCACTTAGGTGTTTTGTCCACGTGTTTTAGCAGTCATTAAGTCATTAAGTCATTAAGCTGACTGCTGATTAGATGCTGTAGGTTAGATCACTTTGATTATTATTATTAGAATTCCTGTCTAGTTTTTACTACTATCTGGGGCACCCTCACAGATTTATCCTCACTTCCTGTCCCGCTGATTATTTAAGACAGGAAGTAAAGCAAACTCTACAGTAGCGACACAGACAGAAATAAACATTATTTTCTTTTGTAGGGAAGGCTAGAACCCACCTCAGATATATATTTTTGTCTGTGTCCCTGTTGCAGTTTTTTCCTCACCTCCTGTCTGGTGAAACCATTTTCAGCAGGACAGGCGAGGTAGGGTAAATCTCTTTAGGGCTTCGTTTTACGCTTGATTCAAAATGTGGCATTTGAGATGTCAATCAAAGCGCCTCTCACTAAATAAAATTGTTACTGTATAGTCCTGGTCACGCGGTTGCGTTTAGTTTGGTTTGTTCCAAAACGTATACCCCATGTCCCTTTCTTGGAGCTTCAAAACACCTCCAAAGCCTCCATAAAAGTCTATGACAATGCCTGATAACAGCACCTGAAGCTTTTGAGTGACTTTTATTCATAGTTAGCTTTGCTTTGGAGGTATGAGATAACCCAGGATGCACTGGGAAACTAATAAGCGAACCAGAAAGACATCAGCAGTGACTTCTGGCTCATGTGTATATATTCTGGTTTGCAGCAAGGAGTAGCAGGAAGTTAACTACTTGCCAACCACAGATAGCCGAATGACGGCTACACTGCGGCTGGCCAGTTCTGGGAGGGCCTCATATGACGTCCTCCCAGAACGCACTCTCCTGCGCACCCCCGTGGCGCGCACCCGGTGATCGCTGTGTCCTATGGACACAGCTGATCACGTGATGTGGTAAAAGGCCAATCACAGCGGCCTTTTACCACATGATCAGCCGTTTCCAATGACACGCTGATCACCAGGAAATGCAATTGACGATTATCAGCTGCACTTTCCTCACGCTGTCAGAGTATGAGGAAAGTACTGCCGAGAACCGGCAGTTGTCAGAGCAGGGATCGGCACCGATCATCAGGGCACTGATGATCAGTGCCCTGATGATCGGTGCCCCCCAGTGCCACCCACTAGTTCCACCCCCCTGTGCCACCCAGCAGTGCACCCCCCTGTGCCACCCAGCTGTGGCGCCAGTCAGTGCCCAGCTGTGGCGCCAGTCAGTGCCCAACTGTGGCGCCAGTCAGTGCCGACCCATCAGTGCCGCCTATCAGTGCCCATCAGTGCTGTCTCATCAACGCACATCAGTAAAGGAGAAAAATTACCTGTTTGCAAAAAATTTGAAAAAAAAAGTTTTTGTTTCTATTATAAAATTTTTAAATTTTTTTGTTTATAGCGCAAAAAGTAAAGTGCCCAGCGATGATTAAATACCACCAAAAGAAAGCTCTATTTGTGAGAAAAAAATGATAAAAATTTCATATGGGTACAATCTTGTATGTCCATGTAATTGTTAATCAAAGTGCGACAGCGCTGAAAGCTGAAAATTTTGCCTGGTAAAGAAGGGGGTATATGTGCCCGGTAGGCAAGTGGTTAAGCAGGGTCTGTACTGGAGCGGAGAAACTAGTGGATAACACACATGATGTGCAACATGGGAATGCTATAGCAGAAGCTGAATGGGG
The DNA here is from genome assembly GCF_062004578.1 of Staurois parvus. Classification (NCBI taxonomy): domain Eukaryota; kingdom Metazoa; phylum Chordata; class Amphibia; order Anura; family Ranidae; genus Staurois; species Staurois parvus. The sequence goes on along the minus strand of NW_028317802.1, from coordinate 8,333,719 downwards.
ACAGGAAAAAAAGGCCTGACCGGCCAAGGATCAGCAGAGCTGGGGGACCAGAGCAAGGAAAACTAGCAGATGCAACATGTGGTGCACACCACGGGAGCAATATAGCAGGAGGCAAGAAGGAGGGACGAGGATCAGCAAACCAGAAGATCCCCACCCTGTGAAGAATTGCTACTGCTACAATCTGGGTGCTGGGCTTTCTCTCCCCTCCAGGTTCTTCCTCCTGTAATTGCCACGCTCCTCGATCTGGACTGTCACATCGGACTGAGCAGGATTTGTTTACCTGCCCCCTTCCCACATTCTTTGCTGGGAGATGGGGGCCAGGTAAGCCAATCCTGCCCAGTCCGATATGACAGTTCAGGTCGAGAAGCGTGGCAATGACAGGAGGTAGAACCTGGAGGCGATATAGAGCCCAGCGCTATCTGATAGGCATTGCATCTCTATTGTGAGTCTCTGCAGCTGCTATCCCACACCCCTGTACCTCTCCCTGCCAGCCAATTGTTAAAAGCAGGTTCCCCCAGGCTCCTCCTCTTCTTGACACCTCACAGTTCAGGAGAGGCCTGGGGGAAGCTGCTTTTTCACATCCCACAGACATCTGCAGCAGCATTGTATGTGAGGTCTGTATGTGAGGGAAGGAGGATTAAACTTTGCGGGGGGAAGGGAGGTGGAGTAACATATTTGTGCTGGATAGGACAGTATGTGTGCTAGGAGGGGGAGATAGAAGTGGATTAGTGGTAGGAGGAGGGGTTTGGGGGGGTGATATGTGGGAGGAGGGAGTTAAGATTTTTTTTTTTCTAGAACATAAAAATTTAAAATTTGGGTGGGGGGGGGGGGGTGAGTGCTGTGGGGAGATTGTGGGGGGAAGGAGCTAGGAGAGGTTTATGCTGGGAGGTGGGCTTTTATGGGGGGTTATTGAGAGAGGAGCATTTGTGCTAGGAAGGAAAGCTTTTGGGGGGGGGGATACAGTATGTGTTAGGAATTGTGATTTGAGGGGAGGTTATGTACTAAGGGGGGAGTTTGGGGGGATTTGTGCTGGAAATGAGGAAGAGGAACTTGTGCTGGAAGGTAAGATGAGGGACGTTTTGTTCTGGGAGGGGGAATTCTGGGGGTGATGGGGGGTAAGGTTTGTTCTAGGAGGTTTAATTTTTGGTGGAGAGGATGTGTGCTGGGGCAGAATTGAGGGTGTGCTAGGAAGGGTAATTTAGGGGGATTTGTGCTAGGAGGGGGGATTTGGGGGTGAGATTTATGCTAGTAGGCATGCTGAGGGGCATATTCGCTCAGAGGGGAAATTTGAGGAGTAGAGGTTTTGTGCTAGGAGGAGGGGATATGGGGAAGGAGAGGATTTGAGGGCGGATGGGGGGGGACATAGATTTATGCAGGGTTGGGGATTTCAATGAGGGGGTGGAATTTTGTATTGGGAGGAGGGGGATTTTTTATTTTGGAGAATTTGGCTTTCAAAGGCAATTCATGCTTAGGGGGTAAGCATGCACAATAGAGCTCAAATTTTCAGGGGGGGGGGGGGGGAGATTTTTGGCTGTGAAAATGGCAAAGAAAAATGGCATATTTTTATGAGAAAGTGCTGTGCTATTGGTAAAAAAAAGACACATCTGCACATTTGCCATACAATAGTGCCATACCGGAAATGCAAACATTTTGTTTTCAATGTCCATGTACATCTTCAGCAAATGTTGAACGGAACAGGCTTTTATAAACACAGTAGAAAAAAAGTTGTAAACGATCAGTTTACCAAAAAAAGTAACTACAGGTATGCAATCTTTTGTTAGTAATACTCCTTGGTCTTTGAATGCTTAAAGGATAACTAAAGGCAAATCTTTTTTTTTTTTTTTTTTGGGGGGAGGGGGGGGATTTGCCTTTAGTAACATTTTAAGCATTCAAATACAAAGGAGTACTATTGGATATCACTGTCTGTGCCCTCATTAAGGAGATTCACCCTCTCTATTTGTCCTGTTTACCATTATCCTTCAAAGTAAAGAAAGTCCCAAAATTTGGGTTGTCCCCAGAAAAGTAATAGGGGGGAAATCTTCCAATGGAGACACTAGTTCTTGTGACCTGGGGATCCCTGAAGAATTCCCTTAATTTGCAGGGATTTCCTCTCACTTCCTGTTTGACTATGGGACAGGAAGTGAAGGGAAATCTCCAAAATGAGACACAGATATAGGAAAAAAAATTGACAGGGTATAACTCTCCCTCACTCTATCCAAATTGGAAAAAAAATGTTTTGCCTATAGTTCTACTTTAAAAGATAACTAAACCCAAAAATAAAAATAAAATATATTGTGGCTTACCCATCCTTAGATGTGGTGGATGCTAAGTTTTTAATTTTTCAAGCTAATAACATTTTCAGCAGATGAAAAAAAATTCTGTTGATTTTGCTAGAAATGCAGTGCCCTTGTCCATTCCTGTACTCTGATGCAAAAACAAGCAACGTTATCTTTCTTCTGTAAATTACTAATATCCCCACCCCTGCAATGTAATTGAGATAAACAAAGGCAGACATGTATTTGAAGTCCAGCCTTGGTGACAACCATGGCTCCTTCTATAGAAATAGTGGAGAAGCGAACATAGCCAGTCAGGGATAGGAAATGTGTTATTCACAGGCGCAGGATCATCAAGTGAAAATAAAGGAAAGAATGAGTGCAGCTACTTCAATTGAGGACTGGTATGCTGCGATATAATAAACTATTGTGTTTAGGTTTAGATACACTAAACCAAGGTGGAGCAAGGACACACAGTAATTATTTTCCTATGATAGCTTGGGTGGGGGTGTATATTTAGGAGACATAATCTGAGTGATGGTCAAAGTTGAGAAATCCTGTAATGTAGAAATTCAGGCTTGGGTTTAGGTGTTCCCAGAATAACCGTTTAGTAACAAGCAGATAGTTTTACGTTAAGGTTTAATCTGGTGCTCTTAACGAAATGGATGAAAAATAAAAGCCATAGACAGCCTATGCACCATACTTGTATTGTCATAATAATTTCTTATGTTTACCTGGAGTGTACCTTTAAGAAAAGTCACCAGTATTCATTGATTTTGATCTTTTTTTATTCTACAGTTGGGAAAACATCAAGAATTTTACGCCCCAAAAATTGTAGTTCTCTGGTATTAGATGATGACCTTCAGTACTATCTAAAGTTTCCTGTCACTGTCCTTGTCGTGCCATCCTTCTATGTAGTCATATTCCTCTTGGGACTTCCAGCTAATGGGATTGCGTTCTGGGTACTTCTCTTTAGATCAAAGAAGATGCCATCTACATTTCTACTAATTAACCTGGCAGCTGCAGACTTGTTGTTTATGTTGGCATTGCCTTTTAAATTTGTTTATCACTTCCTTGGAAACAACTGGATTTTTGGAGAAACCCTTTGTCGGATAGTCACTGCGGTGTTCTATGGGAATATGTACTGCTCTGTGTTCTTTCTCATGACCATCAGCATTGATCGATACTTTGCTCTGGTCCATCCCTTTCTGGCCAGGAGTCTACGTGGTTGGAGAAGTTTTGCATCTGTCTCTAGTGGAATCTGGTTGGTCGTGATGGCTGGTGTCTCAATATTCCTTATTGTCCCCCAGTCAAAAACATATAACAATCCAAATTTGACAACCTGCCATGAAGTCTGGGTAATTTGTGATGGTTACGAATGGTACACTATATATTTTCTTGTGCTCTTCATCGTGGGATTTGCCATTCCTTTAATTGTTATTTTGCTTTGTTATGTGTCAATTTTGATCACTTTGTCAAAGAATAAGGAATCTCACAGTCAGGTGATAAGACTGATAATTCTAGTGGTTGTCGTATTCATCTTCTGCTTTACCCCCAGTAATATTTTGCTTATTTTTCATTACGTGGTAACAGACCGGGATTGTCACAACCAACTGTACATCTGGTACATGGTGGCATTATGTTTGACATCATTCAACAGTTGTATCGATCCATTCATATACTATTACATGTCAGAGGACTTCCGGACAATGGTAAAAAATACTTTTCACTGGAACAGCAGTGAAAACAGTGAGTCAGTAGAGTGCACGAAAAAAACTAAACTGACTTCAGAGATGGCCAGAATAAGTACCTAAACTATGCCTATCACATGAGCTATGTTTATACCACATCTCATAATACTGACCACATATATAAAATATGCATTTACTTTTTGGACAAATATTGAAATATATTTTTCTTTTTGTACATTGATAAATTATATTTTTCTTCTTGATCAATTTAAAATTTTATTTTTATTATTTTTCCTTCAAGGATATGTACTGACAATAAAACTGCATTCAATTCAAATGGCTGTTTCTTGTCTCATGAACAACAGACTATAATATTTGTATGAAATATCAATGTTATACATTTGCTTGTTGTCTGTGGGGTGTGTAAGCTTTTCAAATAGTTATTAAATATGTCAGTGCAATGAGAATAGTGGACAAACTGGGGAGTAGTAATCCAAAGCTATAAAGGAGCTCTTAGTTGATTAAACTTGGCAGATTATGAGTTATGCACAGTTTTCTAGCTGTTCCCTGTTAGGATGGACTGTCCTTTTGGAAATTAAGTCTGGTATACATGTTGTTTTTTTTTTTTTCATTCAACACAGAGGGTTGAACTAAAAAAATTTTGAGGAAGTCACTGTATTAACTATGCGATGTTAGCACAGTGATCTCCCCACTAATTTGACAGAAACCGGTCATGAAATCAGTTTCTGTTGAATAAGCAGCTGTACACACGCAGAAAGTCAGGCTGTTTCTACTGTAACGGCTGATTTCAGTTGATCTTTGGTGTGTGGGGCTTAAAGGAGAAGGACAGCCAAAGCTCTTTTGGTTGTACTTCTCCTGTGGATCACAGGAGTGCAATTAATTCTGCACTCCTGTGACCTGTTTTCAGCTGACAGCGGGATGGAAGCCCGCTGTCGGCTGATGTCAGCCGATCCAGGCTGGGGAAAGACCCAGATTTTAAAATGAAGATCCACCCCAGAGTTTGGAGCGGCACCTGGCTCAGCCTCTCAGCTATCTGCTGAGAGCCTTAGCCAGTTGCTCCCTTCCCCTCCACAGCCCTGCACGCCAGTGAGTGTGGGGGGTGTAATGGCTATTTTGGGCCTATAATAATTTTTTAACATTATTGTGAACTTCTGATAGGGGTCTAAGTCTCAGTTCCTGCAACGTATTTTTCATCACCTCAACACCCCCCTTTTTGAAGCTTTCCTGTAGAGGTTTATAGCAGTATGGCCACCTGGCTGAACAAGCCCTGGAGTTGTCATTTCTAACACCTCCTAGGGAGTATTGTCATAGATATTCCTGCTGGAACTGGCTTCAAAGGAAGTATGCTTCACTGGACATTGGCCTATCATAAATTCCATCTGGTGAGCTACAGTTGGCCAATATCTTTCACAAGTCACAGAGCCCCCCTTTGAACAGAAATGGCAAAATACTGGAACTTATTGAAGGGTGTGCCTTTACATGGAATGGAGGGGGGGGGGTCATTGCCCATTTTCTCCCCTTTTCTCTTTTGAAGCCCAGTCATCAAGATGTCTACGTAACGTATAATTCTATGTTTCTTTTCTGTAACTTTCTTTCCTGTAGTCATCTCTTTGTATTGGTAAGATTCTATATTTGCATTGTAATATTACTGCTTTTAAAGTTATACCGGCTACATTATATTTTGTTATATTTGATTAATAGCAAGCTTCTTTTCTGTGTAAATAAATTAGATCTTTATTTTTTGCACAGTTGTTATCATTTGATATTAACTTCATTGGTA